>NC_092812.1:61495544-62695544 GCF_040954645.1 Diabrotica undecimpunctata | reverse complement strand
GTCTTCATTAAAAGTTTCTTGCTCATCTAATTTTTTTGAAGTAGATTGGAAACATTTAGCCATTGAAGTTTGATGTTTTCCTCCTAGTTTTCCTTTTTTTGCAATGTGTGAAGCAGTTCTCACATGTTGGTCTATCTGAAATTTCTTCTCACATGCTATCTATAAATAAAAATAAAAACCTTTATTTTAACCCAACCTTTAAAATATAAAAATATACAAGGTGTTTTTGGTTAATCAAATAACTGGTTTGGAAAAAAAAACACTCGCTAAGTGTTTTAAATGCAGTATTAATCCACAAATTAGTTTTTGTTACTAACCATTAGTACATCATATAACTTATTTTAAAATTTAACAAAAGTTTTTTTTTTGTTAATTCAATTACAATAAAAATAATTGTGTTTTAGAATAGCTGACTTCATAAAAAAAAGTAAAGGTGAAAAATTTTTCTAAATACACACCATTGTATTGTACCATGGACAATTTTTTCTCACTAAAGGAAGCTATTTTTCATTTAAAAACAACCTACGAGTACTAAATTTCAAGTAAATACGTTTATTGGTTTTAAAGTTATTGTTGTTATTAACTAAAAGAATTTATTTTTTTTAATTTTAACACCCTGTATCCCGAAAAGTAAATAAGTTTGACCCCTCATTAACTATATCGTTTTGTTCAATTTTTCGAGAAGTATCTACAGTCAAACGTTGTAAGTGTCATTTGGAAACACCCTGTATGTATGAAATATTAGATATTTAATAGAAAATATTAGATACTTACAATTTGGCCACAGACTGAACAGTAGATTTTTCCCATATCCATAGACAGCTCTTTATAAGGTTTAATCCAAGTTGAAGCACTGGTTGTTTTAGGCATTATAAAATCACAATCTTCCTTTTTGTTACGCACAACGAGTGTTTACGCTTTGAATATCAAAACAAAAATGATTTACAAATCTGAGCATCAAATTAGAAATGTTTAGGTACCTAATTCAATGAACTGGGAGATTTTGGAAAATCCCTAAATTAGGAACAAAACTATTAGCCGTTTACCTGCTGTTAAGATACAATAAATTGTAGATAGATTTGGGGATTAGATCATAAAATGCAAATGAGCGAACCCTTAGCGATTATCCAATAACTGAATGCCTCAGTGACCGAGACTTTCTAAGAATGTTGAGGGCTACTTAAATTGATCTTCTTTGAAATTGTAAATGTTTTGTACCTGTAGAGATTACGTACTTAGATCATTTCTTGATTAAAATGACTACAAAATTTTATACAAGAATTGAAATAAATTGGTATGTTTAAAAATTTTCAAATACAGTATAAAAATCTGAACTTTTATGCACTTTATGCAAACTTTTATACAAATATGCCAAAATATGAAATATTTGCATAAAATATGCAGAATATGCAAAATATGCAATATGCATATTTGCCGAAGTCTACATATCACCTATAATAGCATCTCTAATATTATAGCATCTCGGATAAATTGTTGGGTAGACGATAATGAGAACAATGTTGTTCATATGGCATTCTATTAATATATGCCTGATGCTTAAAGATGTGTTACACAGTTTGTATGAATGTATTAGTCTTGAGCATCCTAGGCGTAGTCTGCCTAACACTGTTTGTAGGCGACGGTTGTCAATTTGTGGACACCAAGGTATTACGTCGTTTTTAATAGATCGAACTTTAGAATTAGATTGGCACTACTCGCGTCTCCACAAACACAACGCTTACGACTTCAGCTACGATTTTAAGTCACATTGGAGTATTCACTTAATATTTCACTCGTTGCTGCACTTCGCGAACTTTTATCTGCTGCTTCATTATCGTCAATGCCTGTGTGTGATCGGATCCATAAACATTTGATTAGCTTATTTTTGTTTCCCAAGCAATTAGAAGTTTGCATTTAATTTTCTTTTCTATGGGGTGTTTGGGATATAGATGTTGTATAACTGCGATAGAGCTAAAGGAATCAGTTAGAATAAGAGCTCGTGGAGTGTTAGAGGTATTTAAATATTTTAGAGCTAGGTGTATGGCATAAAGATCTGCCGTGAAGATGGTTGTTTCTAAGGGAGGTTTGAACATAAGCTTGGATGTTGGGAAAACTATAGCTAAGCCTACACCATCATTAGATTTAGATGTGTTTGTGAAGATATTATTAAAAATTGAATGTGCTTCTAAAACAATATCTTTTTTGAAGCTTTTATTGAGCTTTTAATTAAAGTAATGGAAGTATTCTGTTTATAGAATTAAGTAAGAAAAGATACACACTCGGGTGCTTTTACTATCCAGGAGAAAAGATGGTCAAGGTTTGTTGGGAGGACTGTTGGAAAACTAATGTCTGAGGCAGGGGTATAAAACCACTAGTGGTACGCGGAAAGATTTCAGGTGGTACGCATCGCGTGTGTGAAAGAAGCGATTACGCTGAGCCTCTGTCTGAGGAAGTGCCAGTGCGGTAAGTCGGATCAGGTGCTGCTCGATGACTTGACTGTGCCTGGCGTTCCTGCATTCCTCGCAGCCCGTACGGGCTATTCCCCTCCTCTGCCGCGCCACTCCTATTCTTCCGTTCTGCGGTCGCCAGTTTGCATCCAGCAGTGTAAGCATTTACATATTGTGTTAAGCATACATAAATGTTGTGTTTGATTTGTTGTGCTGCCTTATTAAACTATGAAGCGTTTTTTGGTGAACCCTGGGACTTCCAAAGGATATTGTTACAAAACCTATACCGCAGACCAAATCCTATATTCAGACGTATTGTCGCCGGCCTATATTGTTACAAAACTTATACCGCAGACCACTTTCGAACCAAAGCATAAAGCCTTCTATATTGATACGTCACCAAGACACAAAGCATTCTGATTTTTGGTTCTTAAGCCGATCGAATTTTTTAAAAGAAAATCTACTTTTTTTAAAAAAGAAAATAAATGCATGACTAGCTTTGTAAATACTGATAGTAACTTAATAAAGGCGTCCTACCTTTCTAGTTAAAGAATTGCAAGGAATGGAAAGCCTCACACAATAAGAGAAAACCTTTTTTTATCGGCCGCTGTAAGAAGGAAAGGCAGCCAAAGAAATTAAAAAATACTGTTGTCAAACAATACAGTGTAAAGGCGAATTACTGATATGTCTTCCAATATTAAAGAACTACTTTATTTAAAACTTCAACAATGCTCATATTTTGCGCTTTAATTAGACGAAAGAACCGATATAACAAACATGGAAAAGCTATTTGTATTTATATGATTTGCTTTTCATGAAGAAGTTATACAAGAGTTTTTGTTCTACAAACCACTTAAATTAAACACTACAGGGGAACTCATTTTTAATAAAATAAATGAGTACGTACTTAAAATAGACATTTCTTGGTCAAAGTGTACTGGTTTATATACAGATGGAGTAGAAGCTATGTCAGGAAAATTGACAAGGCTAGCAGCAAAAGTAAAGAAAGTTGCTCCTGAATGCCGAAGTATACATTATGTTATACATCGAGAAGAATTAGCTACTAAATATATGCTGGAAAATATGGTCCCCGTTTTATCACATGCTGTGAAATGTTCTGTGATAAAGAATAGTTGTCAAGATTGGCATATCCAGCTGACATTTTTACATGCTAAACATGGGTCTTTAGGGAGAAAACACAACACCCTTCACTTTTTATACATTTGAGGAGTACCATTTTTCTCAACACGAATATTGGAAAATCAGTTATTCGCTTTTATTTGAAAAGTTCTTTGTTTAAGAAAGTTTTGGATGTAAGCTAAAGTATCACCTCTGATATTCCAGAAGTGTAGCTTTTCCTAAATATTATATTTCCAACATGTACTGAATATTCGTTTTAGGTCAAAATTTATAGCAATGCATAATTGTTTAATTGCAAACTCCTAATAAATTTAGCTCTCTAGGTTAAGGATATTGTTGAACGATTGTATGTATTGGCAGAACGATTTTTTCGAAATCCATTTTGTTCAATTATGAAAAGATTTGATTTTTGAAAGTCCACAGTAGTCTAGAGTTTATTATTTTTTCAAACAGTTTTCCCGTATCAGAGATGAGAGATATTGGTCTTTAAGACTCTGGATCGAGGCGAGATTTGTTGGGTTTTAAACAAGGTTAAATGATTTAAGAAGAAATTGTTTTGAAGTAGAAAAAAGGTGTTAGAAATATGGCAGGAATATACTCTGAGCCAGCACTGGAATTTTTTAAGTGATCAAGTTCTTCAGGTTTCACTAGGGTAGTCTTTTCTTTTTCTATTTTAATTTTTAGGAAAAAAGCGTCATAGTTTTTACTTGATTAGTGATTTTCATACAAAGCAGCTAGAGTATCTGCAATTTCTTGTGTAAAAGTTACAAGGTTGCCGTTAACCTTCAAACTTATAACTGAGGGTAAATAATTTACACCAGAAATAAATACTTTTTTCCAAACATCGGAGTAGAGCTGTTTATATTAGTAGCATTTATTTTAACCACGAAGTTTAAATTTATTTTTTAGATATTTTTACTATTAGTTGCGCTTTTGCTTTAATCTCTTGAACTTCATGTTATTTTTGAGTGTTTTGTACATTTTACAGTTTTTTAATGCTGATTTGCTGGTATTATTTGCTTTTTCACAGTGCTTATTCCACCAGGCGATTGGGGTACGATTGTTGACTTTCTTTGTTTTGCCGATGTATATTTCTGCACTTTTTAGAATGATCTGGTCAGTCCTCTAGTGATTTATTCATACTTTCTGTTATGTTACAGTTTAATAGAGCAGCTTCCGTGTAATTTGAGAAGCTTTCCCAGTCTGCTGACTAGATTTTCAATTTGGGTGGATACATATCGTTAGCATGGAAGGCAAGTAAGAGATTATTAATTTTAATGGGATAGTGGTCGCTACCCTAAGAGTTTTAGAACCTTATTAATAATAAAAAATGGTTTATATAGTAAATAATATAAATAGTAAGAAAAATATTTTTAAAACGGAGTAGCATCGTCCTGAGACTTTATGATCACTCAAATTTGGGCTTCAAGTTTGTGTAATGTTTATTCCTTTGTAGCGTTTTATATTTAATATCTATATAATAATATAAATTCTTAAAATTAAAAGTGAAACTGGAACAAACCATGAAGTGGAGATATTCAGGAGTGGCTAGTATACCTGTTGAATACAAAGCACGTGGTGTTCGTGTGTATTAAGGTATAAAAAAATTGCTTATTACAAGCTTAAATTTTTATTTTAAGAAGATCTTTTCGGAATTAATACATTCCATCATCAGTTAACTAAAAGAGAGAGTAAAAATACCAATATTAAAAAAACACAAGTTAAAATTTAAATATATAGAAATAACACGTTGGTTTTTTACTACTTACATAAAAAGTTGTTAAAAAACATTGTATGGCCACTTAAAAAACTTTCGAAGGACATCCGTATTAAAATATAATCCTCATGGTTTTATCAAGGTAAATGCAATAGACTTAACTTATTGATTATTAAAAAAACTGAAAATGGGGGCATCTTACATGACCCCCTGTAGCTGGTGTAAGTCGAAAAAACTTTTTTGCTAAAGTTAGATAAATTGCTTTCATAACAATTTAAAAATTGTAATATTTAACAATTTTAATTTGATTATTATATTATAGAAAATATATTTCATATATAAGGTTAAATTTTAAGATATTTTCATAAAAAAGGATATCTTTAATTTTTAATAATCTAATTTGGCCATATTAATAAATAACCTAGGAACCATTTCGAAAATTTTTTGTAGCAATCTCCTTTGTAAACAGATATACAGTTTTTTTTATTCTGTATTTTGCAACTATTTATATAGTATATTTTTTGTGCCATTTGTATTTTTGATAACTGTTTGTGGTAAAACACAATAAATGTTAAATTTTGTTTCTTAATATTTGTTTCTTTTTTTTAACTAACCTTTTTTTGAGTTTCCGTTTGAAAAAGATATGTTTCTTTATGTTTGATAATTATTTCCCTAGTTACAACTAGCTGTTGTAATGGTTATAATTAGGCACCTCGAAGTGGCGCTCTTTATAAATTACTAGAGGTGTTTCCTGTTTCCTTTTGTTTTGTTTATCCTAAGTGATTCATGACCCTTTGTTTCATTGTGTAGCTGCCCCAATCCTACCCCCCTGTCATTTACTTACCCACGACCCCAGCTCTCCAGTTAACCCCTGAGTGCCGTTTGCACAAATAACGATTATTTGGCTTGCCCTATCTTGACCCCCATTAGTTTCTGTCCCCAATTTTCTACCCCTATGTTCTTACTCTAAGGTAGACAAAATATATATTCGTTACACCTTAGTATCTGTTTCATTTTGGTGCCATACCATTTCAATGAAATTTTGTCATTGTTTTTATCCATTAGACACTCTTAGTTACCGTTGGTACAGTTAATATGGATACCACCCTTCATTGTACTGTATTGTATTCCACATACTTTTTTTCGGTCTATATAATGGTAAAAACTGCACAAATAAAAGTTCCTCTTGTCTTAACTTTTTTTGTTTCATTGTACGATTACGAAACACAAATGATGAATTTTCTTACCACTACTACCGGCGTACGTTGTTGTTTGATTTAGTTCACTTCCTAGTTATGCCTATTAACGTGACCTACAGTTCATTGTTGCTTATTGCATTGACTAATATTAAAGTGATACCTTATTTCATTAAAATAATAATGAGTTTTGAAATAAAAAAGAAGATCTCAATGCATATTTGACATTATTATTGCTTACATAATGTTAAATAATTCTGTAACTATTCTCGCATTATTGTTTATTAAGAAATAACGGGCAGCATTACAAGAAGTATTATATAAGAAAAAGAGAAAGTTTGTTTTAAACAAATGCACGTTTGGACTACTATTGCTTTCTTTGGTTAACCCGGTTACGAGGCTCGCTGGCACTTTTGAGAAGTGTGTTAAACGATACAACCTACAAACAATTCGTATGAGTTACATCAATTACATAATCTTGTGATGTATTGGTTATTTGCATTTAACAAGTGGAGAAATGAGTCAATATTCGTAACATTTAATATATTTTAATGAAGTTCTTTTAACCAGATATTCCTGTTTACATGTTTTTGTTATTTATCAGTTAATAAGAAATTGTAAATATAAACTTTAAACAATATAATGTACTAACCATAGAATTAAGATGAAACTTGTAAGCAATTTGCGAACACACCAATCATGTAATAAACCTTTTAATACGAAAAAATGAAAAAAAAAAATTAAATAAATAAAAAAAAATATGTAAAACAAAATTATTATAAAAGATGACCAAAACAAAATAAAAAATATATATATACATATTACATACAATATCTAAAAAGTAATAAGGAAATATTAAAAAGAAATAAAAAGAAATAAAAAAAAAAAAATAAAAATAAAAATAAAAAAAAATAAAAATAAAAATAAAAAAAAATCACCAAAAACAAAATCAAACAGTCAAAACAAGTCAATTCTTTAATTTTATACCGGCTTGTTTCCTTATGTCATAGTCCATCTTAAATTTGGACGTCTCGATCTCTTAACGCCTCTTGGATACCACAGTGTAATTCTAGTGGAGTCTGATTTTACCCTGGATCATCCGTTCATTTTTGTCCATGTCATCATTAAGGGGAAAGAAATATACATTAATGATGACATAAACAAAAATGAACGGATAATACAGGGTAAAGTCAGAACGAAGGCAAAAGAAGCTAAATTGGAAGGAAAAAACGTCAAGGTAGGATTTCAAAAAATTAAAATAAATGAGGAGGTATGGACATGTAATAAACATCAGCAACAACTCGTAAAAATAGAAAACCAAAACAGAAACCAAAACAACTAAATGACGTAAATAAAACGGTATCAATAACGGCAAGGGACAAGGAGACGATTGGGATTAAAAACAAGAAAATGAAAACTAATTTGGGAACATGGAACGTAAGAGGAACTTACGTTTGGGAAACGGGAAAACTTAAAGAATTAATTAGAGAAACAAAAAAAATATGAAATAGATATATTAGCTTTACAAGAAACAAAATAATTAAACACAGAAATAGTAGAAATAGATGATATAGTATTTTTTTAAAGTGGGGGAAGTAACACATTGCTAGGAACAGGCTTTATCATACAGAAAAGATGGAAAACCAGAGTGATGAATTTTAAGCCAATATCAGATAGAATGTGCAAATCAGGTTAAAAGGGAATCAACGAAACATAAGCATAATAAATGTACATGCACCAATAGAAGACGCCACCAAAGAAGACAAATATGCATACCAAAGAATATAGACGCTTATAAGCTATATAAGCGTCTATATTCTTTGTGCATACTATGAGCAACTAGAGAGAGAATATGACAGACTACCAGCATTTGATATCAAAATAGTAATGGGAGACTGCAATGCTAAAGTGGGAAAAGAGGATATACATGAAAATACAACAGGAAAATACAGTAAACACGATGTATCAAATGATATCGGTCAAAGAATTATAGGTTTTGCCACAGAAAGCCAAATGATAATAAAAAGCACACACCAACGCAGAAAAGATATACATAAAGGAACGTGGATTTCCCTGGATAAAAGGACAATAAATTAAATAGACCACATATTAATAGAGAAGAAGCACGCCCATAATATAATAAATATAAAAAGCATGAGAGGAGCGAAATATGACTCAGATCACTTTTTGATAAGAGCAGGTTATAAAATGAATGCTTATATAAAGAAAGATAATCAGATGGACAAAGAAATCAAAAAACAATTCAACACAGCAATACTAAAAGATACTACGAAACAGAAGAAGTACGAACAACGAATAACCAGCAGACTAAACGGAGAACCAGAAACACTAGACCCGGAAGAAGAGTGGGAAAGCATAAAAGAAACAGTTTTAAACACCAGTAAAGAAACATTAATTAAAAGTAATTGAAAACAAAAAGCAAAAGAATGGTATGATGAGGAATGTCAAAAGATAGCAGAAGAAATTAGAAAAATAAAAATAAAAAACTTAAGAAATACTAGTGACATTAGCACCCAAGAATATAGAGAATTAAGAAGAATTATGAAGAGAACATGCAGAAATAAAAAAAGAAAATACAACGGAGAAAAACTCAAAGTGATAGATGATAAATTCCAAAAAAAGAAAATAAGATCTTTTTACCAGGAAACAAGAAAAATGAACCTGGGGAAATAATGAGAAATTGGCAAACTTACAACTTCTAAACAAAAACGAAGAAGAAAGGGGAACAATCCAGGAAATGAAAGATGATCATATAGTAATAGAAACACCTACGAGAGAAGAAATAGAAAATGAAATAAGAGGACTAACAAAACAATAAAAGCCCAGAAATAACAGAAATATCGGCGGAAATGATAAAGGCAGGAGGAAAAAGACCACACAAGGAGATACATAGCCTGATAAAAAGTATATGGGAAACAAAAAGAATGCCAGGAGAACGAGCCAGGGCAAGGATATGCCCTATACATAAAAAAGGTGACAAAATGAGATGTGAAAATTATAGAGTTATCGCGTTGCTAGAAGTCGTGTACAAAATATTGACAAACATCATAAGAAAAAAGCTGAATCAATACACGGAAAAGATATTGAACGAATATCAGGCAGGATTCAGAAGTAATAGGTCGACGACAGACCAAACAAATATTTGCGTTAAAAGAAATCCAGACTACGTAAACAGGCCTACGATACGGTAAAGAGGCAACAGATGTACGCACTAATGAAAGAAATGGGCCTACCAAGTAAAATCGTCAGGTTGGTAAAGATGACTGTGGATAACTCCACAAACGAAATAGCATGGAAGGGACATAAATCAAATAATTTTGAAACAAAGGAAGGATTAAGGCAAGGAGACCCACTATCAACGACTCTTTTTAATGTAATACTGGAAAGAATAATTTGAAAAAGTAAAATAAACACACAGGAAACGATTTTTAAAAATGGCCATTAATGTATAGCATTCGCAGATGATCTAAAACTGTTAACAACAAGTAAGAAAGATCTAAAAAAATTAATGAACAATATAATAAAAAAAGCAAAAATTTTTGGTCTTCTCATAAATAAGGAAAAGACAAAATACATGATAATGGGAGAAACAGATAAAGAAAAAGAAGATAATTTCACATTGGAGGTAGAAGGAAAAAATTCATGCGCGTTTAAAGGAGTTTACTGACCTGGGAGTAAAAGTAGATGAAAAGGGACATGGGGAAGGGGAGATAAAAACAAGAATAGCAAAAGCAAACAAAAAGTATGAAGCTTTGCGTCCATTAATGAAATCCAAATATGTCTCAAGAAAAACAAAAATAAGAATCTACAAAACAGTTATCAGACCTACAGCTACATATGCATGTGAAACATGGGTGCTTAAAAAATCAGAAATAAACCTTTTAGAAAGATGGGAGAGGTAAATACAACGAGCAATATATGGAGGCGTGAAAATAGATGGACAATGGAGAAGAAGAAATAATAAGGAACTTGAAGAACTATATAATGAACCAAAAATAACGACGGCAATCAAAGCACAGAGAATCCGATACTTAGGACACATCGAAAGAATGGGAATGGCGAGAATGCCAAAAATGGTTCTATTACGTAAACCAATACAAAAAAGAAGAATAGGAAGACTAAGAAGGAGATGGAAGGACAGCATATGTGAAGACTTAAAAAAAGTAATATTGTAAACTGGAAAGAAAAAGCTTTGGACGGAAAACAATGGAAGGAAGTGGTGAAGAAATGTATGGAAAGACTATAAGGAATATTAAGTTTAGTATTAAGTGTTTTATATAAATAAATGTACTATTGTATATATTATAGTAGTATAGGATATCATCATCATCACTGGCTCGACAACCCTTTTTGGGTTTTGGCCTGTTCCAGGATTCTTCTCCATTCTGATCTGTTTCGTGCTGTTTTTCTCCAGTTAGTATAGGATATAGCATTATATATAATATGTAATAGTAATTGTAAGGAAAAATTAAATCTTTCAGCATTAGGCCTTTAAGGCCTGTTGAGCTTAATAAATAAATAAATTCTAGTGGCCCAAACCAGTTTCATTCTTCTGTTAATTTTTGGAAATAAGTAGACAGATTTATGTATTAATAAAATTGTTTCAGGTATACATACTCGTCTACTGTCTCAAGTACAGTGTTGTTTATTACTACATCTTGGATATCCAATAGCTCGTACATGGCTTTGGTTTTTGTTAAGTTCATTTTTAGGCCAACTTCATTATTAGCTGCATTTAGGTCGCTTATAAGTTCTTGTAGTTCTGGAGGATTACTAGCAATCAGAACGATGTCGTCTGCAAATCTTAGATGGCTGTGGTATTCTCCATCACTGGATATTCGTTTGTTCTGCCAGTTTATTTTTCTGAATATATTTTCTAGAGTTGCAGTGAAGAGCTTTGGTGATATTGCGTCTCCTTGTCGGACGCCTCTGGTAATGGGAAATTCTGGAGTATTTTCGTAAATTTTTACCTTAGCTTTTGCTTGTCTGTATATATTTGCTATGTACGGTTTGTCAATGCCTTGGTTGGTCAAAGCTTCTATTATTATAGCTATAAGCTTGGGATATATAGAATCGAAAGCCGTATAGAAATATATAAAGGTTAATGGTAGCAGTATTTTATGTTCTTTAGCTCTACTCATTAGTAAAAAGTAAGTAAGTTTGTGTAACCTTCTGGCTAAGGTCTAGTGTTAGGGTTTTCAGGTCGCGCAAGCGCCCCTAACATGACTTAACGACTACTTTCGTAGCCGGGACCGACGGCTTTACGTGCCCTCCGAAGCACGGTGGCAGCTCAGTTAAATTAGAAATTGAAAATTTTGTCGGTGCCAGGATTCGAACCCGGGCCCTCCAGCTTGTTAAGCCAGTAACACAGCCACTGAGCTACGGCTGCCACTACTCATTAGTTATCGAAGCGTATGAATATGATCCAGGGTACTTAATACACTTCTGAAGCCAGCTTGCTCCCTTGGCTGTGCAGTATCTAATGCATTTGTTAATCTGTTGTTGATGATCTTTGTGAATATCTTGTACATGATTGGTAGTCGATTTTTAGGTCTGTAGTTTTGAAACCATATTTTTGTTTACCTATTTTTAGAATTACTGACCATATTTTTGTTCAATTATTTTTAGAAGTACTGGTTGTGAAAAAAAAAATAGTTCTATAAAAATGAAATTAATTTCAAAACTACTACTAAAATTAAAAATAATTCCAAAAATTAGAAACTAAAATCAAATTCTTACCGAATTAAATGTTCAAACAAACCACCACCTTGTGCCAAACAGAAACGAAGTCTGTTATAAAACGTCTTTCTCATGGCGTTGAATTCATTGGCGCTGATAAGTTTGACTAACTTTTGTCTTAAGTGCTCCAAGTTGGTGGCTCATTTGAATTCATGCCTATACAAAAATTCGTCTTTAGCATCCACCAAAAATAAATATCTAGGGGAGTTAAGTCTGGTAACCAAGGGGGCTATTTTATTGTACCTTGTGTACTAATTACACGTTCAGGAAAAATTAAATCTAAATAGTCTGTGACAGTCTGTTTATTATGTGAAGGATAGCCGTCTTGTTAAAACCAAATTTCGTTAAAGTTGATTTGAAGATGTTGTAGTGCAGGAATATTTTGATTTCGTAACAATTCAAGATATTTTACTGCGTTTAAACTTCCTTCGATGAAAAAAGGACCTATAATATGATTTCCCAAAATTTCAATCCAAACGTTCCTCTTTCGTGTATACAGCGTACGTCAGACATTCTAAAAAGCTAGTTTTCTCAACAAAATTCAATGGATGCAGTATGTTTCCTATGAATGATGAAGGAGGACTCAGCTGTATGTTATAACAGAGGTAGTTGTTTCTATTCAAAATATTCCTCATTGTTTTTTCATTCAAGTTAACTTTATCGTCAGTTTGTCTCCTCAGACACGACATCGCTTCATCCAATGCACAGACCTGGGTTTCTCCAATTTTTCGTTCTTGACTAATTTTCTTTTTCCAAAGTTAATCTGATGGGCAGCAATTCTTACATTTGCCATTAGTAAAGCCAAACATTTTAAATTGATGAATAATGACTAATACAATTTTTTCTACGGTTATTGGCCTATTTTGAAAAGCTGTAATTAACAAAATGAATAGTTTCTTGTATAGAATGTTGCCTAAAGTACAATTTTATTATTCTTACTCTTTCGGCAGTGATATAAATGGTCGGAATCGGTATAACTCTTCATTTTTTTGGGCGTTGGTGAACAATGTACAGGGGTGACAAGGGGGGACTAATTTTGATTCCTAATTTTGTGATATTCACTATACATTTTTTCCATATCTGTATATAAACAGTCTCTTGGTATAGTATATTTTGTTCGTGCTTCTTTTATAATTTATATCTTCATCTGTATTATTTTTTTACTTCACCGTCCCAATTCATTACGTTTACACCCTTGATTTTCGTTTCTCCATTTTT
The DNA here is from genome assembly GCF_040954645.1 of Diabrotica undecimpunctata. NCBI lineage: Eukaryota > Metazoa > Arthropoda > Insecta > Coleoptera > Chrysomelidae > Diabrotica > Diabrotica undecimpunctata. The sequence continues at coordinate 62,682,066 of NC_092812.1, read as the reverse complement.
GCTGCTTCTTCTTAGATCTGTGTAGTAATTTCTTCTATTTCTTTGTCATCCCTTTCTTTATTTTTTTTTGTTTTAATTTTGGTTTTCATTCTTATTGTCAATTATTCGTGAAAATTTTTATATAAATAAATTTAAATCAGTATAATGTAACATATTCCGCGATGGTCGTTTAAAGTAATCGGCATACAGTAATTTTGTAGTTTCTAAAAATTAAAACAAATTTGTAATACACAAAACAAACAAATGGTATAATTAAATATCTATCAGCATCTTTACTTACCTAAGTAAACTTAATAATGACTTTTCTGAATCCGTTAACTTATCTCTCTGTGTCGAAGCAGTTAATTCACATATCAGTTTTGGCAGACAGGCTTTTTTAATTGTTTTCACTATTTTTGATTTTGTTGTTTGAGATCCTGAAACACAAAGAATTATACCAATATTTTGACTACCACTATTAGCGAAATATTTGATTCATTTTTATTAATAAGAAAATATATATCTTTAGCTACTGCCGTTTTTAATTAAATAGTTTTATTAATTTTTGTCGCCTTTTCTTCACGTTGAGTTGTAGTGTTATATGACAAAATGGATATTTTAAATTCAAAAAGATAGTTAGATTTAATTTTAATGCAGAGCATCATCATTCTCTTACAGGTATTTCGTCCTTTTGGACTCCTTAGAGTGAACGTCTGGTAAGCTCTGGATGAAACAAAATCTTTCTGTCATATAAGCAATTATTTTAAAAATAATGTGCACCAAACGCTATAGCGACATCTATTAAAAATTAATAGAACTTAGAATAGACAATAAATGAACTGATATGAGAGATTTAAAAATTACCTTGCATATGCCATCAACTTATCTAGGTAAAAAAGATTTCTAGTATCATATTGCGCGAGTAAATGAAAAATGCGAAAGACAGTTAAAAGAAGAAATTTTGTTTGGCAGAATTTTTTTCCTCTAGAGATTCCTCTATAATATTAGCTAGCTTATGTACTAGATCAATAGATAAATGAAGAGTGGTGAGCTCTGCAATCTAAAATGATGCAATACTATTATATTGTTGGAGAAGTTTACCTTATTATTGTTTCTGCAAATTTATATAGCCTAGAAATTTTTGAGTTGCGTTCCTGGGACGACCTTTTTGGAAGAAAGTTCATTCGATTACATGAAATCAACTTTAACTTGAGTATATCTGTCAGAAAAAGCATAGAATGTGATTTGTCTTGAACGCAATTCAAGACAGATTATATTGCTATTGTTCGCTGCTGAAAACAGGAAAAATTTAAGAACTAGCTACACAGTTAAAATAATACAAGATATATATTGCAAGAATTCAGGAAACCAGATGGAGGGACATGGAAAAATCGAAAAAAAAAATTATGCAGTACTGTATGCAGTCGAAGAAAAACAGGGATATGTAGGAACGGCCTTTATGATGATATGAGAAATGAGACATAAAGTTATGACAGCAGTTCTATAAAACACTAGAAGAAAACGGCGAGAAAATCCCGGGAGAAGATATATTAATCCTTATAGGAGATTTCAACGCCCAAATAGGCAAAGAAAATTGCTTCAAAGAGGTTGCAGATGCAAACTATGTAATTTAGCAGCTGCATTAAACATAGACATTAGTAGCACGAGATATAAATACAAATACATAAATAAAATAACATGGATGAGACCAGGAAGTCTGGAGGAAAATGAAATAGACCATGTTCTGATTAAAAAGACACACGAACAATCAATAAATGACGTTAGATCTCACAGAGGACCCAACATCGATTGGGACTATATGCTAGTGATTACAAAATGTAAAATAAAAACAACGAAGAATGAAAGGCGAAAAGCACAGAGAAAATAAGAAATAGATAACTTGAAAGAGAAAGTAGTAAGAAGAAGATTTTTGCAAGAAATAAATACAGAGATGCAGAACAAATAAAGGAACAGTGAAAAAAAATCAAACAACGAATAAACAATACAGCAGGAAATTTGACAGCGTTAAGAAGATTTAACAGCGCCACTTATTTCCATTCAGACTATAAATAATGGGTATTTCGCCCTGTTAGTAAAGGGATTTTTATTTAGTGTAAAATACCAAGAACATTTTGGTGGAATGTATTCAAATAGGAACATTACTTTAGTGTTTTTACTTCGATTTATATAAAAATATGCAAAAAGTTTATTAGTTGAATAAGATATGAAAAATATACTCTGTGTATATTTGCCTAAGTCTGATTACGAGAAATCAAAAATATAACCTAGAACTCATTATTTACCGAAAGATACAAGACGCCCGGGAAGAAGCCAAAACTCCAGGGTTGAGGGTATGTGACAGTATATCAGCAAATTATCGATATAGTTTTTTAGATCAGCGGTATGCGAGACTAAATTCACTAATGGAGTTGTCAATGTCCTTATAGATACGTAACCCCAAGAAGAAGAAGATAAATGTGTTGTTAATGTTAAATTATAAATATTTTCCTAAGAATTAACTATTATGTCTCATATTTTAAATAACAATTTTTTCTTTGTTAAGAATAACAATAATACCTAGTGTATCCACTATTTTTGAAAATAATTATTTTTGAAATAACTTGCTGCGTCGGAGTAAATCCTTCCAACAAAAATTTATTTAAAATTTAAATTAGGATGTTTATGTGAAAATCGCTATATGCAAATTCAAGGTATTTTCCTTATTTTATTATTCACCCAAAAACTCGCACTGTAAAGAATTGATGTCATAAAATGGATTTCTTTGCCGTCTACCAAGATAGTCACGAGACTTAATAAATTCATAAATTTTACGTCTATTTTGAAATCCAACTAAAACTTTTTATAATTTATTACCTATAATTACGAATAAAACGGATACAAAATCCGCGCAGAACTAGTGAAATGACCTTATAAAATTAGTTAGTGTGCAATAAATATTTTTTTAGTGTACTATAGTTCAAAATACTTTACGAAACTTATAAGATACCAATGTGTGATGTTCTATGCCAATTCTGCCATGTTATAGTTTCATTTATAATTTTTTTTATTCGAAACGAGGTCTTTGATACGATGACAGTATAGTAAAATATAAAAATATTACAAATACAGTTTAACATTTGGCATAATATACATTATTTACTTTTTAACAACTTTTTTTTATTTTTAAATGCTTATTTATATTCTACTCATAAACACTACATTGAGTAATTAGTAAATGTGATGACAATATTGACTTGATTTGGGTACCATCCAGCGACAATTTTCCATTTTCACCTATGTTAACAGGTCTTCTTGCCAAGTCCTCTTCAGTCTTCGTTCCTATATTGGTGGCTGCTGTAATTCAGTAATAATTTGGCTGTGGTGCGTTGAATTAGGAATTTTGGCATTGTTTGCGTGGTCATTGTGGATGGTTGCATTGCTCACATACCAAGGGCCGTTAGATATCATACGCAGTGTTTTTGATTGGAAGGTGTGCAAAATTTTTGTGTTTGAAGGCTTGCTACAGCCTCAAAGTTCTACGCCGTAAGTCCATATTGGCTTTAGTATGACTTTGTAATGCAGTATTTTGTTCTCCAATGACAGTTATGACTTTCTGCCAAGTAACCAATTCGGGTTGTTTTAATTTTATATTGAGCTGAGTTTTTTTGGCGTTAATGTGTTGCTTCCAGGTCAGCTTTTAGTCCAAATGCAACCCAAGATATTTCAAAACGTCTCTAGCAGGAATGAGGGCATTGTTTAGACTAACTTGTGGACAAGTAAATCTTCTTGTTGTAAATGTGATTTGGGCTGATTTTTCGTTATTGACTTTAATTTTACATTTTGTCAACCATATTCAGCACTCAGATCTTCTTCTAGAGCTGCTTATTTCTAGAGTCGCCAACAATGAGGTCACGTTTTTCAATCACCGTGGAATGTCATTGTCGCCCATATCTTGTGCACGAACAGCTTACTAGATAGGTTCGATGATGAATGCTTCATTGGAGATTCAATAACCTCTAACCACCTCCCACTTCTAGTCAAAACTGACTTAAATTCCCCTTCAACCATAAGAACTGCTATCTACAGGATAGATTATCGTAGCAATTTGGGAACTTTTCCAACAATATATCAATCAAAACCTCCCAGAGTTGGGCGATATGTCAACACACAATTAAGTTGACACAGGGATTTCCAAAATTGAGAAGCTTCTTCAAGAAGCCTCATTCCTGGCAATCCCAAAAACAAGATACAATCCATACACTCCAACTCTTCCACCCAAAATCATCGCACAAATTAAATCCAAACGCAAAATGATCAGAGAGTATAAAAGATTCAGAGATCCCCTCATCAAAACAGAGTATAACAGGCTCTCGGCGGTTATAAGGTTGGAAGTGAACAAGCTGAAACAATTATAGTGGTGGCGTGTCACAGCCGAACTTAACTACCGAGAGGGTGCTAGATTCTGGAATCAACTTAAAGTCCTAACGAAACAAAAAAAGTCAGCCACGATCACATCTCTTAATTAACAACGCCATTCTCAACAATCCACAAGAAAAGGCCGAAGCCTTTAAAGATACATTACAGGCCGCCCTCGTTTCCCCTAATAACCCAAACTTTAGCGAAAGATCCAAAAGAGAAGCCGAAAGGAGAGTGGAAGATATATTCTATTACCCTCAGGCACACTTGAGACCACATCCTCACCCGATGATGGTCCCTGTGATTGAGGACACCGTCAGGCAGATGTGTAATATTGGAAAAAACACAGCTCCTGACACAGACCTCCACATCTCTTACGCTGAGTTATTTTCCAATTCCATGGAAAGTGACCAGCACAGTTATGATTCCCAAACAAGAGCAAACTCTTACCAACCCTGAATCGTACAGACCCATTTCATTATTGAGCACCCTAGGTAAAGTCTACGAGAGGATCCTTAAGGACAGACTCGTAGAATTCCTAGACGCCCACCTTGCCATTCCAGACTACCAATTCGGATTCAGGGCTGAAGACTCCACGCAAAATGTATTGGTTGAAGCAACAACTTTCATTTTAAAACCACTTAACGAAAGGTACCACGTCATAGGCATATTCCTTGACGTCCAGAAGGCATTTAATCAGGTCTGCCATACAGGCTGGTTGAAAAACTCCACCTTGCTGGATTGCCGACACGTTTCGTTAAACTAATCAATTCCCATCTCTCTCATCGGACAATCACGATCAAAGTAGGCGAAACCTTATCCACACCCTTCACTCCACAAGCTGGAGTGCCCCAGGGCGAAATTCTTGCTCCAATATTAGACACAGTCTACAAAAGTGACATTCCCCGCCCACAGAATAGATTGGAGACCCTTCTACTGTATGCTGACGACACTGCTCTCCTCACGTCGGGATCACACATAGAGCGTGGACAATTGTCTGTATTTGAAAGAGCGCAAAACTACCTAGACTATTAAAACTACCCTCCAAAACACAATTAATTTTATTATTTAAATTTTATTATATAATTTAAAACTTCAAATTGTCGCGATATCTGTGGCCGAATAGCTCTGTTAGGAGAGGATTTTATTCTCAGATACCCTTGACAGGGTGAGAAGGAGGTTTGAACTCCTGACAGTGCTATCCGGTAAACTGGGCAAGACGTCATCTAAAACTTTATTGCACACCTACAAAACATTCATCAGACCCATTATCGAATACAAGGCATGCATCTACGCCTCTCTGAAGGCCTACGAAATCAATGCCATCACGGCTACCGAAAGAAAAATCCTCAGATTCTCCATGAGGCGGAGCAGGCTATACCCATCAGCACACATACACAGACTGGCAAAAATAACACCTATTAAGGACAGAATCGTATCCCTCAGCAGGAGGTATGCCCTTCGAACCATAACAGGCGCTCGAACAACCGAGCTAAGCGAATATTAAAGACACCTTGCAATCGCCGAGGGCCAATACTCACCTTCTTCTTCTTTGAGTGCCTCTCCTATCGGAGATTGGATATCATTAGGGCGATTCTAATTTTATTTACTGCTGTTTTGAATAATTCGTTAGTGGTACAGCCAAACCACTCTCTTAAATTTCTCATCCAGGACATTCTTTTACGGCCTGGATTCCTGCGTCCTTGGATTTTTCCTTGCATTATATTTTGTAGGAATGTGTACTTTTGTCCTCTCATCAGATGGCCTAAGAATTCAAGTTTTCTCTTTTTTACATTCACTATAACTTCTGGATCGTTATTTATTCTGCGTATTACCTCTTCATTTGTAATTTTATCCACCCAACTTATTTTTAGTATTTGGCAGTAGCACCACATCTCAAAGCTTTCAAGATTTTTAACATTCCTCTATAATTACTATTGCTTTGGTTCTCTGAATTTAGATTGTCATTAAATTATTAAATTTTTTGCTCTTATATTAAATATATGGAATAGTCTTTGTAGACTATTTTCATCTTGGGCTATCAGTATTGCGTCGTCTGCGTAATAGAGTATCAATTCTTTGTTTCCGATTCTGTATCCTCTTCCTTTGTTGACACTTTTGATGACTTCATCCATGATTACATAAAAGAGCACAGGACTTAATGGGTCTTATTCAGTTGCCTATGTCTATAGATTCTGTAAGTTGTCCATCTATTCTGACAGACATTCACTTTATTGTTTTGGTAGATATTTTAATTTTTTTTATTCATGTAAAGTTCTCTATTGTACAGAAGATGGATTACATCTTAGAGTCTTACTCAGTTAAATGCTTTCTTCGAGTCAGTTAGACATATAAAGTCTGGTGTATTATACAAAAGTTTCTAAAATAAAAATTATAAATACAATTGGTACAACCTGTAAATATTTACAAATAACATAAATTATTCATTTTTTATTTTAGGAATTTTTTAAAAACGATTTCCCGATTGGATATCAAAACGCTCAAAATGGAAAAATAATTTTTAATACAAATAATTCTGGTTTATTCGTATACACAAAAAAAATCAGTAAAAACATGCCACTAGAAAATAGTTTCAGAACCATATCCTTTTTATTGTCATAATAATTAAATCAAGTTTAATAACATTATTTCGCACGCAAAATATGATTCGGATAGCATGCCTATTAATTACATACATGACAAAACAAACTTTCCTTTGATGAGTCATTTGTAGTTAAAATAATACAGTATAATATAATATACACATATATTTAAAAGTTTTGCATCACTCTGATTCTTGGCACAAAAAATTGATATATGCCATTCACGAACTAATTGAACACTTGACTACAAAAACAACATATCTGTATTTTTATTGTTTTGCATAAAATAGAAAAAACTTAATTTCTATGAAAAAGTGGACATTTTAATGTTATTATTTATAGATATTCTAGAATAATGTGCATTTGTTTGAATGTGTAGGTTAATTTTCATTGAAGGTCCTTGTTAAGAAAAATAAACAGAAATTTTACATTATGTACTTTTTGTAAAATTTTGTTATATACGTAGTTTTTGGACTAAACTAGTAAGGTATATAAGTTTTGTGAAAATCTAAAACACTGCATTATTAATAAATTTAAAGTAGATTTATTCATGAAATGTGCATTGAATTAAAGTAAATAAAGTAAAAGTTATTAAAGTTTAATCTTCTGTGCCACTACTGTTGTTCTCGCTGTCGATATCATTATCAGATTATTATTTCTGTAAAATTCCTGACTAACTGCGTTTGATACGGATTTCTGCAAATCTTGTTTCGTATGTTGATCCCATACCATGGAACTGTAAATGTATATCTAACTATCATTCTAACTTTTTTTAACTTCATTGATGGTTTACTTTGACGTAAAATATACTTCTCAACGGCTGTCTTTATATTTAAGAAGACATAATGCGTAATTGTTTCAACTTTGTATGGAGATGGGTGTACCCGAGCATTTTTCATTATATTGTTCCAATCTTTTGGAATCTCTGCAGTGTACTTTCTTTTCTTTGTACCAATTAGACTAAAATCTTGTCATTGGGTAAATATCTATGACCCTTAATAGGAAACACATATTTAATGTAGTTAAAAAGACTGATCGAATGTACCAAGCACTGCAGAAAAAAAAAACCATACGTAATTTTTGTTTTTTTCTGAGCATCCCTTGACTTATAAATACTAAATTTCTGGAATACATTTCATTGTGATTTAAATATCTGAGTAATAATGTTGTAACATCAATTTGGCCTTTCTTGCCCTCTGTTTTTAAATAACTGTTTAAAACGACATTATTTTTCCCAACATCATGAATCCCAAATACAAACATCCACAGCTGGCGACACTAAAAACATCACTGGTACGTATGTGTGGCAAATATAGGTTTTGCATATAATCAAAGGTGATTTTGATGGGCATCTTGCTTAGTTTTCTTTTAATTTCAGTAAACTTTCTAACTTCCTTTAAATATAGTTTGTGCTCAGTTTTAATTACGTTTGCTTTTTTTAAATTTGCCAACTGAATTTTTAGTCTATAACTATCACATGTAGCATATGTATCAGTTCGTGGGAGACCAAACTTGAGATTGTACTCATTCTTGAAAACTGACCAATACACTACATATGAAACCTGTATTTGATATTTGTGTAAAAATAACTTTTACATTTTATTTACTGACAAATCCTCAGACAAATATCTACAGTTAAGGGTTTTTTTAAGAATAATGTGATTGTCTTGTAATAAAAGACTCAATATGACAGCGGATTAACTTTAAAATTTCCTCTGGTGTTTTCTTATACCGGTTTGTCTTGTGGCTGCTTCTATTGTCTTTAGAAGTCAAAACATTACAATAAATGAGATCTTGAAGCATTCTAACGCGACCTTTTGCAACACCATGTACCGTAAAATGCGGTGAGATTGATCTCCCGGGGTGACATTGATCATTTGTCGTTGTATCACATATATGTAGATACAACCGACAACAATGTAAAATTGTTTATGAGCGTGGCACTATTCATTTCTGGGATCTTGACTATGATCAGTTCACGCCGTTGTTAGTTTGCAATTGGCATTGGGAAGAAGTTATGTAGTTTTGAAATTAATCATAATTTTTGGCCTATTTTTATAGTTTGTGTACTTTTGATGGTAGAGAAAGATCAGAGGTAAGTTCGCTATTTCTAGTATTATAAAATTATTTTGTATGGTTCTGTAATAATAATTTTAAGTATCTAGCATTTTAACTAACGCTAGCTTTTTTAAGATGGCGGATAATATTGAATGGGGTGACATTGATCAGGTGATCAATCTAACCCCACGTTACGTACGTTCCAGAAATTAATTTATAATTTTTGTTACAGATTTAAGAATATCAATCAAAATGGGAAGAACGTACAAAAGACAATTAGGCAGTAGAACGTATGGCAATTTTAATGAAGAACAAGTTAATCAGGCGTTGCACGATGTATTGGAAAATGGATTATCGCTAAGAAAAGCTGCAAAAAAATACAAATTGTCCTACGGAACTTTAAATAACAAGTACCATAGGAGGAAGATTAAGAAAACAGGTGGACAATCTGTATTCACATATGAAGAAGAAGTAGCCATTATAAATAGCATTTTAACTTGTGCAGATTGGGAATATCCTCTAAGTCCAATGGATTTGAGAATGTTCGTTAAAAGTTTTTTGGACACAACTGGTAGAAGTGTATCTAGATTTAAGGAGAATATTACTGGAATTGACTGGATAAATAGCTTGTCGAAGAGACACGGAGGTATTGCTGGTAAAAAATTAGCAACTAATATTAAAAAAAGCCGAGCAGAAGTATCTCCGGACCTGATTAAAAAATACTTTGACAATTTACAACAAGCGATTGAAAATGTTCCAGTTGAAAATATTTTTAATAACGACGAGTACAACGTCTCAGGTGACCCCGGAAAAAAATTGTGCATCGACCGAAGAGGTACTAAATATCCCGAAAAAATATGCAACCATTCAAAATCTCCTACATCGATAACGATTTGTAGATCCGCCTCAGGTATCCACCTTCTGTCACCCTACGTCATATACAAGGCGGAAAATTTATGGGATACTTTTACAGAAAATGGTCCCAAGGGCAGTCCATGCTGCGAACAGCCATGTTGCTCACTAAGGACACGATATAATCGAACCTTCCATGGTTGGATTGATATGTCAACATTCAATGATTGGTTTGTCGCTTGCTTCTTACCACATGCTAGGAGACTCGATGGAAAAAAGGTGTTAATAGGGGACACTAGCATCTCATTTTAATCCAGATGTTCTGAGACAATGTGAAGAAAATAATGTAATATTTTCATGCTTACCAGGCAACTCTACTAATATTTACCAGCCATTGGATGTCGCATTCTTCAGGCCCTTAAAAGAAAGCTGGAGAAAAACTTTAACATCATGGAAAATGCAAAATTCCAAAACCTCTGGCATTCCAAAAAATGAATTTCCTAAGCTGTTAAAGCAAACACTTGAAATCATGAATAAAGTACCACCTAAAAATCCAGACGGAGAGAAAAGTGCTGTAAAAATAAATTTACTTTCTGGTTTTGAAGCAAGTGGAATTGCACTATTCAACCCCAATCGGGTTTTGAAAAAGCTACCACAAGACGCTATTGATCAAGCCGAGCTTAGATGCTCTCTTACTAACTTTTTAAAAGACCTATAGATCCACGATTAAAACAAAAATATTCCATCTTGCACATACCATGCGTGAAGAGATCGTGGTCGATTCCAATTTTTTCAAGTAAAACTAGTTTACATGGTAATAAATGCAATGACAATGTCGACAGACAGACTTATTTATACGACGATGGTAGTGAGATAGAGTCTACATACCTTACGCAAAAAACAAATTTTAATAAAGAATGTCCCAGAGAATTTACGATCGTTCTGTTTACAATGGGAGCAGTCTGTGGAATCTTGTTAGCTTCCCTACTAATTTATATAATATTTGGTAATGACATACTTCATGTCTTTTTCAAGCAAAGGGAACCGCCGGACGCATCTATAAAGTCATACGTTAAGTACGTTGGAGGAGGCCTAATATACTTTTTAAAAGACTTAAGGTACAATTCCAGCTCTGAAAAACCTAGACGTAAAAGAAAACTGTTAGCAGCTGAACCTGGTCAAAGTGTTACAGCACCTAAACCATCAGAGGAGTCCAGTGACGATGATTCAAATGAAAACCTGGAATTAGATGACAGCAACAGTGATGTTGATATTAACAAAGATGAAGAGCAGGTTGAATACTTCTGTCCTTCATTAGAAAACATCACGAAGGGAAAATTCCTGTTAGTGAGATTTTTGTCTGGTTTTCGGAAAAAGACGGAATTTCGCTGTGTCTGTCAGGTAAAATGAATTTCCTAAGCTGTTAAAGCAAACACTTGAAATCATGAATAAAGTACCACCTAAAAATCCAGACGGAGAGAAAAGTGCTGTAAAAATAAATTTACTTTCTGGTTTTGAAGCAAGTGGAATTGCACTATTCAACCCCAATCGGGTTTTGAAAAAGCTACCACAAGACGCTATTGATCAAGCCGAGCTTAGATGCTCTCTTACTAACTTTTTAAAAGACCTATAGATCCACGATTAAAACAAAAATATTCCATCTTGCACATACCATGCGTGAAGAGATCGTGGTCGATTCCAATTTTTTCAAGTAAAACTAGTTTACATGGTAATAAATGCAATGACAATGTCGACAGACAGACTTATTTATACGACGATGGTAGTGAGATAGAGTCTACATACCTTACGCAAAAAACAAATTTTAATAAAGAATGTCCCAGAGAATTTACGATCGTTCTGTTTACAATGGGAGCAGTCTGTGGAATCTTGTTAGCTTCCCTACTAATTTATATAATATTTGGTAATGACATACTTCATGTCTTTTTCAAGCAAAGGGAACCGCCGGACGCATCTATAAAGTCATACGTTAAGTACGTTTGGAGGAGGCCTAATATACTTTTTAAAAGACTTAAGGTACAATTCCAGCTCTGAAAAACCTAGACGTAAAAGAAAACTGTTAGCAGCTGAACCTGGTCAAAGTGTTACAGCACCTAAACCATCAGAGGAGTCCAGTGACGATGATTCAAATGAAAACCTGGAATTAGATGACAGCAACAGTGATGTTGATATTAACAAAGATGAAGAGCAGGTTGAATACTTCTGTCCTTCATTAGAAAACATCACGAAGGGAAAATTCCTGTTAGTGAGATTTTTGTCTGGTTTTCGGAAAAAGACGGAATTTCGCTGTGTCTGTCAGGTAAAAGGAATTTTAGAAGGAGAAGAAATCGAAGTTCAAGGCCTTAAATCAGCAGGATCCAGGAAGATTTTCAAAATTTTCACCCCGCATGATCAATCTCACCCCTTTGTAAAGACTCAAAAATCTGTCTGGCCGAATTAGTCAGGGTTAAGTTTGGTCATATTCTATTTAAAAGCACTACTGTTTCATGCTACAAAATCATCATGATCAATCTCACCCCAGTACGGGTCTAAGATTGATTACCCTTTTTTTATGAGATAAGTGGATTTTCTTAATAATTAAAACAAAACTAGTGTTAAATCACTACTCTTTAGATATTAGTATAACACGTGAAGTGATTAAATATAAAACAGTCACAAAAATGTTTAAAATATAAATCAAATAAAGGTAAAAATCTCACCCCTTTTCACGGTATATTACAAAAGGCAGTAAGGGAAATGAGCTGTTCATTTACTATTATAAATAATCTATACAAATCTTATAGGAATAAGTGACCGTTCTAAATTTTTTAGGTGTTATTGTTTACTGTCTTTTTGTGTAGGATAAATCTCATTAAATAGGCATCCTGGTCGTTTTTTACTTTCAAATCATTAAAATGTGTCAATACAATTATTTTAACGTTGTTCCACGGAAATTGTTGTTCACAAAAGTACATAACTGTTCAAATATAAGTAGTTTTTGCTAAAAAGTATTGACAGGTACGTAGTTTTTGTAAAACATCGATATTTTTGCCGTTTATTTTTAGCGGCCTGTGTCGTTTTAAAAAATATCTTTTACAGTATCCGATGTACCTTAAAACAAAGAGTTGGCTGGAGCATTAGCTCAAATTTAGTAAACGTGTTATTTTTTTTTTTTTTTATTTAAAGGCAGCCGCATCAACCATATTGGTTATTAGCGGATGAATTTAATACAAACAATAATGATTACAAATAACAAATAAATAACATACTTATATGTGGTTCAATAGGTTACAGTCTCTTAAAAATTTCACAATATTTTCACTGGTACACTCACTAAAAATGTCCCTTATAACTGATGGGATTTTATTAGTTAGTCTTTCAGTACTATATTTGGGACACTCCGTTAATACGTGTTTCACTGTTAACGGCACGTCACAACTCGTACATTTTGATTGAGGTTCCTTCTTCATGAGATATTCATGGGTGAGTTTGCTGTGTCCTAATCGGAGCCTGGTTAATACAACCTGAAGGAAACGGCTAGGGGCGTTGTTAGTCCATCGTCCAAAATTTGGTTTAATTTCTTTTAACTTTGAGGATTTTTCTTCCCAACATTTAGTCCAATTACATATCAGCTTTTGTTTAAAGTACGGATTGAGATCTTTTGCTAATGGTTTTATTATCGGTCTGATATTTGGGGAATTTGCTATTTCCCGAGCATTTTTATCAGCTAGTTCGTTTCCTTTAATGCCTATATGTGATGGTACCCACACGAAGGTATGTATGTATGTATGTATGTATGTATGTATGTGTGTTATTAATTAGGTTGTTTTTGTAAATTTAAGTCTTTAATTTAATATTACGTTTATATGGGATTAAGCCACAATTGATTGTAATGAAAATTACATTTTTATCTAACTCGTGGTTGACGTTTCGATTTCCGCTCCGAAAATCATTAAAAAAAAAAGATTATTTTATAATAGTGAGCTGTTATTATTCTTCTTCTTATGGTGCCCTATCCAATTAGTGGATGTTGGCGACAATTCTGGCATACTTCTCTCGGTCTTGTGTCGCTGTAAAGAGTGCATGGGCATCGATGTTTGTCCAATTCCTTATGTTTTTAAACCATGAGTATTTTTTTTTCCGATGCCCCGTTTTCCTTGTATCTTCCCTTCTATAATAAGCTTTAAGAACTGGTACTTGGAATTTCGAAATATATGACCCAGATAAGCAGTTTTTCTCCTTCTTATTATTGGCAGCAATTCTCGTTTTCTTCTCCATTTAAAACTTCGACATTTGTTGTGTAATCTGTCCAGGGAATTTTAAGTAGTCTTCTAAATACCCACATTTCAAAGGCCTCTAATCGGTTTATCACATTGGCCTTTATGGCCTAGGTTTCTACACCATATAGCAGTATGCAGTAAATGTAATATTTTACAAAACTATATCGAAGCGTTAAGTTAAGGCTGCTGTTGCTTAGCAAGCTTTTCATATTAGTAAATGCTGTTCTGGCTTGCTCAATCCTGCTACGTATCTCTATGTGTGGATCTAGATCTTCAGTTATCCAACTACCTAGATATCTGAACTTGAGGACCTTTTGGGTATTCTTATTGTTTACTCTTATATTTAATTGCATATTTCGTGTTCTGCTAACCACCATTACTTTCGTCTTGTCTATATTAATCTTCAAGCCTAGTCGTTCTCCTTCAGTGTTTATTCTATCTATTAGTCATTGTAGCGCTTCTTGGCTATCAGCTATTATGACTGTATCATCAGCATAGCGAAGATTACTAATAGTCTGTCCGTTGATTTTGATTCCATCTTTAGTGTCATTTAAGGCTCTATCGAAAATCGTTTCAGAGTAAAGATTAAAAAGGAGGGGTGACAGAACTCAACTCTGTCGTACACCTTTTTTGATTGAGAAATAAGGTTCTAAGAGATAATAAAGGTTCTTTATGATTTTAAGGTCATTCTCATCTATCGTACGTTCCTGGATCAATCTTACTAATTCTGAATGATTAACACAATCGAACGCTTTCTGGTAATCTATAAAGCATAGGAAGACATCTTTTTGCTGATCTCTGAATTTCTGAAGTAGGACAGTTAAGCTATACAGTGCTTCTCTTGTGCCAAATCCTTGTCTGAAACCGAACTGTGTGGGGCCTAATGTCTCTTTCACATCTGTTGTATATTCTTATGTGAATTATCTTTAAGAAGAGTTTTAGGACCTGGCTCAATAAGCTGATCATTCGGAATTGGTCGTAACTATTAGCGTTTGGCTTTTTTGGGATTGATATAAAGGTTGATTAAAGCCAATTCTGTGGTATTTGACCAAACCCATAAATGTCATTAAAAAGATCTACCAAGGCGTCTATATCGTCTTCACTCAACATTGTTAGAACCTATATGTATATGTCGTCTGGGCCTGGTGCTTTTCTCCATTTGCTCTGTTTGATTATAACCAATAGTTATTGTCGGTTATTATTTTTAAAATTAACAAGTGACTTACTTGGACTCGATCGTCTAGGCAAATAGCCATGCTTTTAGTTGAAAATTTTGAAGGTTGTTTTTGTACCCTCAGGATAGCAAATTCTGATTGTTTTGTTTGTTTATGTATTATGTCTGTATGTATTACATATTCGTGTATTGTGTATGTATTGGACATAATTGTAACTGATGCGTCTCTGACTTTCTAAAACCCTTAAATGCCCAATAATATGTAGGTTCCACGTATGCCCAAGGCTGGGTAAAAAATGTCTACCTCGAAAATTGCTAATATAATTGAGAGTTGTTACAACTACAATGTGAAGATACAACCCCTTCAAATTCTCTCCAAGTTGGACAAGAAGCTTTATTAGTTTGACGCCTAGCTCCTGGAGGACAAGAACCCTTTTATTACGTTTTTTTTTATATTCCATTATGGGTGGTTAAGTGTAATAATGTAAAGAATGTTAACAATGGAAACCATATTGACTTATTCTTGGAATCGTTGCTCTCCACGTCACCACCATGTTGTGTATATAAGAAAATTACTGTTTTTGTGGGCTTTATCATAGGGACATGGGAAGAAGGGAAACTGTTACAGTTCCGGACCGGGAATCCGTAAAGGCGAACATATTTGAGCATAGTTTTCTATCTTGAGTTCTTTTGATAACGTCAGGTATATGTTTTCGGTTTTGTTCATTATACCAACCATAGTGAAGGAAAGGTAGAAGGACGAAGACCAAGAAGAAGATCTCCAACACGATGGGCAGACCAAATGAAGAGTCTGGTGGGAAAATCCCTACATGACGCCGTCCATATGGCACAGAATCGCAGTCAATCCAATTTAGGCAGCAAGCCAATGATATTTAATTTATTATATTATATTTATTAATTATTTAAATTATTTCGGCGTTTAAACTAGTGAAATAGAGACAAACAAACAGTCAAAATGATAACCTGACAGCAGAATATAAAAAGATACAGTGCGAGCTTAATTTAATGAATGAGGAGAGTAAAACTTTTATAAGGAAATAAACCAAAAGACGAAGAGGGAAAAATAGAATACCACACGGATTAGGAAGAATTCGCAAAAGGAATAAAATAGATTAGAATAAAGGAAAGAATTAACAAAAAAAAGGATAATGGATACCTCGTTATCCTCTCAGCAACAAAATAAAGTGGCTAATAAGCCCATAGAAAAACAACCACCATCTGTTATAGTAGATGGAGTGGAAAATTTCAATACACCTCATGAAAAAATAAGCATGGTAATGGTTGGCTATCAATTTAAAATCTTAAATAATAATAGCATTAAAATTAATGTAACAGATAGAATATATTATAGAAAATTGATATCTATATTAAATGAAATAATTCCTTAGTATCACTCATTTAAAAACTAGCAAGAAATGCCAATAAGGGTGACGGCAACAAATTTACATTCTGCATGTAGTACAGAAAAGATAGTTAAGGACCTCCTCAAACAAAGCATCAAAATAACTCGAGCCGTAAGCAAACTAAGGTGGAGAACTTAGGAAGCACTAAACATGTTTATGCTAAAATTTGAAAATAAATAAAGCATTTACATAATATTTTAGATTACCAATATCTTTGAAATTAAAATTACCATTGATGCAATGAAGAACTCAAAATTGATTCCGCAATGCAAAAAATGCCAAGTCTATGGACACACAAGGCACTATTGTGTTGAACCGCCTAAATGTGTCAAGTCAAACTGCTAACTATCGAGGATGCAAAATAGCGAAGAAACTACAAAAAAATTTAAACAAATCGCCCAAAAAAATCAAGTCTTACCCAATATGTCCAGAGAGAAGAAGCTAAAGGAAAAGTAGTAAGCGCTGATAAAACATATTCACAGATTGCTAAAAGTACTAAGATTAAAAGTGAAAAAGAATCTAATAATCAACAAGACTTGACTATAGAAACCACCGTTCAAGTGATTATGGAAAAACTGACTTGCCAGGAAAGGTTATTTAAAAGAATTTAGGAAAGATTGACTGTTCTAAAATATGGCAATAAGGGAGCAACCCAAAAAAGATAATATAAATGGCCAGCGGTGTTAAAATAATAAGTTGGAGAATCAACAGATTAATGCAAAGACAACAAGAATTGCAACTAACCATGAATATGAACAAAATTAACGTATGTTTAATATCTGAAACACACCTCGGTAAATAATCATTCATTAGATTTTAGGGATACAAAATATACCACACCATACATCTTAAAAATAATACAAGTGAAGGTAGCGCGGTTATAATCAGAAAAAAATTTCAACATAACGAAGAAGTTAAATTTGAAGCTAAAGATATTCAGGCAACGGTGGTAAACATGAGGAGCAATAACTATGACCTGGCAGTTGTTGGTCTGTATAGTCCCCCAAAACACAATATCAAAGCTGAAAGATATGCTACACCTTTTGAATTCGCGGGCAATCGGTTCATCATGGGAAGATATTTTAACGCAAAACACACACAATGGGGTTAAAGATTCATAAAAGCAAAGGGTAAAGAATTGCTCAAAGCAAAAAATGAGAAGCAATCATCAAGAAGAAGCTCAAGTGTGAAGCAATCTTAACAGGAAAGCCTACGTATTGTCTAACTGACCCTATGAAAATTCCTAATTTAATAGATTTTACGAACGTATCGAGCAACAATATACAAATAGAAGAGAACTTAGAAGCCAAGTCAGATCATACTCCCATTGTATTTTTTATTAGTGAAAATATCATTCAAAAGCCTTACAACCGTGGGACAGCTAGAAGAAAGTATTGATTTCGTAGTGTCTTTGGAAATTAAAGAATATTTGGACGCTGAAGTAAAAAAAATGCAATACCGATATTTAATAAGCGGCCTATGAAAATACCCCTGAACTACTAAGATGATTAAAAGGAAAAAACTACCCTAAGGAAATCTTGAAATCAGTTTACGAAAAAAGAAATGGCAACTAACCAGAGCGCCACAAGACAGAACAAAAGTAAACCAACTTGCCTAACAACTAAAGAGTTCCTAACTAGCGAATTCCTAATATATCTGACAAATGATTCTAGTATTGAATACTTGCTATGGAAAACCACCAAGAATTTAAAGAGACCAATTATACAAACGCCTCCTATAAGAACAAAAAGCATTAGTATTTGCAAACTATCTCGAAAGTGTTTTCCAACCATATATAGTAGACATAGATAGGCCCCCGGCTACGACTTTATGACTGGGCATGTCCTTAAGAAGCTACCTAGAAAGACCTGGTTAAACTTACCAATCTAATTAACGCATCGGTTCTTTTAAATTATGTTCCACAAATATAGAAGGTAGCTGAGATCATCATGATCCCAAAACCAAGCAAATCGCCACAGAATGACGTCGTATCGGCCATTATCCTTGCTACAGATTATGTCAAAACTGTTCAAAAAGCTCTTGCTCAAGATACTGACACCTTTTATCAAAAAAAGACGACTCATGCCCAATCACCAATTCGGATTCCGAAATCAGCACTCACAATTGATTAAGTCCACCGCATCACGGACGTGATCTAAAGATTACTTGAAGAAAGGAAGATCTGCTCACCATTATTATTGTATGTAACACTGGCATTCGACAAGGTCTGGCATTTAGGACTGGAGCATAAGACCAAAATGGCCCTTCCTGTCCAATACTCAAAGATCTTAGTTTCATATTTGTGATAGAGATACTTCAGGATTAAGCAGGAAGATGCTTATTCTGAACTAAGGAAAATTAGTGCAAGGGTACCACAGGGAAGTGTACTGGGACTCGTTCTATATCTCCTGTACACTAAAGACCTGCCAGTTTCAGAGCAAAATATTGTAGCTAATTTTGCTGATAATATGGCAATTATGACTGTTCGTGACAACGTAACTGAATCAACAGATAAGGTACAGAATGGAATTGCCGAAGTGGAGAAGTGGATAAACATATGGCGTAATAAATTAAATGACAGCACATCTAGATTTTACCAACAAAAATATGCATAAATTGAAGCATAATAACGTTGTAGATAAAAGGTTTTTGGGATAAACAATTTCAATTGTGCAATAACTATTAAGTGAAACTTCTTGAAATTGTTAAACTTGTGACATGGCCCTTATTCTCAAGCAAAATTAAATTTCTTCGCGCATTTTTAGGAATTTTATTCTTCACTTTTAAAAAACAACTTTTTAAGCTATTTTTGCAATAATTAAGCAGAAATATAACAAAAATAACTTTATAAACTTGATTTTCTATGCTTTTTCAGTAAAAGTGTGTCACTTTTACATTGTTTATATATAGTGTATCAGTTAAAAATGACGTTTATTCTTTTGTATATTTTGTTTAATACATACTGTTATCATCAAATTTAGCCAAAGCAGTTTTTAAATACCTATATCAATAAATGTCACCGGAAAATCCTAAGTTTTCTGGACTATACTCACCATTCGATGTTACATATTTTCAACATTATTAGATATATAGTGCTCAATTGCTACGGTAAATGTTACAGTTTGCTTCTTTTTTACATGTAGAAAATAAAAATATAGCCTTTGTAGGCCATGATCATTCATAATTCTAAAAAGCAAGGTCAATTTAAATATTTGTATGGATCTTTAAAATAATAATAAAAATAAATATTTGCATCTCATATTCATATATAATATATCTATTTATATCTAAAACTGTGCTCGATATCTGTCTTTTATTTGATCAAAGTTCATTTATATAAATATTCATTAATTAATATTCTTCGTTCAATCAACCCATCCATAAATATTATATAAAATGATGTGCAAATTTTTTTGGTTACATCTAAGGACTTGGATTTATAAGCAAGGTCAATTTAAACATATTTATGGACCTTTACACTAATAAAAAAATTCATCATTTTGTATCTCATGTTCATATTAATTCCTAATATTAAGAATATTTAATATTCTTCGTTCGATTTGAAACATTTGGCCAATTAACTTAGTTTTTTATTCGACATAAGTGTACTTTTATATAAGATACTTTTTTTTTTCTCATTTGTGTTGGATTCAGGGTAGAGGAGTACATCCGAGCCCATTTTCCCTTAGAAGAAGGAGGTCATGCAAACAGATAACCTACTGTTATACTGCCTACCAACTAAAACCACCCTCTCTTACTTACGCGCAGTTGACGCACTACGCAGTTGAAAGTGGGATGGCCACTATAAGGCCGACGATACTTTTGACGCACATTTTTCTCTAATCTAGATCTTATCTGTGTCGTTGGTCCGGCTGGTGTTTCTCTTCTTTTTTCCTCCTTACTTCCTGTCATTTTCACAATCATCTCTCTCACAGTAACAGGGTTCATACCTATTTCTCTATACGTTCTGTTTCTCTCCACTGTCTACCTATTACACTCCAGCATTGTGTGAGTACCAGTGTTAGAGTATAGGTATTTATCTGTATCTGTTTTTCTGAACCTATGAAATATGCCCTTAAACACCTGTCCTGTCAGCACTTGCGTCATGAAGTAATCCAGTCGCCTGTGACCACAGTACATTCAGTTCTTTAGGCTCGGGATCAGCATCTTGGTCCACTGGGCAACATCTTCCGTCGCGTCGTGTTGTTCCACTCTTCTTGCCATCTTCTAGATTAATATATATCTCTTTCTTCATTTTTTATGGCTGCTGTCACAAATTCTCTTTTCTCATAGATATGTCTCCTTTCTATTGCTAACACATGCAAAGAAACACAACCTGTGATAGTCCACAAGGCTGCTGTAGATACAGTCCTGTAGAAGCATGCTACTCGCAACAGACTTGTTCAACAGATACGATAAAAAGACTCATACAAAAATGCATAAAATTAA
Organism: Diabrotica undecimpunctata; assembly: GCF_040954645.1. Classification (NCBI taxonomy): domain Eukaryota; kingdom Metazoa; phylum Arthropoda; class Insecta; order Coleoptera; family Chrysomelidae; genus Diabrotica; species Diabrotica undecimpunctata. Next base: position 62,660,834 of record NC_092812.1, on the reverse strand, counting down.
TTTATTTGAAAACTGCAAAAGTTAGGTATGGGGAATACTAATACAGATCGATAGCGAAAAACATATTTTTCTAAAATAATGAATCATCTACAGGGTGTTCCATTTGAAAAAAAGGAATAAGGCGAAAATTTAGGATGCTGAACTTCTTTACTAATACTTAACTCACTACACAGGTACAATCTTTTTGACTTCTTTCTACTGTAAAGTGATTCCGTTCCACTGAGTTTTTTTATGTACTCTCCAACATGCTCTTCTTCAGATAGTTTTTATTTTTTGTAGTGTCACCTCTTACTTTTCTCTTCAACAGTAAACCCAAAATGCAATTTTTTGGTTATGTTTTTTATTCTAGTTTCTCCAAAACCAACAACAGTGTGAAAAAATTTTAAACATACAGAAGTTTAAGCACCAGAGATAGTTGGAAAGAAGTATTGTATTGAGTACTTTTGCTCAGGTCTTTTGATTTGTGTTCTATGAATCAAACTGGCAATTATTATCTTGTCTTTTCTTGTCTGGAACTTTATAAAGCTCTTCTTTGAAAGCTTTGATGTAATTAGGGCTTATTTTTACGCACGTGAAATGTTTGTTTTTGTGCTTACACAATACAAAAACTAAAGCTATTTTAGGAGCTGCGTACCTGGTAATTTATTTACTTTTCCTTTTTCCTCCTGCAACTCTTCTCTTAATAGTCCCTTCATTTCGTTCACCAACACTTACACTTCCATCTGCACCATGCATTCTGCTTTAAATAATAATGTAATTACTAACTGTTTCTAAATAGGTTAAAAATCTAAACAGTAGTCACAAAAACTTTTAATACAAAACCCTTACATTAACTCAAATTTTCAAGACTCACTGGGTCAGCTGAATGGCAGTTGCAGCGCATCTATTGGTTGGTCAGAAATAAGCTTGTTTTTATGGACCAGTACAGTGAAAATAAGTTTTTTGCATGTAAAGGTGGTTTTTAACATGCTGTTACCATCGGAAATAACTTTTTTTGCATCAATCAGATAGAATAAACCAATTTAGATACAACAGAACAATGTATTGTCACATCTAACTCAATTTTGGGTTTTGTGTGACTTAAGGCTGTTTGCATGTTCCTCCTCATCTATCCGCATATACTGAGATCTTTGGTAACCGAAACTTGAAATTCCGGGGAGGTGAGCGACTTGCATCTTCCAGGCCACATATTTATTACTCCCATATAAATGTACAGCAACTGCGATATGATAGAAATACCACGCAACAAAATACATTGGAATAGCATGCGGAATAACTGCTGTGCAGCAGAACTTAAACTATTTTTTTTGTGCGACACACCGTGAATGCCGCCTGGCGATTAACGTCTTAAACAAATCAATAATTTTGTTTGGTAAAAGTTTTTTTTTTAAACTTTGACTTTTCTTATAAATGATTGGTTAATTTTAGCCCCTAACGTTGGTAATTAACGTTACAGTGTTTGTCTGTTCTAGTACGCCGTCCTACTTTGCAGTTGGCACAAGTTTGATCCAGTACATCCACCCCAACTTTGGTAATGTTGTAAAAGTCTATAATATCCGGTAGTTTCTTAGCTGTCTCCAATACTTTATTGTTATGATGGAGACTGGACACTAGACAAACGGATCGGTTTTTTTTCGGTACGTAGGACACCAGGGTCACGTCTTTAGTAAATCCAAAAATAGATGAATAAACCGGACGTTGATTATTTGGTAAAAACTCCGTTGGCAAATATTTTTTTATTTTTCCGCATAGTACCAACGTAAGTAAGTTTACAGCAGCGTAGCTCTTCAACAAGCTCTAGTGAAGAAAACCAGTTGTCACCAGTTACATTGCGATTGGAATTTACTATTGGTGCAGTGAGCGAAAGAACATTTAGTGCTGGTATGGATAGCTTTTTTGGATTAGGTATTGCATCTTGTTTTCCAGTGTAAACTTTGACTTTTCTTATAAATGATTGGTTAATTTTAGCCCCTAACGTTGGTAATTAACGTTACAGTGTTTGAAAAAAGGCTATCTTGGCTCCTAAGGGTCGTAGGAGTAAAGTTTTATATTTTAACCAGCTTTCCGAATATTTTCATTTCCCATTTATTTTGGGCTAAATTCTACGTTATTGTAAATGTTTTTAAGCTTAAAAAGTGCTATTTATTATTAAATTTTTTTGTGTACATACATGTAATTTTTTTAAACCTTTTTTTTCATAGGGTATTAGTATAGGTCAAAAAAAATGAGCACCGGATTATTGATATCCATTCAATCAAATTATCTGGACCAGCCTTGGAAATTATTTAACCGATTTGGCTCATCTTTTAGGCCCACAATTCAAACACGATGAGATCCTCAAGCTTAGTTACATTCAAACAAATTTTAATAAAGAATAAATAAGTTATTAACAATATTTAAAAACAGCGAGATTTACACCTGTTCGTTTTTCACAAAAACCTAACTTCTTCTACAACTTACACCCAAAACTGTCTTCTTAGAGGCATCTGCGGTTTTTATTAATATTTCAAATGCCTCATCAAAATTTCATGTTTTAGGTTTTAACGATTGGTCTTTAAAAATGAAAATTTTATTACGATTGGTCAATGAAAGTAACAAATTTTATTGACTCACGAGAATGTAAAAAATGGCAAAATTTTCGCAACGTTTATTTTTTGAACAGGTTTATAGAAACTGGCTTAATTTGCGGCAAAATACAAAAATTTTATACAATAGATGCACTTTTCACCTTTAAAACGAATTTAAATTTTTGTCGATAGGACGCTCTGATCAAAAGATATCGAATTTTTACCGTCGAGTTGCCACTTTTTTATTGAACAATAACTTTGCGCGCGTAATTGACATTCAAAATCGCCGATTTCTTCAAGCGTTATTTCTGAGAGAACGGTTTATTCTACACAAAAGTGCTAATAAACATTTTGGTTCAAAATTATCTCAGCTACATTTTTTATTTAAAACATTTTTTTCTACAGCATACATATTCTTGGTAAATTGATTTTTTGCGTTTTTACCCCTTTACGAGGGTGAATTTAGGAGGAAACCTGGGCGTAAAAGTGGTGTAAACTTTTTTGCATCTTTTTTGGGGTCCCAAAATTAATATTCTTGGCAAAATTCAGCTTGTTTGTATGATTTTGAGGGGCCAAATCTCTCATGAGTCTACTAAACTTTTTTTTATTAATCGATTTTAATTCAACATATTTCATTTTGTGTATATTTTTTTGCTGAAAAAGTTATCTTTTGACGTCAAATCTCTAAACAAACAAGTTTTTAAGTTATGAGCACAATAATGAGTTTACCGTTTTGGCTTTTTATTTAAAAAGTTCCACCAAAAAATTGATGAATCCCTCGATGAGAGTCTTTTTGTAATATCTCATACTACATTTCAACTGTCAAACCCGTCTATACACATTATGACGATTGAATATGAATTAATATAAAAAAAGGCTGAGTGTTTACTAATTTGAACGGCCTATATTGCAAATAGGCACATTGTAGTACAGTAAAAGAATAAGATATCTTACATCATACGTTCAACATAAAAATGTGCATTTAACGGCATCCTTTCTATACTAGTTATATTAAGGAAGTATTAAATAAGCTAATAACATGAGTTGAAAGTACTAGTAAAAAGTGAAGGCGTGATTAACGGTAATTTACGAACAAAAATCTCCATATCAAGTGCTATAAATATAAATTTTTACTTGTGCATGGAGTTAAGAGGCATAAAATATCAATATAGTTAAAAATCACGAACATAGAACATTTTAATTACAACTTAAAAAAAAAAAAGATTAAACCATTGTGTTTGGTAAATACCAAAATTATTTCTGATATGGATAGGTGGGATTTAGATACTTCATTATTTGACATACGTTTTTCTATTTTTTGAGTTTTAGCTATTTGTATTTGCTGTATATTCTTTTGCTTAAAATACTTTACTCCGCCTTTCTGTACTGGTTGTCCGTGCTCAAAGATAATAGAAATATTTGTTGTAAATTTGTAAAATGTTGGAATATTTTAAGGGTTATAATAAATTATACCAAAACCGGGAAAACACACATAAATAAAAGAAATCCCATCCAGCTCGGGCTTTATCTGCTACCCTAGACTCTGGGGTCAGTTGCCATTTAGAAGTCATTGCTGTTTTCTATTTTCTACGACATAAAGAAGCTCTAAGAAGAAGCTAGCTATCTGTATCAGATATTTTTAACGAACTAGGATTTTTCGAACTCAGAAATCCCAGAAGCTACGGAAGTTCTCGAAGTAGGCACAATCACTCTAGAAAGTGGTTTGATAAATCACCTAAGCACAGAAATACGCGACTACAAAAACGTTAAGGATATAACCAACGGGTAGATGGTGATCTAGAATACCACGAAGTCACCGATACATCTTGCGAGGTTGGCACCTTTTGAAAATTACGCTCCCAATGACAAGCTTCTGTGTTTTATTTTGTAATTTTTATTCGTAATTCCTATTTTCTGATTTGTATTTTTCCTACATGCGTAAGTTCTTCTAATTAAAGTTTACCAACTGCCCCAGGGTGTCCAGAGTGAGCAGATGTGTAAGCCAAATATGAGTGATCTTCAAGTCATCGCTTTCACATCAGCAAAAGTCTGGCATGCTTGCTGAATAAAATAAACGAATTTGGATATAGCAAAGCGATGACATTTCTACACTCGTCTTATCTAGAGGGTTTGGAGTTCGGATAGGGCCAAACCGGTCCGAGATCGGAACAATGGAGTCCGGTAGGGAGCAGTGTTATCGCAGTACCTGTAAACAATTTTCACGGCGGATACCCCACCAGGACCCAGAACAATGCTAAGCCTATACGCTGACGATACCTTAATAGCAGCTAGCAGCAGAGATCCCAACCTGATAAAGAGACACTGACAAACAGCGCTTAACTGTATGGAATCCTGGTGTGTGTAGTGAAAAATCGCGGTCTACCCGGAGAAAACACAGGCCGTCATGTACCAAAAAAGAAAAGGACAACCTAACAGGATACTAACCCTGTTTAACACTCATATTAAATGGACAAATAATGCCAAATACCTTGGCATTACGTTAGACAAAAAATTAACATTCACCGAGCATGTCAAACAAACGGCGCATAAGGCCAAGGTTCTTAGGAGTCAAGCCTCATCACTAGACTTCGGCAAATATGCAAATAAAAATGTAGAAAATATGCGCATAAATATGCACGTGTTTACCCGAAAATATGCAAATATTTTACAAAATATGCATACAAATAAATAAAAAAATCGTAAAATAGTAACAATTTTATTTAAAAAAAAGTGTACATAACTAAATATTTCCTACTATTCATTAAGATTTACATTTATTTTAAGTAACTACATCATTTTTAAGTATGAATAAACTTGTTTAGAATTATGGTAACAATAAATGACCAAGTGGTGTTCAAAATTTTCTAACAAAAACTTGTGGCTTCTGTCTGAGTACATATATTTATATATGGAAAAACTTCGTTCAACATCAACTGATGTAACGGGAGCATTTTTCAAACTAACCAAAACATTTGGTTCTAAATTAATTGTTTCCGAAATATTTCCAGCTAGAACACTGACTACTTCAGAAAGAATATGGTAACCTTTATTTTTTTCCATAGTAGCTTCAAATTTTTTTTAAATATCTTTTCCAATATTACCTCTAACGTTCCGACAACATGACGCAAATTCTTTTATTATTGCTGTACTTTCGAACAATGACAGTTTTGGTGATTCTAACTGAGTAATTGTTTTTTGAACAAAACTAAAATTTGATTTTATAAATGAAAGTTCTTGTTGAAGCAAGTTACTCTGAAAAGTTTGTTTAGAGTCCAAAAGAGATTGGGAACTTTCATCTGTTAACGTATCAATTATGTTCTTTATTTTAACAAAATGATCTGCATAAAAATTAGCTGCTTCTAACCATGTTCCCCATCGCGTTAAAATAGGTTGTGGTGGAAGAGGAATGTTAGGTAGCATTTCTTTATAAAGTTGAATTCTTATAGGAGATTTAAGAAATACTTTTTTGACACTGGATATCATGGTATTTACAAGAGGAAACTTTTTTCGTATTTCCTCTGCAACTCTGTTTAATCCATGCGCTACACAAGTAACATGTATTAAATCTGGGAAAAATATTTTTAAATTTTGTCCTGCTTTCACCATATAAGGAGCAGCATCCGATAAAATAAGCAGTAATTTATTAGAAGGAATAGTTGTCGGAAGAAAAAAAGTTGCTAATGTTTCTTGTATAAAACGCGAAATTGTTAAAGCATTTGTTTTCTCAAGTTGCTGGCATGAAATAAGATGAGATTTTGGTAAGGTATCTTCTTTAAGAACACCAATCAATAAATGAGCAATATACTTTCCTGAGGAATCAGTGGTTTCGTCTACAGATATGTAAAAATAATTATCTGCAATTTCTTCCTTAATATTAATTAACACCGACGAGTATAGCCCGTTCACATTATTTCTTCTTAGAGACCGATCACTTGGAACATTAAGTTTGCAATATTTTTTTAGAAACGAACTAAAATTTACATTTGCTAATTTTGAAAGCGGTATGTTTGCAGACACTAATGCGCGACACAAGTCTTCATTAAAAGTTTCTTGCTCATCTAATTTTTTTGAAGTAGATTGGAAAGATTTAGCCATTTAAGTTTGATGTTTTCCTCCTATTTTTCCTTTTTTTGCAATGTGTGAAGCAGTTCTCACATGTTGGTCTATCTGAAATTTCTTCTCACATGCTATCTATAAATAAAAATAAAAACCTTTATTTTAACCCAACCTTTAAAATATAAAAATATACAAGGTGTTTTTGGTTAATCAAATAACTGGTTTGGAAAAAAAAATACTCGCTAAGTGTTTTAAATGCAGTATTAATCCACAAATTAGTTTTTGTTACTAACCATTAGTACACCATATAACTTATTTTAAAATTCAACAAAAGTTTTTTTTTGTTAATTCAATTACAATAAAAATAATTGTGTTTTAGAATAGCTGACTTCATAAAAAAAAGTAAAGGTGAAAAATTTTTCTAAATACACACCATTGTATTGTACCATGGACAATTTTTTCTCACTAAAGGAAGCTATTTTTCATTTAAAAACAACCTACGAGTACTAAATTTCAAGTAAATACGTTTATTGGTTTTAAAGTTATTGTTGTTATTAACTAAAAGAATTTAATTTTTTTTAATTTTAACACCCTGTATCTCGAAAAGTAAATAAGTTTGACCCCTCATTAACTATATCGTTTTGTTCAATTTTTCGAGAAGTATCTACAGTCAAACGTTGTAAGTGTCATTTGGAAACACCCTGTATGTATGAAATATTAGATATTTAATAGAAAATATTAGATACTTACAATTTTGCCACAGACTGAACAGTAGATTTTTCCCATATCCATAGACAGCTCTTTATAAGGTTTAATCCAAGTTGAAGCACTGGTTGTTTTAGGCATTATAAAATCACAATCTTCCTTTTTGTTACGCACAACGAGTGTTTACGCTTTGAATATCAAAACAAAAATGATTTACAAATCTGAGCATCAAATTAGAAATGTTTAGGTACCTAATTCAATAAACTGGGAGATTTTGGAAAATCCCTAAATTAGGAACAAAACTATTAGCCGTTTACCTGCTGTTAAGATACAATAAATTGTAGATAGATTTGGGGATTAGATCATAAAATGCAAATGAGCGAACCCTTAGCGATTATCCAATAACTGAATGCCTCAGTGACCGAGACTTTCTAAGAATGTTGAGGGCTACTTAAATTGATCTTCTTTGAAATTGTAAATGTTTTGTACCTGTAGAGATTACGTACTTAGATCATTTCTTGATTAAAATGACTACAAAATTTTATACAAGAATTGAAATAAATTGGTATGTTTAAAAATTTTCAAATACAGTATAAAAATCTGAACTTTTATGCACTTTATGCAAACTTTTATACAAATATGCCAAAATATGAAATATTTGCATAAAATATGCACAATATGCAAAATATGCAATATGCATATTTGCCGAAGTCTACTCATCACTAATAGGACAAAAAAGCAGAACAAGGTTTAAAAACAAAGATCAGAATGGCAAATGCCATGATTCTGCCAACTCTTACATATGCCTCAGTCGCATGGGGTCACACGTGCACTTCAAATCGGAAGAAAATTCAGACCAAACAAAACTTCATGATTAGGGAGGTTCTAAATCTTCCTAGATATGTACTTTTAAGGTACCTAGTCAGGGATTCTCAGCAAAAGAGAGTTCTGAAAATGATGGACGAACGAGCATATGAAATCTTTAACAACATTAGAAACCATCCAATTCGAACACTAAGAGTGTTGTCAGAATACGATCCGAACATGAGGATGGTACATAGATGGCCCAAACAACAGATAGCTTGATATAGAGGGGACCCAGATGTCCTACGAGGAACGAGAGTTACACCATAACGACGCAATAACAGAAAGCTCCAAAAAACATAAAAACATATAAGAGCATTACTCGCCAAAAATATCAAGTAAGTGCTGACGTCTTTTCACACATATATAAAAAAATTGGGGGTATAAGGACCCATCAGGTCTTGTATACGGCTGTTTAGACATAGGCCCGTAAGGCAGGTCAAAGGCCTTAGTAGCGAAAACTGAACATCAAGCTCTTGTGCTACAAGGACAGACGATGGCCAGACCTTTTGGTGCTCAGCCGGAATTTATTTTTGTCAATTATGCCAATTCGGCATCTACTACTTCATGACGAAATGTGACCGGTTTGATCTTTGGACATGTCGTTGATCCAACTGTTAAATGGAATACACATGTCCCTAGGGGCTGAGTTGTACGCGCGCGAGTGTGTGTGTGTGTGTATGTGTGTGTGTGTGTGTCATCGCTTTCAGTCAAATTGACATCGGCGTATATGAATTATAACTGTAACCGTTTATCCTACCGTGGCGATGTTGCCGATATGAAAGATGCTCTCTATTTCTCCCATTTGAAAGCATAGCAGTTAATGCCATGTTAAATAAATATTCAGTTCTTTGTATTCCTACACTGTATATTTGTTGCATAAAACACAAAAACCATTCATGTATTTAAGATCCAAATCATGGGGCTTGTTTAATGGGGCTTAAGGAAGTATTAAATGAAAAATAACATTTCCAATTAATTAAAAGGTAGATATATCAGACGAATTAGATGTTATCTATTAATAATAATGCAGATATGATATTTACTTCTCGGAAACACACGTATCAGAGTATGGAGTATTATTAAACAATGTATAGATCATTATCAGAAGCGGCATTATAACAGGCATTTGAAAGATGAAATTATATATAGAAAGAGAGACTTACGATGAGATCTAAGTTTTAAAAATATAAGAATTTCACCAGTTTCTTTCATGGATTTATTCAAATTTTAAAATCAATTTTTTAGAATTATTTTAAAATAAGAAGAGTTAAAATCTTCAGTCGATGTGTTTGGATTATAAGAAGAAGACAATTTGTGGCAATAAATATTATATTGCTCTAAAGTTGATTCTATGCTGATGCGTATCTAATATCTATATATTTTTAATATGATTCGATTTCCGAAATGGCAACCGAAACGCCAAAATAAACTATTGTAGTAAGTAAAGTAAAATTGTGCCTTATATCCAGTAAAAATAATAAATTGTATTAAAATACCACAAAAAGATAGCTTCAGCACAATATGAATATACACTCAGATGCAAAAAAAAAACGCAACGGAGAAAATGTTGGTCAAATTCGAAGTATTTAAGTTTTTTTATTTTTAGCCCTATTTTGATGATTTTTTTAGCACACTGTGTATACATTTATCAATTTTAATTTGGTATAGTCAGTTTTTTGATAAAATTTTATATTTGACTTATTTTACGTGGTTAATTAAAACGTGGTTTTATTATCCTAACTTTGAAACATCCTGTGGAATTATTTCGTTTGCGAATTTTCGTAAAACCTTATTTTTTTTATTATTATTATTTTTATTATTATTTTAAAACCTAATTTTTCGGTTGCAACCATGTCTTTTAAGTATTGTATTGTTTGTTTCATGTCAAAATATGCCTTGGTTCTTTATTTAGAGCCAAATGAATTTGATACCCACAATTTAGGATTTTATTAATTATGATTATTTTGGAGTTATTTTGTAATACGAGGTGACTTTGGTGACTGTTATCAGTATGTCATATTGACACTTACATTTTGTTTACCTATGTTTTATCATGGTTCTTAGTGACGAAGATTGTGCGAAAGCCGTTGCTCTGGTTAAAGATGGGCGAAATTATGAATATGTGACGAGAGTACTACACACTCATCGCTCTACCATCCAAAGGGTAGTGGAATGTTTTATACGAACAATCGGAATCGACAAACTACCGCTCTGCAATGTGTATCAGGCAATATTTAAAGGAAGTTGGTATTAATAAAATGAAGTGGCCAGCGTGTTCGCCAGATCTGAACCCAATAGAGCACGTTTGGGACATGATTGGTAGAAATATTAGAGGTCGCGAAGTCGCACCAGCCTCAATTAACCCTGCGTTGGTGATGGGGTGTGATACACCCCACGCATGCAAAAAATGGAATTTCTCTCAAAAACAGCATCTTACCTCCCTCTATTGTTCAGTAGCTGTTACTATAACATCAGTCACACCTCACCACACCTCTGGCGTCAGTCAGTTAATCATTGTTGATGCATGGACATTTTTTCCGTCCATCATTTTCGTGATTTTTTTGTTTTTTACTCTGGTTGTTGTGCTCAAAATTTGTTATGAATATGTATAGTTATAAACAAGAGCAAGCAAAGTTGCTAAAATTCTGGGAAGAGGTACAAAGTGATGAAGATGAGGCTACTCCTGATTCCGAAGACAAAGTGCAGCTCGACAATGTTAGTGAAAGGTCTCATGACACAGACACAGAACAAGATGGTGACGAAAATGAAAGTGAACAAGAGAATGGAGATGATGTGAGTACATTTGCTAGATATTATTGGAGCAGAGATAAAGTGACGAAATGGGCTAAAAAGTTAGAACTATGATCGATTCGCACTAGAGCCGAAAATATAATTTCTCGATTGCCTGGCGTGAAACGACACACTAAAAAAGCTAAAATTGCAATTGATTGTTGGAAGCTTTTCATGGATGACATACTCATTGCTGATATTGTAAAACATACTAATGAGAAAATCAATTTATTAAGTGAACGTTACAACGATGATCACCAATACGTAGTAAAAGAGACCTCCGACCAAGAAATCAAGGCTGTATTTAGATTACTTTATTTAGCAGGAATTCATCCATCGTCCCGGCGAAACCTTGAAGATTTCTGGGCAAATGACGGCACAGAAATACCAATATTCAAGAAAACTATGTCTCTAAATTGCTTTCAATTTCTGCTAAGGTGCTTGCGGTTTGACAATGAAGCTACACGCGTAGATAGAATCAAAATCGATAAATTAGCCCCAATTAGAGGGGTTTTCAGTCTGCCTATACACCTGGCATGTATCTCACTGTTGATGAAAAATTGGAGGCATTTTGTAGCAAGTGCCCTTTTCGGCAATACATTCCAAATAAACCGGCTCGTTATGGAATCAAAATCTTTGCTTTAGTAGATTCAAGATTATTATACTGCAAACTTAAAAATTTATTGTGGTTCTCAACCGGATGGTCCTTTCAAACCAAGTACGAAGCCTACATACATATGTAGTTTTACGATTGATTTCACCAGTGTCTGGCAGCAAACGAAATATAACATTCGATAATTGATTCACTAATTATCCATTAATGCAGCAACTTCTTGAAGAACACCAATTAACATCTGTGGGTACTGTCCGAAAGAGCAAGAATCAAATTCCTTCCAAAATGGTCAACACAAAAAATCGAGAACAGTATTCTACACTTTTTGGTTTCCAAAAAAATACAACCTTAGTATCCTATATCCCAAAGAAAAACAAAAATATTCTGTTGTTATCAACACTACACCATGATGACAGAATAGACTCATCTACGGGAAACGCTAGGAAGCCAGAAATAGTTAGTCACATTCTACAATGTTACTAAAGCAGGGGTTGGCACCGTTGACCAGTTATCAAGTAATCTATAAGATCAACAATAATGACTATACACTGAAGCGTCGAAAATATTTAAAATATCGTAGTTTGTCACTGATAGCAGATTATATGGAAGAAAGACAACAGAATCCTCGGTTGCCAAGAAAACTACGTGAGACACAGTGCTATAACACTACAGATTGTGAGGAACCGTTGCCTAAACGTCAGAAAGTACAAGGTAGATGTGTAGTGTGTCCCAGAACAAGAGACAGAAAAAGCTCTACGTGTGTTATGATTGCAGACATTTTGTTTGTTTAGAACACGCATGTTTCAAATGCGATACTTGCCTCAACGAGGAAAGTCAGTAAATGATGTAACTTTTGTTGATGTATGTATTATTCTTTATAACGTTTATTTGCTTATAAGTCAATAAAGAAAATTGTGTTGTGCTTTGTGTTCAGAAGTCTTTAGTTTTTTTTTTCATTTCAGAAAAATGTAATGATTTTAAGTTGCCATTTCTGCTATTTTTGAACTGTGCAATAAATTGTTTGAGCTGATAATACTTTTTCAATTTTTCTAATAGTATGCACTCCTTCAAACGAAAACTATATACTTTTGAGGCAGATACTCAAGTATTGGCATTGGACTCAAATGTGAGGCAGACACGTAAGTTTTAGGCACCACACCAACGCAGGGTTAACGGTCTTCACTTGGCTATAGAAGAGGAATGGCAAAACATCCAGCAAGATAATATTCACAACCTCATAGACAGCACGAGCCGACGTGTACAGGCAGTTATAAAGGCTAGGGGAGGCAATACAAATTATTAAGTTATTTTTTAGTAGTTTTTCTTTGTTATTTGCATACTTCGGTTAAGTTACATTTAAGTTTTTTTTTATGTTTTGTTATTGTTATCATTGTTCATTAAAACCAAGAACATGTCGTTGCTTTTAATCATTGGTTAAATACAGTGCTTCTGGGATGTCTATATGACATTCCTTCGATATCAGTCACCAAAGCCCCGATCGTCGTATAACAAATTAATAGAAAAGATAATGGTAATAATACGAAAAGTCGTAAATTGTGGGTGGCAAAGTCATTTCGCTCTTAAAAATGAACAAATCAATATTTTAAACAATCCAAAAAACATAGTACTTAGAAGACATGGATGCCACTGAAAAACAAGGTTTTACGAAATTCCTATTCCTACCCACATCCAGTCAATAATATAAATATATAAAAATATAAATATAAAAAGAAAGCAAGTAGGCCTTCTTATTTTTTATTAAGATATATAATTATAAGAACTGGTATCCATGGTGGCAGTAAAGTGAAATAATTACCTATGAAGTAGTAGATAACCTTCAGATATTTTTGCGTTCACTTTAACAAAATGTCGCCTTGACGAACCTCAAAGGTCGAGAAAAAACGGATCGGAATAAAACTCATGGTTTATGCTAAGAAGCAAAACAAATTTTTAATTGTCTGTATTAATTTGAATTTTTATTTTTCTTACGACACAAAAAACGGAAGTGAGATACATGCTAGTAGCATATACAGGGTGGCTGGACGAAACAGAAACATTATCAGGAACTTTGACATTTTTAACAATAACGGAAAAATATCTTCCCGTTTAATTAAAAATCGGCATGTCGCTGGATGTTTTAAAAATGTATGTCTGCCTAATGATGTGCGAAATGTAAAAAATGTCCTCCGTTGTTAATTTGGTAGTATCCTAATCGATGGTTGAATGCATCTCTTACATTTCTCTATGTTTCTCTAGAAATTAATAAGGATTCATCAATAATTACTTGACTTAGGTCTGCAACATTTGCTGTAATTCAAATACTGTGCAATACAAATAATTTTTGGAATTTACATCAGGTGAAAGAAGAGGCCATTCAATGCTACCTAATCTATCAATCCATCGTCCTGGTACTGTCTGATCTAAATAACGCCGAATATTTATAGACCGTCAGATTTCAATAAAAAGTTCATTCATGATTATGCCCTTATGCCTTTTGGTGTACTGAAATTATTACTTATGCCATTTTATGAATCCATATAGGAATATTGATTCTATTTTTAAAAATTTTTGCGTCAGGGTTACTGGTGCCCTATAGGTATTAATTAAACATAAACATGTAATGTTAATAGGTCAGTGTTCGTGATTTGATCCTTCATGCTACTTGAAAAATGGTTAGTTTTCACGATAAGGAAACTGCAAAAAAGGCATAACCGCAGGTCGAGGAAAAGAAAAATTATACGTCAGAAAAGTTGCAAAAGTTTTTCAGCATCGGTCTGCGATTTTCTCGCTAATGCCCATTGAAACTGTTCGATGCTTATAGCTAGAATAAATACTTGGTCTTATCGGCATAACTATTCGGCAAGTCTATACTGCAAGCATAAGTCGTAAATTTGTTAAAAATTTGTACAGTACTTTAATAATAAAATAACACCAATCTACACCAGGGACCTGATTCTAATTGAGATTTCGACTCAAAACATGTCGAAATTAATATGGCGACGTCGAAATGCGACTTTGCGAACCTTGTGGATTTCAGCTGAACTAACCAAACGACGTCACTAATTTTCGATTTATCGAAATTAATTTCAACTTCAAGAAAGTGGTTGAAATTTCATTTCGAGAGAAAATTAATCTGACAATATGACTGGCTGGACTGGGAGAACGAAGTGAACTTAGGTTCAGTTTAGGTAGGCGGTGTTGTGTTGTTTTGATCCTTGCAAGGAAAACTGAGGCAAAAATTATTAATATGGCTGTGTTTTACGGACATTTGCTAGTTTTGGAGGAATTAGAGAGGATAGATATCCGACGCTCACAACGGAGGATAAGAAGAATGTTACGGGATACTCAAAATTCTTTTTCACTAAGTGATGCTCAATTTAGGCAGCAATTCCGGCTTAATAAACAAGCTGCAAATTATTTAATAATGGTATTAGAACCATATTTTGAAGGTGTTTATGCCTCTAGGATACCCAAAATGTTAAGAGTTAGTATTACTAAGCTGCAGTAAATTTAAAAATATATTAGAATATAACCACTAAGTCAAATCTTAGTGGTTATAACTTAAGGATCTCCCACATCGCCTTTTTTTTTCTTGCCATCTTTTCTTTCAATTCAAAATATAATTGAGAATGGCCACTATTTATGATTTAACAACTCAAACAAGAAAAAAAAGACGTTCACGTAACGCAAACAAAACAAACATTCAACAAGCGTAGTGCAGCGTGCAGCCAATAAACAATAGGGCCAACCCAAATTTTCAGCAGTGTCAAAATGATAAAGTAAATATCCCCAGTTTTAACTACAATCGAAATGAATGAGAATCGCTAGCGATTGCCACTGTCATGGGAATAACGGGAATAACGGAAAGCTGTAAATAAACACAGGTATGTATGTTTATAAAACATCTGGGCAACAAACAACACTAATACCAGAGACCTCTGTGGTCAGCAATCTAAACTAGGTGGACTGCCATCCTTTTAGCATGCATATGTAGGTAGTACTCTCATTCTTTTAGCCTAGAAGATGTATTTTTTAAAGCTGAATAGCTTGTACTCCTTCATCTTTTTTGCTTAGTTAGATACCATACAATATTTTACATGAGATAAAGTACAAGAAATAAGTATTATCTCCATAATGAGAAATAATGGACCCTCATTCTTGTTAGCTTTCAGCTCTTCGATTAATAAAAGTAGACTTTTGAACAGCCATAACTTTTGTAAATATTAAGCTTACAGTAATAATTAAAAACCAAATCTCTTTGTTTTTTATATTTCATGTAACAGTTTTTCCGACAAAATGTAAATTTTATGAGGTATTCGCGAAAAACCGTCTAAAAACATGCCTTTTTGCCGTGTAATTTTTAACTTTCAGTCACGAATTACTCCTAAAATATTAATTTATTTTGACCAACAGTTTTGTTTTAAAATCCAGTAATCTAGCGATTACCATGGCTTTTTTTTATAAACTTTTTCCACCACGAGTTGGGATGGTAACCATCTCCAGAGGTAAAGCACATATTGGCATATGACATATGTTGATGTTTAAGCTATTTTCTACCTTCTGTCAAAATTGATGCATATAAAAAGAAATCGGAGCAGAATGCACGTCAGTATCTGTATCGCATAAAGTGACCTTTCATGCACTTGATTTAATTAACTTTAATTGTATATGAAGTCAATATATTTACAATACTACTACCATCAATAAATTTTTATATACAAATTAAGTTGTGTAACATTAATTAACATTTGCTGTAAATTCTTTGTGGGCGAGTGACTAACCATCCAAAAAAGGTACACTTCCAAGACTTACTCTAATTACATTTTTTATCAATGGCTCGTTTTATAGCAACACAAAAAAAGAAAGGAGTGATACTGGCTTCTGTACAAGTAGGTAGTGTACAAGGCACAACACACAAGGTTCGAACAAAGCTACAAGGACATCTTAATAAATCGGAATTTGAAACCTAACTTGTGGGGTTTGTACAAAAATTTACATTAACCATGTAGAGAGAATCTTTAAAAACCTATGTTATAGTATACGAAATATTTTTAAGAGAAAAATCACGTCTCCAAATACATGCATCAAAAATGTCTAAGGAACCTTTTTGAATATTTCACTTTGTAATGAAATCTTATTTGTTATTACGTACCATACGATTTGAAAACTTATTCTTTACAAATCAAGATATGCCACGTAAATTAATCTGTCAATTGTACTCTTTTATTAAGCCAAAAGAGACAGCGCCTTTAATTCAAATTGTAAAGAAACAGTACTTCAGATTTTAAAGATAGTCTGTATTAATTTTTCTTTAAAATTTTACTAAAACAAGATTATTAAACGCAGAGATGGTAATGAAGCGTCGGCATTTAACACATGTTCAAATGGTACGTGCTGTGAATATGATGGTCAGGCTGGTCTTTCACAAAATGATGTTGTACGTCAATTTAAAGTGTCTCAGAGTGTGATTTCGCGATAATGGCGTCAACATGAACAATTTGGATATCGTTGAAAGATATGGGGGTCATCAACGTGAAACCTCGAAATTCCATTCTTCTAAATAATCGGTAAGTGGTGGGATTAGCTCTTCGAAATGTACATATAACTGAACGTGAACTCTTGTGGGTTTCCATGTTACGTCATGGAAATCGTTAACTTAAATTAAGATGGGCATAAGAACATGTGCAGTGAGGCTTACAATAATGGAGTTCTGTGTTGTTCACAGATGAAGCTGGGATTTGTCTCTACCCTGATTAAAGAAGAGTGAGAGTTGGAGAGAAACTGGTCGAAAAGAAAGACTCAGGCATGTACAGGGTGTTCGTCCATATAGTGATCTACAAGTTGTGATATGGGCTGGAATAATTTTTCATTATCGAATTCATCTGTGAATTCATCTTTTTGAGGGCCAAATATTATTTGGCCCTATTGTGAGAACCTTTCTTTCAAATACTAGAAGCTTATTGATTTCCTTCTGGTTGAGAGTCCATGTTTCACTACCATACGTAATAATTGGGCGAAAAATCGACTTGTACAGTGTTAATTTAGATTTTCTTTTTAGCAGCTTCGATCTTAATAATGTTGAAAGGGAGTATAATGCTCTATTTGCCGCAGCTATCCTTGCTGAGACCTCTTTTTCTGAGAATAATATTTGGCCCTCAAAGAGATGAATTCACAGGGGATTGGAGAAGACGCCGCAAGGCTGAATTGGTGACTCTGTATGGAACTAAAAATATAGTTAGACATATCAAGGCAAACCGAATAAGATGGGCAGGTCACGTGGTACGATCAGAGGATGACAGAGTGTTAAAGACAGTGTTTTTTGAAAGACCAGATGGTAGAAGATCAGTAGGCCGACCGAGAAAAAGATGGAAGGATGATGTTGAAGCCGATTTATCTAGAATTGAGGTACAACAATGGGAAATAGAAGCACAAGATTGTAGAGGATGGAATGCGATAGTGGAATCGGCGAAGACTCACCCCGAGTTGTAAAGCCAGTAAAGAAGAAGAAGAACTGTACCCGTTTTTTTGTAAAAGGCACTTTGAATCAATCTAAATATATTTATCGTATCTAAGAATCTGTTGTCCTTCCATTTGTCACTGCTGCCGGTCCTGATTTGCGTTACATGCAGGATAATCCAAGGCCACATACTGCATCAATACCGTCGCCAGGACAATCGCCAGATCTTAATCCCATCGAGCATGTATGGGATATGCTTCAGAGATAGATTGCTTCTCATCTGCATAATGTTTATACTGGACAAGGTCTTTAAGATCTTCTTAAACAGAATTGGATCCTATTGCCTCGAAACGAAATTGATAATTTAATTTTAAGTTTGCCAAGGAGCTGTCAAACTGTAATTAATCCTGTTGCAGGAAACACAAATAATTACACACATTTTTTGTTACATTTTTATATATATTGACCTATATTGACTTTTGCGTTAAAAATTTAATTAAATTAGTACACTTCTTACCTTTTCCTTGATTATTTTATCATAAAGAAATCATAGCATACTAAGAGAAAGCTCAATTTATGGTATGTAATTAACGGTATGTCACTTTTTATAGTTTAATCCAAATTGATGTATCTCATGAGAAAAAAACTTTTTGTTCCTAGACATTTTTGATGTGTTTATTATCGCCACATGCTGAAAACGATTTATTCAATGATAATTAAAATTCTGCACATTTATTATAGTAAAAACAGATAAAATCCTCATTTGAGTAATTCAGCTGAACCATATATAATTAAAACTAACTGATATTATTATTCTCAATTACATTAAAATTAGCAATTGTTGCCTCTGAGTGTAACATCTAGATACTGAAGGTAAAACATGATCATATCAAATATAATTACGCGCTTGACTGATTTCGATTACATGTATTTTTCATGAACAGTATAGAAAGTATCCTATAAATAATAATAAACAACTAAGTAAATAATAATAAAAAGTACAACTATTTACAACTGCATTGTCGCTGATTCTTCTAAATTTGTGTTTCTTTAAGCAATACGGATAAACGGAGAGATTGTGTTTTAACGGTTTTGTATTATGAAGTGGTTTTCTTTTCTGGATTATATTTTGAGTACCTCACAGTGCACAGCATTTTTCCACCTAATTATCTCTAGAATGGATCTTTCGAATTGTACAACAACCGGGGTACACCTTCTCATTTAGATTTACCATTTTTTTCTGATATCACTAGTCACTTTGGTTTTTGAATCCAAAACTCTATATATTGCATTATTATTAGAATCCTGACTGTTCATAAACTAACAATAACTTGAAATTTATTAAAAAATTTTGTAAAATAAATTGTAATAATAACTAATGCTGACAGTTGTTTTATGTGTTTTTAAAAGTTATATTATAAATATTGCTTTTGTATTAAAAGAGAGAAATTACTGTTTCAATGATGACGGGTTACTGCCTATCTACAGGGCGATGGTATAAAAAATTGTAAAGTGAACGAGTAAAAGATGGATGGCATTTAACAAAGTACATCCCCTCCTCCTTGGACAATTCGACTTTCATCTACTGACACCAGCTTATTGCGCCTAAACAAATCAGAAACGCCAGTAAGTCAAATTAATCAAGAATTTCTAAAAATATTAAGCAAATATGGAAGCTGTTTCGAAGTTTACACCGATGCCTCCAAAAACGAAGACGAAACTGGGGCAGCAATCTACTCATCAGATTATACAGAAGCTTACAAATTACCTTCATATACAACAACGTTCTCAGCTGAACTGTATGCGATACTAAAAGCACTATTTCTGATAGTTAACAAAAATAAAAAGAGAAATATCATTATTACAGATTCTCTCAGCTCAATAATGGCATTAAACCAAGTCTACTGTAATCATCCACTACTCCACAAAACAAATTCTCATATTTCCTGAAACATTAAAAAAGGAGCCCGCCAAATTTAGCGTCCAAGCTGAAGTTTGCTGCCAGGCTGCCAGCTCTAATGTCAATAAATAGAACACGGAACGAAACCGTAAGTAAGACTGTTCTCTTCCCTTTATGACAATCATCGAGCCAAGGAACGCCGAGACACCAACTTGGATTTCTGTACTCTGTGTTCGCGTTGACATTCACCGTTTCATTACGTCAAAAATTAACAATTTATTGGACATAACCCTATTAAGTAACAAATATTTACTTTGATTTCTGTTTTTAAAAATATAAGTATAGGTATTTGGTCCTATTTTTGTATGTATTGTCTTGTGTGTTATGTTTAATTAATATTTTAAAGGTAATTGTTTACTTTAACGACCGTTTTTCTTTTTTTTATCAGTGTTTCAGAATCTCATAGATACATTTTTATATTAAAAATACTTTGTCACTTAACTTAACAAAGCCTTTAAATATGTCTAAAAAGGATTTGGAAAAACTGATAACAAGGAAAAGGCAAGCGGTAAGCACTATAAGTCGGGTAAAAAGATTTATTAGTGAACATAAAGATGATCCAGAAAGTTCAAAAAAGGATGATCTATTTTCTATTAGAAAAGACATGTTATGTGAATCATTTAAAACTATAACTGATTTAAATACAGAAATTGCTCATTTAGATGAAAATTTTGATGATGATATTGATGACATAGAAGCTGAATATGTAGATCTATTGGCAACCATCCAAGGAGTTACATCCATGAAAAACAATAAAATCACAGTGCCTTTAGTTCATAATATGCCACAGCATCATGCAACCAGTACCACTAAATTACCTTCAATTGAAATTCCCACATTTGATGGGAAAGATTTAACTAAATATAAATCATTTATAGATATATTTACAGCAGTTATAGACAAAAATATAAATTTAAAAAGCGTAGAAAAATTATTTTATCTAAAAAATTATTTAACACATGAAGCCCTCAGCTTAATAAATAATCTGCCATTAGTGAATGATTCATACAATGAAGCTTTACAAATTTTAAATAACAGATACAATAATGAAACTATGATTATTAATTCACATATTTACCAAGTTCTTGATATACCTGCCATGCAAAAAGGAACTGCTAGTTCATTACGAGAATTTATAAGTAAGGTCAAACAACAAATTGGTGCCTTAAAAAATCTTAATCAACCAGTAGATAGCTGGGATATGCTTTTAGTCTGTATACTGTCTAGAAAAATAGATCAGTTTACGAATAGGTCATATCAAATTGATAGAGATAGTTCAAGTTTACCATCATTAAATGGATTTCTAAAATATCTCGAAAATAGGGCAATGGCTCTTGAAGCCACTAATAGTACATCTGAAACAAAGTTGAAGGAAAATAAACAACTTACACACTTAGTAACCAAATCACAAAGTAATGTTAAATGTCAATACTGTTCCATCAATGGACATAAACTTTATAGTTGCAAAAAATTTAAAGTCCTTTCAGTCAATGAAAGAATTTCCTTTGTTGATAGAAACAAACTATGTAAACTATGTTTAAACAGCCATACTGATAAATGTAGGTTAAATTTAAAATGCCAAACCTGTCACAAAGGACACAATTCATTACTGCACTTAGAAAAAGTGGCAGTAAGTTCTAATATTGCTCAATCTAATCAAGATGCAAGCACTTCATCGCAATACGATGCTGTAGTAAATTTTAATTCGATTTATAAAAATCGAGCAAATACAATCTTACCTACTGTAAAGGTAAAGGTTAGAACAGCATCAGGTCACAACTTGATTGTCAGAGGTTTGGTCGATACAGGCTCACAGGTTTCTTTGGTAACAAATAGTTTAGTAAAAAGGTTAAACCTAAAGACATACAATAATTATTTAGATATTGTAGGGATTTCACAAAATAGCACAAGAATCCAAAAGGCAGTTGATTTGAATATAGAATCATGTATATATGACTTCAGTACAAATATAAAATGTTCTGTAGTGGATATAATAACAGGGAATCTACCCAGGTTTAGTTTTAATACATCTAAAATACCAGAATTTGTTCAATTGTCTGATGACACTTTTAATCAAAGCGGTGAAATCAGTCTACTACTAGGAGCTGATGTTGTGTTTAAAATATTGCTCGCAGAAAAAATAAACTGCCAAGAACTAATACTTCAAAATACTCTTTTAGGTTTTATTGTTAGTGGATCTGTATCAACCAACCAGTTCTCAAATTTAAATATTGTATGCATGCATACAACTTATAGTGATTTAGACACTGCCATCTCTCAATTTTGGGAAATGGAAAAGGTTCCTGAAGTATTCTTAGAATTTACAAGTGATCAGGAAGCTTGTGAGGCTAGTTTTCAAAATTCAATAAAAATAATCGAAAATAAATATCAAGTTAATCTGCCTCTAAAACAAGAAAATATTAATTTAGGTAACTCTTTTGCTGTAGCTCTTAAGAGATTTGAAAACTTAGAGAAAAGGTTTGTTCTAAACCCGACTCTATACTTTGATTATAAAAAATTCATAGATGAATATATTCAACTTGGTCATGCTAAAATTGTTCATTATGATCCAAAAATTTTAAATAATGGCGAGGTTTATTTTATGGCTCACCATCCAGTAATAAGAGAGGATAAGAAGACTACAAAATTAAGAATAGTTTTTGACGGTAGTATGAAATCTAAGAGCAAAAAGTGCTTAAATGATTTTCTATATAATGGTGCTGTTGTACAAAATGAACTATTTGATATATTAATCCTATTTAGAATTTATAAATATATTATATCTACTGATATTAAACAAATGTTTAGAAGAAGCAAAGAAACTCAAAAATGAACTAATTTCTCTTTTGCAACTAAGGTCATTTTCCTTGCACAAGTGGTGTTCAAACGATCCAAGAATAATAAGTGATATCCCCAAAGAAAATCAACATTTTGATGAAATTGACATAAATAAAATCAACTTTGTTGTAAAAACATTAGGTTTATCATATGATACCATTACTGATAATTTTAAACTGTCATCGCCAAAAATTAATATCAATGACTGTCTAACAAAAAGACAGGTATTAAGCTTTATATCAAAATTTTATGATCCTTTAGGATTAGCAGGTCCAGTGTTAGTCAAAGCAAAAGTTATAATGCAGACAATTTGGCTTCGTAAAATTAAATGGGATGAGGTACTGCCTAATGATTTGCAGGAAATTTGGAAAAATTTTATTACTGGTCTAATAAATATGCCAGTTTTAAAAATTCCAAGAAATTTAGCCTTTACTGATGCTGAAAGTATTGAACTTGTAGGGTACTGTGATTCATCAATGCAAGCATATGGAGCAGCACTTTATGCTCGAACTATTTGTCATGACACAGTTAATGTTAATTTAATTTGCTCACAGTCTAGAATCGTTCCAATAAATAAAAAGTTAACTATACCTAAACTAGAGCTAAATGGTGCCTTGTTGTTAACTAATTTAACTTTTAAAATTCATAATTTGTTAAAAGCAAATATTAAAAAGATTTTTCTTTATTGTGACTCAAATATAGTATTGGCTTGGTTAAAAACCGAACCTGTCAAATTAACTCCTTATGTAGCTAATCGTGTTTTAAAAATTCAAAACATGTCCACAAACTTTAAATGGCTTTATATTAATAGCAAAGAAAACCCAGCAGACTGCCTTTCTAGAGGCTTGGAGCCTAATGATATTCAGTTGCATCCCTTATGGTTTACTGGTCCAAAAATGCTGTTGGACAAAAATTTTGCTCATAATGAGCTACCTGTTCAATTTCCTTATCCAATGCCTGAACAAAAAGTTAGTGTACATGTTATACAAACAAAGGAAAATACATTCTTTAAAAAATACTCCAATATAACTAAACTGCAAAGAATTACAGCATACATTCTACGATTTAAAAATAATTCTCTAAGTAAATTGAAAGGCACAGAAAAATTTTCTGGTAATTTAAATTTGCTAGAGTTAGATAATTCTTTAAAGGTAATTATAAAGTGTCAACAATATTATCATTTTTCTCAGGAAATTAAAGATCTTATATCAAATATAGTTTTAAAATCACCATTAAGTACGCTGTCTCCTTTGTTGAACGTGATGGGCTTTTAAGAGTAGGTGGTAGATTACATAATTCTAACATCTTATATACTCAAAAGCATCCAATAATTTTGCCAAAGGCTAGTCATGTTACAGATCTCATAATAAGGCATGAACATTTGAAATTACTTCATGCTGGTCCCAGGCAAGTGCTAAGTTCATTAAATTTAAATTATTGGTTAATAAATGGAAACCGAGAAGTAAAAAAAATTACTAAAAAGTGTGTAATATGCTTCAAATTTAAAGCAAAATGTTCTGAACAATTAATGGGATCTCTACCAGAAACAAGAGTTTGTGCTGCTAGAGTATTTCAAAATGTGGGAATAGACTTTTGTGGCCCTTTTCTCGTCAAGCAATCGAGAATAAGAAAATCAATAAGCACAAAAGCCTATATAGCTCTTTTTGTGTGCTTTTCTGTAAAAGCTATCCACATGGAACTATTATCAGACCTTACTACTGAAACTTTTTTAGCAGCATTTAAGCGCTTCATTTCTCGCCGTGGGAAGCCTTTGAACGTATATTGTGATAATGGATCCACGTTCAAGGGTGCTAACAATCAAATTAATAACTTTTATAATCAATCAGTAAAAATAGAAAATGTCGGTGTAAATGAAAAAATTAAATTTAGTTTTATTCTCAGTTACTCCCCAGTTTTTGGTGGTTTGTGGGAGGCTGGAGTAAAAAGTGCCAAATACCACATAAAAAGAGTCATGGGCACAAATGAGCTCACATATGAGCAATTTAATACATTAATTGTACAAGTGGAAGGTATCTTGAATTCAAGACCACTTATGGCTATGTCACAAGATCCAACAAATCTGGAATATTTAACACCAGGACATTTTCTTATAGGAGCCCCCATAACCAGCTTTCCAGAACCTGATATTACCGAAGTTCCAAAAAATCGTATAAAATTTTGGAATCTCTGTACTCAAATGCAACAGCACTTTTGGAAAAAGTGGCATCAAGACTATTTAACACAGTTGCAAAATAGGCCAAAATGGAAAAATAAACTACCTAATTTAAAGGAATATATGTTAGTCTTACTAAAAGAAGACAATATTCCATCATTTAAATGGGCACTTGCACGTATCACCAAGGTTATCCCTGGAAAGGATAAAATGGTTAGGGTTGTTGAAGTTAAAACCAAAAATGGGACCTATGTAAGATCAGTCAAAAAGGTGGCAGTATTGCCATTCTATGAATAATTGTAAATAATTTAAATAAAATTAATTTAGTGTAAGAAGTAGTATAACTAGTATTTTAGATAGTAGCTATATTTGTAAGATTTCACATGAAATGCTCTGGCCCCCAGCATGTTGGAAACAATATCCAACACCTATGCAAAATTATTGCGACGCTTTGTAGGTTCGGGTGTGTTCGGTCGGAAGTGACAGTGTTTCTCCCTGCCACCACCAAAAGGTGACAAGTGACATTTCTGCGCCAGTGCATTCATTACGCATAACGCCATTTTTTTAGTTGTAGTTTTATAAAAAGTAAAAACATACATTAGCTCTGGCTTGTTGCCATCTAATTATTATTATTATTGAACTAGTAAATATTGTATTAGCTCTGGCTTATAGCCATCTAATTATCATAAGTGAATGGTGAATAGTCTAAATTAAATAAAGGTGTAACTACAGTAAGTTTCGTGAGTCTTATTTCAATTAATTAAGTATACAGTCCGCTAACCATCGAGGCTTTATTGTGCGTCTCGTACACCAAGTACGATGTGCAACGCAAAATGTATAACATACCATCAACATTAAACAGTGCTCTTGGAAAAGACAGTAATACTACAAATATTTTCGCCTTTCTCAAAGACTGCAAGCTTTATGTATTGCTATAGTTAATATTCTATTGTTAAGTTCTAACTCTGTATCACAATCCATACACGCTAATAACCATGCGTGGTTGATGCGTCATATAAGGAAAAAAAAGTACATCAAAAACTGTTATTAATTACAAAACTGTACAAATACATGATGTAGGATATTCTTTAATCTTGCGTGTATTAGATAATAATTCATTTGGTTGTAATTTTGGTACTACTATGATTGTAACTACAAAAAAATTGAAGCGGGCCTCTTGCATACGATGCGTCTAGTGAGTGTACTTCCGTTGATAGCAGTTTATGCGAAAAGCTCGTATCCGTTCAGAACAATATTCTCATGAGATTGTTGCATAATCACTTTTATGAGATACCCAAAATAAGGTTTAACAGGTCGTCAAGGCGAAAAGTTGTTTTTGGTTTAAAAAAAATTTTTAAACAAATTGTAACAATTAATTTTTTCAGCCCGGACAATTTTTTTTTAAATTATTTTGTTAATTATGATTAAAATAGATTTCTTGAATTTTTTTTGTAAACTGGGTCGTTTCCGAGTTATAAACAATTTAAAACTGAAAAAAACGCAAAATTACGATTTTCACGGCTCAAAAACACAAATAAAAAATAGTATTTTTGAATTTACCAAGGAAATAAATTCAGGTACAAACCTTGTTCTTTAATTTCTTAATTAGTATTTTGGGCTTATTTTTTTTTAATATTGTTTTTTAATCGGTAATAGAGCGCTTATGACATGGCGGGCGCTCGACCTGCGGCATGCATAAGAGAGAGAAACAAGATCAATGGCACAACTTTTTGCTGGTTTGAATAATTATCATTGTAAAAATTAGCGCTCGCCCTGCCATACGCGCTTGATTAACGAATGAATAACAGTGTTTTAAAATAAAAATAAGCCCAGAATTGTTATCTGGAGCTGATAGATGAAGGCTTGAACTTGAACTTAGTCACTTAATGACTTCAAAAATAATATTTTTTTAATTCTGTATTTGAGCGTTGAAAATTGATATTTTGCATTTTTTTTTAATTTTAAATTATTTATAACTCAAAAACGAACTTTAGAGACCTTTCCTGTTCATAATAATCAAAAAAGCTTAAAAAAAGTTATTGTTACAATTGTTTAAAAAACTGTTTAAAACAAATTAAACAAATTTTATTATATAAATTTTAACATATATATATATATATATATATATATATATATATATATATATATATATATTATATAATAATATATAGCTCTGCCCACGTGAGCCATGCTTTACTCTCAACTCACTAAGAAAAAACATGCCCCATCCCTTCATCCTTCTAAAATCTAGTTACCTTTTTCCTTCCCATCCCTCCCTGATGAAGGGCAGTAGCGATCATCAGTACCACCATCGGCTTGAAACTGGACGACCACAAGCATGACTGGAGCAGTCTAAATAAATGTGGTACTGCGATGAAGAAGGCAACGGGGAATCACCCCATTATTATTTCCTTTTTCATTCATAACGGCACTGACATATGATAAGAAAAGATATACTGATAATGGTCCTTGGACGCCAAGATCCGGCAGGAGAAGACAAGCACGCAGTGTCTTGATATGAATGAATTATAATGATAAGGCTCAATGTACCAGTTTTAGGGATAAGCGAGATGCGCTGGCCAGAGACTGGTAAATGCCAGTCCAGTGCCAGGATGCAATTAAACTCAAAGCCAGTGGATATTAATTTGATCCAAGTTTATGCGCAACCAGCGAGCAGTAGTGAAGATGACAGAGACATTTTATGATGATATAAAGATCATAATAAGTCATTTGAAAAACATTATTATATTAATGGGGGACTTTATTGCCAAAGTAGGAAAAGGTAGACAATAAAACATTGTAGGCAATTTTAAACTTAATACAACGTAATAACAGAGGAGATCGTTTTGTAGAATGTTGCGGAGAAAATAATTTATGTGTGACAAATACATTCTTCAAACTACCCAAGCGTCGTTGACTTGACTGGTCTAAGCATAATCTTCGATAAAATGAAGGGAGCTATACAAGTATCAAAGAACAGGAAAGCAACTGGTCCAGATGAAATTTCCAGCGAAATATTTAATCTACTCGACGATAAAGGCAAAATTTCTCTTCTAAACCTCTTCAATAAGATATACGAGACAGACATATATCAACAGACTGACTACTATCAATATTTGTAATGATACTGAAAAAAATAAACGCTAAACAATGTAGCGATCATCGCACTAATCGCACTAATAAGACATACACTGAAAATTTTGTAAAAAATACTGCACTCGAGAATTTACAACAAAACAAAAGTACAACAAAGCGAAACTCAGTGTGGTTTCAGAATCAACTTTGGAACCAGAGAAGCATTACTCAGTTTTCAGGTTCTGGTGCAAAGATGTAGGGATATAGAACAACCAGTATATATGTGTGTGTTATCGACTTCGAAAAGCCTTAGACCGGGTCAATCACGACAAACTGATAGGCCTCTTAAAACAGGCGAGAATTGATGACAAAAACTTCAGTATTATCAAAAATTTATATTGACATCATTATTTTCAAGGAAATCTTAGATGAAGATGCAGGCATTAAAATCAACGGGATTAATGTCAACAATCTCAGATACGCAGACGTCATGGTACTGATTGCATCCAATGAAAAAGAGTTGCAACAACTTATAAATAGGGTGACCGAAATATGTGTTGAATATGGGCTAAAGCTTAATACTTTTAAGACAAAACTTATGGTTGTCAGCAAAACAGAGTTATAACCAATGAACATCAGAGCGCATGGAATAGATTTAGAATGCAGCACATCTGTTGCTCTTGGTCAGACTCAGGTTGATTTCAGTTTCTTCCTTACATGTCTGATCAATAAGAGTACCTAAGTACATATATTCATCCACCTTCTCGAATTCTACAACTGATTCCTTATCCACCTCCAATTTAAAGGAGCCCCTAGTGTTTATTCCTTTTTTGCTCGAGATTTTCATGTACTTGTACGTATTAATATTAATTTTCAGTCCCATTTTAGAGCTTTCCCGAATCCGTCTTTTTACTATAATTGCCAATTCTTTTCCATTTCTTGCAATGAGAATTTTATCATCAGAGTATGTTGTTCTTTGTATAAAATAGTACCGCACCTATTTATCTTACTAACCCTTACAATTTTTTTAAAATTATATTGAATAGCGAGGTAGACAACGCGTCTCCTTGGCGAACACCTTTTTTTACTTCGAATTCTTCTGAGACTGTACCGTTGCATTTCACAGCACAAATGGTTTGTCCAATTGTCCTTTTAACCGATGTTACTATTTTTTCTGGCACTTGGAATTCTTTTAAGGTTTCTATTAATTTGTTTCTGTCTATTGTATCGTAGGCGGCTTTGTAATCGATGAAAAGTAGGTGCTGAAATGTTGTATTCATAGCAACTGATCAGGATTTGTTTTAGCATATAAATTTGATCGGTTGTTGATCCTCCCTTGCAAATTTTAGCAACAACTCTTTTAGTTTGTGCCATTTGCATTGTTTTACATCCTTATAATTGCTGCACTCACCTGGCGGCTAGTAATTTAAAGTTCTACATTGAAAAAAGTACTTTATGCGGTCGTCGAATACATTGCTATTAAAATTCAACAAACAACGTTATTGTTTTTTATCGTTAATATTTAAATCACTTCTGTTTACCTTGTTTATTTTTAACAATGGCACTATATAAATAAATTAATATCCAGTAGCATTGTATTTATTCGCTTGGACGATAATTCTCACAAAGTATAAACCACTAAACTCATGTTTTGTCTCTTTACTTTTTTACTTTCCAGTAGTTAGGTAAATGGATAAATAATGATGATGGTTATCTACATAAAAACATATAATCTGAAGAATATTTATATAAAGAAGTCGTATTTTTAATTTAAAAGTCAGTTTCTTGTAGTCTGTGTTTTAGTCACTTCCTCGAAAGCTATCTACAATTTCTTATATATTATGCACTTCGCAATATATTCATTATTTAGATAATTTTCAAAATGTATTTCGTATATCTGTACCCCGGAGGTAAACGACACTATGTCCATTTTTATCAAAATTGGAATTATTGCACTTTTGAATATAACTTTTCTGGCTCTAATAAACACCAAGTCCACTTCCAGTCAGAGGTAAACAACACCATATGGACTTAGTGTTGTTTACCTCTACTAAATGTGTGCACTGTCATTTACCATCCTGACATAGTGTTATGTACCGTAGTACCTGGTAAACCAGCGAAAACAAAGGTAAAAGAAAAAGCTATTACTACTCCTACGACTAGTGGGGAAATAACAAAAAATCTTCTTAAGGACGATTTATCCTTAAGCAGTGATACAGGAAATTCCAATATGAACATCTTCTTCTTAAAGTGCCTATCCGTTCCGGACGTTGGCGATCATCACGGCTATCTTCACTTTGCTTATTGCAGCGCGGAACAGTTCAGTGGTAGTCGTGTTATACCACTTTCGCAAATTTTGAAGCCAGGAAATGCGTTTTCTTTCCGGTCCTCTCTTACCATTTACTTTCCCTTGGAGAATCAGCTGGAGAAGGCCGTAACGATAATATATATACCGTAATATGAACATAATGAAGTTATTTTAGAAGAAGAGAAAAGTTTTAAAAGAAAGGTACAAAATGTAACTAAGTGCAAACAAAAAGGTAAAAAACGTGTAAATAATGAACAAAATTGGGCCTGTAATGTTCGCAAACGAAAAATAGCTGGCGGAAAAGAGTATCTCAGTAAAAGAGGCAAAAACATGCCTGCAAAAATGTTAAAGCCTCCTTGCATGTGTTACATGAAATGCTCTAAAAGATTGCCAGAATATGAAAGACAAAAAATCTTTAACTCATACTGGACTGAGACAAATGTTTCAAATTTTAAACAGCAATTTATCTTCTCATGCGTCGACATCCAACCTACTCTTCGATCAAGAAAAAGAGACCCAAACTCTACCAAATCTAAAAATAATACACTACACTACCATTGTACAGTGAACAATCAGCAATTGAAGGTGTGCAAGGTTACGTTTTTAAACACACTTTGTATATCTAATTTAGTAGTAGTGAATATGTTGAAAAAAATTGAGCCAGGAGGTTTAATAAAAGCTGATCAAAGAGGTAGACACACGCTAGTCAATAAAACTCCTACCAAAATCATAAATAGTATACATCAACATATCAATTCCTTCCCAAAGTACGAGAGTTATTATTCCAGAGAAAAGAGCAAGAGAAATTATCTGGGCACAGCACTTACAATAGAAAAGATAAATCAACTGTACAGTGAAAGCCATGTGGATCCAAAGCTAAGAGCAAAAAAGTGGTTGTACGCAGATATTTTTAATAAAGACTTCAAGTTTTAGTTTAAACCACCCAAAATAGACACTTGCGGTACATTCACCGTTCTATTGAATAATAATCTTACTGCAGATGAACTAACCAGTGTACAGGCTGATCATGATGCTCACCTAATTGAATCTAAAACTCGGTATAACTTAAAACAATTGGACTTTATAATGGCTAAAGAGTCACCAAAACACATAGTAAGTACTATCTGGTGATTTGCAAAAATGTTTGCCTTCACCACTAACAAACAATTGTATTAGTTTTTACAAAAGGAATCTTTGGGCATTAAATTTTACATTATGTGATGCCAGTGATTCTTCTGTACAATGTATGATCTGAGACGAATCGAAAGGGGCCCGTGGTGCAAATGAAATTGCCTGGTCAATTTTGAAATGGGCTGACAATACAATTCCACGTAGTCAGGTAGAGGACATCACTCTTTGGACCAATAACTGCTATCGACGAAATAAAACTATAAGTATTATAATGTGCTATTTTTGGATTCTCCATACGTACCCTCAAATAAAGACGATCACTCAAAAGTTTTTACTAAAAGGGCACACACATATTGAAGCAGACAGTGTTCTTGCTTTGATCGAGAGAAAAAGAAAGAAACTCTCCAATTTGGCCATTTTAACACCATGGAACTGGCAATAGCTAGTTAGGCAATATGGAAGTTAGTGCACAATATGGAACTTGCAGATTTCAAAAACTTCAAAACGCTATTCAATAAGAAACTGTCACCTAATCCTCCTTTTGTAAGTAGAAAAAAGAATGTTAACAAAGAGCCTGTTCTACCGTCAATATGTGTTTTCCTACAAGTCCAACAAGAACACATTGAAAAGCTCTTTTATAAGACCGATTTCAATAATCAAAATATGTATGAGGTGGACTTCATGAGGTATCGAAGACAGCAAGTAACGTTTCCAGCCCAATTAAATCAAGTCTCAGTAATCCAATTACCAATCACAAAACAAAAGTACAATGACTAATTGCACTACTGCCTTTTGTTTCGTCGGTTTGTCATGCGTTTTATCAAAATTTAACACATAGCGATGTAGCCACAAACGATTACCCCCAAGAAGATGAAGATGATATGGAGCCTCTTTAACAATGTTGGGACTTATCGTCTATAATTTTACTTAATTATTGTAGCATTATAATATTTGTCTCTAATAAAATAATACTATAGGCTTTTTAATATGTTTGTCTTGTTTATTTCGTAGAGACCTTAACATGCAATGTCACATTATTTAGAAAAGTTGTTAGAGGTAAACAGCACTATGTCCAACTACACATTTAAAAAAAAAATTATATAATGAACGGTAAACTTCAGGTATATAACACTTCATGGAAGGAAAAACGATTATACACACAACAATAATAAAATATTAATCTTGGTTAAATATAAGAAACATTTGAGTATTTACTGATTACAAAATTAAAAAATGTCATATTGTGTATGTCATAAAATGTCATAAAATGTATTCAAATTAACTTATACAATTTTCACGTTGAACCTTATATGCAACCTGTTGTACAGTGTTTCTCAGCGAGACAATGTAAATAAAAAAATAAGAGATGTCGAAAGTGTACAGATACAAGTAACCATTATCATCATCCATCCTTTATTTATTACGTCCACTGCTGGACATAGGCCTCCCTTAAACTCATCTATTTTTACGATTTTGTGCTCTTTGTCGCCAATTTTTCGTGATACGCCTGATGTTGTCAGCCCAACGTGTAGGTGGTCTTCTTCTACTACGTTTGTCTGCTCTCTTATCTGATTTGTAATTTTGCTCGTCCATGGTGAGTCATGCATTCTCACTACATGGCCTGCCCAGTTCCATTTCAGTTCCGCTATGTGTTCCACAACATCAGCAATATTCGTCCTTCTTCCCAGATCTTCGTTTCTTATTCGGTTCCGCAACGTCACTCCCAGCATAGACCGTTTTTTTCATCTCTGTGTCACTCTCAATTTCGAAGACGTAGTCTTGGTTAGAGTCATACAGCGAATAAATTTAAATAAAGTAATAAAGAAAACAATATCCAGGGTAGCCAAAATCTGAACATACAAAACAATAATTTGACCAACAGTCCTATACATATGTGAAACCAAGATCATGGAGCAGAACGAGGAAGGAAGTTGAGGATCTGGAAAAGGAAAAATCATTGGAAATATTGAGGTGTGGAAGGAGAATAGAAGAAATAAACTAGACAGAAATTAATAGAGATAACATAGATATGGGCAATCCAAACTGACACAGCAAATTCGGATGTAGAGACTAAGATATTTCGAATGCGGGTTACGGTTGTTAATGAATTTAAATATCCAAAGAATATTACAGCCGAGTGAAACAATAAACTAAGAGAATAATTAAGAAGTTAATTAGTGGACGCATTTCAGAGGTATATCCATAAAATGGGAATAGCAGACTTAGGTTGTTACAAGTGAAATATCATAATACCTGGAAAGAACTAGCTATAGGACAAAAAAACAAGATGAAAAGATAAACTTCTGAAATGCCTATTATATGTATATATGCTTTCTGTAGTTTTCCTGGTTTTGATGAAAACCATTATTTTGACGACGTTTCGACAAGGTCGCACTTGCCATTGTCAAGTCAGGTAGTAGCGCTTTTCGCTGATGCTTGAAGTTAACTTAATAAATGTAAGCTCCATCCATACAAAATTAAATTGGTACAACAGTTAAATGAAGACGATTTTGATTGTCGTCTCATTTTGAGAATTAATGACAAAATGCATCATTAACAATCCATAAAAAAGCTAAAAGTAATTTAAAAAAATAAGGGATGATACGGGGGTGAGAGGGTTAAAGCCCTTAAGGCTGGGTAAGCATTTCCTAGCAGGCGTAAATATGACCTAATGATTTCTCTACAAATATTAATTGACTTGTTTTTGCGCTTTTTCTAAAATTATTTAAGGTAAATAGTTTATTTGAAAAGCACTGTATACATACATATATATATATATATATATATATATATATATATATATATATATACATATATATATATATATATATACATATATATATATATATATATATATATATATATATATATATATATATTTATAGGAATTAAAAACTAACAAATTTTTCTTGAAAGAAAAATTTTTTGACCGGCCATGTAAATATTTTTTGGATAATATTGTTTATTTTTTTTTTTGCTAAATTGAGCCTGATTTAATTAAATTTAAAAATTTTTTTAATTCGAATCTTTTCTACATAGAGATGAAAGAAAATTTGAAATACTCACCTAAATGTTTGACAGATTCTTCTTCGATGTCAGCGTCTATGTCTATATCAGTCTTGGAATCCCCGTATCCAGGATTAGTTGGTCGGGGTGACACATGGTGATCATCAGACCTATTTCCACCAATCAATTTGTGCAAAATTCCGGAATAGTCCGTAACTATGAGCAAAAGCAAGCATATCGCGAAAACTACCCTAATGATAATCTTCCCCAACACCATGTTTTGATCACTGTTATAGTTAAGACATTTTCCAACTGATTGTAGTTCACTTTGACGACTAACAAAATAATCCTTGGGCTGACTTGCCTTACAGATCGCGAGCGAACTCCCCGCTCTTTAATCAACTTATAGTAACTCCATAAAACTATCAAATATAGCGGTACAATTCGGTTTTGAACGTTTTTTAGTTCAGTTTATTTAAGTAATTTATTTACTCCGCTTGTATGAACCAGCAAGAAAACAGCACTACACTACGAAGGATAGTGAAAGTGAATGCTTAGTTATAACATAAGTTAACGTAATCATATGGACGCAGTAGCTAAGTATCGCTGTGGTCATCCATTGAGACTATCTCAGTATTATACACGCGAAGAATGTATGTCAGTAGAACGAAACATTTTATAATCTTTGCATAATACTTAATATATGAAAAAAAAAATAGCAAAGGAACTAATATAGTATTTGATTTAAATAAAACGAATTTGCATGGTTTCTTAGTATCTAAGATTATTATATAGGTTTGTAGATGGTTCATCAAACTTAGAACTAAAATGCGAATGAAGCAAAAACAAGATAGATTACGAGCACGAAAATCTATGATAGGAAACCTTTTTCTTGCCAATATTAGGAAAAAAAAAATAAAGTGAGCATGAAATCATCAAAAAAGCATAATTTTTATTTATATATCTCAAAATGATCTATATAGACAAAGCAAAAAGCTCGGGTTCGTTCGGAAAAATATTCCATGAGATCTTTTTGCATAATAATTTTCTTGAGATACCCCACAACAAGATTCAATATTTTGCCCAGGCGAAAAGTTGATAAAAGAGAGCGTAGAGAGCTGATAGAATAAGATTTGAACTTGAATTTAAGTCCTTGGTGAATTCAAAAGTAGTATTTTTTACTTATGTTTTTGAGCCTTGAATATTTTGCACTTTTTTCAGTTTTTAATTGTTTATAACTCGAAAGCAATCAAGTTTACAGAAAAATTACAAGAGAGCTATTTTATTCAGAATAATACAAAAAATTTAAAAATGTACCGGCCCGAAAAAATTTGATTGTTACAATTTGTTTAAATTTTTTTGACCTATTGAACCTTATTTTGGGGTATCTCATGAAAACGAGATACCCCAAAAAAATCTTATGAGAATATTTTTCCGAACGAATCCGAGGGTTTACCCGGATAATAATTATTATCTCAGAATTAGCTCACAGTAGAAAATATCTCAATGTTTACCAACCCACGAAAAAGAAGAATATTGTGTAGGTACTATGTAAAATTGAATTAGAAAAGTCTAATAAAATTAAACAAAACATAAGCAATGAGAAATTAAAGGCTTTAGGAACTTTAAAAATGATGACTCCATAATTATCCTCCCAGCAAATAACGGATACGCAACTGTGATAATTGATAAAACTCAATATGAAGACAATATAAAATACCTAATTAGAAACGAACTTTATACAGAAATAACAAAGGAACCAACAAAACCTTTGAAAAATAGGATATATAGAATTTTATTCAAGTTTAAAGATGATTTAACAGATTATTATCAAAGAAAATTAATTACACCTCATTACTAATAAAATAAAAAATAAAAATAAAAATAAAAATAAAAACGTTTATTGCCATTCTAAGATATTTACATGTCAAAACTTAAGATATTTTAGCCTTCTTTCTTCCTCGACGTCCCGCTCGTGCACCGCCAGCTCTTGAAGATTTCTCCTTTCGGTTCCTGGGTTTTCCTGGGTGGTGTCCTCGTCTGCTTCTGTAGGTACTTAAATCGGCAAACGTACCTACTTCCCTGCACGCCTGGTTAGACCCTGATCAGGTGGTCGATCAGTCTATGGGTGGATCTGTGTATCCTCTGGATCCTGTTCTTCTCGAGGATATCCCTGGTCTTTCGTAGTCTTCGAGTGGCCTGGTTGAAGAACCACCTGGTTCTGTTCTCGGCCACTTCCCTTAGTGGCGTGTATCCTAACCTGTTCTTGATCGTCGCGTTTGTAACTCTATCCTCCCATGCTGCTCCGTCGATGATTCGGTAGCATGAGTTCTCAGTTGCTTCCAACTTTTTCCAGTGTGATTCCGCAATGGAGCTCCACACTGGTATAGCATACAGAATCACCGACCTAACATATGCTTGGTAGAGTTGAATTTTCTTCGCCTTCGAGAGTGGACTGGACCTAAAAATGAAAGGAAGTATTAGTTTTTTAGCTGCATTAGCTTTTACCTTAGTTTTTTGTGTATGCACCCGGAAGTTGAGTTTTCTGTCGAGGTGGACTCCTAGGTATTTGACCGTCTCTGTTTCCTGAATTCTGTTGTCTCCTACTGTGATCTGGTTCCGTAGTTGTCGTCTATCCTGGCCGAAAATGATGAACTGCGTTTTTTCGGCGTTAATCTTGATTTTCCATTTTTCGGTGTAGTCCGTGATTTTTTCCAGGTGGTTCTCCATGTCATCTATGATTCTTCTTTCGTCTTTTCCGGATGCATACACTGCTGTGTCGTCTGCATACAGGGCTGTAGAAGTCCTTGGATCTGTAGGGAGGTCTGAAACAAAAATGTTATATAAAATGGGTGATAAGATGCTGCCCTGAGGCATTCCATCCTGGATTTCTTGAATCGTCGACATCTTTTGGTCAGCTGAAACTTGGAATGTTCTATTAGATAGATACATGTCGCAGATGTTGATGAGGTAGTGTGGAAGTCTAGCCTTGTCCATCTTGTAGATTAGTGCCTTCTTCCAAACCGTGTCGTATGCTTTCTCTATGTCCAGTATGGCTAATCCTGTCTTCTGTTTCCTGTTGAATTTTATCTTCGTGTCGCTGATGATCCTTGCTAATTGGAGTTCGCAGTTTCTTCCTTTTCTGAAACCAAACTGGTCTTCTTGGATGACTCCTCTTCTTTCTGTATGCTTCACCAGTCTCTTGTAGATGATTTTTTCTAAGATTTTTCCCATCGTTTCCAGGAGTGATATGGGCCTGTAGCTTTCCGGTCTTCTTCCATCTTTCCTTGGTTTCAGAAGAGGTATAATCTTGTCGTGTTTCCAGTTGTTTGGAAAATGTCCTTTTTCCAGGC
The DNA here is from genome assembly GCF_040954645.1 of Diabrotica undecimpunctata. Taxonomy (NCBI): domain Eukaryota; kingdom Metazoa; phylum Arthropoda; class Insecta; order Coleoptera; family Chrysomelidae; genus Diabrotica; species Diabrotica undecimpunctata. The sequence goes on along the minus strand of NC_092812.1, from coordinate 62,622,935 downwards.
AGTATTTGAAGATATAGTACAGCTGTACTATGATCTTCTTCGAAAGTTCCTTGAGGGTGATGTTGTGGATTCCTTCTTGTCCTGGTGCTCTGCTTCCTTTCAGTTTCCTGATGATTTTTGCACTTCACCTCATTACAGCAACACATCTCATTTTTATGAAGTACCGAAAATTTATAAAGCGCATACACTACCTATACGTAGTGCCATGAATTTTCCTTATAGTAAACTGTCAAAATTTATATTATATATACAACCATTTGCAAATAATAATGATTTATTTATAAAGATTATACATTTTTGAAATAAATTTTTTGTCTTGACATATTTAGTTTATTTACAAATGTACCATTAGATAAAACTTTAAAAATAATTAAAACAAAATTAGAGAATGATGATACCTTGATAACTAGAATAATACTTAAATGTATCAGCTATAAAGGAATTATTGACAATGTGTATTTTTTTTATTAACAAAATCGCATCAGCCAAATTGGCTATTAGCGAAACAATGATAGCGAACAATAATTTGTATTACATTTATAATGTTAGTTTAGATAGTATTTAAAATGTTAATTGAGGTTAAGAAACTTTTCATGTTTGAATTATTGTACTGTAGACCTAAAATATAAGTTTGTTTGGTATATTGTACAAGACGCGCTTTGGCATCAATGCTGGACATTTCTCTAATATGTGTTTGGTTGTTAATTTTTCATCATAATGGTCACATCTTGGTTCTTGTTTGTTGAATAACACGTAGCTATTAGTTAATCGCGTATGACCCAATCGAAGTCGCTTTAATATTTCCTGGTCTCTCCGACTTGCTGGTAATGTAAGCCAGGGTTTTATCGATTTTTTAACATCTCGTAGCTTGGCGGATGACACTTTTCACTTTTCTTCCCACATATATCGCACTTTAAATTTAACCGCCGCTTTCACGTCCGCACTCGTAAATATTTCAGTACGCTCCCCACTATCACTACTTGCAGCTTCTTTTGCCTCTTCATTTCCGGAAATTCCAATATGGGATGGTATCCAGAATAATATAATATTTTTTCCATTCAGTTAAGCGGTATGGATTTCTTCTTTTATCGTGATGAGCAAAGGATTAGTTGAGTAAACATATTGGATTGACTGTACGGAACTTAGAGATTCTGTGAGTATAATATAATTGGTATTATTGGATGCGTTGACAGCAAGGGTGGCCTGGTATAGAGCATATAGTTCAGCAGAGTAAATGGAGTACTCTGAAGAGAGTTTGTATTTTTTTGTCGATGTTGGGGTTATGATTGCAGCACCAGTACCTTCATTTGATTGAGATGCGTCTGTGTATCATCATCATCAGTTGGCGCTACAGCCCTTCGTGAGCCTTGGCCTGCTTCAAAACATTCTTCCATCCTTCCCTATCGAGTGTCTGTCTTCTCCAGCCCCTCACTCCAATCTCCCTCAGATCTTCCTGTACATCGTCCAGATATCTGAGTTTAGGTCGACCCCTTCTTTTTCTTCCGACCGGCCTGTTTAGCATAGTTATTTTAGTGGGTATATTTAGTGCGTCTGTGTATATATGTGTATAATCCTTGTAGTTGTGAAGCAACGTCTCTGCCTTCAACGAAGTATCGTTGAAGGCGGATTTGATTAACTGTGGGTTTGTTGAATGTTTGTCGAAAGAAATGGGGCGGGTTACTGAGGGTGCACTGAGGGTTCTTTATTTGCCATGGAGGAATTAAGGACGATTGGGAGGAAAAGCATTCTGGGAACGTGTAGTTTAATTGATTTAAATAGCTTCTAATCCTTGCATAGAAAGGTTTGCAAGTTCTTGGCTTATTTATGAAGAAATTTGGGAACTTTTCTGTAAAACAATTGTGAATAGTAGGGTTTTTTGAGTTAGACCTTATTTTTGCGGCCTATGCTACACTTAAATAAAGTCTTCTGTCTTCTAAGGTCGGTTCACCAACTTCACAATAAATACTTTCGTTTGGTGTTGTGCGAAAAGCTATAGATATTATACGTAAAGATAGGTTGTGAAGACTGTCAAGTTTTTTTAGCAGTTTATTAGTGGCTGTAGAATACACAGTAGATCCATAATCTAATTTTGATCTGATTAATGTTTTGTATGACATTAAAAGTGTTTGGCGATCCGCACTCCATTCTTTATTGGTCAGAGTTTTAAGAAGGTTTAATCGCTTGTGACAAGATAAGATCAAATTTGTTATAATATGAAGTTTATAGCTTAGAGTTTATTCGAATGTCATGCTCAAGAATTTTATTGACGTTACACGTTTTAGATTTTCAACACATAGTATTAGGTTGGGGGGTTTGTGACATTTTTCTTAGAAAACAGGATGGAACGAGATTTTTAGTGGAAAAACAGAAACCTGTTTTTTGCGATCAGAGTTCTAAGTGTTGTATAAACTTGTATATGTGACAAAATATATTTTGTATATTTTTACCTTTGCGAAAAACTACAAGATCATCCGCGTAGACGCGTGCCTTTATAGGCGATTTTAGATTTTTGAGAGTATCATTGATTGCCACTATAAAGAGCGTAGGACTTATAACCGAGCCTTGAAGAATGCCATTTTCTGGATACATTACATCTGATGTTGGATACCGAGCCATCAGGATACATTTTCCAATAATAAATACCTACCTACAATATGTTTGGACATAGAAGGTGCTTATAATAACGTTTGTCTTGATATGCTTATGGAAGAAATGATTAGAAATTTTCATATACCAGCTGCATTAGTGAAAACTATTCTCAACTTTTACACCTGCAGAAAAAATTATTTGAGATCAAATAACAATAAACTTATAGGTCCTCGATATAACAACCTAGGACTTCCACAAGGGTCAGTTTTGAGCCCTTTATTATTTAATCTATATACATCTGATTTGCACAATGTCTCCATAGTAAATAACAGTTTTAATATAATACAATACGCTGATGATTTTCTTATACAGGGTGTTTCAAAAAAAGGTAACCCCGCCTCTAGGGTAGGTAAAAAACTGAAAAATAATTGGGGTTTTCTTAGTAAAAAATTTTTGTAACGTCATCCGTTTTCAAGATACAGGGCGTTGAAGAAAAAAAAATTTACGCATTTTTTACGATTTTGTCTCAATCAGCATCAATCAGCATTACTTCATAATTTTCAAATCAAAATATTCCGAAAACGGTACACACTATCGAGTTTTACCAAGAGTACCTTTTTCGTGTAAAATTGAATGATGTTTAAGTTTACTTGAAATTTTGATTAATAATTATACTCTTAAAAAAGTTATATTGACTAATACTTTGTACGATCCGTGTAACTAGCGCCCTCTATAAGAATCAGATATAAAAACAAATTCATAGGATGTATCAGCTTCCAAAACATATTCGTATAAAATTTCATTACAATGTTGCCAGTAGTTTCGGCAAAATCGTAAAAAATGCGTAAACGTTTTTTTTCTTCAACGCCCTGTATCTTGAAAACGGATGGCGTTACAAAAATTTTTTACTAAGCAAACCCCAATTATTTTTCAGTTTTTTACCTACCCTAGAGACGGGGTTACCGTTTTTTGAAACAACCTGTATATTCATCGTCCAAAACATACGATAAGTGCATACAAATTTTGGGAAAAATGGACGACTTCTCCAATAGCTAAATTTCCACTCAAATATAGAGGAGAATATCTTAGTCAAAAATTTCTGTTAATATTCGGCATAGAAACCTCTCTCTTTGCTGCACTATTAGCAAACTTAATAATGCAGATTTAACAAATAAATATTGGAAACACAAAATCTTTCCTCCACTTTGTGACGCTTTTAGAAATCTCCAAAATTGCGATTACACCAACTCATACACATATGATAATTCATACTTTGAAGAATTTTATGTTTTTTTCCAAACTATTACGGTAAATAAACCGAGGTACCATGTAAATACTGTAATCAGCTACAATATGTTAAAAAATTTATAAGAAAACTGGCCAGCATCAACAGTTATTTATACAGATGCATCAAAGTCTTCTCTTGGCACTGGATGCGCTTTTTATATTCCTTCAAAAAGTATAGAAAACATGTTTACTCTAGATCATAATTTTTCAATTTTTACTGCTGAAGCCACAGCAATCTATGAAACATTAAAGTATTTTAAGAATTCCATTGACAACTCTACAATAATTGCTTCTGATTCTTTGTCGGTTCTTATAGCCATTGAGACTATATCTTTTCCTAGCAAAAGCACAAATATTTACATCCTTCTAATCAAAAAAAAAATTTTTTGAATTACATCAGGATCAAAGAACAGTTAGATTTTTGTGGATTAAAGCTCACATAGGGCTTGAGCATAATGAGTATGAGCTAAGATAGCCACTGATTCTGGTTTAAAACAGATTATAAGCTCTGCATATTAGATGTATTTGTAAAAATCAAGAATATTGTAAACAATAAGTGGAAACAAGAATATCATGAATATAGTCAACACTCTAACTCACAATATGCACTTATACAACCCATAATCCCGAGTGAATTTTTGGTCTGAAAATTACTCTGCTCGGACAGAATGAAATCAGGACACGCATGTTATCCGGCTCATCTGGAAAAACTTAAAATTATAAATTCCAATTTATGTGAAGTTTGTCAAAAAGAAGCAGATTTAAACACATTTTCTTTGAATGTACAAAATATATACAACAAACTGACGACTTAATAAAAAATTTAATCAAACATAAAATCCTTCCACCCTAAAACATTTTTGTTACCGTTTGTCATTAAATAACAAAATTGTATATAACTACTTAACAGAATTTATTTCGAAAAGTCTTGATGGGTCCCTAAACGAGAAGCGAGTAACCATGTTTTTTTCTTTACTGATAACCAAATATGCATTGTGATAATTATTTTCTTTTCTTCCCTTTGGGAAGAACTTAAAAAGTTGTGACTGGCTGAATGGCAAATGCCTATGCAAAAAAAAACAAGTATTATAATACAATTCATTAAATTACAATATTTGACAGTCTTCTGAGGTGTCCTAGCTCCTAACGAACTTTCTCCATTCCTTCCTATTGGATGCTTTTCCTGCCATCTGTGTTGCTTCCTGCCAAGTCTTACCCTTACTCTGCAGTATCTGCGAGGTGTCACTGTTTCATTCTTTAATGGGTCTTCCTCTTCTGCTCTTCCCTATTGGTTTGGCGTCCCACACTCTTTTTACTTGTCTATTATTGTCCATCCGGGTTAGATGTCCGAACCATGCCAATTTTTTCTCCTTGATTGACTCGAGTATCGGTTTGATTTTGAGTCTTTCTCTTATTTCTTCATTTCTGATTCTATCAGTTCTTTTTACTCCTATCGTTCTTCTGAGGTATTTCATCTCTGCTGCCTGAATTCTGCTCTGATGTCTTTTGTTTAATATCCAATTTTCTGCTCCATATGTCACTGTAGGTCTGTATATTGTTTTGTATATTGTCATCTTGGTCTTTGTTGATATTTCTTTGTTATTAAGGAATCCTCTATTTAGTGCTTGGAATAGTTTTCCTGTGTTTTCCATTCTGTTGTTAATATCGTCCTCGATGTCTCCTTTGTTGTTGATTACTGTTCCTAAGTATTTGTATGAATTTGTCTGTATTATTTTTTGTTGGTCTATTATTACTTCTATTTGATCTTCCGTCCCTTGTTTCCTTGATATTTTCATTATCTGAGTCTTCTCTTTGTTTACGTTTAAGTTGTATTTGCTTGCTTCTAGGTTCCATTTCTCTAAGTTATATTTCAGTTTTTCTGCTGTTTCCGCAATTAATACTATGTCGTCTGCAAATATACACATCTCAGCGTTTATCATTTGCATTCTGTTCCAACCGATGCAGTATTTCTTGAATGTTTTCTTACATTCTTTCACTATCTCATCTATTACCTTTATGAATAGCACTGGGCTAAGACTTCCCCCTTGTCTAACTCCTTGAGTTGATTCAAATGGTTCTGACTGTATATTTAACATTCTTACTGTATTTGTTGTTTTCATGTATATACTCTTTGTTGCTTCTATCAGTTCTTCACTTACTTGTTTCTTCTTTGGGATTTCCCATATGTCTTTTGTTTTGACTGAGTCAAATGCTTTTTCCATGTCTATAAAGCTCAGATATATTTCTTTATTTTTCTTTAAGGCTTTTTCTATTACTTGTTGCATGGTGAATATATGGTCTTGTGTGTTGTGTCCTTTCCTGAATCCACTTTGTACATCCTCTAATTTATGTTCTATTTCTTTTCTAATTTTCCTTTCTATTATGGTTTCGTATACTTTTGCTGCTACACATAGTAGTGATATACCTCTATAGTTCCTACAGTCTCTTGTGTTTATATTATATATACAAGAAAGTTATACTTTCTTGTATATAGGTATAATTATTGCATTTGTCCATTCTCTGGGTATTACTTTTCTCTTCCATATTAGGTTATATATGTATAACAATTTTTCTTTTGCTTTTACTCCTATATATTTCATCATTTCTGGTGCTACTTCATCGCTTCCTTGTGCTTTTCCAATCTTTATCTTTCTTATTGCTTCTTTCAGTTCTTCTTTTTCTATAGTTTCTGGATTTTCCGTGTTTCTCATGGATACTCTCTTGTTATGGCTTTCCTTCTCCATTGTATCCGCTTGATTTTCATTCAGTATCAGCTGAAAATGTTCCCTCCATCTTTCCATTATTGTCTTATCGTCGTTTATTATTGTTCCTTCCTTGTTCATTATTTGTTTCAGTTTCGTTTCTTTGTTGCTTCTTAGGTTTTTCAGTGTTCTGTAAAATAATTTTACGTTTTCTGTGCTGTTTTCTTCCATTTTTTCCCCGAATTTTTCCCAACTTTTCTTTTTCTCTTTCTTAAAACTATCTCTTTAACTTTTGTTCTTTGTCTCTTATAATTTTCATATTCTTGTTGTGTTTTGTCTTGTATGTATTCTTTCCATAATTTCTTCTTTTCTTTTATTTCTCTTTTCACTTCATCGTTCCACTATGATGTTCGTTTCCCTCTGTTGTTATTTCTTGTGGTTTCACATATTGATTTAGCTGTTTTTATCATCGCATTTTTAAATTTTCCCGATTTTTCTTCTATTGTTTCTGTTATTTCATGTTCATTGTCCATCTCTTTCTCTAGTCCTTCTGAGTATCTTAGTCTCGTTATTTCTTCCCTTAGTTTATAAATTTTTATTATTTCTTTGTGTTTTCTGTTTATGTTCTCATTTCTTTTTATTTCTTTTCTGTGGCTTTTGAATGTGGTTTCTAGTAGATAGTGGTCACGACCAATTTCATAACTCCTTTTTACCCTTACGTCTCTTATCCAGTTCTTCTCTGTTTTTTGCACTATAGTATAGTCTATAATTGATTGTTCGTCTCATGATTTGAATTCTCTTGTGATCTTGTGTATCCTTTTATGTTGGAAGTGTGTGTTCATAATCACCAGCTTATTGTCTAGACAGAATTCGAGTAGCAATTTTACATTTTTCTTTAGTTTTTCCTCCCCATAAGGTCCGATGACATTGTTCCATTTTTCTGTTTCTTTCCCCACTCTACTGTTCATGTCTCCTGTGATCACAATTTTCTCTGTACAATCATTTATCACTTCTTGTAATTTGTCCCAGAATTCATTCTTTTCGTTTTTTGTTGCGTCTTCATCTGGTCCATAGCATATGATTATTTTTGTATTGGTTTCCTCTGTATCCATATCTATGTCTACTCTTAATATACGTTCGTTGTAATATATCTAATTTTTTATTTTGGTGATACTCTCCTTCTTTATCATGCACGCTACTCCTGCCTGAGCTCTCTTCGTTTCTTCCACTCCACTGTATATTAGTAACATTCCGTTTTCTAATATTATTGATCCTTTTCCTTTTTTCTTTGTCTCTGTTATAGCTACTATTTCAATGTTCTTATCTCTAATTTCTTCCCCCAGTTCTATTGCCTTCCCATTTATACCTCTCACATTCCATTATGCCATTTTCCAAATTGTTTTGTTCTTTTCTGTGTTTAAGTTGTACTTCAATTTGTTTTTACTTCCGTTTGTGTTATTATCTTTAGATCTGCTCATGTCCCTGTTCTGTGCCTGTTTTGTTTCTCGGTCCGTCATTGTGTTTTCTTCAGCTAGTTTTTTGAACCAGTTGGTTCTGTCTTGTAAAACAACTGGGTCATAAAGTGAGAGACATATACTGGCTAATAGGAAAACAATCCCATTTAACAACTCAAAATAAATTACTCCTATATAAAGCTGTGTTAAAATCAGTATGGACCCATGGGATAGAACTGTGGGAAACAGCAGCAAATTCTAATATAGAAATTATACAAAGGTTCCAATCCAAAATACTAAGAATGATTTTAAATAAACCGTGGTATATCACCAACAACGCCGTACATCGAGACGCAGAAATAACTTATGTAAAGGAAGAAATTACATATCGAATAAAAAATACAAGGACCAATTGCGAGAACACCCAAATCACCTAGCAAGAAATTTGATACAGATGTGTACAGTGCATAGGTTAAAACTTAAAGTGCCTAGTGATCTAGTGTGAGCAAACAAAAAGTGTAGTGCTAATCATGTTTTTTCCAGAACCAACAATAGTTTAATAGACTAAGATTAAGAGCGGCATATTAATGAACATGTTCGCCACATATCAATAGTTTAACCGACATAAATTTTACTTGCTTACTATGTTTATTAATGCTTACTTTGTAAAAAATGCAGATTGTAATAAACTGGGATGTCAATACAAAAAAAAAACAAAACATTCCAATAAACGCCAAGCTATTGTTTGTTTTATGAATTTATGTTAAAATCACAGCACTTAGATGTTTTATTTACAAGAAGTAAGTAAGTAGAGATCGTGAGCAATTGGTACAGGACTATTTTTCCAAATTTCTTTGCTACGTTTATTGTGCCTTCCACCACTTCATATCTTCCTAGACCTGTTGATGACATGCAGCCCCAAATTATAATTCCTTTGGGAAACTTTACAGTTTTTTTGAGGCAATCTTTATGGAATGCTTTATTCTGACTTCTGATTATCCATTTTCGAAAGTCTTTCACGCAAACATAAAATTTAGAGTCTTCACTGATTATCTCTCTGAACCAGTCATCAGCGGTCCATGAAAGCTTTAAACAACCGCTTCAATTGGGTAAGATCGAAGATTTCATGGACCGCTCATGACTGGTCCAGATTCATATTCAGTGACGCATCGAAATTGAATATTTGCATTAAGACTTTCGAAAACGGGTTATCAAAAGTAATAGTTTCGACTCTGACTCGTAATTCCTTGAACTGTCCGAACATTTAGTTGTCACCATGTTATTTAATATTTTAACAAAATATTCATAGACAATATCCAAATCATCAGTAAATATCTATCACCGTCCTAATATAATCGAATTAACAAAAACACCAATATATTTTTTTTCACACTTTATTTGCATTAATACCTAACTTCAAAGATTTAGATGTAGCAACTAACTGCACGCTGTTATTATACTCGTACTTCATACTGTGAATTTTTTTTAAAATTTACTCATCAATTTTTCCTAATCGCGCTTAAAGAAGTATAACTTCAAAAATAGTTTCATTATAAATTAAATGGTATACTAGCCCCATCGGAAATTCACATTCATTTGGGATCTTCCAGTTAGAGTTAACAGTTATTCCAACTCATCGTCATTATCGTTCTTTTCATCACTCTTACCCAAATTAATAATAATTTTTTTCAAGGCTGTGACATTTTCATGTAATCTTTTTCAATCTTCTTTACATGTTCTATTGCATTTTGCCAGTTTTGAGCACTGATATTTTTGAACTCTGTTTTTATTAGTTTGACAACACTTTGGGCATTTTTTGGAGATGTGTTGTTTTAACTGAGCCCGTAGCAATTCTATGGGATTCAACACACAGTAATTGGAGGTAATCTTAAAACCATATGTCCACTGTTAGTGGCTAATTTATCTACAATATGTTCTTAAGTTACGACTTTTGTATGAAGAACCTGGATTAGTTGATCTTTGGTATAATGATCCTCTCGGCTATTAAAAATTCTTGAATTTCATTCTTCCTACTTTGTTTGGTTGGAATTTTTTTAATGCATATGGAGTGATATTTTCATTTAAATTTGGGAGTAATATATTCTTAAACCACGATTCAAAAAGCGTCCCTTTGATGTCTTGGTGTTAGTCTAGAGGACTGTCTTTAATACTTTTGGAACTCAATAATAACGCATCGTTCACCCATCCATGTTGTCCTCCGCAATGTAATATGCAAATTCGCTTGCCTCTAGAATTTTTTCGATATATTCATTCCTCCATTTTATTATGCGGCTAATTTCCATTATAGTTTGTCTCTTATTGACAGTTTTATATTTAAAACCATTTTTGGTCAAAAATCTTCCCAAAGTCTTTGTGGAACAATCATCAACAATATTATTATGTTTTTCTTTTAATTTTGCCATTATATTGTTTAGGTTAGGCATAACTTTAGCTGCATACATATTATATATTATCTCACTAATAGGTTCCAAGAGGTGAGGTTGAATTTTTTTAGAGCTTCCCAAATCCTTTCTTGTTGTTCTACTTTTCGAACCTGTCTTTATTAAACGGTACACTGTTGCACAAGAAATTTTTGTTAAAACCGCCGTTTGCTTAACAGCTTCATAGTTGGTCATTTTTCTAGAAAGTCCATCAAATACATCTAACCCCATATTTTGCTCAGCTACAAACAAATTCTTCCTTTGCTGAGTACTTGAATCCGCACTTTCATCTTCATCTTCTAAATTATCCGTAAGTTCATTCTTGTCAAATAAACGCACATAACTTTTTCATGGCCGCCACATATTTTTCTTTGATAAATACTAAATATATCACAACACTTTTTTTCGACAAACTCTGACTGAAAGAATCACAAAATATACTGCTTAAGAATGACTAATTCCGTTATTTAAATATTGTGACAATGATCCCGCCCCATTTAATTATTCTACGAAAATGTACTTATTAAGTACTTAGCCCTTACCGGAAATATAAAATTGGTTGTAAATTTGTATTTAGGTCAACGGCAGGAATTTCTCTTAATTATTTTTAAATGTTATAAACCAAGACATCATATTTTTGACAGCATTTCACAAAAATATTTAATGACGATGATTTGGAATAAATTTTACTTTTTTTTGTGTATATCAATATTTAGTGTTCATTGACGAACGCACAAAACAAAATGTCTACTTATTTTCGTAACTGAAAAATATTTTATTTTGCCAGTCCTAAGTTTAGAAAAAAGATGGACGCAAGTATTTTTTTAATAGTATATTGCGAGATTGTTTATTGCTAAAAACCATTGTTCCGATCAATTTGTAAAAACATTTCAAACAAACTAATAATTCAAAATTCAACACTGATCCGGTAATTTTATTTGAATGTTGGATAAAGATTAGTACAACTCTGTAATGTCTCTCTAGGGGTCTGTGTTACAATACGTATCAATAGCGGATTATCAGCAGGTTGGTCTTTCAAATTTCGCATAGATCTTGTCCCTCACTACAGTCGGTTCACAATTTGTTGATAGCTCACTACAAGTTTAACCCTAATTAGAAAACTGAAATACAGAGAGGATAGGTAATACGATATAATAGTAAAAACCAACCTAAAACTGACGGTTTAAGACATTTTCGACTAACCCACCTTATATCTGAAAGACTACAATACCTTATAATCCTATTACGGGGGTATTTTGAATGGTTAGAGATGAACGACCAGTGTCGTAGAGTATATGATTGAAACATTTATTTGAACTAAACAAATATATTTTTTAAATTGTACTTATGTAAATTGTATTTTTTAATAAAACTTATTTATTTTATTCAAAAATAAAAAGTTTCTTGCCATTTGTAAAAGATACATTTATTTAATTAAGGAAAAAGGCGCCAAATGTCGCCTGGCAAAATTTCCAATGTGTTTTAAATGTATCCATTATTTTCGAATCCGGAGAAAACTAATAAATATTTTTGAAAAATTTAAACGCAGAATGAATGATTACATTATTACTCAGGGCAGAAAGTCCCTGAAAACTTCTACAATGTTTATTTTAATATGTTATGTAACAGGGGTGAAAATAAAAGAGAAAATATAGTATAATTTTTAATTGAAACATTATCTAATACTATAATTGAATTTGGTGGTATATGTTCAATCATCTGCTCAAAATATTCTTCGAAAACATCAGCTGTCATCTTCTCGTGATAGTCTTTTGTGCTTTTGGACTGAAATTCCAACAAACCATGCTTAACAAATCCTTTTTCACTGCCAATGTGAGAAATTATTAATCTACTGCCTTTACCAGAAGGTGGGGAGATACCAGTAGACCAACCTTCCATAAAGGCTTGCCTGGAGCTTAATATATTTTTATCTGACCAATTTTTTTTAGAGTATGACCTGAGTTTACCCACGTTTCATCCTGGTAGAAGATGGGCCTTCCTTCAGCCCGGAATTTTCGTATGGATCTTAGATAATTTCTTCTCCAACATATTATCTCCTCCCGGTCAATCAAAAGTGATTTTCGGTCTGATTTCTCCCACCTGAAATTTAATTCTTTTCAAACTTGCCACAATTTAGTTCGTCCGATATGAGGCAAATCCGGGTCGTCTCTAACTTCTTGTAAAATTTTGTTTAGGTTTGGTATTTCTTTTTTGAAAAAAAAAATCCATGAATTTTCCTTCGAATACCATTTTTGGCAAATTCATCAATTTCAATAGGCTTTTTCCCTCTCTTTAAGTGTTCATTTGTATTTGGGTTAGCTATACCGTGTTTTTTTCTTTCTGATAGCAACCTATATATAGTTGACTCTCCTACGCCAGTCATGTTGGCACAACTTTCGACTATGTTGCGAACAGTGTTTGTGGGATTCTGAGAAACCAGAGCATCGTGAACATTCAGGAGAATAGTCTTCTCTCTTGGCGAATAGACAGACTTACTGACTGTACGCAACAGTACCGGTGTAAAACTTGATGATGAAGCCATCACAAACAATCCAACAAAACGAGCACGAGCGAAAGGTATGTATATGTTCGTAGGTATATGGAATAAAAAATCACTCACGCACTGCATATAATTCGCAAAAGAAATATTCGAGGCGCTAATTACTGCCGTAGACGCGGACACACCGACGAGCCGTAAATTACATGCGATCAAAAACGTACTAAACAAAAAAATTGTTTTCGTTCGTAATAACTTCACCCTTTTAAGTTAAGTTTCGAATATAAACTGAACAAACGAGGCACGTGGCCAAAGCATACCCATTATATTATTAAAAATCTGGGGAATTCCATCCTAATTATCTTGCAACGAATAGTACCTTCGGATATGAATTCCAGGTTTTCTAGTAAAGTGATTAAACGCGAAGATTAGTATTGAAATATCCAAAGAGATAAGGTATTCTTATTTACAAAATTATTAATGGTTAAATTCTTATTTTTATTAATATAATATAATTACATAACATTAGCTGTGAAAGTTTTAATTGTTTTTTTGCTAAATATATTACTATTAAAATATTATTAATATTATATATATAACAGTATTAAAACATATTATATTATTATTTAATGAATAAACACCTCAGGAACGCCTATGGTTTACGACCGTTTTATGAGTTTGAGGCACATTTCGTGCTCTCAACAATTTATGAACGTAGAATATATTGAGGCATTCCAATAATAAAACAATGTATAGAGTATTGCATTTAAAACCCAAAGTGACTAATGATATCAGAAAAATGATAAAGCTGGCAACATTGCAATCATCAAATTTGAAATCTCCATATTGCATAACAGGCGTATAACGGTTTTTGTACAATTCGGCCAACCAATTAAGAGATAATTAGGCGTTTTCTCAGACTTTTGGTCCACTCTGTACAATATAAACATAACGATAATATATTTATGAAAAAGTCATTTAACATATCAGTATACCTAGAAGTGAAGGAATGAATTATATTATTAAAAAAAGTAACAGTATAAACAAGAAAGCTGAGGTAAAAAGAAAAGACATAACACAAATGATACGAATAATACGATAGACATAAATAGACATTCTCGGATCACTAGATAGAGAGTTTCTGTAACCATTTTGCAGTTTTAAACTGTTTAAAAATAAAGAAAATAAAATTTTTTGTATTGCATAAATTGTGTGTAATATATTTGATGGCGAAAGAAAATTCTAATGGTGTTACAATCTGTTACAAATTAATTTGTTCACTTCTTAACAACAAACAAGAATTTGCATTTTTATCTTCCAAGCTAAATAAATCCAAACTTCCTATTTAGTTATGTAAGGGTATTAATTACAAGAATTTTTTTATATACTTTACTTAAAATCGCTTAATTTAGCCAATATTTAAAAAGTATCGAAATTGCGTAACGTACGCTAAATGTGCAAATTTTCTGTACCGCTGTCCACACCGCATATCGTTCAAACAACCAACGTGACATACTTCCGATTCCTTGTTCCACATAACGGTTACGAAAGTGAAAATACGCTGCATTTTGTTATGCCACTATTACGTCAATCGAGTGTATACAGCTTCCTTGTTTAATCTTTAAGAGAGAAAGGCAATAACAGACGGTGCACTACAACGGCAGTGAAGCCACTCGTAGTATTTAGAGAGGGGTATAATGATTTTTCGATGGTTTTTAATAACCTTTCAGGGATAACGTGACATGATGTATATGATGTACAAAATTAAAATAGACAAGAAGAATCTTATTAAAACTTGTATTCAACCTCATCAGTAGCGCACCTAGAATTTATCTCTGGGGGGGGGGGTTTGGTTGGTCACCGAAATTTTTTTTATTTTTTGAGTCCTTAAAATGTGTGATTAACAGTATCGGAGTATAGGGTATAGGGTCCTGGGGGGGGGGTTTAACCCCCAAAACCCCCCTGGTGCGCCACTGAAACTCATGCTTTGAAAATAAAAGTTATATCTTTTTTATATATGTAATAATGTTTTTTTATCAGCAAACTTTTGTAAATAAACTCAACTGCGTTACTCTGTAAAAAAGTAAACTTTATTATTTCCTGTACAATATTAATTATTAATAAATACATTACCTGTAAAAAAGAAACAACATTTAAAGTTTATATTCTAGTTATAAAAATTACAGGCAACAAGGCCAGAAAATTGACAATGGTAAAATTAATGAATTATCACTGTCAAAACACCTCACAAGTATGTCTAACATAAAAACAAAAAGAAGAACTTAATGTTTTGACAGTGACGTAACGATGTAATAAACGCTGTCACCAATGTAACATTCACGTCTATAATGTTAAGGGATACTTAACTCTGCGAGCGGAGGCAAGGCTTACTGGTCCAACTAGTCCGAACGGACGTGATTCCGCCCTCGCGGCTTTACTAGAGGGTATGAAAAATTTGGATAAGGTGATGAAGGACGTTCAGTTGCAGGCCCTGTAAGAGTTAGAGATTATTGGCTTACGTTAGAAGCCGGAGAGATGTACAAAGCGAAAAGTGTGTTCTCTTCTAGTCTCTACCTGAACGAGCCGGGAAAGAACAAAAGCCAAATTTCAAACTTACTATATATTAATAAATCGTAAATCTACAACTAAGCACTCCCTGCCTCGTTGACCAATTTTCTTCGTTTTTATGTCCCGCGAACGCGTACCCTCAATCACAGCACCGAAGTAAAGCGTCGGGTCTTACCGCTTTCCCCTAGAGTTTTTGCTGACCGTGCCATCTACTCCACGCGTTAAAATGGATCATGCGATGGCGTGTCCTGCTAGCTCAGCTCAATTCTTATCGCTCGTGTCGCTTTGTTGTATTATTTTCCAACGAAGGTCTAAGGTGTCGTGATTTTTAAACATTCGGAGCTGACCTGATATGGAAACTTGTGCAACACACGTTAAACTAGGTCGAATTGTCATTCTTTGTTTTATTTGAAATGTATACGTTAAACTATGTCGAATTTTTTTATTCTTTATTGAATTTGGAGTATATATTGTTCTATATAAATTATTTAAAAAACATAATTTAATTAATTATAATTATTCTTTTCTAGGCTAACTACCCCTTATTTTGTTTCTTTTATTTTCTTGATATGTTGACTTGTTACATACCGGGCTAACTAATTAACGATTACGCTTGGGGTGGGGTTGTTTCCCTTGGGTATGTGGCTATGACACATTACAACGAAATGAGAATATAAATATGTTAATTTTATATTATAAGAAATAGAAATACTATTAAAGAAAAACAGAACAATAGTTTTTCTTTACATAAATCTTTTTCATATTTTGAGTACTATAAAACACAAAAATCAAAATTAAACAAATACAAAACAACTATTTCTAAGAAATTAAACAAAGACTAATTAAAAAACAAAAATGTTTGAGATACGCAAAGTAGATATATAAATGAACGGAAATAAGTCAATCCTCGTTGCTATCTTCGGAAATACCATCCTGTAGGCAGTCGAAGCAAATACATTACTCGTGTTCTAAGAATACAAATTTTTGTCATTTTTGACAGGTATATCTGTCGTATTTCTGGCTTGCCCGTTAATTCGTATATACGACGCAATGGTACATTTTTCTCTAAAAGCAAACATACTTGTTTTTTCTGGTCTCTTAGGATCAGTAAATTGAAGTGGAAGCTTTTTTTTTGTTTTTTCTCATAGTTCCTATCATAGCCAGATGATGTTCGTTCAAAAGAAGATCGGCCAAGCTGAGGCTCTTAACAAAATTGTCCATTGTTACATTTCTGTGAGAACCAGATATAGGACTGCAGAGGCGAGGAACGAGGAAAATATTGCTCGTATCAACTTTATATGGGCCAGTTGTCCAACGTACATCTAGATTAGATTCTTCATCCAACTTAGCGTCTACTAATGCCTAGATTTTTATGTCGTATTTATTAGGTTTATTAGGCATATATACCCTAAAGCCAAACTTGCCACGAAAAGCTTCCAGTTTTGTATCTACCTTTGTATATGCTGATAATGAAAAATGGTAAATTTGAATTATTTGAATTGAAGAATTCTTTCACAGCTGCCAATTTGTCATATTTTTGCCTCTCTAATAGTGTTTGTTTATCATTAAAACAGATGTGTCTGAGCAAAAGCTTGAACCGTGCAAGAGACATTGTCAATCTAAAAATCTCTGACGATGAGCCGTTTGTCCTAAAGAGATCTTCTGCATTTATGTGGTTATTTTTGGTTACCCCAGCTATATATAAAAGACCCAATAGTGCCTCAAGTTCTAAAATATCTGTCTTTTTTGCAGATTTATTACTGAGATGGTAAGAACACAGTTCAATAAAGATATTCGTGTTGTCTACAATGGTTTGCAAAATATCTTCAGTAAAAAAAAAAAACTCCAAATCTTTGATGCGCTTTGATGCTCATATGTCGAACTTCCCTAGTTACTCCAGAAATTTTTAACTTTAATAAATTGTCACGGCGAGTTCTTATCCGGCGGTTTCCTATATGTTTCTTCCATTTAGTTGTTCCATCCATACCAACGAAATGCGGCACTCTTTGTGAAACATTCAATACTTCTAAGATTGGCTCCTCAATTTCTTCTTCTATGTCACTGTCGTGGTTAAGCATATATTTGAAATCTCCTTCCAAACTAGCATTGTCATCGTCAGGTTCAACTTTTAGCTCAGAACCAGAGAGAAATTCCGCATGAATCTTTTCAAGATATGCTTGTTGCTTTTCATAACTTATTAATTTGTTGTGTCAGTTTATATAATTTGTCAATTTAAAAATTTTTTACACCATGTATTTTTTAAGTTTTAATTCATGTTATGAGTGGTGCGTAAAATTGACACATGTTAGTGTAACATCCAAGAAATACTAATCTCAATAACGTAAGTAAAAAAACAACTTTTACATCTTTTAATAAAAATTTTTTTCGAGGATGTTTTACTAACATTAGCACTTTATTTCAGTTTTTTCCTGACGATGAAAATAAACATTTTCGAAATCTTGAAACTCAGTACAAGAGTACACTTATTTCACCGCTGCGTATCCCAATAATCCTCAAAGCTCCTTTATATATATATATATATATATATATATATATATATATATATATATATATAATATATATATATATATATATATATATATGGTTTCAGTTGTTTTCCGGGTTTGACTCCGCGTTAAATATTTTTGGTTTTTAGAAAAACCATTGTTTTGACGACGTTTCGGCAAGGTCACACTTGCCATTGTCAAGTCAGATTCTGCTTCGTCTTGATGTTACAGGCGAAGTTCGCCTGTAACATCAAGACGAAGCAGAATCTGACTTGACAATGGCAAGTGTGACCTTGCCGAAACGTCGTCAAAACAATGGTTTTTCTAAAAACCAAAAATATTTAACGCGGAGTCAAACCCGGAAAACAACTGAAACCACATATAGCTCCCGCGGAAATTTCAAATTCAATATATATATATATATATATATATATATATATATATATATATATTATATTTATATTTTTCGATAAATATCTAAATACGTATTTCTAGATCTCACCCAATTTGTTCGTTCCTATCATGATAATTTTATACCGGTGATAAAATATACTGATTGTCGTTTGGTGAGAACCCACAAGTGGCTTTGAATATACTGCATTTGTGATATATATTGAAACAATAAATTGTGTTTGTATCATTATAAGCATATCATAAATTTGGTGATCACCGATTTACCGATATCAAACAATTTTCATCGTGACGGATTTAGTTTCCAACGGAAAATTTCCCAGTGGAATCATTCCCAGTAGAATTACATTCCATTTGAGGCAGACTGAATTTATCAAACAAATAGATACACTGTGAATGGGCGCCGATCCGCGTTTTGGATCGCTTTCAGTGACGTACAAAGGTGGAAAAATTATTCTTTCTGTTTTGAATACATTATAAATACACACTTACGTATATTTGTTTCATTTTCTTCTTCACATTTCCTTGTATTTATTACAAGCATCAGATTTAGCTACTTTAGCTCCTCATTTACTTTATCCGCACTTTACGAGGTCTCATCACATGTTTCATTTCTTATAAAATTGTTTTCATCGGTTTTTTTTTTATTTTAGTTCCCAGTTTTTTATTGGTCCCTCGTTTCTTTATGTGCTTGTTCCTTATACATTTGTTTTATTTGTAACTTACTGCTATTTATCGTTATAGTATGACCTGTATTTAATTTTTGTGTAATAAGAAATACTGGCGAATGCGCTAAAGTGTGATGTGCGAATCAAACAAGTTCTAAGTCTGTCACTATTTATTATTTAAATGGAATAAAAAAATAATAATACCATGGAAAGAACCATCCTAGCACAGATAATAGTAGGGTATAAATGTCTTCATCATCATCATCATCTTCAATCAGCCCTGTCAATTGTTGAACATAGGCCACCGTTAGATATTTTCATCTATTTCAGTTCTGCGCCTTGGTCCATGCGCCTCTGGGTTTTTTTTAGGCTTCTCTGGTCTGCTAATGGTGCCCACTCAAAAATTTTTTTTGTCCACCTATAGTCGTTCATTCTTATCACACAGGTAAATGTATTTGTGCCGAATAATATGGGTTCGATTCCCACTAAAAAATCCAATGTATTGCCCAGGTCGTCACTTCGAAGGCCCTGACAAAATATGTCGTCATCTGTCTGATTCAGCTCCTCTGTAATTAAAAAAAAAAAAAAAAAAAAAAAAAAATTGTTTAATTTACTAATGTTTGTATTTTGAGAACGATTTCCGAAGTGGAAATTGAAACGTCAATAAACGTATTTTAACCTTTAATTGTGGCTTATTCCCATTTAAATATAAATTAATTTAAAATGCCACAAGAAAATAGCTTCAGAACAATATTGAGCAATGTTAGGTATACGACTGTCAGATAAAAAGAGGAACTGGGTAAGATCAAAAACAAATGTGTTGAGGATATCACAACAAAAATTGCCAAACTCAAATGAAGCTTCGCATGTCACACTGCTTAACAAAAAAACCAACGTTGGAACGCCACAACACAACATTGAAGACCTTACAACGGTAGACGACCAAGAGGAAGATCACAGATGAGATGGGTAGACGATATCAAAAAAATAGCTGGAACAAATTGGAAGTATGTTGCTCAGGATAGAGACAGATGGAAACAGTTGGGAGACGCCTATGTCCAAAAATGGATGAGAAAATGTAAAGAAGAATGCAGCTTCCAAACAACACACATGGTCAATCACAAATTATATACAGGGTTATCCACAAATCTCCTCACAAACACCAGGTATCTACAATATGTAAATAAACCAACCTACAACATCTTCTACCAATATGATATTTCAACCAAATCAAGAACAACATATAAATCAACAAAATGTGCCACACAACACCAACCCAAATATTATATCAGCCAGGATCATGGCAAATAATTCAGCCAAAATAAATTGTAGTGACCAGAAATATACAGAAAATTTTCAAGATATATGAGAGGGAGCAACATTATTTTTTAACACATATTAACCAAAGGAAGAAAGAGCCTACAGAGTTACAGATACAGAAAATCGTATTTTAAAAATTTGCAATATCTAATGTATCATACTAACCACCCAGCCAAGACTCCCAATGGAGGTACAGCAATCTTAGTCAAACAATCAATTAAACATTTCATGATGCAAAGTTATATAACAAATTGTATTCAAGCTACAGTAATTAAAGTGTGTTTATCAACTTACGAAATAAAAATTGCAGCAGTATATTGCTCTCCAAATCACAATATTAGAAACACAGATTTGGGATCCTTCTTCAATACGCTAGGCCCAAAATTTATTGCAGCTGGTGACTTTAATAGTAAACACACTTACTGGGATAAAGGTTATTAACAGCAAAGGGGAGAGGGCTCTAAAACACCACCCACGTATACCAACAATGAGGAAATCATCATCATCATCAACCTGCGTCCACTGCTGGACATAGGTCTCCCTCAGCTGGTTCCATCTGTCCCTGTCTCTTGTGCGCCTTGCATCCAGTTATTGCTAACACGCTTCAGGTCGTCACTTCGTCTAGTTGGTGGGCGTCCTCTGCTCCGTATTGCTTCTTGCCTTGATCTCCACATTCGGTCTCTCAGAGAGATACCTAACATCTGGCGCTCCATAGCCATCTGAGTCACACGAATCTTATTAACTACCTTTTTCGTGAGTGTTAATGTTTCCGCTCCATTGTGAGTACAGTAACACACATTGGTCAAAGATTTTCCTTTTGAGGCAAAATGAAAATCAAAATCAATCTTTCCTTAAAAGAAAATGACGAAATACCCGGGACTAAAACAACAAAATACCTTGGGCTACACCTGGTGCAAACCCTGTCTTTGAAAGAACACGTCAGCAAAAAAGAAAATAAATACAAGTCAGAGAAAAAGAAATCAATTGGTTAATTGGAAAAAACAGATCAGTAACATGGACACGTGATTCTCTCACTGGAGGGGACCACATCACGTCAGAATCACGGGACAAGACCTAAACTCATCACATTAACTTATAGAATACTTTTTTGTTCTGATTGATAATTTATTAGTTAAAATAAAATAAATTTAAAAAAAATGATAATTTAAGTGAAAATCGGAATTTTGGTTTTAACAACCAACAAATCTTCGGATTTTGAATTTTTGGTTTGTTTCTTAGATTGCGCCGTAGATTTCTTATCAAGTTATTTCATTATGACTTCCTCTTGGCGAAAAAGATTGGTTTTCACTCTCAGGGCTTGTGCATACTCGCTCTGATGAGTCTTTCTGGGACGAAATACGTATAAGAGAATAAGCAGAGGCACTATATGAAATCAAATCATAACTGTCTTTCTTTATCTTTATTTACTCTTTATGAGTATAAGAAACGAGTTCAAGATCTTGCTTAGATGAATCGATAAGTCATGAAATGCAATTTTAAATTACCCATGCTAGTCCTTTCATCGTCTGTTTTGCCTTGTAAATTGTAGAAAGTACAGATTTAATTTGTAGAAAGTACAGATTGCACAAGACCAAGACGATCTCAGCTACATGATGAAGAAACTACAAGAAAAATATACCAAGGCTGGCCTAGATATTAAGTTGGCGAAAACAGAGTATCTATCTACAAGTGAAGAAGACATAGAAGATCTAGAGATTGATGACAACGTAACAATCAAAGGATAGGATAAATTCAAATACTTGGGGTTTATAATCACGAAAAAGGCAACAACAGAGGAAGAAATTACGCAAAGATTAGGACAAACAAGAACAGCAATCCGACAACTTAACTCAGTATGGTGGGATAGACACCTACATATGAAGACAAATACACAGCTTTATAAAACATTAGTGAAAAGTATTATGACATATGGGGCTGAAAATTGGATCATAAACAAGAAAAACAGCAGTAAGATAGTAGCAACAGAGATGGAATGCCTGAGAAAATGCTGCAGAGTAACAAGAATGGATAGGAGAAGTAATGACGAAATAAAGCAAAGAACATCAATAGAAACAGACATACTAACATATATAGAACAAAAAAGACTAAAGTAGTATGAACATGTAAGAAGAACTAGCGACAGCAGATGGATAAATAGAATAATCGAATGGAGCCCCATAGGAAAGGGGAAAAGAGGACGACACCGAAAATCCTGAAGGAACGAATTTTGGGTTTTGGTCAAATTTATGTGTCAAAATCAGGTTTTTGTTTCAATAATTTGTTTATCAAAGCAAAATAAAATCTATAGCAAAATAAAGATATAGGCTTGAACTAAACAAAACATTTCAGTACTAAATCTGCTTCTTTGCAAAAATCCAAACTACGCTACTGTCCGATTTATCTCTTTCACTCGTCTCTTTATTAGCACGGTCATTTTGGATATTTATTCGTTTCATTCAACACATCATATAAAAAATGCGTTTAATGCAACCGCAACTGCCACTGCCGAACACAAGATATATATTCTTTGTAATCGCGCGAATCTATGAGATATGGCGTGGCCATTTGAATAAACAAAAAAAAGCACGAGAATGGAGCTGTAAAACGGCAATTAATTTTGTGAATATTTGGAGATAAACTGAAGTTAACTAAACTATGAAAAATAGTTTTTTTTAATTTACAAAAATAATCGTGTTACAAGTTATCTGCACTAGCCTTTTAAAACAGTGTTACTGAATCTCTATATGATTCATACTAAATCCGGGGTGTCATGTTACAGAGAAGTTAGAGTGATAAATTTGACAAGGGACTGAGTGAAGTTGTTGGAGCTTTGGTTCTTGAGTGATTCTATGATACTATGAGCCACTGTACGCGTCATGAAGAAAAACGACGAATATTTGGCTTGGTCATGTAATAAAGGAAAATATTTATTTATAGACTTGTATACGAATATATTAAAAAAAAACAGAAAGCAAAGAGTTGAATGAAAAAATGGCGAATTGAATTAAAAAATGTAGGATGCTAAAAAAACGTATTGAGATAATTATCGTGACTGGAGATGAAGGTTTAACTTTGGTTAATACAAACTATAAAAAGGACTATATGGTATCTAGTTCATATAATGCCGATGGAAGAAAAGGTCCCAACAAGAACGAAAAAAACGATATCTAGATGACATCGAAGAAGAATTGCGAAACATAACCGGCACGACGTAGAAACGACGTGCTCAGAGTATAAAAGGATGAAAGAAAGTTCTTCGGTAAACCATGGTTACAAAGGACTATAGATCCAGAAAATACCACAAAACAGGTAACATTTAGTTACCTTTCTATAAATTCCAGAAAAAAGTGTGGTGGAGGGAAATTAAACTGCAGTCAAATTAGCCAAAAGAGATCCATTTATTAAATCAAATCTATCTGTGAATTAGTAGAAATTTAATGCTGGGATAAATTGAGTAACTTGTAAGTATTAAAAGGTCCATACATTCGAAAAACTATCAAGGAATAACACTGTTACAATACTTCTAGGGAGGTACAACTATAGAGGTTTGTAATATTTTTAGTTTTAACAATTTAACAAAGGGATACGTATTTTATCAGAAATACATAGGCCGTTTTCGACTGAGAGAGCATCTGAATACATTATAGGTAGTCGAGTAGCTTAATATAGATTTTTGAGGTAGAGGATAAACTCTTTATACTACGTATACTCACAAATATGAGATATACACTGGACGTAGATAGGCCGCTGAACAATTTCAAGAAGTTGTCATGTTTCACTCAGTATAATAAGGAACTGAGCAAGACAAAAAGATAATCGTAGAGAAGAGATTACGAAGAGATAGAAACGGCAGAAATGTCAAGGCTCCATAAAGTTCACTTCAAGGACTCTCAGACATGTACACCTTTACTTCAAAATGAAACAAGTGAACACATTCATAATGGTGAAGAGACTTTGCAAGAACTTTTCAGGGTGTACTTTCGTTAGTCTGAAACAAAACTGATATCACATAGCAGCCCACTGGATTAACGACCATAACTTATAGTTCTAGGTAAAATTAGGTTAAATCTAATTGCCAGTAAACCATTTAAGCCATATAAATCACCTTGGAACGAGATTTAGCCCATAAGTCCTACAGAGAGAAAATTATTCAAACATCACTAAAAGATTAGTATGATACTACCAAAGCATGAAGGCACATAAAGTAACTTTTATACCCAAACACGGCAAATTCGGATACAGCAAGCTAAGTCTGCGAGAAAACATGAGCATTGTAATGTTTAGATCAAGACAAAGTAACATCGTACATGAAATTATTGACGCCGAATGAATTTACATTTAGCCATATGGTACTTAGATGTAGGCTTAAAATACCTTTCCAAGTGGGCATGTGCCCACTTGAAATGCCCACTTTAGGCAGATGATGTCTAAAGAAAAACGCACAATTCAGGCTGCAGGATTATACCTGCTATACAGACGGATCTGAAGACGGATACATGCAGAAATGTCGGGTATTCAGTGATGGTGAAAAGGTCAACATATGTATTCCATTAGGAGAATATACTTTTGTATTCCAGACAGAAATGTATGCATTCTTGCTTTGTTCGAGGAAATTTAAGATAAAGGTTTTTGAACTGAAGTGGATTGATATATGCAATTAAGTTAAGCAACCATGGGTTTCTTAGAAGCCCTCAGGTAGGCTAATCTGGAAATTCCGTGAAGAGCTCGACAGATAGGCGGAATATAACAGTGGTTCACACAAATATGTGTTCCAGGTTACCAGTAAATATATGGCAATGAGAGGATGAATTTTGCAGAAGATGACCTGCAAAATAATTTGGCTCAAGGCCAGCCATCCAAATGCCAAAAAAGCGTCATCTGATACCGAAAGAAGGTTTGGATCCAAACATAACTTTAACATTTATAAGGTATACTCAGTCAAGCATATGGCAAAATAAATGTTAAATGAACGTGCGCCAATAAAGGTAAAGAACTGAGGAAAATTAGCAGAAATCAGCTAAAATTCCGGTCAAGAGACACCTGTATATGGGGCTGTTTCGTGGAGACTTCATCCGAAGACTCTTTAGTAGAGAACCTGAAACGATCAACTATATGACTATATGTTGCATGATTGCAAAGCATTAAGTCACAGATGGCAAACAATTTTTGGAGGCTACTATAGTCTCCAACACCATATGTTACCAATTCAATAGACCTGTACAAGTTGGTATAAAGATACAAAATTCTGGAATGGCTATCGTAAAATAATGGAACATGTACAATAAGCAAAGTGGCTGCAATATGACAGGTTTATAATAGATGGTTTTCGAAAAAACCCTGCTGCTGCGCCTTTAGAAATTTCACAGAACGTTTATCGGGAAGCATGTAGGGAAACATATTGAGAGGAATAGGACTGCGTGATTTGCTCTAATCGTTGAGAAACTATCAAAGAAGTCAAGAAAAGGAGGACACCATAGATCTTATAGGTGGTAGTGTGACTTTGGTCATGAAAGTAATAACAATTACAGTAACGAAGTAATACAGAGTAATAAAATTTAGTAAGATTTATTAAACCAATGAGGACAAGATTATACGAATCATAAAGAAAAAAGGAAAATGCGGTGTTGAAAGATGTAGCATGGAATGAAATACTTGTTCTGCAAAAGCGAGAGAGAGAGAAATATCTCTAACAGGAAAACTACGAGATGCAACTAGCAATTAGAAGAAGACAAAGATGAATTAGTGATAGAAAACTTAAATAGCGGATAAGAAAAATTGGAAATTAAAGTATTTTAGGCGAAAACACACCAATCGTTGTAAAGAAATTAGAAAAAATCCCTAACTTACCTTGTAAGGTAACTAATTTCTAAATTAATGTAACGGTTTACAAATAAAATAATAAAAAAATATATAAAAATTGATCAAATATATAATCACACTCGTTGATTGTATTGGTATACTTCTAAATGCAATAAATATTTTATTTTTTTTCAAACTAGTGGCAATAACTAACAGTATACCATTGATTAATGCATATCTATTTTATTTCGAATTAGGGATTAGAATTTTATATCAAATATCGCTGAATTTTATCAATTTTCCAACATAATTTGAATCGATTATAGTCTACTCGAACTGTAACATGCAAATTTACCATAATCCTAAATTGAATTATAATATACAACCCCATAAATTAACCCGTAGTATAAGAGAACGTTTTTTCCTGTGATGATAGTAATTGATATTTAATATGCCCTCAGAGGGTCCTTATATTGAAACAAATGAATCGCAACGGTTTTGTAATATATTACAAATTGATTACTGAGAAATTCAAAGCGTTGGAAAAATGTGGGTTATAATATTATTTCGTGGCAAAGGATGTCCGTTTATTAAAATGTATATAAATGGTGATGGCAATAATTAATTTTGTATGATTACAAATGTGTTGGTAATAAGAAAAATAATAAGATTATACAAACGTGTGGAATATTGTTACAATTACAGTTGTATAATATTAACTAATTCACTCATCGTACAGAAACATCAGGATAAGGTCACGGAATCTTGCAAGTTTTGCGGGTAAGAATACAGAGTTGGCCTTCTTTTTCTTCTTGTTCTTCCTCAGCTTTTCCCTTTTCAGGTGTCACTGTTCCTTACTATTCGTCGACACTTATTTCTTCTTCCTTAAACTTTTCTTTCTCAAGTCCTCTGCCACACAGTCCTTCCATCTTCTCTTCGGTTTTCCTCTACCTCTTCTTCCATCAACTTTTAACAGCTCTATCCTTCGTCCCATATAGTTGTCATCTGTAAGTCTGATCAAACCAATGCAGTCTTTGTTCTTGAAGCTTTTCTAAACCTGTAGTCATCCCGACTCTTTCTGGAGTAGTGACCAGGGAACACCCTCTCTTACTTTCTCTTTCTGTACATACATAACAATAAGGACTCAATGAAGAGCCTTAATGCAAAAAAAACCGCCACTGGAAAACTTTTGGTCAATCCCACAGCAGTCGGATATCAACTGTCTCAAAGCAAACAAGGCATCCGTTTTCCTCCATCCTATCTCAAACTGTTCTTCTCACATCGATGTCTCTTTCCTTAACTTTCGCTCGACAGTTCTCTTCCACATTTTGTGTGCGACATGAACTTTATCTTTCTATAGTTCTTACAGTCCTGATTGCCCTTTATCTTTGTACAATGAAACAATCACCCTCTCTCTACATGCATTGTCCATCTTTTCTTCCTCATATATCCTACGCATCATTTGCCACAAAATATCAACCCCTTCCTCTCCAAGACCTTCCAAACCTCCACAAGTATTCCGTCAGGTCATACTGTCTTACCGTTCTTCAATCTATTAACCACCTCGACTTCGTCCCTAACTTCGTCCCTCGCTATTCTTGGTATTACATTTTCATCTGAGATCCCGCATCCTTTGTCTCTTCTCTGGTGTTCTTAATTTAGCAATTTTTTAAAGCACTCATACCATATTTACTTTATTTTAACATCGGTTCTTAAAACTATTATATCCACACTTTTAATCTGCCGCACGTGAGTCAAGTTCTGTGATGGCGATGGCTTGTTCCTTGTTTTAGCAATGCTGTATAACCTTTTCATCCCCTCGGGTGTTTTCAACTTTTCATACAGCTATGCTGTATGAAAATAAATGATGATCTTTCCTTAGCAGTAGCTACAGCGCGTTTTGCTTTCCTCTTTTCTAACATGTATATAACCTTATCTTCTTCTATTTTAGACCTGCCATACCTCTTTCTAGCCTCTTTTTCTTTCTAACCTTATGTTGCACTTCATAGTTCCACCAGTTTTTTTGTCTCTAGAAGGTCATTTACCAGATACTATTCCTAGTACTTTATCTTCCACTTACACCACAACTTGACTGTTCAGCCAATCAGTCATTTACTCTATCTTTTGCCAAATCTATCTACTCTCTATCTTTTGCCAAATCCTTATCCTTTAAATTCCACCACTTTACTTTCTGGTGTCCCAGTTGATTTTCTTTTCACGTCACCTTTATCTCTGTATCTACTATTACTGGTCGGTGCTAACTAGCTACAGACTCACCCTTTTTTCACTTTACAGTTGGTAACTGTTGTACATAAATGGTGGTGGGTAGCTATAAAGAATTAGACTGTATATATTTGAAAAGGTATTGAATTTGTTGTGAAGACTAAATATTTCAATTAATACCTGTTTTCTTTTTTATTTCAGTAAACAGCTTTACAAGATACCTTGAAAAGTATATGTTAATACTCTCCTGGCACCCAATTACATCTTAGAGCAACTTCCATAATTTATCACTTTCATTTACATTATTCATATATCTTTTATTACCTTGTCATTCATTTTCTCATTTTACGGTCTCTGTAGGGCATGCAAATTGGCCGAATCCTGTTTTGACTGTCAAGTAACTCTCCGGCACATTCTGCTAACCAGCTTTAATTTATTTGTTTTCCTGTTACATTGGCGCTCTCTTGTAATTTGTTACATTAGCCCAAATCCTTTTATTACATTACACATACACATTTTTTGTTACATTGGCATTACCTCTTTTAGCTGACTTCTTCTACACAGCACAAAATCTATTTGACTTTTCCTTCATCCGCTACTATAGGTAACATACTTGTCTTCAGTCTTCATGAAGAAGGTATTAACGACAGCCAAATCCCATGCCACTGCAAAGTTAATCACACTATTTCCTTCATCATTTCTTATTCCCAACCCCAGACCTCCATGAACACTTTCTATTCCCGCTCGTTATCTACCAATATGTCCATTCAAATCACCTCTAATAAAACACTTTTCATCTATATGCATCTTCGAAACACTTTTCATCTACATGCATCTTCGAGCATCTCGCAATCAACATTTCCTACATCTAACGGATCGTGAGAAAAAATTCCAGTTAGAAGTCTGCATAACCTAAAAATTTCGTGAAAATTAAAACTTAATATTTAGTTCCAAATTTTATTTATTTCGATTAAGCTTGAAGTTCTGATTCAAAAAATATATACATGTGCTTATAAAAAAATACAACGTTTGGCCGGAAAATGAAAAAAACTGAAAATTTTTGAATTCGCTTTTTTCTTTTTTTCCGCCAAACTGTGGATCGGGGATAGGAAAAAACACATGTTTGTAATAAGCTGGACCAAATACATCTATCAATGTCAAAGAAACGATTACTTAAAATTTGAATTTGGTCAAAAATGTTCTAAGGTGGTACCCTTGGATTTGCTAAAAAATTATTTGACTGAATTAGGATTTTATTATAAATCGTTTAAAAACATGGATGTGACAAAATTAGCAAACAAATTCTACATATTTATTTTGTACTTTAACTATAATTGGTGCGCTGTCTAATATATCCTGTCAAATATTACCCAATGCCTTTTAGTGCTTTAGTAAACCGACCTCAGTAAATTTCGTTTTAATACAACCTGAGTTTATTAAAATGTTTAGGTCAGATTCAGATCTCGTATAAATCTATCATTTAAGTTACCACAACATAAATTCTAAAAGCTATGAATATAATAATTAAATGCTTTTATCATTTTTGTAAAGTATCGTCGACGGATGGTCCATCGAGCATACTCCATAAAAGAGTCATTTATTTTAGTTTTTCGACGGCTCCATTTCGACCAGTGGTCTCGTAAATATTTTGGCTGTCCACCTGTCAACGGAGGTGATCAGAATATTGAAAGGGGACTGTAGACATGGACAGGGTCGGTTGGCAACCTCCGTTTGGGACCACAACATTGACAGCAATTAATTTACGAGCAACCACGTTAATACCCATAAATTTCGCATGGTAAACATACCTGCAACAATGTCACAAATAAATTAATTGTTTAGAAAACGTCTCTACTTTGGTTTAATTACATTAAAGCCTTATAATATTGATTCTATGAAAGACAATACAATTTCATAATAAAAGCGTACAATTGACTAGTGATTATTATTTTGTTTATTCTGTATTTATTGTCAAAACTAAAATTTAGATAATTGCCTACTGCACTTTCTACAATCTACAAAGCAGACATATTTATGAATAGGCTGACAAGGGGAATCTACAATTTGCATTTCACGACCTCTTTTCTCCCACTACTCCCTTTTCAAGAGTGGCTGCTCCTTAGTCTTCATCGCCACTCATTTCTGTCCATCGGATCTTTATCTCTCAAGTCCTCTGCCGTATAATCTTTCCATCTTCTCCTCGATTTTCCTCTACCTCTTCTTCCATCAACTTCTAACAGATCTATCCTTCGTCCCACATAGTTTTTATGTCTACGTCTGATATGACCAAACCATTGCAGTCTTTGTTCTTGAATCGTTTTTTAGACTCTAGTTACCCCGGCTCTTTCCCTCATCAAGTCGTTTCTGATCATTTTCTATCTAGTCTTACCCAACATCCACCGTAACATTTTCATTATAGCTACCTCCATCTTCTTTTCCTAGATATTATTTACAGGCAATACTTTACCGCCGTACACCAACGTAGGTCTCACCATACTCTTGTATACCTTTCCTGTTCTCGTAGAGCCTATCAAACCTCCACAGGTATGTTATTAGGTCCTACTGCTTTACCATTGTTCGTCCTATTTAACGCTTCGACAACTTCATCTCTCGCTATCCTCAGTATTACATTCTCATTTGGGATCCAGCAACCTCTGTCTCTCCTCTGGTGTTCTTCAATTAGCAACCTACCAAATTACTCATGCCATATTTGCTTTATTTCAACATCGGTTCTTAACACTCTTCCATTTGCACTCTTCATCTGCCGCAAGTGGGTCAAGTCCTTTGATAACTTGTCCCTTGCTTTAGCAATGCTGTACAACCTTTTTATCCTTTCAGGTGTTTGCAACTCTTTATACAGCTGTGCAGACGATCTTTCCTTAGCAGTAGCTACAATGCCCTTTGCTTCCCTCTTTGTCACAATGTATATATGCTTATCTTCCTCTTTTTTAGACCTGTCATGCCTCTTTCTAGCCTCTTTTTTTTTCTCTAACCTTCTGTTTTATCTTATCGTTCCACCACCACGTTTCTTTGTCTCTAGGAGTCCCTTTACTAGATGTAATTCCTCTCCTACTCGCACCGCAACTTTACTGTTGGCTACTCTACTCTGAAAGACTATTGCCAAATCCTTATTCTTTAATTTACACCACTTTACTTTCTGGTGTTCCAATTGCTTTCCTTTCCGACTCACCTTGATTTCCGTATTCACTATCAACGGTCGGTAGCCCGTTCCCAATTTAGAATACTCGTCTTTGATTCTCATGGAAAACGCACCATATCATAATGAAATCATGCATAAATAACCTTTCGCTAAATGGTTCAAATTAGACATTATAGATTGGTTAAAGAAATACAATTTTAATTTTGATGAACATCAGTTAAAACCCGAATTCTTACAATTGACCAAGACGAATCGACAAGAAAATATATATCTTGTAGATGAATAGATACGTGAACATGGTCACGAAGAAAAAAATATTACGAGTAAAGTTGAAAAAAATGGGGCAATATTGCAAACGCTTAAAACAGAGTGCACTGTTCGCACTACTCGTGCTAAACGGTTTTTTAACCTTTTGAAAAAAGATAGGTTCATCTTTAGTAAGCTTTACGCAAAGAAAATGTATCAATTTACTCTTGGACCGAGCACGAAATGAAAAAGTCTTCGAATAAAATAGCCTCTGCAGTATTTGAAGAACTTGAGTGCAGATCTACATCTGGGTACTTTAAAGGAGAAGACACCTTAAGGATGGTAGCTTATGGGTATCCAGGCCAAACAAGAATAGTATTATATTAACGATGTGCATTGCTTGGCTGCACAGGACTAAAACTTCAATCACAACAGTGGAGCTTGTGTTTCCTATTACCGGTCACTTATATATGCCTAGTGATAAAATTTTTGGTGGCATAGAACAGAAACATGGCATAGTAAAGAAAAGAGATACAATTGTGCAGCTTGAAGAGTATCATTCAGAGTTTAGTAAGAATGGGACAGTCAAACGTTTAGGAAAAGACTGGACCAATCAAGATTGGAAGTCAGAAGCTAAAAACTGTGGTAAACACCCAACCAATCTTCATTTCAAAGTTTTAAAGTCAAAAAGTTAATTCTGACCAAGAAACAAAAGTCAGTAACTGTCAGTGGTGAACAAAACTACAGTTTCCCAATTATTTCAAGTTTGGGTGTCATGAGACCAGGGAAAAAAGTGTGGAATATAAACCCAACTGAACTTACGCTTGGAGTCAAAGTGAATGCGTTAAAAATTAAAGAGGTGCGCGTTTTATTTCAAAAACATTATGGTGAAAAATAAAGTAAAATGGAAAATGCGAAATGGTATTTTCCATTCCACTTCCTGAATGTGAATGCTTAAATAATGCAGACTGTGATGAAGTCATGAAAGTCAACCAAGTTTCAGTGAACTTTTGATTCAGAATTATTGTAAGATTCAGATATTCTCTACCGACCAAGCAGGTACCTAAAGAACTTTTGTTGTTTTTAAATTTTATTGACAAATATTGTATTAGCCCAATAAATTATTAATATTTTTAACACATATTTCAACTTTTTTTATTTTCACTGCTGACTTAAGAAATTAGCGACACCATCAGCAATATTTTTGTTGACAAAAACGACTATCTCCACATGTTAGTTACAAACACGGCCAACTCCATATTTCAACGTTAAATATCCCTTTACCTCCAGTAAAAAGCATAAATATTATTATTCCAAAATGCTCTGGAAATAATTATTAATCAATAAAAAAAAATTTACCAGTACCAATTATGTGGAAGTAGTTTAAACAGTTTTTTACCTATATTGAAAATTTTGCTAAATGGAGTTGGCTATCTTTGAAACCAGGCTACAGATTTATTTGGTAACATCAAATTTTAAAATATAATTCGCGATCGAAGCAGTAGCTACTTTGTGTCACTTGCTGTTGCGTGGAGTAAATTTTCGACTTATTTCTTATGCTTTAAATGATGACGCACAAATAAAGAACCATGGACTCAACTGTAGTGTAGGGGAGAGGTAGGTACAGTAAGACGGTCGGAACACTGAGACAAACTCGATATAGCTTACTACGTTCGGTATTATCCGGTAGAACTAAACGAACATGCCTATTACTACCTTAAAGTGAAGCAAACAAGAAACCGCTGAGATTCAACAAGAAATGTTTTAGTTATCGCTGATCATTCGAAATAAATGCGTCGTAGTAAATATACCGTATCTACGTGGCCGGTGTTTTCACGGAAATTGAAGTTTTTTAGACAAGGTAAGTTATTTTAACTAAAAAGTAAACCATTTTACAAGACAATTAAATTAATACAAACAATTTTTGTATACATTTTATTAGTTTTTTTAATCGACTTTTATTAACGAATTTTTATGAAACAGTGAGACAACACAGCAGATGGAACAGTCAGACTCGTCTCACTGTTCCTTTCCTGTCTCACTGTTCCGTTATAGTTGTATAAGGCAGATCATTTGCAAAATAATTTCTCTTTCAGAAAGAAGATGCCAAGAAAAAATAAAACAAATTGAAAAATAGGAAGATTCTCTGAAGATCTGATGAGACAGGCTATTGAATTAGTATAAGGTGGCACCTCTATACGGCAAGCAGCACGAATGAAAAAACTATATTTCCAAACAGTCCACAGATATGTAAAAAAACACCAACAAGACGAGAACGTCCGTTTATGTCCTAATTACAAAATAAAACAAATTTTTACTATCGAAGAGGAGAATGACTTTTGCGAATATTTAATTAAATGTTCTAAAATGTTTTATGGTCTATCAAGGGAAGATACCCGAAAACTGTCATATAAAGCCACAGCCTACAATAATATAGTGGTTCTAGCAAACTGGCATACATCAAAAATTACTTCACTTGCTGGATGAAAGGATTTCAGAAACGTCATTCCAATAATTTATCCCTCCGTACCCCAGAGGTCGTAGTCTTGCAAGGGCAACCAGTTTCAATAAATTTAACATTGAAATGTTTTTCAGTAAAGTTGAAACTGTCTTAAAGCGTTTCCCGATGTTTGGAGATGGTAGTCGCATCTATAATTTAGATAAGACAGGAACCGTTACCGTTAAAAAGTCCCAAAAAGTGTTTGCAGAAAGAGGTATATGACAATTTAGTGAGACTACAAGTGGCGAACGTAGAACGCTCGTAACAATATGCTGTATTGTTGGAGCATCTGGAGCAGCTATTTCTCCTGTTCTGGTATTCCCGAGAGTACACTTTAAAGATTTTATGATAAACGGGTCGCCCCCTGAAACTTTATGACTAGCTTCAAAAACAGGTTGGATGAATACAGAGTGCTTTGTGCAAGTTGTTAAGCATTTTATTAAGCACACTGGTAGTACCAGAGAAGACCCTTCTTTATTGCTAATCGATAATGATTAAAGTCATGTATCGATTGAGGCAATCGATTTATCTAAAAATAATGGCGTTACAATCCTCACTATACAGCCACACTGTACGTACAGATTATAGCCGTTGGACGTAGGCTTATTAAAACCATTTCAAACTTTCTATAATGCTGCAGTAGATGCATGAACCATCCCGGTTAGACAATTACAATTTATAACGGAGCAGCCTATGTGGGCACAGCATATCCACGAGCAATGACGCCAGTTAACATCACAAGCGCTTTTCAAAAAACCAGAATATTTTCACTTGATCGCCATGTCTTTACTGAAGAAGATTTTTTGTCAAGTTTTGAGACTGACAGGCCACTTGTTGCAGTTGAAGCTGCTGCTGAAAATATAAATGAATCTCTAGATGTAGAAAATCCAGGTCCGAGTAATATTGATACCACGAAAACCTTTGTTAGCCCAACAGTTTTTAAGGGTTATCATAAAGCTCCGACAAGAAAATGTGGGGAGAACAAGAAAAAACGCAAAGGAAAGACGATGATAGGTAATAGCTACGGATACCCCTAAAAAAAAATTGAACTGATTAAATCTAAAGAAAAAACATCAAAACAGAAAAAAGTAACTAGGCGCGTATTAGATAGTGATTTTGATGAGCAATTTGAAAATGAGATGGAATCACAAGATTCCAGCGGAGGAGAGGATTTTATTGGTGAAGATCCGAATCAATTAGTTTCGAAAATCTTGATGGCTCTCCCAATAATGGGAATTATGTTCTTGTTGAACTTAACTCTAGGCAAAAGACATACTATGTAGGCAGAGTCTTGTCTCAAATAAAAGAAAATTATTTTGAAATATCGTTTTTAAGAAAAAGCGTTAAATGTGAAAACAGGTTCTTTTTCCAGTTGTCCCATATGTCTTACATGTATTAAAAAGAGACATTAAAATTATTTTGCTGCCCCCTGTAATGCAAGGGTAAACTAAGCGCCAAGGTTCGCTTTTAAAATTTGAATTAAACGTTAGACAGTCTTAAGGTATAACTATGTTAATTGTTGAGTCTTAGTGTTCCCACATTGAAAGCAACAGTGAGACATATAGTAATTTTTAGTTTTAATATTTTTGAGGTGTTAACTTTAGTTTTTATCAAAAAACGACATGATTTTTCAGTTCTTGTTTATATACCAAATATAGAGGTATCTTATCCAATTGGTATTACTACAGCACTATCTACACGGATGCCCCCAAATCAGAAGACGGTACAGGATGTGCCTTTTACATCCCCATGGAGAAATTAAAAGCAAATATTTCCATATTTAGTGCGGAAGCATTTGCCATATATCAAGCCCTACTTTTTGTTTCTAACAGGGAATCCTCCGTTATTATTGTTTCAGATTCCATGTCAGTTTTCACAGCCATTAACCAACCTTTTTTTCCAACCACATACTCCAATCCTTACATAATATTAATTAAAAAATTAGTTAAACACTTTAAGGAAAATTAAAAAAATGTGATATTTATATGGGCCAAAGCACACAGTGGAATTAAACATAATGAACATGTGGACCAACTAGCCAAATTAAGTATTTATTCAGTGGATACCACAGAATATCTACCCAGTATTTCTGATTTGGTTGCTTCACGCAAGGCAGTTTTAAAATATAAATGGAGTGATCTATGGTCTGAGTTTTGTTTTACCAACCCAAATAGATACACTTCTTTACACACAACTGTACCTGTTGCACATTGGCACAGAACTTATAATGTCCCTAGGCGTTATATAACAACCATATCTAGGCTTACATTTGAACATGCTTGTTTTCCTGCTCATCTTGCAAGGATTCATGTGATCGAGAGTAAAAACTGTGTGGAATGTGGAGTAGAAGGTGACCTAGATCATGTAATTTTTGGTTGTGCCAAATATAATTTAACGTTTAACGTTTAACGTTTTATCTGCCCTAGCGACTTAAAATAGATTAATTTACGATTGCATAATCGATTTTTTGACCAAATGTAATATTTTTCTTTAGTTGAAAAAAAATTTGTTTTTACTTTTTACCTTTGTTTTCTCTCCTTTATATGTTTAATCCTATTTACCGTGGCCTAGTTCTCCTGTGTATGTTATATATTATAATGTCCTGATGGGCCCCTGGACGTGAAGCGAGTGACCCATGTTAATTGTATGTGTTTATGGATATATATATATATATATATATATATATATATATATATATATATATATATATATATATATATGTATGTATTATTTATATTTTTTCTCTTCTTTTTGTTAAATGTTGTACTGATTCCCCAACTTTAAATTTATCTATTTTAGTCCATTCGATTGCAAATAACTCAAAAACTTTTTACTGCGCCTAATGAGATTAAAAGATCATGTAACTGGCTGTATGGCAAACTGCCGAAGCCATATAAAAAAAAAGAGAAAATATAGAGGTATAATGTTTAAAGTAGCATTTAATAAAGAAGTTATTGTCATTGAAAGTTTTGCGTCTCAGTGGTCCTACCGCTCCCCTACTATTGGTTACCGCCGAATATTTAAATTCAAATTGAGCCATTGGTATGTGTACTTAATATAGTTTATATATTCTTTTAAGGATTACTAAGGATAAATGAAGATTTCAACATAAATTGATAAGACACTCATTCGAGTAATTTTATTATTACGGCCCTGTATACTACTATTGGTTACCGCCGAATATTTAAATTCAAATTGAGCCATTGGTATGTGTACTTAATATAGTTTATATATTCTTTTAAGGATTACTAAGGATAAATGAAGATTTCAACATAAATTGATAAGACACTCATTCGAGTAATTTTATTATTACGGCCCTGTATACCGTAGCGTGTAGATGTGTGTATGCTCCGCAACAGTTGGGACAATGCCAAACAATTGAATTTGGAAACTGGGATGTATGTACTCCCATTATCGGCAACAGATTACTATTTGCAGAGAACAAAACGTGTTCTGTAACGTGTTAATGCCCAAATAGACACGTCTATGAAAGGCCAACCTGTAGAATATTAATGGCGGTCTAAAAGGACCCGACACGAAAGGGCGAACCAAACACTTGTCAATTTGATTTATTTAGAGGAATATGGAGCGTTTGCCCGTTCTAATTGATTGAATGCGAATGTGGTCGTCTATTGTTATCAGAAGTTTGTTGGGTTAACGACAAAAACTTGTACGTTACAATTCGAACTGTTAAATGCGATTGGCTTCGCCCACCTGTTTTTAGAAAGTGGAAGTGCCGATTTTCAGTTCGCTCTTATATCCCTAGTTGGACCAAATATCATATCTAAAACCAATTTTAACAGTATTTCATGGTACAATGAATCACCTCGTACATTTAGGTATAACTGAATTATTTCGTTATAGTGCTAATTTGAAAGAATAGCCAAACATAAAAAAATAGTAAAATATTTTTATTACATTAAATTTATTTGATACGAAAATAGTAAAGTGCGCAGAAGGCGATGAAAAAATACTTCGACAAATTATTAAAGGAATAATTTGACATAAAACCAACACAAGCAACGGAAACAGCAATAGCAACGTTTAAACACGTTGAGAGCCGCGGTAAAATTTGACATCAAGTCCTACAGGCCAGTTTGTAAAATTGGTTTTTATGTTGTTCGTGGTGGTTTTTGTGTAATAAATGGTTGCATAAGTATTTTTTGAAAATTAAATTTATAATTTATATAAAATATCGTTCATTAATAACCGCTTTGGTCTCTGTCCTTATCGAGAAAAAATTTTACTCCCCACTAAGCTAATTGGCTTTTCTACTCCTTCATAATTTCTCTCGATTTTAAAAAGCTGTATTCTTGAATACGGGGAGGAGAAAGGAATGAAAGAAACTATGAACAGTGTTGCTGGGTTTTCGATGAAAATTTTAACCAATAACGAATGTCAATTATTAACAAAAGACAAGATACTGTCAACCGTCAACCTGATCACCATGTTTGTTTTTATTATTAGAGAGTTATCAAGTGAGAGAGTTAGAATACGGTAACATTATTTTAGCAATGGAGCATGCGCAGTATGAAAATTGAATAACGTAAATGATTTTAACGTTTACGGGCTCCGTTAGAGCGGCTTCACACACACTCGGTCGCCGGTTACATGGCACCGTTT
Organism: Diabrotica undecimpunctata; assembly: GCF_040954645.1. Lineage (NCBI taxonomy): Eukaryota > Metazoa > Arthropoda > Insecta > Coleoptera > Chrysomelidae > Diabrotica > Diabrotica undecimpunctata. Next base: position 62,583,940 of record NC_092812.1, on the reverse strand, counting down.
ACACGGTTTGGCGAGATTTCACACTTAAACGATTTTGTGGTCCGTGCCAAACATGTTCAGTATGAATCGAAAACAATCGTTGCCATGATTATTCTCTATCGGCGTATAAAGAGAAGAAAGAGAACTAGAAATAAGAGTTTGGTGTATTTTATACTCTTTTCTTGGAACTGCGAGAATTTTTTGATTACTTTAGGATGACAATATCCACGTTTGATGAACTATATCATCGGTTAAAAAATTATGTTCACAGGCAAAACACATTTATGAGAGAATGCATTATATATATATATATATATATATATATATATATATATAATTTCGGTTTACAACGTTCTTCGACGTCTTCCGATTTCCAATCTCCATCTCATTCTATCGTTCCATAGATCGTCTTCCAGTTCTCTTTCTCTGATTTCTTTATCAACTCCTTCTCTCCAACTTCTTCTAGGCCTTCCTGGTCTTCGCCTACCTCTTGGTTGCCATTCAAGAATTTGTCTTGGTATTCTATTCTCCGGCATTCTCCTTACGTGTCCGTACCATCTGAGTTGTGTCGTTTTGATGTCATCAACAATATTATGTGTAACCCCCATGATTTCTCGGACTCTCTCGTTTGTTATTCTGTCGCGTCTGGAGATTCCCGCCGAGCGGCGCCAGAAGTCCATTTCTGTTGCTCTAAGCATTTTCTCTGATCTGTCTTTTAGGGGCCACACTTCGCATCCATATGTTGTGATACTTAGAGAATGCATTAACCCAATGCAAATGTTGGCAGTTAGAATTAGGTAAGAATTGTTTATTATAATATGGTGTTGATAATGTGAATGATATGTAACATTAAATAAAATCAATTGAATCTAATGAAATTTGAGAATCACTAAACTGTGACTGGGGTGATACTATTGTTGAAAGAGGAGACTGCGACTGGTAAGAAGTGGATGGTATTATTGGTGAAATTGAGTTGTTTGTATCTATAGCACATCAGGACGTACATGTTGCAATGTATGATATGATCGGTTTGTTGTAATCTCTGACGTTGTTAATACTGACTTTAGAATGTTTAGATTTGTAGCAGTGGACAGTTGTCTAGGAAGCATCTGCTGTCGTTGTTTAATTGTTTGTAATGTTTGCAGTACTCCCTGCAAACTGAAACTTATCGGAAATTCCAATATCTCAAATTCCTTGAAACTTTGTAACGAAGAAATTATACCAGCAAAAAAAGACATGTGACGAATCAGGTTTCTCCTTAAGACCTTTAATCATTTGTAATTCAACAGGGTCTGTTTTACGTTTTCTTTCTGTTGGCCTTTTGGAAAATTTGTAAGCTTGTGGAGTAGTTACATTGGCAGCGGTATTTCCTTTACAAATGTTGCTGTCGGTGAAACTAGTGTCAGATGTTGCTGCTTCTGATACATCTGATAGTCCGGTATTAGTTAAACTATCTTCTGTTTGGCGTTCCTCAAATACATTTTTTAAGAATTGTAACTGATCGTTATAAATATACTTTTTATGAGTTACTGCCCCAGCTCCCGATCTTGTAGCTATCTTAATTTTTACAAGATTTTTAAAACGTGTCATGGGTATTTCCCTATTTTTTCATCACCTGTTTACTTGCAACAACAAAAAAAACCTGGTTATTACTACTACAATATTTAGTACAATATACTGTTTTTTGCAGATATCTCGCCAGTTGCTGTACTTTCACGGATCTACACTAAAGTTATCGACTTGGTATTTCCACAATAAGCAGCATTGTTAAAAAGGTATGCAATAACATATGGTTAATTATGCGTTCTAAGTGTATTCCCGAACCACAAAAACAAGACTGGCTCAGAATTGCCGAAGGATTTCAAAATAGAGCAAATTTTCTACACAGTTTCGGAGCAGTTTATGGAAAGCACATTCCAATTTTTAAGCCGATAGGTTCAATGTACTTTAATTATGAAGGGTACTTTAGCAGATTCCAATTATCGTTTTATCTACGTAGATATTGGAAGTTAGGGAAAAGATTGCGATTCGAATATATTTAAGACCTATTCCTTATGGAAATCCATAAAAAACAAGAAACTAGAAATTCCTGAAGAAACATGTCTACCAGGATCAATGAGGCCTAAAGTACCCTATGTCTTTATTGCAGACGAAGCATTTGCATTTGATAGACATCTTCTTCCTTGGAAAGGAAAAATCTCGAGAAAGAGAAATGTGGGACGTAGGAGGATTTCCTGGTTGCGAAATTTAAGGGAGTGGTATGGGTGCAGTTCAATACAGTTGTTCAGAGCTGCAGCCAACAAAGTAAAGATTGCTGTGATGGTAGCCAACCTCCGATAGGAGACGATACTGCAAGAAGAAGAAGACATCTTCTTAGACCTTACGGTGGACATAACTTAACGACCAAGAGAAAAGTTTTTAATTATCGCCTCTCTAGAACCCGAAGATCTGTGGAGTGTACTTTTGGGATATTAAGTAATAAGTGGCGAATTTTTCATCAACTTGAATCCTAATTATGCTGTCAATATTGTGAAGGCTTGTGTTGTGTTACATAACTTTGTTCGCGATAGAGACGGATATGAATCCTTTAACCATCACGGGGCTTGAAGATATACCTAGAGCAGAAACTGTACGTGGGAGTATTAATGCAAAAACCATAAGAAATATTGTAAGTGATTTTTTTCTGACACCTATTGGATCTGTAAAATGGCAGATGACCAAAATTTCTTGTTAGTATATAAGTAATATATGCATACACACACCTATATGTTTTTACTTTCGTATTTAATTAAGCAATAATAAAGAATTATCCACCCAAACTTACCGAACTTAGTCTTGTCATCAGATTCCAACTCTTCAAAGTTATTCTTCAGTTCCTTACAAATTTCCTGCCAAGCACTTCTGGTTTCATTTCTGTCTTTGTATGTCTCGCTTGTCTTGTCGCATATTACAGGTCTTCCAGGCACCAAACTTATTAAATGCTCTGTATCAATTTCCACATCAGCCATTACAACAAAAATTCCTTCTACTTTCTAAAAAGTCTAATAACCTTCTACTTTCAAGGAAGCCGTGTACTCTATTGCACGATTTTTTTTCAAAGAATGCATAGAAATGAACGCCCACATTTAATTTGATATCTTACTATGTGCTCGATCGCCGTGTATATGTCAACGTTTGTCAGTTTGTCAGTTTGACGGATGTAAATTTTTGCCCGATAACCACATTTAAGTTTGTATACACCACTATGTAAGTATTTTTCCTTTTTGCTCTTGTATATGTAATCAAGCAGAAAGTACTAGGTTTTTTCTCTAGTGGTTTACTACTATTTGCTCAATGATAGTCAATTTTATCTCAAAATCATTTTTTGACATGGGAATTTCTGTTAGTCTATGTAACATGCTATGGTAGGCTGCCAATTTATGTTGTGTAAGATGAGATGATGAATTGTGTATAGTGGTGTCAGTATGGGTAGATTTATGAAATGCGGAGAACCTATGTTTGTTTTTAAGTCTGATAATTTTTATTTCTATAAAATTTATGTATTGATAAAAATACATCACTTGAGAAAGGCACTCTTTTAAAACAGACTGTAAAGGTGATAAATTATTATAAATTTTGCGAAAGTTTGCGAGAGTGTTGTATTATTAGATAAAATTACCGTTCATCAAGTAACGTTCGAACCATCATTTATAAACATGTAAAGTACACTGTTACCGTGAAACATATTTTTAAACTCTTAATTAATAGGTCAAATAGGCATACTGGTTAAAAAAACGTTTGCAATGAACACCAGAGAAATAAGAACGAACTATAGGAAACGAGTTTTTAAAGACGAAACAAAGCGGGCTAGAATGAAACTGTGAGCTATGACAACTCTTGAAGATTTATTTTCTGAAAAAAGTGTTTTCTTTGCCTTGCAATAACATAATTTAGCAATTTAAATTATGGAAAGAAATTCTTTGTTATTTATTTATCCTACTTTAAGCACTTTTGGTTGCATATCTCATTTCATAACAAATAAAAGCCCAAAATTCAGATTTTCAAATTACAGTAACACTCTCGGATAAAACAGATAGTTGAAATTCCAGAAATGGGAAATTTCTAGTTGCAAAAGTATTTACACATGTGAAATTTAGTAAGCTTGACGAGAACTGAAATATAATGCGAAATGCGGAAAATTCGAGTTAAAATTGTTCCAGTTATGGGAGTCTGGTTGTATTTTATTAAAGAAGATAACAAAACAGTTTGCATCTAAAATTTTATTTAAGCTATTTATGTTGATATACGATCAAAAGCAGGTCTTATGTTAGAAGGTACAGTGTGAAACAAATAAACTAAAAAAATGCGATATCCTGGATCTAGATCAGAGGTTCCCAAACTTTTTTCTCTTGTCATATTTTTCAATTTTACATAGAACCCCTGCTATTCACTGTTGACAAATTTACGTTTTAATTAAATTTAAATAGAAATATAGAAACTGTTACATGAAAAAAAAAACCAGCAAAAAATAAATCCATTTAATGGGAGGGATGAACCTGATGGTTTAATGATAAATTAGCAACATTTGGCAATAATTTAGTTAGATTTAACCCTTTTAATCTCAGAGGAGATTATAATTTGTCGACCTTTATAATAAGTCCCATCGGTACACGTAAGCACCACTTCATTAAAACTATTCTGACTATCTTTAAGTGATTATTTCCCGGCGGAGATTTCTTGGAGACTTCTAAGTCTAGCCTTAAACAACGCGATTTCATTGATTGTAGTTACTATCGTGCAATGTGCAGTGCGAATTCTTCATTTGATTGTATCATTGTTATGGTAGTCAGGACTGTCTATGAGTGCTTCCTTCAAAGTGTATTTTTTATTGTTGAAATAACGTTTACAGGGATAAACTTTTTAATAGGCTACCATATAGTTCCTGGAATAGGTTTCAGACCATTTTAAGATTTTTGCATGTAAACGACAACTTGCTAATACCAAAAAATAATACCGATCGGTTATATAAAATACAACCTTGTAATGAAAAATATGCGTCGACAAGTCAATTATAAAATTTAAAGGCCGATCGATAATTTAGGTAAAGTTTATTTAGCAGAAAATGGTTGACTTTAATTAGTGCGGTCGTAAAATTAATTAATTTATCTGACTTGGCCCATTGTTAAAACCTTGTACCTCAGGTAAACCATTGTTACCTAAAACCGGGCCTTTTATACTATTATCAGTTAACCCAGGATGTTTATAGTCGATACTAATTGAAGCTAACCATTTACTGCTAAACAAATTTTAAACGAGTTGTTTTATCTTTGACAGAAGTAGACTGGGGAAAAAGATAGCTTTTACACCACTATAAAACTACTGGAGATACTGAAAGCTAAAAATACTTTACCCTGTGGTACGATCCCAGCTAATAGAAAGGATCTTCTTAAAAATCTGTTAGAAGATCAAAAACTTGCTAGATGTGACTTTTACTACCGTATTTCTAATACAGAGATTTCCTTTTTTAAGTGCAAGGATAATCGCATAGTCACCACTGCTTTCAACTTTCACGGGAGTGAATCAACGACATTGCAACGAAAATAACGTGATGGCAAAAATATCAACATAAAAGATTATAACGAATCTATGGGCGGTGACCACGACCAACTAAGGCAATGTTATGGTTTGGACAGAAGATCTAATAGAGACCTTACTAGTAGCCTCTGTTTTTCTTCCCCCCACAGAACAAACAACACTCCAAAAGGAAAAAAACGGTGGCATAATTTTAGCGTTTCTTCGGAAATAAAATTGTCCAATAGAAGAAATAACTGGCTAAAATTTGTTGTACGAAGGGGAAGATGTGAAGTATGTAGTATGAATAAAATACAATTTAAAGCGATGTCAATTTGCTCTTTATGTCAAGTTTTTCTATATATTAATCAAAATAAGAACTGTTTCATAGAATATAATAAGATAAATAATTGAAATATATAGTTACTATAATAATAATTATATAATAATATTATATAACTTATAATTTTTCCCACTCTGAATTTATTACAGCGGTACTTTTCAGTACCATATTGTTTTAGTAACAACACAACATCAATTATGAAAATAACATTGTTTAAAATTTATTATAGGATATTTTATTCATTAAAAAAGCATTATCTCCATGATACCAACATCTGGGATATAAGGATGGTTCCGGTTATTAATACTTCTAAGTACCTCTGGGAGTGAAAGGGTTAATATTAAATTTCCTTAGTTAATGATGTCCATTTTGCTACTTTTTTTTTCTTATGGGATCTTCAACTGCGCTAAAACTCCTTTCTACTAGATATTAAGATAAAAAAGCAATTAAAAACTTTCTCCTGATATTCCATAATACGGGATAAGTAACAGGTATGTCTTTTTGAAGCCAGAATTGTTGATATCCAGTTCTAAACTGTATCTTTAAGTTCTTCGTTAGTGCTTATTCTAATCAATCCTTCTTTTAATGGAACATCCGCTTCTTCGATGTCACCAAATAAATTAATAATCCAGTGCGGTATTACCAGCGTCAAAATATCCTTAAATCTAGTTTTAAAATCTGAATAAACGGCATTCAAATGTTAGACATATATTGAAACATCGTCTTCCTGGCAGATTACCTGGAACAAATTGGAAAACTGGGAAAATTCGTACCGTCCAGCGTTTTGCTTCATTAGTATAATTCTAGCAAGAAACGCTGAAATGATCAACTTTGTATTTATCAAATTTAAACTGTCACCTTGCAACTGCAAGTTGGTGACATATTAACCATATGTGACCATATTAAAAGTTGGTAAACAAATCTGTCAAATAAGCAATGTCTGTTTTTCTCTTTGATAAATTTTCTTTTAAATTTTTATCTTTACTACAGTAGGGACATTTTAGAGGTAAACTCTAAAACAGTCTTAAATAGTGTAAAAAAAGTGTTACAGTAAGCGGTACTGCAGACTAGCGCAAAGCTTCATACTATATTTTCGGTATTTTTTAAATCTAAATATGTTTAAAATTAAATAAGGTAATTTTATTATTTATTTATTATTTTTTTAGACTTTAATAAAATTGGTAAATTCACAAGTTGCATAAAGGTCACCCCTCCGTCATGTGTATGGACTCTTCCAATTGTTTACAGTAACTACTATTTCGTAAAAAGCCATATTTAATATGTACTGATTTAGAAATCCATTTCAGTATAAAAGTATAAATATGAAAGTTTAACTTAAAATGTTTTACTAATACCTGATTTTCCCATTTTAATACAATTTTTGAACTGATAATTGGAAAAATTCAAAATAATTTTAAAATGAGGAATGTATAAATAAAAATGAATGCCCGATTTTATAATGACAACTTAAACTAAACCTTAACTAATGTTCCCTCCCACTAGTCCTCAACTTCTTCATGGCAAAAAGAACCGTCAGTGCCTAACCTGCCTTATTTCTTTTGACAAACATTCAACAAACCCAAAGTTAATCAAATCAGCTTTCAATGATATACTTCACAACTACAAGGATTATACACATATATACACAGATGTATCTTAATCAAATGAAGGTACTGGTACTGCAGTCATAACCCCAACATCGACAAATAAATATAAACTCCCTTCAGAGTACTCCATTTACTCTGCTGAACTATACGCTCTATACCAGGCCACCCTTGCTCTCATTATATTACACTCATAGACTCTATAAGTTCCGTACAGTCAATCCAATATGTCTACCCAACTAATCCTTTGGTCATCAAGATAAAACAAGAAGTTCATACCGCTTAACTGAATGGAAAAAATATTATAATCTTCTGAATATCATCCCATATTGAAATTCAAGGAAATAAAGAGGCAGACAACGCTACAAAAGAAGCTGCTAAGTGATAGTGGGGAGTGTACTGAAACATTTACGAGTGCAGACGCGAATGTAAAGTGCGATATATGTGGGAAGAAAAGTGGAAAGAGTCATTGGCCAAGACATGCAGTAGTAAAAAATCTATAAAACCCTGGCCCATATTACCAACAAGTCAGGAAGACCAGGTAATATTAACGGGACTCCGACTGGATCAGGCGATTTACTAATAGCCACGTGTTTTCCAACAAACAAGAACCAAGATGTGACAACTGTGAAGAAAAGTTAACACTCAAATATGTATTAGATAAATGTCTATTTATGTTTATTATATCGAGGGCTGAAAACCATAGGGTTCCAAGCGACATTTCAGGAAACGAATTTTAAAGTTTGCTGTCAAATAAAACGGTTCTGACAAAATCATACTTTGCCAGATATGTTATACAGTGTGTAAAAGCCAAATGGAATAAATTCATTATTTAGGTTACTGTACATATTTATAAAAAATCCAAAAACATGTCAAATTTAAAGTATAACTTGACATTCTTTAACGTGGAAATGCAACCCCTACCTTCAACCCCCTTAGAATAAAAGGTACAACTCCCAATTTTTAAAATAGGAAGTATAGGCTTGTGATATATCTTTTGAAAGGTCTTTTCATTCTCCATTCAAAAATGTTGTCGCTTTCAAGTTTATTAAGATTAATTAAGATAAAATAAATTAAAATCATGTGGTTACCGAAATTCGCTAAAATATACTCAAAACTTATTTCCCGTTTAGGTCTTGATAATGAGAAAGTGAACAAAAACCATAGCAATGTGGTTTTTAGATGGTAACCATTAAAAAACTTTAAAGAATTTCCGTGGCAACGTTATTTTAACACGCATTAGTAAATTGTTTTATTTAAGTTGTCAGTATTTTAATTTAAGTAAAAAGTTCGTTCAATTCAATCCTGAAAAATGGTTAGATTAACGGAAATGCATAAAATAACAGTTTTACAAATGATTGGTTACGGAGATAACACCCGAACACAACAGGAAGTAACTCGCCTATTTCATGAAAAATTTCCTAATTTCCCGCCTATATCCCAAGGAACAATAAGTAAAATAGAGAAGCAGTTTCGCGAGTTTGGTCATGTAAGGCAGATAAAAAAAGCAGCTGCCAATGCACTGAGTGATGAACTCAAATGAGATGTGTTGCTTGAGTTTCAGGAAAATCCACATACATCGAGTAGACAGGCATCCACTACATTCAATGCTAGCCATACATCGATAGTAAACATATTAAAAGAAAATAAATTGCATCCCTATAAGATGATACCTACTCAGGAGCTCATGGAAGACGATTTTGATAGGAGAACTTTTTTTTGTGAGCAAATGATGGACATGTTGGATAACAATATTATCCAATTAGAAGACGTTGTGTTTTCTGAAGAGTGTACTTTTTCACTTAACGGTCATGCTAATCGGCAAAATTGCCGCTACTGGGCCACGGAAAATCCTCACTGGATGAGAGAAGAATACACTCAATACCCTCAAAAGGATAATGTTTGGGCAGGGTTTGTAAGAAACAATATCATTGGTCCCTTTTTCATTGAGGGCAACTTGAATGGCAACAATTAATTGGCACTACTTCAAAATGATGTCATTCCAACGTTGGCAAATTTATATCCTGATCCAGGAAACCCTCAAGTTCCAGCGAATACGATATGGTTTCAGCAGGATGGAGCACCACCACATTTCCAACTTAATGTCCGGCAGTACCTCGATACAATATTTCCCAATCGGTGGATAGGGAGGCGAGGATCGATTGAATGGCCAGCGCGATCACCTGATCTTACATTATTAGATTTCTTTTTATGGGGATATGTGAAGAGCCATGTGTACAAAACTAAACCTTCTGATTTAAATGACTTAAAAGAACGAATAACGCTTGCGATTAGGTCGATCACGCCTGTTATGTTAAATAATGTTAGAAGACAGTTTTATTTGAGATTAGGATGTTGCCAAGACGTTCGCGGTGAACATTTTGAACATCTACTTCATTAACATTCATAGTTCTTTTTCCTGTTCTACATTTTATTACGTTTTGCATTACATTTTAGTTTTTGATTGTATTGTAGCGAATTTCGGTAACCACATGATTTTAATTTAGTTTATCTTAATTAATTAATTATTAATTAATTAATTAATCTTAATAAACATTTTTGAATGGAGAATGAAAAAACCTTTCAAACGATATATCACAAACCTATACTTCCTATTTTAAAAATTGGGGATTGTACCTGTCATTCTAAGAGGGTTAAAGGTAGGGGTTGTATTTTCACGTTAAAGAATGTCAAATTAAAATTTAAATTTGACATGTTTCGTGATTTTTTATAAATATGTACAGTAACCTAAATAATGAATTTATTCCATTTGGCTTTTACACACTGTATATTAGTCCTTAAGGATTTGGTAATTCAGTAATTCATAAAGCGATGCTGTCGTTGTGGCATTTTAAATGTTTTGAAGCTGTTTTCTTGTGGCATGTTTAACAATTATTATATTTTTTATGGGATTATGCCACAATTGGTTGTAATGATAATTACATTCTTATGTTAACGTAAGGTTACATTAACATGGAAATCCGTCATTAGATGATTTTCTAATTTTTCCTTTCTTGAGAATGATTTCCGGATTTGAAGTCGAAAAATATCATTGTCAACATAAAAATGTTACTTACTTACTTACTTAATCAGTAGACCCATTTGTACCTTTCGGTGTTGGGCCGTTTAAAATACAATTCATTACATTTCAATATTTGACAGTCTTCTGAGGTGTCCTAGCTCTTAACGAACTTTCTCCATTCCTTCCTATTGGATGCCATCTGTGTTGCTTCCTGCCAAGTCTTACCCTTACTCTGCAGTATCTGCGAGATGTCACTGTTCCATTCTTTAATGGGTCTTCCTCTTCTGTTCTTCCCTATTGGTTTGGCGTCCCACACTCTTTTAACTTGTCTATTATTGTCCATCCGGGTTAGATGTCCGAACCATGCCAATTTTTTCTCTTTGATTGACTCGAGTATCGGTTTGATTTTGAGTCTTTCTCTTATTTCTTCATTTCTGATTCTATCAGTTCTTTTTACTCCTATCGTTCTTCTGAGGTATTTCATCTCTGCTGCCTGAATTCTGCTCTGATGTCTTTTGTTTAATACTCAATTTTCTGCTCCATATGTCACTGTAGGTCTATATATGGTTTTGTATATTGTCATCTTGGTCTTTGTTGATATTTCTTTGTTATTAAGGAATCCTCTATTTAGTGCTTGGAATAGTTTTCCTGTGTTTTCCATTCTGTTGTTAAGATCATCCTCGATGTCCCCTTTGTTGTTGATTACTGTTCCTAAGTATTTGTATGAATTTGTCTGTATTATTTTTTGTTGGTCTATCATTACTTCTATTTGATCTTCCGTCCCTTGTTACCTTGATATTTTCATTATTTGAGTCTTCTCTTTGTTTACGTTTAAGTTGTATTTGCTTGCTTCTAGGTTCCATTTCTCTAAGTTGTATTTCAGTTTTTCTGCAGTTTCCGCAATTAATACTATGTCGTCTGCAAATATACACATCTCAGCATTTATCATTTGCATTCTGTTCCAACCGATGCAGTATTTCTTGAATGTTTTCTTACATTCTTTCACTATCTCATCTATTACATTTATGAATAGTACTGGGCTGAGGCTTCCCCCTTGTCTAACTCCTTGGGTTGTTTCGAATGGTTCTGACTGTATATTTAACATTCTTACTGTATTTGTTGTTTTCATGTATATACTCTTTGTTGCTTCTATCAGTTCTTCACTTACTTGTTTCTTCTTTAGGATTTCCCATATATCTTTTCTTTTGACTGAGTAGAATGCTTTTTCCATGTCTATAAAGCTCAGATGTATTTCTTTATTTTTCTTTAAGGCTTTTTCTATTACTTGTTGCATGGTGAATATATGGTCTTGTGTGTTGTGTCCTTTCCTGAACCCACTTTGTACATCCTCTAATTTATGTTCTATTTCTTTTCTAATTTTCCTTTCTATTATGGTTTCGTATACTTTTGCTGCTACACATAGTAGTGATATACCTCTATCTATCTATAAAAATGTTAAATAATCAATAAAATGATGGTATTACAGTCCTTGTTTAAAAAAATAAAAAATGGCCCGACTTTCATTGAAAAGTCCCGGATTTCAGGTATTTTTTTAGCCTGGTCCCGAATTGGAGTTAGTTACACTAGGCATAAGCCTTTGGACAGCCAGCGTACATTAGTGTAAAGAACTAATTGGTGGAGGTTCTCGCCAATTTCTTCACACAACTGCTCAAATAACCACGTATTCAACTCATTGTTTCGGTTTCGGTTTACTGCATCAATGACAAATTCGACAGATTCATGCAATCTCATATTCAAATTTTTAGCAAGTGAATGTTGTCTCTGAATGACGCAGTGCAGAAAACGAACATATGCCAATAATAATGCTTTATTACCAGGTAAAATTGATTCGTCTAGCTGTATACAGCAATGGGTCGTTTGCAAATAATTACACAAGCTGTCAACATTATAACTCATTTCATCAATACGTCTTTAAACTGTGTTATTACTTAAAGCAATTGTTTTAATGATATCAGATGCAGGTTTGTGTAGAACAGTTTTTAAAACCTCTTCTCCGATAGTATGCAGTTTTCCGGATTTTGCTGTAAGCAATAGATAATGTAAGATGCTTGCAAACCATCATCGTTTCTTTATGCCGTCAAAGCGAACATTTTGGGTTTTATCAGGGTGACATACTATCAAATAATCTTCCAGCCAAGATGGCTCTATAGCGTCAGTACTAAAAACTTCGTTGGATAAAAGGCACAAAGGCTTGTACGACAATGATTGATAATTAATATTTCTTGCCATTGACCCCATTTTCATTTTATAGACCTTCAATTTTTTTTCTCTCGCATAGACCACTTGTAGATTTTTATCGAACCTTGGGGGTCGATGTAGACCACTTTGGGAGTCACTGTTGCTTTGTTTTGAATTCTCCAAAGCTTTACTTAAATTTTGTCTGCATAATTATATTTATACAAAGCACGTGGTGTTCGTGTGTATTTAGGTATAAAAAATGCTTATTAAAAGCTTAAAATTTTTATTTTAAAGAAGATCTTTTCGGAATTAAATCATTCCATCATCAGTTTACTAAAAGAGAGAGTAAAAATACCAATATTAAAAAACAAGTAAGTTAAAATTTAAATATATAGAAAGAACACGTTGGTTTTTTACTACTTACATAAAAAGTTGTTAAAAACATTGTATGGCCACATAAAAACATTGGAAGGACATCCGTATTAAAAAATCCTCATGGTATTTATCAAGGTAAATGCAATAGACTGTTAACTTGATTATTAAAAACTGAAAATGGGGGCATCTTACATGACCCCCTTTAGTTGGTGAGGTTTTATCGACTTACATTACCTCTGATCTGTGCTGGAGTCTTGGGCTAACTGATAGAAAGATGGTATGAAAAATCAGTTAGTACCCGTCAATGTCAAGTGGAATGATGTAGTAGGAGCAAAAGTCATTGTGCTTAAGTTTGTGAATAGGCAGTTTTTAGTGAAGAATTGTGTTTTGTGTATAGTAGGATCAATAGCAATTTTTGGTATTTTTAAAAAATTGGGAGAATGTAAAACAATGAGTGACTGTGATGTAAAATAAATTTGGTATACCAAGGTAAGGCAAAATTTAAGTTAGGTAGTTGAAATTAATAAATCATTTTAAAAGCGATGAAAAGAATGTTATTTCCTAATTGTTTCCTTGTATGAAGTAAGTATAGATAGAAGTTGGTTTGAAATTTATGGAAGATGAATCGAGGAAAAAGAAATAAAAGAAAAGAAAGAAAAGGAAATAGGAGATGAATGTAAAGATGTAAGCTGGGGATACTGAAACTGATTGTAATAAGAGATTGGTAGATGTAAAGTGAGTATTTATAAGAAGACCTGTGTGATTAGTTAGATAGTAGTTATTGGAGAGGATGGGAAATTGGATATTGGAAAAGGGGGATGTTAGTGTATTAATGGTGACAAGAATAGAGTTAAGTATAGCGGATTATATAAGGTGATATTAAGCTATGGGAAAATAGAAATAAATGTAGAAGTAAGTGAACTGGATGTGTAGTTAAAAGACAGAAAGTTAGATCAGGAGAATAATTGTCGATGAAGTGGGACAAAGTCTCTGTTGATGCTGGTGTGACGATTAACACAATTGGGACTGTTTTTCTTTTCCTTGACTATTTCCAAATCCTCAAAAAGGTCAAGTTTGAGATAATCTCTGCATGGGATGTTATGAAGAAGAGAAATATCATCTGGTACCTTGATTGTGTGATTGTGATATTTATAGATAGATGATGGGAAAAAGAAAAAGTGTTCTCTAACTTAGAATGTTCCATGGCCCTGGTTACTAGAGATCTACAAGTTCTACCAATATAAGTGGCATCACAGTCAGAACATTGAAGTTTATAAACTCCACTTCGTTTGCTGAAGTCAATAGAGTCCTTACTATTGCATAATGATCTACTCAATTTATTGTTAACTTTAAAGGAAATCTTAATATTTTGAACAGAATTCAGGATAGTGTTTTTGATTGATTCGGAGAGTGTTGGACAGTGAAATGGTAATGAGAAGTAAGATGGGGAATCTGAAGTAATGTTAGGGTAAGCTGATTGTTGAAGCAATTTACGTTTCTTTTTATAAATGAGTTTATGGATGATATCAGGGTTGTAGCCATTATTGAAAGCAATCTGTTTGATACTGTTTAGTTCTTGGTTGTAGTTAATGTTGGATAATGGGATGGTTTCTAAGCGATGAATGAAACTGTTGAATGCAGATAATTTGTGTGAAATGGGATGGTTAGAATTGAAATGTATGACATGATCTGTTTGTGTGGGTTTTCTGTAGATGCTATAATCCAAGACATTATTAATTCTATTGATGGAGAGGTCCAAGAAATTGATGGAGAAGTTGGATTCTAATTCCATAGTGAATTTAATATTGGGGTGAATATTATTGATAGTATTTAGTAAGGAAAAAGCTGTATTTGAGTTACCTCTAATGAACACTAAGCAATCATCAACGTAACGGAACCAGTGTAGAATTGTATTGTTAGTCATGATTTGAGTGGATTCTAGATGATTCATGAAGAGGTCAGCTAAAAAGGGCGAAAGACAACTTCCCATGGCCAAGCCGTCAGGTTGTTTATAAAAAATATTATTAAAAGAAAAATAATCTTGTGATAAACAAAAGGAAAGTATCTCTATTATTGGTGTGATGACTGAGGGATTAGTTGATTTGGATGTGAGAAGGTCGTGGACTGACTGAATAGTTTCAAGTTTAGGTACAGAAGTAAAGAGATTGCTAACGTCAAATGAAAGCATAGTCATATCTGGTAGGAGATTTATGTGATTGAGTTTATTATGGATATTATTTATGGATATTAGTTGGGTTTGATGAAGAAAGTGGGAGAAAAACCTGTTATGTCCTTGATTACCCTAAGTATGAATTTTGAAATTATGGAGACAGGGGTGTTAATGAAACTGACTACTGGACGGATTGGAATGCCCTCTTTGTGGATTTTTGGAAGACCATACAGTCTAGGAATTAATGGGTTACTAGGGATTTTGTAATATGGTGCGTGAAAATCAGTGAAAAAAGTAGAAAATTTCTTTAAAACGGCTCTTTGTTTATTAATGAATCTGTTCAGTGGGTCATGTGGAAGTACTATGAAGCAATTATTATTCAAAAAGGTGGAAACTTTGTTGATGTATTCAGTGTGATCCAGAATTACTAAGCAATTTCCTTTGTCTGATTTGGATATTATTAGATTATGGTTTTTTATTTTCTTTTTTATTGAATTTAGAATTTTCAAGCTATTATGATGTGGATGATGAAAATGTGAATTGGAAGTTAAGTTTTTGTATTCAGCATGAAGTTTTTTGAAACAATTATTTCTAATGACATTTTTTTGTTGTAAAGAAGTTGAAAGTTTTTCTATGATTATGTCTATTTCTATGGAAAGTTCTTGTAGGTCTATTTCAGAGATGTCTGTGGGAATAGAAAATTGGAGGCCATGATTCAAGAGTTCTAATTCATCTTGTGAGAAATTTATATTGGATAAATTTTTGATTCTAGGGTGAAATTTGAAATTAGAAAATTTGGATCTATTATTGGAAGAATTGGTGGACACTAAATGTGACTTCTGTTGAATGAGATTGTGAAGTTTATTATTAAGTTTGGAAAATTTTACTGAAGCACAATGGTTAACTTTGTCCTGTACATCATGCAAAAAAGAGGTTAAGTCTAGATTATCAAAATGTTGTAAAAGTCTATTGTACATTACCTTCATATTACAATTGATGTTATCTAACTTGGAATAATGTTTGCCTATTTCTTTCCTGATTAGTTTGGTTTGTAGTTGATTAACATATGTACTGGGTACATTTTTTGATGTTTTAACTCTAGCGAATACATATTATATTTATGTTTTATTATTATCCCTATTTGCGGCCCTGATGTTAACGTGACGAGACAATCATACACAGTTGAAGTTTGTGGAAAAATGATATATTATTATAATGAAACTGAAACCGAAAAGTAATATTGTTGCCATAAAAAACAATAAAAACTTTACATTTCCACGGAATTGATGTCTCGATATAAATTGCCGAGCCGAAACTTTTTGGTTATTGATGTCGGTGTGTGTGCAGAAAAAATGTGATGCATCAGCAGTGCATTCAGTTGGAAAATTCGTTCGTAGGAAACCACATAAACGATTTATTATTGTTTTCGCGGATTTGTCGAACTTATAATACGTTACAATTCGATGTGGAGCATTTTCTTACATGTGATTATTCTTTTTTGACATCAAATCCACATACGCGGTCGTTTTTCACGATACGAATGATTACTCGTTGCCGGGAGTTGTAATACAAACTTCAAATTATAAATCAGAGATAAATTGATCATAGAATTACAGAGAGTTGTCAGATCAGAAGTAGTCTTTGCTTACAAAAATTTAGTAAAGCTAACAAGAAAGAAAAATGTGAACTCCAGTGTACATACAAGGTGTTGTGTGTATTATTTTCACCACAAAGTTAGATTTAAGTTAGTGTTGAAACATTTGCCAAATATTAGGGTTGGAAATAATAGACAATCATTTGGTCCATTATTTTAACATTGTTTCAATATATTTTAGTTAAGTGACTTAAAATTATCTTCTTTCTTCATATATTTTTTCCTCTAATTTGTTTTTAGACCAAATCAAGCGGCTTTCTGCCGTTTCTAATCTATTACTTTTTTTTGTAATACTCTTTAATTGCGGCGTATTATGCCGCATCCGAATATGCGCATATTTGAGTGGATCTTGTATTAATACAGCCGCTTTTATCTAATTTTTTGATGATATCTTTCAAAGTTAGATTAAAAAGTGTTGTTGATCAGATATCATCTTGCATAACTCAATTTTCAATATCAAATGCCTCTGTCATATCTCCATCTATTCTCACCATTTGCTTGGAACCCTCCAAAGTCATTTGTATAAGTCTAACTAACTTTTTCGGTATTCCTAACAGGAATAGTTGTTATAGAACATTTTTTGTCTATCTATTCCATTAAACGCTTGCTTGAAATCAATATAAAATTTGTAGATCGATATGTTATATTCAGCACTTTTTTCATGTATACCTTTTAACATGTATTTGGTTTATAGTTGACCTCTTTGATCTGAAACCACATTGGTATTCACCAATTTTTTAGTTAAATATCAGTTTTTTTAAATGTTGTTTTAGTCATAATATAATAAACGACTAACTCTCATAACACTTAATGGATTTTAAACCGCTTCAAAACCTTACAAATACCCAATAAGTAATTGTAAATATAGGCAAATACATTAGTGCCAATTTGAGTTCAAATTGCTGGTCATTTACAAAACGAACATACACAAAAAAGATATTAAAAGCAATAATATATATCTTCTAATGACTACAATTAATCTAAATGTTTCGAAGGAAAATTATATACCACGGTGAAAGGTATAAATTAAAATATTAGCCTAATTACAATGGAAGCATTGATAGAGATCAAGACTGGTCAAATGCAATTAAATTAATATTTGATCAATTTTGGGGGTATTTATATGAAAACTAATTAATACTAAACGCATACGGACAATTTAATAGATAATTTTTTATAATATTTATTTATGTTATTTTTTTTTGTTTTTTTTTATTTAGAAAATCGCATAGACCAAATCTTCATTAGCGAAAAATTAATGGATTACATTAAGTACAATTATTGCATTACAATTTGGTTTATTAAATATTGTGGTACTTATTAATGTCTTTCAAGAAATTCAGAGTATTGTTAAAGTTACAGTTTGCACCTAGAGCTTCTAAAAGTGTTGTTACTTATTGTTGTTACTTCGTTGTTGATTGTAGAGGGGACATTCACATAGTATGTGCATTATTGTTAGTGTCGTATTACACTTTTCACTTCGCGGCGGTTCGCACTTTTTAATTAAGTAATCATGCTTAGTATGATCTAGTCTGATCCTAGTATGTCCGAGTCTGAGGCGCGTTACTCTTATTTCTTGGCTTCTTGACGTATAATTACCATTTATTCGTAAGCAGGATATCCAATTCATCTTTATTTCAAGGTTTAGTAATTTGTCGCCGGTTCGGCAACAAACTTCATTTTATCTGTTCGCTACTTTTTCCTTTGGGTTTTTTTGTTTACATATAAGGCGCATTAACCTATGTGGTTATTAGCGCCGCTAGATATAACAAAGATTGTTATTTAGAATTTTGGGTCGATAAATAAATTAATTTTGATATACATAGATTTTCACCTATATAGATACTCACATACATAGATATAAATATATTTTATCTTCTTCTTTCTTCTTGTATGTAGGCTTTAAAGCCTGTTTCTTCTCCTAAATTGTTTAAATTATCGCACCATCTTTTTCTTAGTTTCTAATACTTCTTCCTCCATTTGTCCCCGAGGTACTTTAAAATGCCCTCTCGTCCCCAAGTTTACGCCGAACGCCTACCTGCTAAACCAGACCCTCCTCTGTCATCCAGCGATCCGGAAGCGGAATGGCCGCTGTAAGGCCGGCATCACTTCCGAATCACTACCTTTATTCATTCATTCTCCATTCATACATATCCATACTCTATTCATCAGCAAGGAGGCTCCCTGTCTCGTTCCAGGTAGCGCGTAGAAGACACTTATCGCTCCTAGTTTGACATCATTCCCACATGGGTATTTCCTCCTTCCCCACAGTCTGACTCATTCTAACTCATACAGTGTGACCCACTTTTCTAGCTTCACCTTTCAGCATCATTCACTCTTATCTTAAGCGTTGGTCCAGCAGTCTTTCTTTCTCTTCCTTTTTCTTGATCACTGCACGGATATAGCTGTAAATGTTAGTCCAAACTAATTTATTTTCAATCATTCTCTCAATCATTCCTCTCACTGTAACAAAATTCACACCTGTCTCTCTCTTCATTCTGTTTCTTTCCACTATCCATCTGCTGCAATCTAACTTCGTATGTGTCACAGTGTCCGAGTATCAGGAAATAATCCAGTCGCCTGTGGCCAGAGTCCACCCAATCTCTTATGTTCGGGATCAGCATTTTCGTCCACTGTGCCACATCTTCCGTGTTGTTCCATTCTTCTTGCCATCTTTCAACTGACCTTTCCCTCTCCTGTCTTCACTCGGCCACAGTAAGGTTTGGACCTCTTCTCTCATAAAGCTCTTTTCTTTCCACCGCCAAAACATGCAACGGAACACATCCAGTGATGGTCCATAAGGCTGCTGCAGACACAGTTCTGTAGGCGCATGCCACTCGCAACAGACTTGTTCTGTCTACTCGTGTCATGAGACTCCTATAGGCCGTTATCTCTACCGCCTCGCTCCCGACTGGTGCCGCGTAGAGGACGATCGACTGTACAACACCGTGTAAGACCCTCCTCCTTTCGGATTTGGGTCCTCCAATGTTCGGCATCACCCTTTCCAAAGCAGCCGCACTATTCGCAGCCTTCCGGAGCACCTCCAGCACGTGCTCACCCCATTTTCCATTCTGGTGCAATGTCACTCCTAGATACTTTACTTGTTTCTTGGGTGTAAGACATGCTCCCGCATATTTTAATTTAATATTTTGCCTGTTCCTTGTCCCCTTCAGAATGATGGCTTCGGTTTTCTCTGTCGCAAGTTTCAGTCCGTACTGCGTCATCCATTTCTTTACGACGCCGCCTGTGTTTCGAACCCAGTATTTGAGATCTGGCTCATCCCGGGCCACTACCAGTACAGCGAGGTCATCCGCGAATGCGAAGGGGGTTGTACCCTCTCCGTATTCACAGTGCATAACCCCGTCATATGCCAGATTCCATACCGTCGGGCCCAAGACAGATCCCTGGGGTACCCCGGCCGTCACGTCCACGATCGTGCCCTTTTCCACCATAATCCTTCTCTCGGACAGATACTCCGCCACCATATTCATCAGGTAACCAGGACATTCTCTCTCCTCCATTGCCTTCATTACCTCGTTCCACTGCAACGTATTGAATGCATTCTTAACATCAAACAACAGCAGGGCCGCCCAGCGATGTTCATCTCCTCTGTTGTGCAATGCTTCTAGTACACTCATGATTGCATCAATCGTGCTTTTCCCTTTACAAAAACCAAATTGCCTCCTTGATAAACCACCTGACCTCTCAATCATGTCGTCTATGCGTACTCGCAGCATCCTTTCATACAGCTTACTAATGCATGGAAGCAAACAGATGGGGCGATACTTTTCCCTAGCTTTGGGAAGCAGTATTAACCTCGATGTCATCCAAGGCTCAGGAAAGGTTTGTGCTTCCAGCAGTAAATTCATGTGTTCCAGAAGCCACGCAGGTTCCACCCGTCCATCTGATGTTAACCTGGCCATCAACCCTCCTCTTTTATCCGGGCTCGGACCCGGCTGCGGGCAATTCAACTAGTCCTTGCACTCATAACCCCCAGGCAGAGTTAAAAAAAGTATATATGTAAAATATTTATTTTATATTAAATCAATATATTAGTGCAATCTTCTTTTCATAAGTAGTACCAATCTTCTCATATTACATTCAACAAGCCCCTCCCATGCCTGCTCAATTGCTTCCCACAGTTCAATTCTATTCCATCCAAGGTTTCTTTTATTTAATTTCTTTTTGAACGCTGTCCACACATTTTCGATGAGGTTAAGGTCTGTACTCCGGGAAGGCCACAGAAGGACATTTACATACAGAAGGACATTTACATGAGTTTTTCAAACCATTTTCAAACAATTCTACTCATATGCACCAAGCAATTTGTTGGAAAATGAAGTTGTTATTGAAATCTCTGAATCACTGATGGCAACATTATGCTGTAAAGACCATGTTTGTAATATAATCTTGTTAATTTTTCTTTTATATGAGAACAAAGCCTAGTTCAGCACTTATCCATCCCCATACGTTGACTGAGAATCCTACACTATTTCTTAAAAGAAAAGATGAATATACCGTTTATCAAACATAAGATTTCTCGGGTTAAAACGTTAGACCAAAAGTTGTCTTCACGGTTTATGAATTCGTTACAAAATGCAACTTTTCTCCTATTATGATCCTCAGTCAAAAAGGTTTCTTTGCAGCTGCATAATTTATCAATTCACTTGCTTTAGTCCTTTTAAGTACAATGCTACTGCTGCCCGGAAACGCTTTCTCTTCGCGAGCTTTTCGGACTGTGGCAAAAGGAGCTGTTCTCATATAATCTGCTAACACCTCATCTTGTTGCTCTGTGTGATCTTCCACCCTCTTGAACCACCCCACCGTTCTAGAGAGTAAAAATCATCCCATCTTTGTTTGATTTTCTCTGTGCAGATAGTGATCCACCCCCTTTAAGTTTGGCAATTGCTCTCGAATATAAATATTAATTTATTTTATCAATTGTCAATTATACCTAATTTTGAAACAAATGCATCAGCAAAAGATTAGATCTTTTAAAATTATTCAATTTGTAATTACAATAAACGTTTTCGAAAAGAGCAAATTAATAAGGACATAGAGTAAAAGCTGTAACGACAATGCAATATCTGAAGCAATAAACTGGATATGTATGTAGACTCAACATACATGTTTAAACTCTAAAACATTAATAAATTAAGTGTTAAAGGTGAGTACACATATTCGCGAACAGTTCGCGAACTGTTCGCGAACCGTTTGTGAACGCTATATTCGTATAATTTGTACGACGGGACGAACCGCTTGCGAGCTGTTCGTTCGTTGCTCGTCAGCAACCACGGCCTGTCGGTTTTTGGGACGAACACAAAGAATGTTCGCAGTTAAATTTGGACGGCGTTCGAGACTATAAATTGTTTCTGCTAAGTGTGCGATGAGATCATTCGGTTAAACAAAATGCCGCCTACCGTGTAAACAAAATACCGAAATATTTAGAATAACGAAGTAAATTAATTCTCGGTTTATTATTAGATACTTAGGGTATTGGATAGTAACGAACATAAACATAGTTTCAACGCGAACAGCTCACGAGCAGTTCGCGAACAGTTCGGCTCGCATATGTGTACCCATCTTATATATTGTAATATACGCAGTGTAATATTTTCCTTCTCGTGTAAAGTTTATAGTTTATAACATTTTTCGCAGATTGTGCCATACGCTACATAAACAATCCATTACATATAATTTAAATTTGTTTTATTTAATAAAGGTTTTCATCAAGTAACAGACCCTTAGTTGCAATTTTTTAATATACCTACCTTTGTTCCACCATATGGTAATACTAATATCATTTCCCACGACTTACTCATTCGTATCAGCCGTAATTTAGGCATATTTAAAACCACCAGTAATAGATTTTTATACGCAACTCAAATGTTATATCAAATGTTGCAGGGGAATTATATTTAATCCGCATAATCAAAACTACAGCTAAATCAGTGTAAAATCGCTGTGGATTTTGCTCGAACATCCACATACCGGCATTAAAATTTAATTTTTGGCGGTATTTATATGGTTTTTGATTTCCCTACACTATTTGTATTCAATGTAGCCCCAAAAATTAAAATTCTATTAGCATATTGCAGCCATGTATATATAAATTCAATATTTGGTATATTAGCCCGGTCAAGTTAGCCTAAAAAATAAGTTTGGGGTTACAAAAATTCGAATAGAGCTAAAAATTAATACGACTGTTCAGAAAACTGTTATAAATGAAATAAAAAAAGTTCCCATCAGTCCCACATTGGCAAAAAAGTTATCCAATGTCAAAAGTTGCAAATGTTGGTTTTTAAATGATTTCTGCCAAACTGTAAGTTTTATCAGAAAAAAAACCTTTGACAAACAATGTAGTGTTGGACAATCATACAATTATCTATAAAAACTGCCGTTTTAATTTTTCTCGTAAGATATAGCGATTAAAAAGTTGAAAAATCTTTGGTTTTTATAATGTGCATGTGTGCCTCCTACATATTTATTACTGGAGCTATAGTACAAGTAAAAATATTTGTTTTTCGGACTGTATAAAGCTGGGCATTCACGTTCCGACTTGCGTTCCCACTTAGTAGAACTACTAGTTGGATATTCATCTCCACTCACGCTCAGACTTGCTATCCAACTAGCGGTCCAACTTCAGTTCTAGTTTGTTTTCACGACGGTGTACATCGCTTAACCAAAAAATGTATCGAGTAAACACTACGCAAAATATTAGGAGAAGGAAAATGGCAGCATTGTGCTTGTTATCCTTATCATTTGAGGCTAATAGGATAATATTCAGGCTTATTTCCAATTAAAATAGTAAATTTGCATAAGATACCACAGGAAAATAACTTCAGAACAATATAAAGAAACAGTTACTTCTAATTTCAGTACAACTATGATTTAATTTTGGTTGTTTGTTGATAATTCTTCTGTGGCCAATCCGGAGTGTTGAAAATTGTACCTGTGTGGGAGTGTCCAAAATAGATCTACCGAAAGGAAAATGATTTACCCTAAGAAAAAGCAGATGATGATGAAAAATCGCGTATTTTAATAAAGGTAATTTTCGTGCAATTGAAAGTTTATTTTGTATTAAATATTTGCGAACTAGGGATCTTTGCGTAAAGTAATTCATAGAAATCTCATACGTAACAGGTGATGAAGGTCAACTGACTGAGGAAAGTTTCGATCCCACCTGTGATCCGACTTCCAACTTCACCATTCACGCTCCCACTTCGTCGCCAGTCGGAAGTCGGACCTTCAAGCCGTCCCTCTAGATGTTCCGACTCGTACCACTAGTTGTCCAACTAATCCAACTAGCTCACTGACGGTCCGATTTCAGATCCAACTGCGGAAGTTGTACCACTAGTCGGACTAAAAATCGGAACGTGAATGGCCTGTTTAACTCATACGTATATAACATACTTAAAAAAACCAGTCTCTCATTTTATACTTCAGGGTAACTTTGAAACAGAGCAACCTGTCTGCCATTCTATTGTACGCGTGGCAAGGGTCTTATACCTGCTCTTTTTCAAAGGCCTCATGTTATTATATTTTTCAAAGCCTCAATATTTCCTAACCCAATTTGGACTGTTTCTCGTTTTAAAAAAATTGTAGCAATTTTGTTTTATTTGTAGTGAACCATTAATTTAAAGTAAAATTATTACTGCTGATCGTGGCATATGAACATTCATTGATGCAAGTGCTGAAAGAGCTGATGAATTGTCAGAATATCTAAAAAAACCAGAAATATTTGTGAATTCATGTATAGTGTTATAGTGTCGTAAAAAAGTACACTCGAAAGAGTCTTATTGCTGAGGCACGTACTAAAGCACGCTTAAGTTAATCAGCTGTTTTACGGCAATTAATTGAATGAAGAGCACGAGGAAAACAAATCACTGGATTCTCGTCGTAAAATCTACTAAGTAACTACACTTTCATTAAAAGAATCTATTCAGAAAGAAGCTCAGATTAGACCGATGATGTGGAAGAAGCCGTTGTTGCTCGAATTAATTTTGAATACAATTTAGTAGCTGCTTAGGCTAAGTGTCATAACGATTGTTAATAATTCCCTTTTTAGTCTAGTCGTCAGAGAGTTGACGCCTAAAAATTATACGAACAAGCTAAATTTTGCCAAGAATAATAGTTTTTTAATCCTAAAAAAAGATGCTAAAAAGTTTACCACTATAACTCCCGGGCTTTCCCCTAAAACGCCCCGTAGGGGGGTAAAAACGCAAAAAAATCGATTTACTGAGAATCTGTACGCCACAGAAAAAAATGTTTCAAATAAAAAATGTAGCTGAGATCATTTCAAACAAAGATATTTATTAGCACTTTTTGTGTAGAATACACCTTTTTCTCAGAAACAATGCTTGAATCGACCGTCGATTTTAAATGTCAGTTACGCACGCGAAATCAATGTTCAATAAAATTTGTCATCAGCTCGATGGTAAAAATTCGATATCTTTTGATCCAAGTGTCCTATCGACAAAAATCAATATGCATTTTAAAGGTAAAGAGTGTCTCTTTTGTATGTAGTTTCCGTATTTTGCTGAGAATAAACTCAGTTTTTATAAAGGTGTTAAATAAATAAATGTTGCGCGACTTTCGCCATTTTTTACAATTCTCGTGAGATCAATAAAATTGATCACTTTCATTGACCATTCGTAGTAAAATTTCCATTTTTATAGATCAATCTTTAAAACCTATGACATGAAATTTTAATTTCAAGTTGTGGCAACAAATATTTACAAATACAAAACAAATAGTTGAGGCATTTGAAATATAAATAAAAAAGACAGAATTTAATGTTTTACATTACAAACAATCGCACGTCTCAGGATATGCCTCCAAGAAGACGGTTTTGGGGTAGTTTATAGCAAAAGTTTGGTTTTTTTAAAAACCGTACTAGTGTAGGGTAGACCGGGGTCGAAAGTAACATTTTTAATTCAAACGCCAATTTCGGGAAAACTAGAGATATAAACAAATTTTCTCGTTTATGCCTTAATTGCATGTTTAAGCAATATTAAAATAGGTTATTAAGGTTTTTAAATAATTATAGTTTTTAATTATTAATGAAAACTTGTCGTAGCGGCAAATGTTACAACTGCCCCTAGCCCCGGGGCGGTTGGAAGTGGGGTCGATAGTAACAGTGATCAAAAGCTTAAACAAATGATGTTTATTCAATGTAAGTACAAAAGTTATACAAAAGTACAAAAGAAGATATATTCTTACGTAAAATAAAAAGAAAAACTTATGCTATATCAGGAGGAACAGTGAACTTAACCTAACAAAGTATGGATCAATCTGATTCGTAATTATGGCAAACGTATAAACCTTCTTGGCTTGTGCATTCTTCATGTGACCAACATTTACATTCAATGCATTGAACCCAACCTTCCCCTGGCTTACTTGAACCATATGGTTCACAGCATACAAGGCAAAAACACTCTTCATTTTCTTCATCACTCTCTTGTTGTTTTTTAAATGATTTCTTTTTTTAAGATTTTTTGGTTTTAGTTTAGGGTCAGAAAAATTTTTCTTAACGCTTTTTTTCTTCTTCTCTTCATATTCTGCCCTAATTTCTTCCTTTTCAGGGGTATCTGTGTATATGGCCGATTTTCTTTTCTTTTTTCCTTTATTTCCTTCTTTTCTAGGCGGGGAAAGGTCTGACTGCTTCCGGTGTTAACTCCTCAGCTGAAGAAACACGTGAAGTTGATGCTATAGAAATATTATTTAGTTCATTGTTGGTTTCATCTGTGACAGAAAAAGTGTCGCTGGTGCGGGTTTTTATTTTGTTGATTTCTCTGGTTATCTGGTGTAGGTTCATCGTCTCTTTTTCCTGATTCTGTCGTGTTAATTTCAACATCGTTGGTCACTTTATTTGCTGGTGGAGGCCGATCTGTGATATAAGACGGTGGATAATCTAAAGGTGTAAATATATTCCTATTAAAAGGAAATATTCCCGTGCATCTAAAGCCTGCTTGGATGTTGCTGGATGTCATTGCCATCGGCAGTGCTGTAGCTACTATAAATGGGATATTATAAATGGTCATAGTTTTCCCTGGATTGCTTCGCATCCATGAATCGCAGCCCAAATTAATTGGTTTTTTTAATGGCCCATATACAGAGTGATCCAACGGTTGTAACTTATGAGAGCAATGAGGCGGAAAGGATAACACAACAATGCCGTTCTCAGAGCAATAGTCCAGTGCCTGAATAGAAATATGAGATGCGTGATTATCTAGTAGCAACAGGATTTTGTGATCGGTAGTTGCTGACGTATATTTCCGAAAGTGTTGTAAGAATTTAAGAAATTCACTTTCTTGCATCCACCCGCTTGCGTTTCCAGTGCCTGTACTTCCAGTTCACTTCCAGTTGAACCATCTAGAATAAAATGTTCCTGGTACCGAATCCTCGGAAATATAAACATAGGAGGAACAAAATTTCCAACAGCATTTACCGTGCAGGTAACGTGACGAAGTTTCCACGTTCGGCAGACGTCAATGCTCCAACTTGCCTTGCTCCCTTTTTAGTGACGATTCTATTGGGCCTTTGGACTCTTGTGGTCCCAGTCTCATCAACATTGTATATGTCTTTAGGTTCCAATTTATATTTGTCCATAACTTTCTGCAAATTATCAAAAAAAAAAACAGGAAACATTATTCTCGTTAAAACTAGTGGCACGAGCTAAACTTGTTGAGTTGTGCGCACCTTAACGAGAGTTGGGGTTCTCGCGTCATAAATCTGCTGAACCAATCTTCTGTAGCCATCTGGTTTTGCTCCCACTGTGATGGCATTGCTAACTTATATTTATTGGCTAAGTCATATGCAAACTTTCTGATTTCTTTCGGACGAAAACCATAATATTTGTTTGCCTCTCTTATAATATAATTTGCCATAATTTTTTCTTGTTCTTCCGTAAAAACTTTGTTCCAAGCTCTATAACCCATTGAAACAGAATTATTTAAACCCTCACCTAGTACTTCCTTTTTAATTTTAAATCGTCTTAAAGAAACATGACACAAATCGTACTTCTTTGCCGCTGCACGAATGGATATAGGTACCATTTTTTATTTCGCCGTATGCAGCTTCATAAGTTGCATTATCTTTGGAACCTCTATTACTTCTTCTAATTTTTGTACGAAGCATTCTGGAAATAAAAAAAAACATTATATTAAGAAACCAGAACGCTTAAAATCGTTAGGGGTCGGTTGTAACGTTACAATCGCCCCCTTGACAGTATGTTACGTTCGGCCCCGACCTTACTTTTTAAAAACTTTTAAATTTTTGACAATGAACAACGGTAAATGTAGACAGTTACTTGTGTTTATATTATCTTCAAATATCTAAACTAACTATACATGCAAGATAAAGTACATACCTGAAACAATAAAGCTTCTATTTGACTTAGATATCACTCGAAAATTATTACTAAGGAGCACTAAAAACAATTGCGGTCTTGTACACAATGTACGAATCTTAGAATGAATGAAATACTTACATACATTAAAAATAGCGATAACGGTCATTTTACAAAAAACGAATTAAAACGTATTTGCAAAAATGAGCTTATAGATCAGAGGATAATTAAGATATGATTAAAGCTGCTATATAGCAATAAAATGATTATTATTGAAAAATCAGGAACCTTAAAATATTTTATAAGATTCTGAAACTGTTTATACTAGGGCGGATCTGTTTTGAGGTGGATGTGAGAGGAGACATTCGTATTTTTGCAGAACTAATTAGGTAATAATTTAGTAATACTAATTGGCTCATCCTCCCTCTCAAATAAACATTAATAAAAAATTAAAATATTTAAAAAATACTAAAAATGTTGATTTTGTTCTACTTACCTTGCTTATATCTTTAAAATAACTCATTTTGGAGCAAAGTCGTAATTAAAGAAAGTAGCGACAATTAAATTTTCTATAAGATATAAATAGAATAAATAGATTTCGCAGACGTTTCTAATAAAAGAAAAAAAGTTGAATTACGAGCAATAGAATAATAATCTTGAAACCATTATCTTTTTATTTCGGAGCATTTTTCCGATAAATATTTTCATATCTTCAAGATATTTATAACATATATTACAATAATAAAAACCATCGTTATTGAGTTTAAAAAATAACAAAAAAAATTAGGTTAAAGAAAATTGAATTTCAAATATCAAAATCTAGTATACTTTGTAACAGTATCCAAATCGATTGTAAAATTCTCGTCTAACATTAGAAGAACACGTGGCGTTATTTTTGCACACTCTTCAATAATCCGCATTTTAATTTTAATGCTTCTATATCTGTAAATTTTTAGTCAGAATTAATTTTTGATTTTAGCTGCCCCCAGATAAAATAATCGTTTGGAGCTAGATCTCCCGATCTCGGGTGCCACTTAATGTTACAGTCAGGTAATTTTCTTCTTCCTTAATTTCTTATTTAACCACCCAGTTGTTGTTGGGCATCCATCCATTTGAAACCAAATTTCTTTTTCATTTGGAGCTATTTCTGCAAGTCTGGTAAAATCTCTTCTTGTAGCAACTCTAAAAATTTTTTTGAATTTAAATTTGAAAATTTTAAAAAATGGTCCAATAATATTCTGTTTAAATATTCCTAACCAGACATTTATTTTTCGACATGATGGAAATTATTCATTTTCAAAATTTTTATGACCGTGGAAATATGAATATTAAACTGGTCTGCAATGGTCCGAGAACTTATTTTAAGATTTTCTACAACTGCTGTTAATATATTTATTTAATTTGGATTTTCTAAATTTCTTGGTACCTCAGCAATATTGTTTGTACAGGTACAATTCGAAATCACGGTCCCAGTATTTTCAAAATTTTGTAAAATCCTTTGAATTGTTGAATGACTTGGAATTGTTTTATTGTAATATCTTATGCTAAATAAAGAACTGACAATTTGCGCACTATTGTCTGAATAAAACATTTTTATTATTGCTTCTTTCTCTTCTTCTTATTATTGCAGTAATTTGGTGAAATTCTGTTAAATTAAGATTTGAAAACAATTACCCAGATGGTAGATATTGCATTTACACTACTGGCTCACTTTTACAGATTATTAAACAGTTGATTTGTGAGTTATTTGGTGATTCCGATAACGCTGCGAATAGCTGTTTTTTACCGGGTGATGGTTCAACTTCATTCCTTATTAATTATCCCATGTCTTTCTGTCATTATTTGGCACAGATATTTCCAGTTTATTGTAATGACCTAGCTCGTGTGCTTCTTCCCATAAAAGAATGTTTTAGGATTCTCATAGAACATCTTTTGGATACCGTGATGTGCGGTTTTCAATATTTTTATTTTAAGATGACTTTACGTCGACTTATCGTCACATGCTTTCTCTTGTCCATCCATTCTTATTACTTGCAATCCACATCTCATAAAGTCGTTCTACCGTAGAAATTTCTTCTAAATATTAAAAAATTTTCTATGTATAATTTTCTTGTTTCTAAAAAAAGTCTTTTTTATTATCTGTAAAATAATATTATCAAAAAAGTCAGACAATTCCATAACTCATCTTCAACTTCAATTTCATAACTTGAGCATATCCTTCCAGGATATTGTGTAGGTACATATTAAACAAAATCAGCCATTCCTTCTTTATTATCAGCCATTCTCTTCTATTTATTATAATTTTTTATTTCGTCTTTTTTTTAATTTCCATTTTTTCTATTGTACATTATTAGTCCAAAATAGTGAAGAGCTGCGAGTTCTAGCTGCGCAATGGCAAAATTCTAAGGTAACGAACACTTTTAGGTTACTTTTGTGCATTTTTGTGTAACATTGCAGAGGTAAATAAATAAATAATAAATATGGAAAATTTGCGAAAACAACAAGTTCTGAATCATCAAACGCAAGAACTAATTTCTAACGTTTTCTTCAACCTTTGATAATTGAAATTTAAAAGTGAATAACAAGCAATAATTACTAATTAGAAATTATATTCTCATTGTAAATATGATAGTTATAAACAACTTTAGGACAAGACTTGGCAGCAATGTACTGAATTTACTAAAGACATGCATATTCATCGCGTACTTCCTTTTCTATGATTTGTGAACTTCGCGGTTCTTCGCGAAGTGCACGTCTAGGGCTAGTGTACTTGAACATAATTTTTTTGTGACAATAATTAATGTTTTTATTGATATGCAATCGTATTATTGCCTGCCATACTCAGTTTCTTCGAAACTAGATTGTTAATTCATTTTTAAACTTTTTTACTTTCTTGCTCAAACTTTTTGTTTTCATCCATGGTTATTGGTGTTTTTTCTATTATATACCTCCGTCATCCTTGTTAAATTGCTCAAAAAACCATTATTGGTGTTATTTTTATAGCTTTATGATGGTGTACTAAAAAATCCCCCTCGTCATGAATGTCCAGTCCAGGCCTGACATGTCAGAGATGAACTGTGTTGGGAATGATGGATTACCCTTCAGAATCCGCACACGTAGCAAATTGTGTCGAGCCTATATGTGTATGCAATCGAGACCATAGACTACTGGTTTAATGTTTTTAATACGATGAATCTTATTCAGTTATCAATCTTCTCGTACATTCCTCTTTAGAAGTCGATGAAATATTACCAGGATTACAACCGCTTTCCCCGTCTTCAATCTAGTCATACCGGCTTAAAAAATTTACCAAACGACGTTATGAATATAATAGATTAGATTAGGGTGTACGTCTTATTTAAATACGCTGACAGGGAAGCATATTATCAGTCCATTTTTAGTTTAATGGGGTATTTACTGCACGACAATGAAGTATTCAATTTTGCAACAAGCAGTGACATTTTTTGGTTCAATTATTTTTTATGTAGAAAATTTAATTTATCTGGTGAATAGAAGATACTCATTGGGTATGTCAAAAACACATAAACTTGACACACTTAATATTATTTATTCAATAAGTTCGGCGTTTAAGTGTATGCTGTATACGAGGATATATATATATATATATATATATATATATATATATATAATGTATATATATATATATATGTATATATATATATATATGTATATATATATATATATTTATATATACAGGGTTAGTTTTTAGTGCGACATCTCTCCTAACCGGGTAGGTGAGATTACGCGCAAGGGTAGGAGAGCTTGCGCTTATTAAAAAAAAAAGTTATTTATTTTGTTTGACATGACATGGACATTTCATTTGAATTTTTAGTTTGCATTTCTTGACGACCACAATTTATACATTTTTGTGGATAGTTTGTGCATGATTCATGCAGCCATTTTTGGCAGATGATGCATTCTATCCAATCTGATTTGGATGTGGTTTTAGAATAAATTTTAAAACACTCTAGGCATGATTCATCGTCGCTTTCGGACACGTTATCAGAAAGAAGTTCCATTTCAACTCTGTTGTCTTCTTCCGAGGTTGGTGGAGATTCAATCTTTTTTCTTTTTCCTTTCAGTTTATTATATTTGCGAGATATCTCTTTATTTTTATTCTCAGTGACTTTTTTCTTTTGCGCGATTGCCAGTTTTTTATTTCTTTTAGATTCGATATAATTTGGATCAGTGATATTCATTGCACTTATTTTTCTTTTGACTCGCGATGCTGTTAAACTGCATGGAATTGGTGATATTTCAGTCAAAAGTTTGCTTGGTGTTATGTCATCAGTTTTTGGAGTTGTAAGCTTGGAAGTTGAAGGTTGATAGAAAATTGATTCCGGAGAAGAATGGGCCACTTGAGAAGTAGTTTTAGAAGTTGACGCAGCTGAAGAATCGGGCGGAGTAGACTGAGTCACTTGAGAAGTAATTTTAGAGGTCAAAGGTGTTGAAGAAGCAAGCGTAGTAGACAATTCAATTACTAAAATGGATGAGTCTGTTGGTTCAATAGCGTTCTCATGTGTGTTTTGGTCACAAGCCAATAGATAAGCATGCTCTGGAATAGCATTTATGTCTAAAGGATGGATATCTGTAGCCCGGAATGCTGTAGTTGCAAGTTTAACAGTAGCAGAACGAGACCAAGCTGACTGTAAAAGTTCACCAAAGTCCTCTCTTGTAGTTCTTCTAGTACCACTTCGTCTAGTTACTAACTGCTGACAGGAGTCTTTAAAATAAGTTATGAAAGGCTTAAATACTACTCGATCCAAAGGCTGAAAGTAATGTGTTGTATGGCTGCGGAGACACAGAAGTATTTTTCCCCATTCTAATTACGGTACCAGATGGAGCACCTTTTGCACATTATTGAGGGGGAGTATTAAGACAATTAGTTAAAATCGCACATTTTTTGTACGATTATTGGACACAACATACTTATACCAATGCTTCTAGTTACTGTAGTATATAAAAGCAAATACCGAATAGAACGTGTTTACAGACACGTTAACACGTTCGTCTCCTGTAAGATATGTTAATGCTCAGGCACCGGAAAGTTAGGAAGCTAAAGAAGCTTATCAATATCTTCTTAATCAAGTGCCATCTCCGCGGCGGAGGTCGGCAATCATCATAGCTATTCGGACTTTTGAGACGGCTACTCTGAAAAGTTCATTTGATGTACCTACATCCATACCACTCTCTCAGGTTGCGCAGCCATGACATTCTACGCCTCCCTATGCTTCTCTTTCCTTGGATCTTTCCCTGCATAATAAGTGGAGCAAGGTGTATTTCTCTCCACGTGTAATATGTCCGAGATATTCCAAGTTTCTTGTTTTAATTCTATTTAAAATTTCTATTTCTTTATTCATCGTTCTCAGAACCTCTTTATTTGTGACGTGTTCTGTCCACGATATTTTCAGAATTCTTCTATACACCCACAGCTCAAATGATCAAGTTTTTTCATTGATATCGCATTCAAGGTCCAAGATTCCATTCCATAAAATAAAGTCGAAAAAACATAGCACCTCGCCAACCTTACTCTTATTTCCAATTTAAAATCCCTTGTACATAGCACTCTTCTCATTTTGTTGAAATTTGTTCTAGATTTTTCTATTCTGATTTTGATCTCCTGAATGTAATCATTTGTGGAGTTATTCATTGTTCCCAGATATGCATATTTGTCCACTTGCTCGACGTTGGTTCCGTTTATTAGAAGATTCTCGTTATTTCTTTGAGTTTTCGATATTCTCATAAATTTCGCCTTCTTGACATTCATTGTTAGACCATACTCTGTTCCATACTCCACTATTCTGGTCACCAGTCTCTAAATATCTTCAATATTTTTCGCTTAGATCACAGTGTCGTCCGCATATCTAATGTTGTTAATGGGAACTCCATTTACCTTTATTCCAGCTGTTTCATCCTCAAGAGCGTTTTTCAGGATCTCTTCGGAGTAGGCATTAAAAAGAATTGGCGACAATACGCATCCCTGTCTCACTCCACATCTAATTTCAATTTCTTCTGATAGCTGTTCGTTAACACGTACTTTTGCTCGATGTTTATAGTGTAAATTTGATATGATCCTGAGGTCGTTGTAGTCAATCTTCTTTGATTTTAGGATATTCATTAATTGTTTATGTCGTACTTTATCGAATGCTTTATTATAGTCAATAAAACATGCGTATATATCTTGATTAACGTCCAGGCATCTTTGTATCAGTATATTAAGTGAAAAAAGAGCTTCACGCGTTCCTAGGCCTTTGCGAAAACCAAATTGTGTATCATTAACGTCTATGTCCAGTTTGCGATATATTCCGTTATGGATGACTTTTAGTAGTAACTTTAGCACATAAGACATCAAGCTAATGGTGAGGTAATCTCTGCATTCTCTTGCGTTTTTCTTTTTGGGAGACAAATAAAAATCGACGTTAACCGCTCTTTGGGTAATCCGCCTGAACTATAAATTTGGTTCAAGAGTGTCACTAAAACATCAATGTGCTTTTCATCTAGAATTTTTAGGATTTCTATAGGAAGCATGTCAGATCCAGGGCTTTTCCCACTCTCCATTATTTTTAATGTGTGTAATATTTCTTCTTTTGTAATATATGGACCTATTTCTTCTGACGTAAGTTCTATGTGCTCCAGTTCTCCTCTTTCATCATCGATGAATTCGTCGATATATTCTGCCCATCTTTGTACTTTCTCGTCCGTATGTGTTATAGTAGTCCCGTGTCTATCCAGAATTGCACGAGTGGGATTTAGTTTTTCTAGTCCTGCCAGTTCTTTAACTTTCTTGTGTAGGTTAAACAGATCATATTTATTTTGAAGGTCTTCAATCTCTTTGCATTTCTCTTCAAAGTATTTTTTTGCCTGCTTTATCATCTTCCTGATCTCATCGTTTATCTCTCTGTATTTATTGTTGTCTCGTCATTCATCCATTCTTCTTTTCTCCTTACGGAAGTCTTTAGTATTTCTTTACAGGATTCCAACAGACAATGTTTTAGTCGATCCCAGCTCTCGTCAATATCATTGGTGCTGTGTTCAATTTGCTGCAGTTCACGTGCAGTTCATGTTGGAGGCATTATTTTACTTTAGGTTCTTTAAGTTTTCTTGTGTCTATGGTAGGGATTCTTTGATGTCTGTTAATATTTTTAAGGGTGAGTGTAATCTTGGCGATAAGTGGATTGTGATCTAAGGCCACGTCTGATGCAGGATATGCTTTCACGGCTTTAACAGCATTACGGTATCTTTCATTGATCATAATGTAGACTATCTGGTTTCTGACTACTTTCTATCTACGGGCGAGCGCCATGTATACAGTCGTCTGTTTGGTTTTTTAATCAAAAATATAGCCATAATTAAAACAAGCTTTTTTCCATAAAAAAATATACTTACTTCAACTAAACAATTACAGCGATCACGCTAGTGTTTACTAACTAAAGCGACGTTGTCAACCGTCGGTGTTAAGCTTCTTAAATTTCAGAGAAAATTAAAATATTCAAAATCATTCGCAATTATCAATTTCGCCCTTTTGTATCAATTTCACCATATTTTGCTATACTCAAATCCAAATTATGGTCTTTCTGCTTTTATACACATTCTCGTAAAAACAGACCGCCACTGACAAACATGAAGCTTATAGACGTGTCTATTCTAGTCAACACTTTGAAAAGCAAATCTATCTTCATGTGCTTTTATATCCTAAGCTGCAACGTTATTATTAAGATTGTCTGTCTAATCAAAAGTGTAATTACCGTTATTTATTTTTAAATAAACCAATTTACAATACAGTACAAATTGCAATAAAATACCACTTTAATTTCATAACAAGTGCACATTAGCACAATCTAGACAGCTGTCATATTTGTCTCAAACTGCACGCAATAATACTCGACAGGCTTAAAACACAAGAAATGCTTCACTACTAAAAGAAGGAACTGAGAAGAACTAAATTTACACAAACAATACCAGTTAACAATGGAATGGTTATAAGAAAAATATTAAAAACGGTCCTGCTGAATAGGATTAACTGGAAATTCCGTAGTATGTACATAATGGTGGCTTTCTGTGTTCCGACATGGAGCGTACGGCAATTAATTATAGAACGTGATTTCTCTAAAATAACGATAAATCCATTGATCTAGTCATATTGCGGAAGCGCTCGTTCGTGTTTCGTAAACCTCCAAACAAATAAGTCGAAAAATTTTAAAATAATGTCAAATTGAGTGTAATGAAGTGAACGATTGTACGAGATGCGAATTGACATTGCAAAATTGAAAAGCTTTGACATAAATATGTTTAAAGAAAGCGTGCTAAAAAGCTCGTGTGCTTTCATGGTTGACTGATAACTGATAATTACGTTCGGGTGATCTTGAAGAGACCCAGTAGGGTGCAATCCCCTTTTTAAAATAAAACTGTCGCTGTCGCACGCCCACAGAGCTATACTTTCCGGAGCGGGTACACGGTCTCGGTCTCAAAACGACAAATAAACTTTATACTTGGACGAACTCAAATGTTGTGAACACGGGGGTTCATACAATCGAACGGTTGCGTCAGTATTCAATTGATAGTTTGCCAATTCTGCCGCAGTTTGTGACCGTTTGCAGTCCGCAAACTGCATGCCATTCACGTTTTTAATAACAAATACTCTACAGAGAGAAACACAGAATCCAACAAGTTTTTAAAATTTTAATTGTCCTACGCCTCATATAAATTGAATAAGATACAATTACGTCTCTTAAATAGGAATTAAACTTAAATTTTAGTTGAAAATACATTTATTTTGATAATTCATCGTCCACTTCTGAAACCGTTCTCAAAATAACCTATTTTAAGAATGATTTAAGAATTGGAAATTGAAAGATCAAAATAGACAAAATAGTTAAGTAAGCTTAGTAGTAGTAGTTAGGATAAAAAAACAAAAAAATCGCTCACTGTCTAAACTCAAAGTCTCAACCGAATCTCGAATATCTTGTGAAAGCTGTTTTCTTGTAAATAATTCAATTCAAAATATATATAAAAGGCCTCTCAGGACTGGTGGCTCTCTATTCGCAACACACACTTTTTTCTTTTAGGGATACTACTCCCGATGTCAAGTTAGAGTAACTTCAATGGAGTCAGTAAAGTAAATAGGAAGAAAAGCCGATATGTGTGCTACCCCTACAGTTAGGTGGCCTAACCAGAGTCAATAAAAACAGTGGATGTTCCTTTACCCAGGGCATCCAAAATAACTTTCAGATCATAAACCTGCTCACGTAAGTCGCGCGATGAGGAGGGGTGACGGAAAAGCCTGGGGGTCAGATAGGTACCACTTCAATAGCGAAGTATGACCAGTTTGATCTTCGGACATGTGGATCCCACTTTACAATGACATACACATGTTCCTTAGGGCCCGGGGTTGATATCTGTGTGTATGTGTATCAAAATAGACATATTTTCCACTGCAACTGTAGGTATTTCCCATGTCACAAGAGAATAGCCTCAGAACTCAGCTTCATATAGATTCATATATTTAATTTACTCGGTTAATTTAATCGGTTTATTAACCCTTTAAGACGCAGAACTCATTTTTTCTTGTTAAGATGAATATTTTTAAAAGTTATAAACTCGAATAGAAGTTAATAAGTTACCTTATAGAAAATAACACAGTTATCTTCAAATTTTTCTCATATGGGGTAGTTAAAATTTACTACAAGTGGGCGCTTGAGCATTTACCATTACCTGCAAATCACTAGTAAAAATTTTTACCACTAAATCTACACACTAAATCAAAAGTTGTAAAAGAGAACAAATTTATTTTAAACTTCATTTCTAATGATAATATATATAAAAAAACATTTTTTGTATAATGCGACATCACTTGTTTTCTATTTCTTATTCGAACTGCAGTTCATCTACTGTAAGTGCCTTTGATTGGTAGATGGCAACCCACATCGATAAAATTTGACTATTTGACTTGCCTACTTTACCAGGATTAAATCCAAGCCGCTTTCTAACCGTTAATAAACTTGATGATTAAGTTGCTTGTACAGGATGTAGCTTTTCACTATTAATGCATCAAGAAGTAATTAAAGACGATCCACGAATATCGCCGAAATCCCACGATACTCGGGACTTCCATTAAATTGAAGAGTTCGACGTCATCTGATAAAAATGATCAACAGCCCCCATATGAATATTATAATCGGCAAAAGCTTTTCTATAAGCTACTTCTTCACCTGTTCCTCCCTTTAATGTTCTCAGGACAGTAGTTTTCTTTTTGAAATTAAGCATATTGCTAATCACTGTGACAAATTGTGTTTTACAATCTTTCCATTAGTAAACTGAAATGGTTCCACCAGCTACAGAATAAATCTGATCCATTTTTAATTTTTTGTTATCAGCTAAATGTTGCTTTAATAAGTATTTTCTAGCTGTACTGAATGTGCTACAAGCAAACAGATATTTTCTAAAAGGTTATTAAAGATTGGCAGTGCAGAAAAAAAATTGTCAAAATAAAGTCAATATCCAGGATTTTGAAACTGCTGACTTGATTCTAATATAACAACTTGGCCAAGTGTCTCTTAAACCACTAAGTTATTTTCGTCTTGATGTATCTCTAAATTAATAAGATTAGCCAGATTTTGCACAGGCAGTTGCTCATATATTTATCCCTCTCTTCACTGCCTTCATTGGTATATACTGTTCCAAAGCAGTTCTGCCTTTACACGGGACGATATCTTCATCGATTGACAAATTTCTTAATAGGTGTGTATGTTTGAGAAAATTTTATTTTGAAATGAGAGGTCGTATTTTATAGGCCTCATCAAACATAGTATGTACTTTGTAAGGCATTTCTTAATTATTGTTGATGTGTAACAGCCATAAGCATTTACCATACTTTTAAGAACCATACTTTTATTAAAACAACAAACTTTTAAGAACCTTATTACAGTAAAGACATCTGCAATCCTTTTGACAAAAAAGTCAGCCAGTTGACCAGTAGGATTTCTATTTTTCTAAGGAAATTTATGAAAACCCATAATTACCAAGATGCCAAAAATGACTTTATTTCTTTCACATCGAGATCTAAAGATTTTTCCAGCTGCACTGTATAGATATCTGATTCCTCCATAAATATTTGTTTTACAGATTTCATTATTAAAAAGAGCACTGAAGAAATCCAAGGAGGTGGCATTTTATATAAAATGGACTATGGTCTAAAACTGGATCTATCCTTTTGGACTACTTGAATTACGACTTTTTGTAAGAAGAAACATGCATATGGTCCTTATTACTATTTACTCTGTCTCTAAGTCAGTATCAGATGATTAGATGTAAATTTGTGTCTTCTTAGTACAGATCTGTTTTGCAAAACAATCTGAATCCACAACTGAATCGTCAGAATCTTCATCACCGCACCCGAAAAATTCAAAGTTGACTGAGTTGGTTAATGATATTCAGGTTTGTCTGATATTAAAGCAATATTTCAGCTTGAACTAGAAGCAATATTTGTGCTTGAATGAGTGCTGCCCTTAGCCGAAGAGGGTGCAAGCAAAATCTTGTCTTCTGACGTCTTAATCACCTCTATAGTCCGAAAGGCAATAATTATTATAATCGGAATTATCCACGCCTTTATTTACAAACTATTTTAGTTTTATTACAGTAAGAGGCGATTGCCATTAACTTTTCACATTTTCACTCAATGCAAAAACGTTTCTATTAATATTCACCCAGAACATATTTTCGTAAAAACTTAAAATTCCTCATTTTATTTTTGTATTGATAAAAAGTAATTGTCAAGTTTGCAAAATAATTGTGTTAGATGAATATGTTAGGTAACTCTACAAAGGTCAGGACCAAGGTGTCTGTAAAAGGGTTAATTAACCCAAGGTCCCTGATTAATGATTTTGCTATTTATATGATGACCAGATTGACTGTACCTATATGTAAACTATGTAAATTTTAAATGACAACGAGTGACCAATTTCGTCTTTTTTAATTAAATATGACGTCACATGTGAGATAGTTGCGCAATAGAATATTGTATTTATGTCTTAACCCTCCAAATAGATACACCGTGTTGAGCACTTACTTTGAAAGCTAGTGATTCCCAAGCGGATCCCAGTGTACGCGGACCAATCGACAATTTATGATAGTTTAAACATTAATGGCACAGATCAACTTTTTTAAAGCTGTTGAATTTTAAATTTATTACTTCATGCAAAGGTTGCCATGTTTTAATGCAGTTTTTACGTTCACTCTATTTTATTAACCTTCCATAAGAATTATTATGCTCTATTCCTTCGCTTATACCCCGATGTGATCCACAATCCACAATGTTACAAGATTTATATCTGGAAACCAAAAGCTTTTACATACTCTTAACAGACGCATTTTTGAATTTATTCAAAATTGCCCTCCTAATGGTAGGGATGTTTTTGACACAATAAAAGGATATGCTATTTCCATTTAACGCATTCCATTTAATTTATGGTGTTTGAGGTGCACGTCAGGTTTTTCTCTACTCGCTTTGCATACAACACATTTTGTACAACAGTAACCATTGAAAAAAATATATTTCTGAAATAGGGGATAAAATTATTGTCTAATATTATATCCCAAGGTATTTTACTTTAATCGCCAGATTTAGATTTCTACCATTCAGGCTTAGAGGATTTAATCTCTCTAATTTCTACTTTTACGTAAATTTCATAATATTGGACTTATCGGGGCCTATATTAAGCCCTGCATTTGAAGTCCATTCTATAACTACAGTCAAAGTTACTTTAACTGTGCCATTAAAATTGCCGTGGACAAAAATGACCAGGTGATCAATGAGCAAATACAACTTTTTATATTCAATTCCAAGTTCTACGTATCTTTTTGACGCGCAATGTCCATCGGAGTTTTCATAGTGTAAAGTTGACCTAACCAATGCACTGTACACTATCTTTGTCGAATTGATGGATAGATCCCTTGAATTACGCAAACCAAAAGCAAGCATTTGAAGAGCTTTACTAGTAATTTAGTTATAATGGTTATTAAAACATACCTGTAAATCAAAGAAAACTCCCAAGTCCTTCATTACATGAACACTTTTTGCAAAGCTGGTAATCAAAGACAATTGGAA
This sequence comes from Diabrotica undecimpunctata, assembly GCF_040954645.1. Classification (NCBI taxonomy): domain Eukaryota; kingdom Metazoa; phylum Arthropoda; class Insecta; order Coleoptera; family Chrysomelidae; genus Diabrotica; species Diabrotica undecimpunctata. The sequence continues at coordinate 62,542,571 of NC_092812.1, read as the reverse complement.
TTCTAGATCTAGAAAATATAATACAGTAACATGTATCTATATTCAAACTCATTTCATTAGATTTTAACCAATTCTAAGGAGCGGCTATATCCTTATTTAAATTAATACAGTTATTAATACTGTTTACTCTTGTATATAACTTAAGATCATCTGCAAATAATAACAATTAAAGTGAACATAAAGACATACACAAATACACTTGGACACAAGAAACAAGAAAATTGAGGTCTATTATTGATTATGTTATAGTAAACCACGAAAGCTCGATAAAAATAAAAGACGTAAGAGTAAAGCGAGGCGCAGAATGCGGCACAGATCACATACTAGTAATCGCATGGATGGAATTCCCCTTCATATAGACCCAACAGAAACCGACCCAGGGAGAGTCTGACCAAGTTACGGCTCCGGCTACGCCTGTCAATACGTGCTCAACACAAGAAAAGAAATTTAAAATCAATTTATTAGAAGAAGACTCAATAAAAGACCTATATAAGCGAAGATTGGACCAAAAGCTAGAAGAGTTTCGGTATGAATCATTAGAACAAACATACGAACACATAAAAACCTGCATGAAGACAGCAGCCCTAGAAGCTCTTGGAGAAGCGGACCAAAAATACACCCACCAAACTACGAAATTAACCGAAGACACACTAACATGCATAAAAGAGAAAAAAGAACTTCATATAAAATACCTGAACACAAAAAACTATGAGGACTTGGAACTATACAGAAAAAAAAAATAAAAAAGTGAAAAGAAAAGTAGCAAATGAAAAAAATGAAAGATGGGAAAAAACATGCACAGAGATAGAACAGCACATAGGAGGAACGAGAAATTCAGAGTCATGGCGCATCTTAAAGTCGCTCCAAAGAAATAAGACAGAGAAAATCAAGATCGGGCAAATCAAAGAAAACGAATGGCAAGAATACTATAAAAAATTGCTAACCGAAGACCGCCCCGAATTCAAACAATCAGAAATAGACGGAATAGAAATCTACACACATGACGAAATCGAATTAAGCCTAGCAGAGGTAAAAAGAACGATCAAAACTCTAAAGAACAAAAAAGCAGCAGGTCCCGGCGGAATACCAAATGAATTGATAAAAAACGGATCGGAAAAGTTATTCCGTATGATACATAAAATGTTTGAGAGAGCACTGAATGGAGAAGACTTACCGGCAGAATGGACCCAAGCATATATGACATCAATATACAAGAAAGGAAATAGAAAAAACTGCGAAAACTATCGGGGAATCAGCATTATATCGTCTATAGGCAGACTGTATGGAAAGACCATAAAGGAAAAATTAAAAATATATGTACAAGATAAAATCGGAGAAGACCAGGCAGGTTTCACAGCGGGGAAAGCATGCTTAGATCACATTTACACGGTCGAACAACTAATAGAAAAAAGAATGGCCAAAAATAGATCCGTCCATCTGGCTTTTGTTGATCTTAAGAAGGCATATAACTCAATTTAAGACGACAAAGGGACTACTACAGGGTTGCTCCACATCCCCCACCCTGTTCAAAATATTCCTGGAAAAAACCCTGAAACTATGGAAAAGAAAGTGCGAAGGAATGGGTATACCAGTAAGGAACGAATATCTATATACGCTAAGTTTTGCCGACGACCAAATAGTGATCGCACAAGACGAGGATGACCTCAGTTTTATGATGAGAAAACTGGAGCAGGAATATACAAAGAATGGGATGGAAATAAACCTAAAGAAAACTGAATACCTAACAACGGAGAATACAGAAATAAAACAGCTGGAAATAGACGAAGGTAAACAAATCAAAGGAACAGACAAGTATAAGTATTTAGGTTTCATAATATCAAACAAAGGAACAACGGAGGAAGATATAAAAAATAGACTAAGACAAACAAGAGACTGCATACGAAAATTGAACCCGGTACTATGGGATAAGAACATCAGCATGAAAACAAAGAAAAAAAGATATAATACCATGACAAGAAGTATCCTCACTTATGGGTGTGAAAATTGGACAATAAATAAGAAAACCAAAAACAAAATAAGAGCAACAGAGATGGAATTTCTAAGGAGAAGCTGCAGAGTAACAAGAAGAGATAGGATAAATAACATGGAGATTAAGAGGAGAATGGGCATGAACTCCGACATAATAGACTACATCGAACAGAAGAGGTTAACCTGGTACGGACATGTCAGAAGAGCAGACCAAAATCGGTGGATAAATAGAATAACAGAGTGGAGCCCGATAGGAAGAAGAAAGAGAGGCAGACCCCGAAGATCTTTCAGAGATGAGGTGGACGAAGCAATGAGTAGAAGAAACCTACAGGAAGGGGACTGGCTAAACAGGAAAAATTGGAGAAAATGGTTGAGTGAAGGAATACAGTGAAAACTGTGGAAATCCTTGTATATATATAAACTGAAAATCCAAACCAATGTCGTTTATAAGCAGGTTGAAAATCATGGGTTCAAGGTGAGATCCATATTGGAAAGTACATTCTATCTAATTTCCTGAAAATAGCAACATGATTTATCCTATCAAAGGCGTTATTGAAAGCTGTATAAATATCATCTATTTCACTGCCACTCTCTATGGAATTAATTAGAGATTAGTTACTGTGGACCTACCAGTGACAAAACTATGCTGCTGATAAATGATAATATTCTTAGAATGCCAAGATCATTTTGTCACAAGTAAATTCAGCAGCTTGGGAATCACACTTAGCTTGCTGATAGGACAGTGGTTTTTAACATTAGACCTGTCACCGGATTTATGTACTGACGTGACTAAACAATACGCAAATGGGTTTATTCAAAGTATTAAGACACCTTATAAGAAAATGAGAAGGGATCTTATCAGGGCCGATGATCATCCATTAACTTCGAGTTTTTTATCGAAGTTAATCAACTTCTTCATTTAAAAAAACAAAACGTTTTTTGGCTTATTTCAGATGCCCCTGATGATGCTTTAGATAGCGAAAGTACTTGGGCAAGATTAAATTAAGAAAAGTGTGCTCGATATATGCCTTTCATTTTATCAAAGTTCATTTATTCGAGCATTCAACCTTATATAAACTTTTGAAAAAGACTTTTGAACTTTTGAAAAGTATTGTTCGTCGGGAACATCCGCGTAGTTCGGTAGTGATCTTTGTACGAAAGAACATTTAAAAAGTACGTGTGTGCCTGACCAAAGATGCTGCTAGTAGAACTTTCAGTAAAACAGTTGCGTGAGCAACTAGCAGAATGCGATGAAGACTGCAGCGGATCCAAGAAGATACTCCAAGAACGACTGAAGACTGTTCTCAGCAAGAATGGAGACGACACAGAGATATTCCAGTTCCAGTCAGCAGAAGAAGCAGTTTTAACGAAAATAAAAAATGTGTCGCAAATGATTGAAGAATCTTCTAGAAAAAATGATGATAAATTAGAGAACGTTTCCAAAAGATTCGATAAAACATTCGAAAATGTATCTAGAAGATTCGACGAGATTTCACAAAGAAGTAGCTAGACAAAACGACGAGAAACTCGAAAAGGTTTCTAGAAGATTTGACGAAGTATGTACTCAGAACAATGAGAAATTTGAAGAAGTCTCTAAAACATTCGATCAGATACAGAAAAATGTAAACAACGTAGAAGAGAAGATCAAACAATTAGAGACCATGATAACTAATACGAAAGTGTTACCACCAGTTAATGCAGTAGTTCTAGATCCGCTAGTGAAAGAAGAATCACCTAGAGATGAAACGACACGTCATATGCGATTCAAATTGTCACCATTTGATGGAAAGTCTTCTTGGTCCCTTAGGCAATTTGAAACTATTGCGACAGCCAATCATTGGACAGAGCAAGAAAAAGCTGTTTCCTTGACTGCTGCTTTACGAGTTGATGCTGCGGATATCCTAAGATCGATTCCCAAGGGTCAAGAAAAATGTTACCAGACCTTATTCACTCGACTAGACAAACGTTACGGAGATGCCCATCTACAACAAATCTACAAGGCGCAACTAAGAAGTAGAATTCAACGAGCAAGAGTTTGAAGCAGATGTTGCTCGTATAGTGCGGTTAGCTTATCCAGAGGCACCAGACAACATTTTGGAAGAAATTGCTGTAGATATCTCCCTCAATGGGTTAAAAGACAATGAATTACAGAAAGCTTTACGACTAGCCAGACCAAAACTTCTAGATGAAACGCTCACTATTGCCTTGGAATATGAAACAGCTAGTCGAGCTTCACGGAGCTATCAAGTACGAACCTCTGAAGAGAGCGACAAACAAAACCATAAACGTCTGGAGGAAATCGTACGGAAAGTAGTTCGTAACATGATGCCGAAGAGACGCGAAACCACATGTTGGAATGGTGGCGACGTAGGTCACATTCGCCGTAAATTGCAAGAAAATAATACAACAGTCAGAAAGCTAGAACAAATCGAACACAGGGCTGGAAAAAGTCATTCAAATGCTGATGTTTAGTCAAGACGGCCATACAGTGCAAACTTGTAATCACTTTCTTAAATTATAAGAACGACTTTGCCCCGTGAGATAAACCACCGTCATTAATGATCAATGGTAGCCTCAACAGCTACAACAAGACGTTCCCGTTGCATTAACCCGATGAGATCGTGTCCTTCAAAGTAAGTAGACTGTTATTTCCTTCTGAGGGGTTCATGCAGAGATGGAGAATCCTGTAGATTCCGCCATTCTGGGCCTACATCTGGAGGGATGATCGGGATGCTCAGATCTAAGAGGGGAGCAGTGTAACGAAATAGCCCATCTCCGATGCGTGGAATGTGTCAAAACTCTTGATGAGTTGATGATGACGTCAAAAGTAACGATGATTGAGGTAGTTTAGTGGATAAGATATTACCGAACTGTAAACTTATAAATAAATATATCTACATAAATTAGAACCGCTCGTTTTATTTAATCTCGCTACAGTATGTATATTATTATGATATTTTTTTTTTCGTTGGACAGTGGTTTTTAAGATGTCTACTACTTCTTTTGAGGAAGCTGATGTTTTAGCGAGCCACGTAGATTATTATGTCATAATTATGCCATTATATAAAAATTAAAAATAGTTATGCGCTTTTAATTATTAATATAGTTAAAAGGTTAAGTTAAAGTTACTACTGACAAACTATTATGCTCACTTGTCAAATAGTCTATATAAAACATTTATCCTTAGGGTGTCACGATATGATTAATTACCATTAATTACCGAAGAAGCTTCTATATAAATAAACCAGTATTTCATATAAACATATACGCTTTCTTTTATGCTTTATATGAACATACGCCTCTCTATTGATTGAAAGAGTAGCCCTTTCAGTTCAGAGCTGAAAGTACATGATTAATGGAACTTTTGTGTAAGTTGAGCAATAGAGGTGAGTAGGTCGTAAACGAATCAGTTAATAGGAACTATATCACATCTGGAATTGAAGTCGGTTATGTCGGATTCGGTCTTAAATCTTTTTTCTGCTTGTCGAAGTAAGAGTTAGTTTCGTTTATTGTGTTAATATACCTCATGCGATGCCAACATATAGCAAAAGAGAACAAAGGAGATATACCTTATTGAGATATCTATAGTGATTCATTCGGAGCAGCTTTGTTCTCATGTATTTGTTCTTCTATATTCTTCTTCTTCTTCTAATGGCGCTACAATTCTTTGTGGGTGTTGGCCTGCTTAATAACGTTCTTCCATTCTGCCCTGTCGGATACTTTTCTTCACCACTGCTTAATTACAGTCTATCCACCTTTTACGGGGCCTTCCACTTGTCCTATTTCCTTGAGGTTTCCATCTCTGGATTACTTTTACAGGTGAATTATCTGGCATTCTTTATAAGCGGCCAAGCCAGTTTAGTCTTTGTGACAATCTAACGATATCTGTGCTTTGCATTAATTCATCCAGCTCATAGTTTATTTTTATTCTCCATCGCTACAATGGGTTGGTCAAAATATCTTTATTAATATTTTGCGCTTAAACATTCTCAATTCATTTTCATCAGTGGTTAAAAGGGTCCACATTTCAAGTCCATATGTATCCTCTGGTCTAATTACTGTTTTGTAGATTCTAAGCTTAGACTCCCGATTCAGCAACTTACTTTTTATTAAGTCTTTGTATGCACAAAAGCACTTATTACCTCTAAGAATCCGTTCTTGTATTTCTTGACTTACTCTGTTGCCTGTCATTTATTATTAAGCCTAGGTAGGGAAAGGTGGGGGCATATTCGTAGGTAAGATTGTCTACTTTCAGATACTCATGTCGATTCAACTTTGTGCACTTCATATATTTTATTTTCCTTACATTTATATTTAGACCAAATGCAGCGGCTTCCCGTTTTAAATCTATAGCTTTTTTCGCTTAATCCCATTGTATTGCGGCTTATTATGGCAACATCATCCATCATTTAATTGCATCTTTTATTAATACAGCCATTCAGATAGTTTTCTGATAATAGCTTTGAAAATAAGATTTAAAAGTGTTAATAAGACATCACCTTGCCTAATTTCATTTCCAATATAAATGCCTCTGTGATAAATATCCTCATCTATTCTTACTGTAGCCTTGGAACCCTCCTGAGTTATTTGTATAAGTTTAACTAACTTTTCCGATATTCCTAACATGGATAGTTGTTTTAACATTTTTTGTCTATACTCCGTCAAACGCCTGTTTGAAGTCAATATACAAGTTGTAAATTCGTTGGTTGTATACATTGTATAATTCGTATGTATTCAGCATATTTTTCATGTATACCTCTTAACATAGGTATTTGGTCTATAGTTGACGTCTTTGGTTTGAAACCACATTGGTATCCACCAATTATTTCCTCCAAAAATAATTCAAGACGGCTGTATATAATGGCTGATAATAACTTGTAGGCGAAATTAAACACTGTTATGTCTCTATAATTTTCGTTTGTCTCTTCCTTGTATATAACTGTGCCACTCTTATACCATTGGTGAGGGTACTATGTAAACTATGCTTACTAAAGGATTCTGAATATATTCATATCGTTCGCATCACCCAGGACTATAACTGCGTATCCCCTTTGCACGTTTTTACATTCTACTTATAGCTGGTCATAGAATTTATCAGTTACTAGTTCATCTGCCGTTTCTGTTGGGACATAGACATTATAATTGTAATATGAAATTTACCCCTTGGGCGTATTTTACCATAAAACTAACTCCAAAGTCTCCTTATCTTTATGCTCCATAGTAGTATAAACTGATTTTTTTATTTATGCCTTCATGCCGTTCAAATTTGATTTTTTAGTTTTAATATATTACGTAATTTCAATGCACCTCCTCTTAAGAGACTTCTAGATTAAGATTGGCGACAAATCTGTCAAATTTTTCTATCTGAAGCAAAGTAAATATTACGCACCCATGACTTTTTATTTTTTCCTATACTTCTCATTCCTGCGATCTGACCATCTAATATTAGGTAATTGAAATTTTTCAAACTTCTTATGGAGCAGATTATATTTCCACAATTCCTTAATTTAATTACGTCAATTTCTATTTTTGGCATCCATGTAGTACTAAAGACCATGTACAGCATATTCTCTATCTTATTTATTTGGGTTACCAATCATTTTGCGTCTGTATGCAGACAAAAGCAATACACATGTCGTGTGTGCAAAAGTATCACAACAAGATCCTGAAGTGCAGTCATGGTTATATAGGGACGATGATCTTCACAGAGGCTTGAAGCTGTCCACAATCAAAGAAAAATCAAGGTTGGCAAAAAAACACGAAGAGAGACCCCAACTCTTCGTCAATGAGTAAATGCTTTAGATTCTTGATAATTTGTCAACCAACAGAAGGCTTAAAGAATGAAGCCGTTTTAGTTAGCACAATAGTGTAGTTCTAATTTAATAGTGTTAGTAAAAATCAAATATAGAATACAAAAATTGCAATGGGCCGGACATGTGATAAGAATGGGAGAGGTAAGGCTACCAAAAAAAGCACTGAATGCTAGGATGTAGCGAAAGAGACTGGTTGAAAAGCCAAGAAAGCGCTGGGAAGACACAGTAAACACCGACGCACAAGCCCTTTTAGAAGTTCCTGTATGGAGAAGATCAGCCACAGACAAGCAAGGGTAGAGGCAAAAAATAATGGAGGCCAAGGCTTGGGCTTTAGTACCGTAGAAGAAGAAGTGAAAATTAAATGCGGAAACTAATCACGCCAATTTGTGAAGTTTGTTTGAACGTCCCACAAAAGCGACATTAGGATTTCTAAACCATCTTGTGCCCTTGCACAACATGCCATTTCAACTAAACACAGTATTGATTTCACGAATACCAAAATACTGTGCAAACAACAAAATTATCACAAGCGATCCATCCTTGAAATGTGCCAAATTCTAAAACATCCAGCGTCCCTAAATAAAAGAACCGACATCGAGAACTTGAGCCAGATATATCACTCTTTCATCATACAAAACAAATAAAAAAACTCCTTACAAGAAATTAACTTAATTCCTATTCTTTTTTTCCTTTTTGTTAAAAAGGAGGGGAAAAAAAGGAAAAAATAAATCCTTTTTTAAAAAAAGGTCGGTCCCTGTTCGTTTACAAATTCCTTCGATAATCGTACCTCCCTGCATTCCAAAGAAACACGTGTACGAAAACAAGCCACATGTGAAATTATGACATCCTACAACTGATAGAAAACAATCGAAAATATTAGTGTGGTTTGCTGGTTTGACCCTTGAAAGCTGAAAGAGCTTAAACCAACATTCAAATAAAGCCATCGGTCAAAATTAAATGAACAATAGTGCTCTTTTACAGTTTTTTTGTGTTTTTTGTTTCTTTTTTCTCGTTTAGTTAGTAAGTTTTAATGTTAAGTTATCGTAGAGTTTTTATAACATCTAAAAAAACCTACAAAGTGTTTTTGTAAGTATGAACCCTGTTCGTTATTTACTTATACTCTAAGATCTTTTTTATTATTTGTAGTGAACTGATATAAAATATCAGTATATATATACTGATAGAAATACTATAGTATTTAAAATATATAATATTTGTTTTAAGTAGTATATATATACTATAACTGATAGAAAATAAAAGTGAAACGTACTCAAGTAAATCAATGAAGTAGTTGACGACTTTGATTTGTCAATTATTGACCGATCAAACCTCTGCTATTTAACTATTGAATATATTTTAAATATATGTATATATATATATATATATATATATATATATATATATATATATATATATATATAAATACCCATACTCTCAAATATTGATTTCCTAGTGCATCACTGACATTAACACTATCCACTTTTCTTATTTCTGCCGATATATTTATATTTTTAAGTCAGTTAATGAATTGTTTAGATATTTTCTGGTCTAAGTTTTTAATTTTTGGTATTCACTCGAAACGATGCCTGGTTTGTACAGGGAATCGTTAAAAGAAACGATTCGTCCCACCTCTATTAATCCATCTATGTGTCGTAGTTGATAAATTTGAAAAGTGATTCAATTCGAAATCCATTTTCAGATTGTTTCATTTCTGATATTTTAAACTTTTAATCTAATGGTTTTTATTATTGCAGTTAATTTATATTTAATAACAATAAATTTATATAATATATATATATATATATATATATATATATATATATATATATATATATATATATATATACATATTTATATTACATTTATATATTTATTATACAAAATCACACAAGATTTGATAATAAATTTTAAACACGATAATAAAATAAAATTGACGATTAAGTAGATTATCTGAAAATAAAGATATTTAGTACACGAAAGGTAGTGCAGATATAAAACATAAAATTAAATTATTGAAACAGATATGTTAACAGAAGTCTACATTTATCCCACTTCCAAAAAACCTAATACATCATCATGTAAAGACTTTAGACTAATGATCTCATGAGTTACTCTCTCAAGCTACTTCTTAGGATAATTCTTAATAGAATCAAGCAGAAATGTGAAGACACAATGGGAAATAAACAATTCGGTTTCAGAGAAGGATTGGGAACAAGGGAAGCTTTGTTCTCAATGCTAACACTACTTCAACGATCATGGGAAGTACAGAAACCAATCTACGTCTGTTTTATAGATTTTGAGAAGGCGTTTGATAGGGTTCAACATGGTAGGCTGTTCGAATATCTAAAAATGATTGGAATAGATGATAAAGATCTGAGACTTTTACAACATCTATATTGGAATCAAGAAGCTTCTATTCTGGTAGACGGCAAAGAAACAGACACAATTTGTATTCAAAGAGGTGTTAGACAGGGTTGTGTGTTGTCCCCAACTTTGTTTAACATTTACTCAGAAATAATTTTTAACGAAGCCTTGGAAGGGCAATGTGGAGATGTGGAGAAACTATTAACAACATCAGATATGCTGATGACACTAGAGATCGAGTCACTAGAGGATGCTTTAATAACGGACTAAGCATAAATATAACAAAGACAAAGTTACTTGTGATTAGTAAACAATACCTCGGCTCTATACAACTAATTGTCAATAATGAACCGATAACAACAGTTAACCATTTTAAATACCTACATAAAGACACTAAATCCGGATGAAGAATTAAAACTCTTATAGAAATTGCAAGAGGAGCATTTATGAAACTTAGATATATTCTGAGCAATTCTCAGCTGAACTTACAGCTGAGAATTAAGTTCCTAAAATGTTATGTGTATCTTGTATTACTGTATGGATGTGAAACCTGGATTATAAAGGTTAACATGATGAACAAATTAGAAGCCTTCGAAATGTGGTTATATCGTAGAATGCTCAGAATATCAGAGGTTCAACACATTTCAAACAGAGAAGTCTTGAACAGAGTAGGTCAAGGTGAAGGCGACTTAATAAAGATGATAAAAAAGAGAAAACTCGAATATCTGGGGCATATAATTAGAGGAAGCAGATACAGGATAATGCAGTTGATACTCAACGGAAAGATCGACGGAAAAAGAGGAATTGGTAGGAAGAAATACTTATGGCTCCGAAACCTTCGTCAATGGACTGGCTTATCAGCAGATGAATTATTACATGCCGCGCAAGATCGTGAACGATATCGGCAAATCGTCATCGAAGCTACCCACGCCTAAAACTTGGGCACGGTACTCAAAGAAGAAGAAGTATTACTTTTTCCAGAGCAAAATTGAATAGTATATAGAAGAGAGGGTCTCTACATTCAAATTTTTTAAGAGTTAGTTTTGTTAAATTTACTAACTGATTCGGTATTTTTAGCTCTTTCTTACTTTAAACATTTCTCTTCTATTTACAGACTCGTAGGCTGCTTTGTAGTCGACAAATATGCGATGAGTATCAATGCTATATTTCAGTGTTTTTTCAAAAATTTGTTTCAGGGTTGTAATCTGATGAATTGTCGATTTACCACCTGTGAAACCAGCCTAGTATTTTCTTACAATCAGTTCTGCATATGGTGCCATGCGGTGACATGGTACTGTGGAAAATATTTTATACGCTTCATTTAGAAGCGTAATTCCTCTGTGGTTCGAGCATTCAAAGATATCTTCTTTTTTCTGTATGATGCAAAGTATTCCAATCATTGGGGAGGGATTTTTGTGTCCATATTTCTTTTGTAAGCTGCTGTAATGCCATTATGGTATCGTGGCCAACTTCTTTATATAGTTCAGCTGGAATTATCTATTCCAGGTGATTTAATTCTGGCCAGGGCCGCCGCTACCATGTGTGCCAAGTGTGCATCGCACACGGGCGGCCAACAATAGGGGCGGCCAAAAGCAGTCAAAAAATGTCAGAAAATATTATTTATTGTTTGAACTGCCGCCCTTTTGTAGGTACGGAAGAGTGCCAAATAATGGAAATTCTTTGCAGTTAGTTGAAATGATTTCTAAGTTTGATGCTGTATTATCAGAGCATCTTCGTCATGTAGAATCCAAGAGTACAAATATACCACATTTAGGATGGCAACATCAAAATGAATTGATTGTTTTATTGGCAAACTCTGTGCAGGACGTTATCCTAAAACAAATTCGAGAATCTAAATATTTTTCTATCATATTAGATTGTACCCCAGATATAACGTACGTAGAACAAATAAAAATTGTAGTAAGATGTGTTTCAACTTCAACAGCAGTTCAGATTTTGACTACTTCTTGAGCTTTTCTCCTGTAACTGACGTACCTGGACAAGGTTCTGTTTGAATTTATAGAAAATAAACTGAATGAATTAAATATAAATATTAATAATTTGCGTGAACAGGGTTACGATAGTGGTGCCAATATGCGTGGTAAACACATTGGATTGCAGAAGAAAATCTTAGACAAATATCCTCGAGCATTTTTTATTCCCTGTTCAGCGCATAGTTTAAATCTGGTGGCGAATGATGCAGTAAAAATAAGTTTTGAGTCAGTGGAATTTTTTAATACTGTACAGGAACTATATGTATTTTTTCTTCTTCCAATATTAGATGAAACATTTTATTAAAACACCTTCCAAAGTTGACATTAAAAGCATTGTCGGACACGCGATGGGAGAGTCGGATCGATGCAATCGCACCATTAAAAACCCAGATTAGTGAAATATATGATGCTTTAGAAGAATTGCAAAATGATAACACAAGGGATATGAATACTAGGACTTTAGCAAAATCCCTTAAAAACAAAATTTGGAAATTCAAATTCATGTGTTCTGTGGCAAGATATTTTAAGTAAAATAAAAGTGGTTAGCAAAATCCTTCAAAGTCCAAAATTTGGCATAAAATCTTCACTTGATGCACTTGATAATTTTAAAAAATATTTCATAACCAAACGTTCTGATGAACATTTTCAAAATTTTGTAACCGAATCCAGAGAGATATCTACAAAAGCTAACATAAAAGAAGATTTCCCTAGCTCCTTCACCGAACGAATTAGAAGAATAAAAGTGCATTTTGAGTATGAAGGAGCTGATGAACCTATATTATCTCTGGAATTGTCATTAAAAATAAATTTTTATTTTAAGATTTTGTATGCTGCAATAACAGCAATTGAAGAACGGTTCCAATTACTTCAACAACACTTAGACATTTTTAGTGTAATATAATAATATGGCATAACCAAAGTTAAAAACGATGATGAACTTAAAACCAATTGTGAGAAAGTGAATCAAGCCTTTACCGACAGAAATAGCTCAGAGACTGACATTAGTGCAACCAATTTATATGAAGAAATTAAAGCTATTCAACAATTTTTTTCCGCAGAAAAAATTCCTAGTGATATTCTTGAATATATTTACGAAAATAATGGTGTATCAACATTTCCCAACTTAACTATAATAGTACGTATATTCCTAACTCTACCTGTTACTGTAGCTACGGGTGAGCGGTCGATTTCAAAACTTAAGATTATTAAAAACTATTTGCGATCCTCAATGAAGCAAGATAGACTTTCTGCTTTAGCAATTTTATCTATAGAACATGAAGTGTGTGCGACATTGGACATTAGATATTGTCATAAAGTTTTGCGAGACAAAGGCCCGAAAAGTGCGTTTTTAGTTTTTTTATGTGTTTATGTTTCTATTCACGGTTTATTTTAATTAAATGGGCGTTTAAATTAGGATATTAGGATATACATATTCTGGACGTTGGATCATGGTTATTAAATTAGGATAAAAGACGTTTAAAGTAGGATATTAGGATGGGATATTAGAACATTAGGATATACATTAGGATAATATATGGACATTGGATCATGGAGATTAGTCTAAATGTATAAGTATTTATCTATTTACAAATTATTACTGTTATATTATGCATCTTCTGCACATTTCTTTAAATAATAGTATGTATGTCTAAAGTGTTGGGAGGGGGGCGGCAAACATTAAGTTGCACACAGGCGGCCAATACCTTAGCGGCGGCCCTGATTCTGGCTAATTTTTTAACTGCATCTTTAACTTCAAAGATCGTTGGCGGTTTCTCTTCCCCCTCGTCTGTTCCCCTTACCTCATCTCTTTCGTATTCCAGGTTTTCTTCTTCTTCTTCCTCTATATTAAGTGACTGCTTAAAGTATTCCACCCATCTATTCAATACATCTTTCCTTGTTGTTAATAGGTCGCCATTCTGACATTAATCTATTTTTGATTTATGGGTGCAAATTATTTGAATTTTATATGTATCTAAGTCCTAATGTTTGTCGGCCTGTTATGAAAGTATTATGAAATACCACATTTTATGAGGAGCTTTAAATACAACTGCAATAATAGTTTAGATTAGTAAAATATTTTTTATATCATACTTTTACATATGAAGTACAATCTCGACAAAAATACTAATCATTTTCTTACAAAGAATTCATATATATTTTATACATTTACGAACGACGAACAATGTTATTAAATGCGCTGTTGTGCATTTCACGCAATCCCCAACGGGCAATTTATCCACATTCCACTTGAACAACTCATACAAATTCTAGATTTCGTCTTTTCCATGTACTTGTTCCTGCACCAGCAACTCTTTGAGTGACAACCAGTGCAGGAGTTAAATGAAATGTCAATGAAATGTCGCTCAAGATGGCATGCGGTATCCTGGGTGAACGCCCCATCCTTGTTTCTCTACGCAACGATAATAAATCTTCAGATTCCCGTGTCCAGTTGCTCGGGGTCCTATAAGGTCAATTAAAAATGTCATTAAGTCGGCTTTGTGCGTACGAAAAATTTTTGACGGAACAGGAATTTCGGATGTGTTGAGAACGATTGGTTTTCAAATTAATGAATTCTCTAATGATGATTAATGGTCATAAGTAATTCTGATCTTATTGTTACTGAGAGTTCGATTGCATAATATCCGCTTAATTGTAATTATAGGTGATTTCAACGGACAATTGGTTAAAAAACTAAACAAGGAGAAATCTAAAATAGCAAATTTTAGTCTTGTCGAAAAAAATGATAGGGGAAATACATTAATAAAGTATCTAGAGAAAAGCCTCAGATAAAATGGATGGATGAACCCTAATGAAAAATCTGAAAGATATACAGGGATGAGTGCCTTAAGAACCGGCAAAATAATGCAAAAGATAGAAAACATAATACGTTGTGAAATAAAAAGAGATGAAAGTAGTAGAGGTGAGAAGTTATCGATATTAACCTATAATTTACTTTACATTACATTAGAATTATCGAAAATTTCCCACCTTTAGATGTTAGCTCATGAGCTGGTTGACTTCAGTCATAGTAATACGTATCACGTAATGTAAGTAAAAACAGTTCAAGTAGGAGTATTTTTTTTTATTAAAAATTAAAGTATTGATCAATAATAAACTATGATTTGAGACGTCGCATACACTCTTCTCAATACAGAATTATCATAGCTTGTTATTCTTTATTCGTCAACACATAATTAATTATCAAATTACTACTAATTAAACTGTTTACTTACATTTGCTTTATTGCCTTCAATCAGTTTTTACTTTATGCGAAATTTAAAAAATGTTAATGTTCGACGTCATACTTGTAATATTATGACTGAAGTCAACTAGCTCATTAGCTAACGTCTAAAGGTGGGAAACTATCGATAGTCCTAATGTAATTTAATGTAAATTAAAGGTTTCTATCGATAATTTCCCACCTCTACTACTTTCATCTCTTTTTATTTCAGAACGTATTATGTTTTCTATCTTTTGCGTTATTTTGCCGGTTCTTAAGGCACTCATCACTGTATATTATAAGAGATGTAACGGTACTGACTCATTTGAAGACAGTATCCATAGATTAATAAGGACACTTCTTTGAATATTCAGAAAAAAATTCAACATAATATTCAACAAAACACACTCTACGTATATTTATTTTATTAAATAGGTAAAATAAAAATTTACAATAATTGTAATTTTTTCCAGTTGTTTATAAATTTTTCGCAAAATTTTCTATTAAAAATTTGTGTTTTCTGTCAGAATATAGAAAAACTTCTTTCGACATCGGCTGATGAAGACCGTATTTTAAAAAAATTTTTCACAGAACGTTTTCGGAATAACTATTAAATCAGTGCTATCTGGATATACATGTTTGAAGCCACTGAACACGTGGGTAAAACCTATTTAAATGTAGTTTAATTAACTTTGAATTACATCTTTGATATTTAAAAACTATGACGTTTAAGTTATAAAAGGAATTGATTACATGGCAAGGTAGGTCTCCACTGGGGTTGCTAGTCCTTAGACGAAGTGTCTATGAGGACTTGTTGATAGCAACTTTTGTTTCACTTTGTCAAATGTACTTATTAGCTACCAATAAAACATTTACTCTACGACTTCAGAAATTATTTCACATCGTCGAACGAGAAGTTGGACATAAGGACATTCGAATTATATTTATCCATCGATATTATCTACAGTCTTTTCATATTCAATAACTTTTGTTTTATTTTTATTAATTGTCATTCACTATTTTTTAGTACCTCATTCCAATATCCTCGAGCGCCGAGTCGCCGAACTGGGCCAGTGCACACAAGCATGAAGTCAAGCATTCTTATTCCATTATTTTTTATTGATTTTTCCACATATTTTCCTTATACCTCCTTATACTCCTGGTTATTTGCGCCTATTCTTTTATTGAAGTCATCTATTGAAGATATAGTTCCTTTTACTTATTCCGTGACCAATGCTAATTCTTCCCAGAATTTATCCTTATTATAAGCAGTCTAAACAAATTTTAAATAAAAAAAAATATATAAAAATTTCTTAGATATTAGCAAAAATGTACGTTTAAGAGATACTATGAAAGATAATGACAAAAAAGGCTTCTGGAAATTGAAGAAAATTTGTTCAGTCAGTTGAAAATAAAGAAATTAAAAATACTGTCAAAAAACTAAAGTTTTACTCTGGTTAAGTTATTTGAACATTTTAAGAACACTATATCTTCAAATTGAAATTGAGCTGATCTAGCAAATCAGCCACCTTTCAATATTAGATGAGAAACGAAAAAATGGGTCGAATGCTCCATTACGAGTGACTACACCAGAGAGAGGGAGAGAGATATTTTCAAATCAAGCTGTTTTCTATCACTACCTACCTAATTTCTGTTTCTAACTGGGTTCCGTATAATTAAAAAAATTTAACTTATTACCTAATACTGCTATGTACGTCGTTAATAGTAGAGGATCCGATATAACAAAGACCTTTACTGATCGGTTAAATGGATGAAAATTATTTGATATATAATTAAGTAGGATAAAAATTATAAAAAAATTTTTCAGTAGTTTTTCAATAGTAAAGCTCTTTCCAGTGTTCTCTACACTGGGCCGCTTGTAGCTAGTTTACCGCTACACGTTTTATATCATCGGTCCATCTAGTCGGTGGTAGTCTTCGGCTTCTTTTATAGTTTCTGGGCCCCCATTCCATAATACGTCTTGTCCACCGTCCATCTTGTGTTGTGGCTAAGTGCCCTGCCCAGTTCCACTTAAGCGTCGTGGTTCTTTCTATGACGTCTTGAACTCCTGATCTTTGCCTGATTTGTTGGTTTGTTATGTGGTCTTGAAGGCTCACGGTCAGCATTGCACGTTCCATGGTTCGCTGTGTAACTCTGAGTTTATTCGCAGATTTTTGCGTGAGTGTTAAAGTCACTGCTCCATAAGTTGTACAGGCAAAACACATTGGTTATAAACCTTTCGCTTTAGACACATGGGAATTGAACTTTTTAGAATATGGCTTAATTTGCCAAATGCTGCCCATGTCAGGCCTATTCGCCTCTGTAGTTCATGTGTTTGATTGTCTGCTTATTTTGATCTCAGATATTTGTAAGTGTCAAAGATATTTGTAAGTGTATGTATATTGATGGTTTAGAGTAATAAAATTATTATAATGAATAAAATATCTTTAGTGTCATTTTTTAATTGTTAATTATAGTCTAGACAAAATTATATAGGGCACCTCTTGTTCCTGTCTTTCTTATATCAAATAGACTATAATGCTTAATATCAAATCTGAACAATAATGGCAGCCTCGTTGATTTGCCGCACCTGGCAAATATGAGGTAATATAATCACATATATATTTCGAAAAGACACTGTGAACCATTTAAAGTTACCACGCTGGTAATAATAGGGTAAACCAAAATGTATGAAGGGAAACAATAAAGGTGGAAATAGCAGACAACACAACGGGAATCTGCAACGATAACCAGAACTGGAAACGTATCACCACTCATCAAATGGTTTTTGTTTAGAGGCCCCGTCAGGGAGTGAATACAGTAATCTGCGACATATGACATTATGTGAATGTATATTGTGCACTGCACACGAGGAAATTGTACGTATCATTAGGCCCGCCCTAATCAAATACGTCTATCATCAAATACATGCCAATCATGAACGGCAATTTGGAACCTGCTACAGTCTACTATTGAATGAATTATATTTTCGAAAGTAAGGTCAGAATCGGACTTCGTTAATACAAACATGTTCTATTTATGAAATAATACACATATTATACGATCTGTCACCCATTCACAAACACACATTTTTTTTTTTCATAAAAAAGTGTTTGAGTTTAATAGGTGTCCTATGGTAAATGGGATGTACTGATCACGAATCATGAAAAGTGTATTAGAAATTTTTCGTAGAAACTGACAAACATACTCAGAAAATATTTATTGAAACTATATTTAATAGAATAGCTGTAAAATTGTTCATAAAAAAGCAGTGCACTATAATCTACGTTGGACAATGAAAAAAATCATTCTCTTTTTTCCGTGAAAACTGAGTTTTGTCGTTTTCTTTTTGTGGATTTTTGTAAGCGAGTTCCTCTTTAAGATTCAGCAGTAATCAACCATTCTTCTAATATCCCATCCTCCTAGCTGACAGTTCCCAGATTTTCAGAAAAATAGTCAACGTGGGAATCCAGAAAATGAAATTTGACGCTTATGTTTCATCCTAGTTTTTTATAATTATAGACCATTTTGGCTACAATTTCTTTGTAGTTTTGAGACTTAATGTTTCCAGGGATACCGCCTATGACTTCTACCAAAAAACTCCATGCTTCATATTCATCCTGGGTCATTGTATTCTAGAACAAGCTGTCCGATTTTAAGATTTTAATTTAAGGGCATACAAAGATTCCATTTTTAAGTTTAGCTTCAGACCGAGTAGGAAATTTGTCACACATGTATGTTAATTATTTTGTTTATTTAAACCTTTGACAAATTGCTTCATCAATCCGAACGTTATGTGAAGGGTAGGCACAAGAACTCTTTTTGGGTCAACTAACGCATCAGGCTGCACATTTTTTGTCCCGATACAAGTCTTTATCTAAGTGGCTAATCTTTTTTAATATAATATAAATCTCGTACTCGACTGTTCCACTCGCATAAAAAACATGCATACTCTGTAAATCCAGACTGCTGACCCAAAAGTATGGATATCTTATCTTTATCTTTCAGTCGTGATACTAAGATTTGTGCAGCATCTTTCTATAGACCTAAGTCATTTAATTCTTCTTTTTCTTCTTCTTCTTCTAGTGCCGTCTCCATTAATAAAGGTTGGCTATAACCATTGCAAATTCGTCTTTATCTTCTGCTTTTCTTAAGAGCATCTGTGTCGCGAATGTTTTTCAGCCAGGATATTTGTCGTGTACGAGGACCCCTTTTTCCTTCGACTTTAGTCATATCAGCTGCATAGAATCAGCTGCAATAACTCGTACTTATCATTTCTAAGTATGTGCCCCAAATATGCTGTCTTTCGCATTCTCCTAAAAAGCCACATCTCAAAAGCTTTAAGTTTTCTCATTAATTCAACATTAACAGTCCAGGCTTCGACACTATAAAGAAGAATAGAGTGGATATAACATTTAACCATCCGATATCGGATTTACAGATTGAGTCTTTGGTTATTCAGAAATTTCCTCACCTTCCAAAAAGGCTGCTCTTGATTGCTGTATTCTAAAGCAAATTTCTGATTACGGACTCAGATCTTCAGTAATCCAGACTCCTAAGTATTTCATTTTGTCCACTTGCTCAATATCTTCATTTTTTAACTGGATCCCTGTGATGACTTTGCTCCTCTTACTGATAACAATGGTTTCTCTTTATTTTTATTGTTAAACCAAACTGTTCTCCAGTATCACAAATTGTATTTAGTAACGTCTGCAGGTATGCCTCACGTTCAGCGATAATGACTGTATCACGGATGTTATTTACATTTTCACCATCTATCTTGATCCCTTCTGTACAGTTTTCAAGTGCTTGCGTGAATAACTTTTCGGAATATATATTAAATAGTAATGGTGATAGTACACAGCCCTGTCCCACTCCTCTATTTTCTGTTTCGCATACGTGCCATTTCCATCTAATGTTACCACAGCATGTTGGTCCCATTAGAGTTATGTAATATTCTCACTATGTTAATGTCATTTTTGTCGAGCCCTTTTCTCTTTAGATATTCCATGAGAATGTTATGTTTAACTTTATCGAAAGCTTTCTCATAGTCTATAAACGCAACGAAAAGATCTTTTTGATGGTCTCGACATTTTTGGGCAAGAGTTGTGAAACTATACAGAGCTTCCACTGTTCCGAAGCCGTTACGAAAGCCAAACTGTCTATTACTCATATTCGCTTAGCACTTTCTGAATATTCTTGCATGTATTATCTTTAAAAATGTTTTTAATAAGTGTGACATTAAGCTGATTATTCTATAGTCATTACAGTGTTTGGGGTTCTTGGTTTTTGGTTGCGGAACAAAGGTCGATAGCAGCCATTCTGTAGGTATCTCACCAGATTTGTATATGTTGTTAAAGAGTATAGTTATTGCACTTAAATTTTCTTCGTCTATAAGTTTAATCAGCTCGATATGAACTTCATCTGGCCCAGGGGATCTGCCAGATTTTGAGTTGTTTATAGCATGTTGGACTTTAAATTTTAATATTATTGGAGCTTCCTCGTTATCAATTTGTGTTGTTTCCGTTCTTGTGTCCGTGAAAAGATCTTCAATATATTTAGTCCATACTTGTTTTATTTCAGTTGGGTTATTAATAGGTTTTTTGTTTTTGTCAATTAATCGGTTAGGTGCACTTGTTCGTGATTTTCCAGATAATTCTTTCACTTTTTTATGTAAATTATAATGATCATGTTTTTTCTTCAATTCTTCCACTTCGATGCATGTTTCCATTATCCACTTTTCCTTAGCCTTTTTTATTTTGTTCGTTATTAATTTATGTTTTTCTCTGTACTTATTTGGGTTTTTGTTTCTATATTTTCTTCTTTGTTCCATGATTTCCAGTATTTCTTGAGTCATCCAAGGTTTTCGGCTTTCTGTTTTCTTTTGTAGAGTTTCTTTCTTTCTTATCTTGAGTAACTGAGTATTTACCTTAGAACTTTTGGATTTTATTATCTTTTTTACCCTCGGTTTTATTTTTGAGACAAGGAGGTAATGGTCTGAGAGGACATCTGCTTCAGGAAAAGTCTTAACGCTTACAATGGAATTTCTAAATCTTAGATTGG
The DNA here is from genome assembly GCF_040954645.1 of Diabrotica undecimpunctata. Lineage (NCBI taxonomy): Eukaryota > Metazoa > Arthropoda > Insecta > Coleoptera > Chrysomelidae > Diabrotica > Diabrotica undecimpunctata. The sequence goes on along the minus strand of NC_092812.1, from coordinate 62,521,128 downwards.
TTAGAATAAAGTCGATCTGATTTCTTACGTAATTTTGTTCATTATCCTCTGGTGACCTCCAGGTATACAGTCTACGGGGTGATAATCGAAACCATGTGTTCATAATCGCCGGGCTTTCTTCTTGACAAAATTGAGCCAATCTGTCGCCTCTAGCAATCCTTATTCCTAAACCATAATCACCTATTATATTAACTTTGATCAAATGAAAAGGCAGATATCGAGCACAGTTTATTAATTAAGTCTTGCCCAAGTACTTTCGCTTCCTAGAGCATCTTCAGGGGCATTTCGTCAATTTTGACCTATCCAACCAACGTTGAGAATATCATAAACATAAATTTGTTCATTACACTACACTACACAAGGACAAACAATTTAAAATTTTTTAAAAAAGTTGAAGCTACATAATGGTTGGCATTAGATATAATGACTATGATATGGATATGAATGGCTTCATGACAGCACTCTCAGCACGAATTTTACCATCCGAAGTTCCAAAAAATTACGAAGAAGTAACGAAAGATAAAAAGTGGTTGGAAACTGTTAATGAAGAGTTATCAATTCTAGAGAAAAATCAAACTTGGGAGTTGGTGTTTCCACCAAATGAGGTGAATATAATATCCAGGTGGGTATTTACACAGAAAGAAATAAATGGAAAGATTTTTAAAAAGGCTCGACTAGTTGCAAGAGGTTATAAACAAGAACTTGATCCAGATGAAAATATTTACACTCCAGTGGCCAGAATGATAACATTAAGAGCAGTATTGGTATTAGCTCTTGAAACAGATTCAGAAATTCATCAAATGGATGTGAAGTCTGCTTTTCTAAATGGAGAATGGAAGGATCCTGTTTATATGCAACCACCTCCTGGACTTTCACAAGTTAAGCAAGATTATGTGTGTCAACTCAGGAAAGCTTTATATGGATTAAAACAAAGCCCTAAGTGTTGGTATGATCGGTTACATTTATTTTTACTTGATAAGAATTTCAGAAGATCTACTGTAGATCCCTGTTTATATATAAAATGTAATAGTTACTTGCTAATTTGGGTAGATGATTTGATGATAATATCTAATAATGTCATTGATGTAAATAACATAAAAGACCAATTATCATCAGAATTTGAAATGAAAGATTTAACTAATAATTCAAATAAAAATGTGTTTCTGGGTATTGAAATTGACAAGAAAGTATTGATTTTTTATTAATTTCGCAGAAAAATTTAATTGGAAAAGTTTTAAACCAATTTAATATGAATTATTGTAAACCCTTGGATCTGCCTATTCAACCAAAATTAAATTTAATTTAAAATGAGAATGATCTCCCTATTGTGCCTTATAAACAACCTATTGGATCATTTATGTACATTATGTTAGAACAAGACCAGATTTATGTTTTACAGTAATGTATTTTAGTTAATTTCAAAACTGTTTTGGTATCAACCATTGGAATTACTTAAAAAATGTTTTGAGGTAGGTATTTAAAGAAAACTGAAAATTTTATTCTAAGATATGTAAAATCTAATAATACTGTCATAAATATTAATGCTTTTGTAGACTCTGATTTCGCTTACAATATTGATGATCGGAAAATTGTAAGTGGATTTGTTTTGAATTTTAATAGTAATATTATTTTCTGGTAATCAAAGAAACAGTCAGTTGTAGCAATTTCTAGTACTGAGGCAGAATATGTTGCTTTGTCAAACTGTATAACTGAGTGTCTCTTTCTTAAACAGTTACTAGTGGATATGATTTGTAAAATTGATGATCCAATAGTGATATTTGAAGACAATCAGTTATGCATAAAGATTGCTTGCACTTTAAAAACATATAAACACATAGATGTTCGTCATCACTTTATTAGAGATTGTGTTTTTGAGAATAATATGTTGCTTTGTCAAACTGTATAACTGAGTGTCTCTTCCTCAAACAGTTACTAGTGGACAGGATTTGTAAAATTGATGATCCAATAGTGATATTTGAAGACAATCAGTTATGAATAAAGACTGCTTGCACTTTAGAAACATATAAACACATAGATGTTCGTCATCACTTTATTAGAGATTGTGTTTTTGAGAATAAAATTAAACTAGTATATGCACCCAGCGAACAGCAGTGTGCTGATATGATGACAAAAGCATTATCTTGTGTTAAGTTCAAAAATTTTAGAGATTGTATAGGTATCTGTAGTATTGCTACTGATAGTGATTGATACTTATCTGATACTGTTGTTTAATAATTAGTTTTAAATTATTTTGGCGGAATTGAGGGAAGGTGTTAAAATACCACAATTTTCGTCTTGATTTTAAGTGACATATGTCATGTCAGATTGTAACTATAGAATAAGTCAGTAGAGTTCACTTGTTTTTTTTATTATGGTATTGTAATCACAGACCATTGTAATGACCGTTCGCTATCAACATTAATATTATTAAAAGTATTCAATAAATAGTGAAATATTGTTTGTTTTACTGCTTCGAATCCAATAATCACTTCAGGTATCTTGATGTTTTTGATACTGAAAATTTTTACTTTCTCTTATTAAAAATTATTTCGAAATTATTTACTTATGATCGCGGTCGTGGAATAAAATCATTTTTGTATGTATAGCATTTTCTGTAACTTCATAAAATCTAAATTTTTTAGATCCGGTTCTAGCCAGAAGCGACATTGTTGGAAACGGTTCTACGTCACTTGTAAATTATTCGCCACTCAATGTGTTTCATTTGCAGTTTTTTCGGTAATTATTTTGATGAGGTATTCGGGCAATAGAATTGCTTTTCGTTACAATCAACCCTTGCAAAAAATTCAGTCGGTAATTAGTTCGTCGATCAATTCGGAGGCACGGCACGTTTTTTTATTTTCTTTACATGTAAATGTGATAAATATTTTTTTAAATTAGTTTACTTGTATACAGAAAATGTAAACAAAATTGATGAAGTGTACATTTCTTTATTTATACATGGAGTTCTACTATGTGTCACTAGGTCATTCTAGAACTTTGACGCCCAAATTTAACTGCATGGCATAACTCCTTCTTAAATCTAGTTATAAAGTTTTTTGTGATGGAAATTTTGACTTTCATCTGTCAATCATCACTTTAAAATAACAGAAGTAGGGATGTATCTCTTCCCTATTTAAAGTGAAATTTCAGTTATTAAACCCATTTTATTTGTTTAAACTTCTCCTGGGGTGAGAACTTATTAATATTCTAGATTCTAAATTCGTAGTAGATAAATTTTTATAATCTTTTAATATTTTTGAATTGTTTTTCGATCACACCCTAACCTTTATAAGCCATGTTTCATTTAAACTTTACAGGTATATGTATCTAGAATCTTTTATTAAATTCATTTTTAACTCTTGTCATTTGTTTTAATAATAATTAAACTCAATATGTTATTATGATCTGCTTTGTTTTAATTTTTGTTAATTCTAATTGAATTAAACTAGATCAAATAATATTTCGATGAATGACTTCAGAAATTCTAGCAGTAATGGAAGAGAGGAGAAAAGCCAAAGGAAGAAATGAACCAAAATATCAAGAATTACAAAGTAGAATTAAAATAGAGATAAAAAAGGCCAAGGAAAAGTGGTTAACAGATTAATACATAGAAATAGAAGAATATGACAAAAAATACGACAGCTTTAAGGTGCATAAAAAAAAGAACTAACAAATACCAAAAAGCGAGCACATTATGGGATACTCAAAGATGATAATGGTAAACTCATTGCAGACATCAAAGATAAACTAAGATTTTGGCAAGAATACATAATGACACTATTCGACGATGATAGAATGATATAAGAAGAACCACAGGAACAAACAGGACCGAAAATAATAATGTGCAAATTAGAACAGGCAATTAGAAATGCAAAGACCGCAAAATCAGTAGGCCCAGATCAGATACCCACTGAACTAATTAAATGCATTGCCGAAGAAACACTGGATATACTTTTAGATCTGTTCCACAAAGTATAAACAACAGGAATAATACCCCAAGACTGGTTGCTGTCCACGTTTGTAACACTAGAAAAGACAGTACATGCGACATAATGCTCCCAGTACAGAACAATTTCCTTAATAAGCCACACACTTAAGATATTCCTCAGAATAATACATGGAAGACTATACAAAAAAATAGAAGAAGATATAGATGACACCCAGTTTGGATTGAGAGGAGGACTAGGAAAGAGAGAGGCTCTGTTCGCTTTTAACGTTCTCGCGCAAAGACGACTAGATATGAACCAGGATCTCTATGTCTGCTTTATAGATTATCAAAAGGCTTTTGATAGAGTACGACATCAGAAACTCGTAAAACTGTTGAGAGAAAAGAATGTGGATAGTCGAGATATACGGGTTATTGTCAATCTGTACTGGAATCAAAAAGCAAAGGTTAGAATCGAAAATGTTGAAACAGAAACAATAGAAATCAAAAGAGGTGTTAGGCAGGGTTGCGTGCTGTCCCCATTGCTATTCAATCTGTACAGCGAGGCTATTTTTAAGAAAGCAATATCAGAGGAACAACAGGGTACATCAATAAACGGTAAAATATTAAACAACATTTGCAACAAGATTTGCAGACGACACCGCTGTTTTGGCAGACTGTCTGTTTATGATTATTTCTAAGCAACATACAGTAGGAAGGCTAGATATCGAGGGAAAACTAGTAGAAAGAGTGAATAACTACAAATATCTGGGAACCTGGGTAAATGAAAACAATGATCAAGGTAGAGAAATAAGGACACGCATTGAAATTGCGAGACAAGCATTTATAAAAATGAAAACAATGTTTGTCAATCGAGACTTTCCTCTGGATCTGAGGATGAGCCTTAAGATGCTACGTGTTCTCGACTTTGTTGTATGGAATGGAAAGCTAGACACTAAAAGTGAGTAATATAAATAAGTTGGAATCATTTGAGATGTGGTGCTATGGAAGGATTTTGAAAATACCATGGACCCAACGACTTACAAAAGCAGAAGTGTTAAGAAGGCTACAATAGGATTGCGAGGTCATAAAGCACATCAAAACAAGAAAGCTGGAATATTTAGGCCACATTACCAGAGGTGCGAAATATGAGATATTAAGGCTCATAATGCAAGGTGAAATCAAGGGTAAAAGATCCATAGGAAGACGAAGAATTTCCTGGCTGAGAAACCTAAGAGAGTGGTATAGTTGCAGCTCAGTTGATCTTTTTGGAGCAGCCGCCAATAAGGTAAGGATAGCTGTGATGATAGCCAACCTCCGATAGGAGAAAGAACTACAAGAAGAAGAAGAAGAAATAATATTTAATTTCTCAGGGTTCTTTACTACACAATAAAATTTATTTTACTTTCAATTCGTGGGTTCTAGTATTTCTTGGATGCTGGCTTTCTTTAGGATAGACAAAGGGAATAAATGTTATAACACAGTTTGTAACCTTTTAAAACAAGCACCATTTATTTCAATACCATATAAACTATCAACATAAAAATTGTACACACTGAATTATCGATTCCTCAAAGCAAAAGAAAACTTAATTCTGTTATTTCCCTTTTAAAACCTATTTATTTAATTTACTGCAAAATTGTTCTCATTAACTTTCTTAAAAACAAACAAATTTTATTATATGCACATTTTCTGACTAATGAATTCAACTTTTTTATTAATTGCTTTATGATAGGAGTTTAAATAAAATATATAGTGTACATACAACGCTTATTTCACAAACAAATTGACTGACATTTTTTATCTTCTTTCTTCGATGTCTCCCAACGGATACTGACTTAGTCTCCGGATTGTGTTCCCGAAATACTGTCCAATTTTCCAAAACACGTGTGGCTCTACTTCCTCCCTCCAAAAACTGTTACACAAAAAACAGCACCCGTTCAGTTTCTCTCCAAAAAAAAACACCTCCAACTCGTTTCACAATAATAATAATGGGAGAAGACACTCTGGCTCCAAAATCTGAGGAAGTGGTTCGGGCTCACATCGGTCGAACTATTCAGAAGCGCCGCAAATAAGATCAGAATTGCCATGTTAATAGCCAACGTTCGCAACGGACAGAGCACTTGAAGAAGAAGAAAGTCTTCTTCTTCTTCTTCTTCTTGCGTCTTTTGCCTCTAATGGTTATCTTGTACAAACTTTATATAACTTTTTTTCCTTTTCTTACAGATTTAGGAGTCTCTTCGGCCACAAGGAGTTTGAGATTCTCGACCTCGGTCTCAATTCGTCTACAACTATTGTGCTCACCAATTTAAGCTCACACACAAAAACTTATACTTCTTTTTCACACACTGTTCTCAAACTGGACTTCTTCTTCTGGTCGTTACAAACACAATAATGATTCCACACACTGTTTTTAAAGTGGACTTCTCGTTTTCGATCTTAAAAACACAATGATTCAAATCTCCTCGTTCAATTTTCAAGTCGACTGCCCTATTGTCCTCCCCTAGTACTTTCTAGCCAATCAACATTCATGCATACAAATTCATCCCGCTATCAAACTTAAAACTTTCCTAATTTTAAATTTCAAGAAATCAAGCGTGTTTACTGTAATTGTTTTTTCCCACACTTAACAGGATATGATATCCACTAAGCTTTCTTTTGTTTTGCTACAAGCAAATAAATCTTTGTAAAAGATAACATCTATTCGTAGCATTACCTTCGAAGAAAATAATATACAACCCATTATATACCTAACATTAATTTTGAATTCTTATCTGCTACAAAACCATGTATAATTATTTGTAAGATTTTAAACAATACTTTCTCACTTTCTAAATAATCCCGAATTGCTTTTCTATACACATGTTCTTAGAAACTATTGTTTTAGAGATAGTGCAAACACTCCTGACCATGGAGCTGCGCGAAGGCGGGGTCAAAATTCACGTAAAGGCAGAAAGGTTCTATTGTAAACCAAATTTCGTCTACTGCGCAGTGGTCAGGAGTGTTTGCACGATCTCTACTAACTGTAATTGTTTAAATCCACTGTTCTCCGAAAACTCTTATTACAAATAAAACATTATATTTTTGCAAACGATAAAAATTATTCTCATATTGCAACTGATTTTTATTGGGGCAAACAAAATTTCCTGTATAGTTTCTTTTCTTTAGTAATATTATTTTAAGTCTTTTCCTTCCATTACTCGTAATACTTCCAAAAAGGGTCTCAATGTTTAAAGATGGCTCATATTGTGATACAGTGTGTTTGTTGATATTTCTGGCGTCTAAACATAGCCTTAATTCTCCACTACTTTTCTTTAATATCACGATTGGATTGATATAAGGTGAGTCACATCTCTGTATGATTTGATCTTCCAACATTTTAATAATTTCTTCTTTCACCTCGTGCCGATACTTATATGGAATCGGATATGTCTTCGATCGAAAGTTTTCTAAATTTTTTACCTCAAATGAATGTTCATACTTTTTTGCAACTCTATTTTCTTCATTTATTAAATTTTCATAGTCTCTTAAAAGCAAACGCATCTCATTTTCTTTTCCTTATCCACATATTAATTCTCTTTGTTTTTTTATCAGATTCCTGACACATGTTTATCGTATATTCTGCATCCTCGTTTTCACATACCTCTTCTTCAAAAACCACTTTTCTAATTTATTCTCTCTATTTCCGTCCATGCTCATTTCGTTTCATACGTCCCATGTGTGAATGTCTTTTGTTATCCTTCTTTCTTTCGCTGGGCTCATCTCTTCTTTTGAGCAATCCCATGTTTCATTTTCTTCTTCCTTTCTTCCCTCTTCTGTGCTCGTCTCATATGAGGAATGCCAAGTTTTAGTTTCTTCTATCCTTTTTTCTTCTTCTTCTGGGCTCATCTAATCTTTTGAGGAATCCCATGTTTTATTTTCTTTTACCTTTTTCTGCGGCTTTCTCCTCTTTCCTCTTTGTCCTTGTTTCGTTGCCAAATTCATCTCCGCGGTTTGTTCTTCATCTGAATCGTCCATTTTTCGTTTCTCATGTTTCTTGCCCTTTTCCAATTTGTCCTGTTCTTCTTCTTTTTCCTCCGTGAGTTTCATCTTGTTATTTTTGAAATCAATTACTACATATTTCTCTGTCAATTCGTCCACTCCTACTATCATGTCATGCGACATGTTTCGCATGATCACACATTGTATTGCATAAAATTTCTTGCCCAATCGTACCTTTATTCGTATGCCTTCATTTATCGTTGCCAATGTCCGTTTATTTGCGTCCACTACATTTATTAATTTCCGATCAAGTGTCTATCATAATTTTAATTGGTTTCTCGTCGAAAAATCCATCTACAAATTTTAAATTGATTCCATTTCTTTGATTATTATTTCCTGCGAGTTTTATAAATTCCTCTGGGTGACAAAAAATTCCTGTTTGATTATTTTTTTTTAGTGTGAGCCTTCGTGAAAAGACGCCTGTTGCTCTTCAGTGCTTCTCCTTTCGTCGCTTTGTCTCTCTTCCTCATATTCTATTTGAGTATTATTGACCTCTGAGTCTATTTTTTCTTGGTCTGTCAGATTAGTATCGGTTTTCTCGATATTCCTGTTCATTTCGTCCAATATTAATTCTGTTCTCGTGATATGTGCGGGTGGTGTTTCGATTCTGGTTTTCTCGATATCTGTCCTCGTTTAATTGCCGATTTCTTTGTTCATAACTTCCTCGTCCGTTTTGTCTATTTTCGTTTTCCTTCTGGGAATGAATTTTCTTTTTGTTTAGTCTCTCCTATAATTTTGTCCTCTATCTCTGTACTCATATGTTTCTCTGGGTCTGTAATTTTCGTGCGATCTTCTCGCTTTTCATTTTCTCAAGCGCGATTCTCTTATTTGTAGGAATTGGCACAAACTATCTATATCTTTGAACTTTTGCAACGTGATATGGTCTTCTATCGTTTCTTCAAAATGTCTGCAATCAGTTCGACTAATTGTTCTGACGAGTAATTTTATTGTAAATGTTTTGAATTATTTATTATATACTTGTAGTGCGTATGTTTTTTCTGAGATACCCATCCTATCATTGTATCTCCCATTTTGTAATTCTTTGTTGATTTATAATTGTTGAATTTTTCCTCAGAAATAATTCAAAAATTTCTGTTCAAACTTATGCCAACTGTCAAGTTGTCAAACCAGAGACTAGCCTCATCTTTGAGATGGTTTCTGATCGTTTCTTTAACTGTTTCAAAATTTCCAATACATTGTACTTTTTTTTAAGTTATTTATGAATGGAACTGGGTGTAATTTTTTTACATTCCCGCCAAACTGTATTTTCACATCCCCTGAGCTTGGGATGAGTATTTCTCTCCTATCTCCCGCCTCTCGTTGTTGCGTCTTGATTTCCGCAGTTTGTTTTTCGTTTTGCTTAAATTTTGGCTCTATTTCTCGCCTGTCTTCTTGTATCGCATTTTCAAATTTGATTTCTAATTCTTCTAATTCTTTTTTCTGGACATTCTTAATTTCCTTCATTTGAATTTTGGTTTCTTTAATCTCTATCTCTTGTTTCTCGCTTTTTTCTACTCTCGATACTCTCTATATTTCTGTTGTTTTCTTCTAAGGCTCGTTTTGTCTCTTGTTGATTTTTTCCATGGTTTGTTTTGTTTCACGTTGATTTTATTTTATGGTTTGTTTTATTTCATCCATTGCTAGTTTTGTTTAATCCATTGTTCATTTTGTTTCTTCATGGTTTTTTTCCATTTTTTGTGACTGTAATTGCATAAGTTGTAATATTCTATCTATTCCCGATTTCTCCTGACTTTCTGTCTCTATAATTGTTGTTTCTAACATGTCTTCTTTCTAAATTTTCTTCTTGTTTTTTGTTTTCCTTGCTTTTATTTCTTGTCACAGACATTTTTTTCTCGAAGTAATATCCCCGCCAAATATGAAACTTTAAAACACCCTAATGTTGCAAATATGACAAATTTTCTCTCACCCAATGCAATAAATTGTCAATATAAATATCTTTATCGGTTCTGATCTTGACATGTAAAGATTGTTGGATGTTTTTATGCTATAAAACACATCAACCTTTCTGTTGATGTGTTTTATATAGATTTATATCGATGTTTACTTAATTGTTAAAGCAATTTTTTAACTTTGCTTTTTAAAAAATATTTCATATTTTCCAAAAATATGCAAATTGCATATTTTTAGAAATTTTTTTGCTTAAGTAAGTGCTAATTTTGATATTTGTTTCATTCTTGTAATCTGGTCTTTACATATAACGGTCTTTAAACAATTGAGATGGCAGAAAGACCAGCTAATGTTAAAATATGACTGCTTTAACACAGCCTTCCGACAGAGTTAGCGGTGCAAATATTTGGTTGATCAAACAATGCTACAAATTTATAATAAAAATTGTCTAATGTTATGTTCCAACAGTGACACACGAGACATACAAAAAATGATAATTTATACGTTAAAACAGTAGACTAATTTCTTAGATTTTTATGTCCTTAATTTAAAATTTAAAGCAAAAGATTTTTAATTTTATAAAAGACAGACCTTTACCATAATTGAAGGATATCCCACAGAAGTGGGGATTCAATAATCTCCACGGACCGCAATATATCCTTTGATCTTTCCAGCGGAGATTAATATTTCACACTTGATGAGGTACTTTAATACCTATGGCTTGCAGTCAGTAATCCTTTGACTGAGGTTCGATCGTGCGTTCATCGAACATTCTATGAATATTCAAAACGCACGCAAATGACTTACATGCGTCATTTTTTGTGCCAGCCCGGAAGGCGTATCAACGATGCGGGTGCGAAAAATTAATAGAGCTCTACACTACAGTGGAGCTACCCGCATTTTTGGATAGGTACATACTTAGTAGGCGGAGATTAACAAGAGATGAAATTAGAAGATTATCTAGAACAAATAAAACAGCTAGAGCAAGAAATCTAATTATTTTATTGATTGTTAAATACATGAAGCTATATAACTAGAAATATTATTTTTTTATTAAATATGTAGAACAACAACAAGATTCTTCAGTCGACTACTAAAGAATAGCCAATAATTTAAATATAAAAATAAAATAGGCGGTTAGCGGGTAGGAACTCCTTGTGACAATCCTACCAGAGAAAGTGAATCAATCCCTGCCCTCTGCAGATTCCAGGAGTTTCCTGACCCAGGAAACTAGAACCTGATTAGAGTCCCTTGTTCAGGGTCACGGATGAAGACCACAACGGTATCCACGGCAGAGAAGAGCATCTTCGGTACGGTGTGTATAGCGGAACCGTACTGGTGGGATAACAAAATAGAGGAAGAAATAAAATGTAAAAGACAACTATCCCAACAATATTTAAGCTCAAAATCATTACAAGACAAAATAAAATAAAAGAAAAACAAGCAGAAGTACGAAGGAAAATCTCTAAGAAGAAGAACGAGTCTTAGGAAAGAAACTGCCAACGAATAAATACTTATCTAGGAGGAACCAGAAGCACAGAAAGTTTTAAACTGATAAAAAAATTGAGAAAAGAAAAGAATAAAGAAGTAATACAAAGCATAAAACCGGAAGACTGGAAAGAGTATTTCAAAGGACTTTTGGTAGAGAATAGAGTCGAATTTCAAGAACATAGAAATCAAAACCAAGATAGAATTTCAATTAGTCGTCTCGCCAATAAGATTAATAACAGAGGAAATTAAAAATGTGTGTAAACAGCTGAAGAGGAACAAAGCACCCGGACCAGGGGATATACCCGGAGAATTGTTTAAGTACGGAACGAACAAATTGTACGAATGTCTTCAACAACTATTTCAAGAATTCATAAACACAAGCGAAATCCTCTACGGAATGAAAGATATCATACCTCAGTACTATACATAAAAAGGGTGATCAAAATAATTGTGAAAGTTACCAAGGAATAGCTGTAACCACTATTGACCACATATTCTCCTTAACCCAGATAATAGAAAAAAAGATGGAACGGAATCAAGAGATATATTGTTGGTCGACCTACGGAAAGTCTACGACAGCGTTCCACTGAAGAAGCTGTGGCAATCAATGCAAAGCACGAATATTAATATAGAATTAATAAAAGCCGTCAAAGTGCTATACAACAGGATTTATAACATTAAAAGGATTAAAGCAAGGAAGTTGTTCTCACTTTATTTAAAATATACCTCGAAAGTTCTTTAAAAAGATGGAAACAAAAATGCAGGAGAATGGGGAGACCGCTCACCAACATTATGGTATATACGCTCAACTTTGCAGACGATCAATAATGGCTCAAGATTATGACGATTTAAACTATATGGCAAGAAAAATTAATTGAAGATCATGATATATGGGGTCTAGAAGTAAAAAAAAAGAATACCGAATACCTGTGCATTGGTGTAGAACAAAAAGATCTCATATTAGACGATAACACCACGATAAAGCACTGCTGTGACTACAAATATCTAGGTATCACTATTTCACAAGATGGAACATTAGACAAAGCCATAAGAGAGAGAAATACGTCAGGGAGAAAAGCCATCACAATGTTAAACAGCATTTTATGGGACCAATCCATCAGCAATGAAAATAAAAAAAAGGATATATGAGACTATAGTAAAAAGTATCACTTTATACAGCTGTGAGGTGTGGCCACTGAAAGAAAGAATACTGATAACGCTGAAAGCGACGGAAATGGATTTTTGGAGAAGAGCTGCAGGAAGATCTAGAAGAGTAAGGATTACCAACGAACGCATTAGAGAAATAATGGGAATCAAACGAACGAAATCGAATAAAAAGGTTTCTATTTAAAAATTCACGTTCGGGAAATAAAAAAATAATAATAACGTTTATTTACATAAAAATATACAAATATGAAAAAAATATATAATGTAGTTATGTGTTATTTTCAACGCAAACAAACCATAGAACCCATTAAAACTGTTCAGTTGCGCATGCGCAAGTTTAGTTTTTATATTGTTTTGTTGTGGTGGATATATAACATAACAATATAACAATATATATATATATATATATATATATATATATATATATATATATATATATTGGAACTGTTTGCATACACTGTCATTAAATAAAAAATGTAGCTATCAATCTACGTCACTGTATTGGCGACAAGGTGAATGCATCTCCCCGGTAACATTTCATTAAGGGTAATTTTGGTAGACCACTGAGTGGTTGACATGGCATGGCAGTTACTAATTTATCAGGTGCTAAGTTCAAATTTGGACGTAATTGTAACCTTTTCCGGTTGAGACAGATTATATTTCCCGTGATGAGTTCGCGCTATTGTTTCCCAACAAAAGGGCACTTGTCGATTTATATATAATGATGATCTTCTAAAGCGAGGGAGCCACATGGTGTACTTTGTATTAATCTAATAGAACACTATCCCTCTACGTTTAGAATTAATTAAAAGTTGAGATGCGTTCAACTGACAGGATGAGTTCCTAACCCTGGGAAACTCTGAGCGTCAATTTACAGGACAGGTTTGGATTTTCTATAATATATGCAATAAATATAAATTCTAAATAACAGTATTTTATCCACCAAGTTCATAATATAATTTGGTACTTTTTCACGAACGGAAAATTTGACAGCACAGGGCACTAGACAAGACCAATTACATAAGTGAAAAAAGAAACAATGCATATGCTTCGAACAATATCTTTTCTACGGCCCTATGCAAATAATAAAAACTAACCAGCTACTTCTATTATTAATGTAACCTAAAAATCGTTAAATAAGTCATTAAAAAGTTAATAATTACTTAATCATCATTATTCTTAGCGTATTCTACAAATTATGGTGCAGCCTCCCTTACATGGCCGTTCTTCATTTCTACCCACGATGGTCTAATGAAATGAATTGAATTTCGAAGAATCTAAAAACCAATTGTTCTAAGAATTTTGGAAATGGATGAAAATTTAGTATAATGTTTAATTTAAAGAGATTTTGGAATGACTTGATGGTCAGGACAGGATTTAAGGAAAGCAAGGTCACAGAGAAGACGGTATTTGTGTAAGAAGTTAAAAAAAAGATTTAGTAAATATGAAAAATTCCTCCCCCTAGACGCGAAAGAAATGTTCAGACAGTTCTTAGACACAACAAATTTACAAATTTTCATAACCTACAATAACATTTACTCTTTCAATATTCCTCCATTATTATGAACCACTTTCGATCGTCTTTCTCACCAAAAAGCCAAACACATTTCTGACGACAAACCCAAACCCAGAAACGCAAACTGGACCAATTTACCTGTCAGATAAATCCACAGCCCATTCCGAATCAACAACCTATTATTATTGTATGCAATTTCTCAGATATTCGCATATTTGATTTAGCTACCAAAGCTCTGTCAAAAGGCTTCAATTTTTCTGTCACTCCTTTTTTCATCTCAGCTGAGAAAATTATTTGTCAAACTAAAGAAGCTATTTCTCATCTTCCTTCCGACCAAGCCGAAGTTGCCAGACAAGATATCGTCAGAATTCCCCGTACCTCCAAACCTTCTCCACCTGCTGGTTACAATACCTTGATGACACCTTTGTCATTTGGCTCCATGATAAAGACACATTAGATCTCTTCCTCTACCACCTGAATGGAATACATCCCAGTATTCAATTCACGATGGAAGTTGAGTCTGAAGCGTCTTTTTCATTCCTTCATGTTCTTATTCAGAAACGCCCACCTCACACTGTTCCGTGTACCGGAAACCCACCTATACAAACCGTTATCTCTATGCCCAGTCACATCATCACCCCGCCCCACTCAATTCAGTTTCGCCCAAGACATTACAGAGCCCAACTCAGTATATAGATTGAACCAATAAGTAATGAAAGCAATGAAGTTGATCTGAGGAGAGTACATAATTATTTGGGACATAAAAGTATCCCGTACCATAAATATCTGGTAGAATAAAAGTAAAGGAAGAACTATTGCAACAGAAAACAAAAATAGGATGCCATCAATAATATTTTAAGAAAAAGAAATTATTAACATTGGATTGGAGAAGAAAATCTTAAGACCGTATTTAAGATATTGCTTAGAAATGTGCACTTAACATTTAAACACAAAGGATGTTTGACTTAACCAATATCAGAGGGGACAGATAGAGATTAAGAATCAGGCCGGTCCTGACTGCAAATCAAATAAGATATTTATTTCGTTAGGGCTCTAACAGTTTTTACTCAATGGCATTTTATCGGAACTTTATTTTAACGCTTGAATAACTTCAGCAGGTTTAGTTACCACCTGTTTTAGAGTGTCAGAAAACAATTTAATTTTGTTAGATAAAAAATAGAGGGTAATGTAATACTGGTAAATAAACCATATTAAATGTTTACCATCGTATTTCTTATACAACAAATGTAAAACAATAGTTGCAAGATATAATTGTCTGTATTATACCTAACTAAAAAAAATTGATGAAAATATTTAACAAATAATACGAAAAATTAATAATAAATGCTACTAAGAACCTTATAACAATAATCTTCTGAATCTTCCCCCCACACTTCATGAATTCAATGACTTACTTAGAGATTTGAAGGACTAGTCGTGGATGATGTAGCATCTATTTTTTTAAAAAGACTTCCCAATTCAGTCATGAAGGTAATGCTACATATATTTAATCGCAAATGGCAGCAACACCAGTACCCCACAATTTGGACTTTTTTCTTCTACTTCTTAAACATCAAAGTCCTCGTCTAGACCCCGACTCCTATAAACCCATACATTTGACGTGTTGCGTGAAAAAATTACTTTAATGTCACATTAATCTTTTCTCTGCTTTAAACAAAATCATACCTGTTAGACCGTTAAAACTATTACCGATAAAAAACCAAAATAAAGCATATTTTTAATTTCATTGTGCTTATTTTGAGAATTAAAGAGATAAATTTCCAGTACGAAACAAGATTGAATATTAATTTTTACATAAAAACTGAGAGTTTGACCTAATATATTCGTAAGCACGAACCTTCAAAAAGTGGTCGAAATTAAAATCCATTTGTCTTGTTAAAATTGGATGTAGTTATATCAAATTTGAGTAATCATGCCCAGAAAATCAGAAAACATGATTCTGCATATAATTCCAGTTAGTCAACAAGTTCTTGTATTTTTTGTGGAAGCACATAATTTTTCACGTGAATGCAACAATTTTAATACATTCGCGACACTGAAATTACGAAATTAAGACCCAAAAGCGGGTTTTTAAAAAATTATCGTAATCAATTTATTTATTGAGAACGAACAATTCCAAAGTATGGTAACAACTACAAAAACATATAGTTTTTTTATATTTCGTCACACATTGGATAATCTTCTTCTTCTTCTTCTATTTCTACTTCTTGGAGATCTTTCGATCTGTTTAATTCTGAAGCTGCTTCTGGTTAATTTCCTGGTAGGTAGATTGCCAACTATCCCTCCATCTTTTAGGTGGTCTTCCGGGAGGTCTTGAACCGGGCGGGTTGTTTTCTAGGGCAATTTTTGGGAGTCTATTCTCATCCATTCGTCTTACATGATTGTATCACATCCCCTTACGCCACCTTCCCCATCTTACAATATCTTGAATTTTGCACTAGTCTCTGACGTTTGTATTTCTCACCCTGTCTCTTCTTGTTGTGCCCACTATTGTTCTTAGGATTTTCATTTCGGCAACCCTTAGTATCTGTTTCGTTTTGTTGGTATCTTCGCGCACTTCTATGTCATATGTCATGATCGGTCGTATACAAGTCTTGTAGATTCTAATTTTACTATCTGTGCGCATATACGGATTTGACCAAACTATCTCCAGTAGACATCCCGACAATGCGGATGCTTTGTTGATCTGACTTCTTAGCTCCTTTACTGGGTCGTGTGTGCTTGATATATCTATGCCCAGATATCTAAATTGCATCACCTGTTCTATGGGGTTATTTTCAACCACTAACTTACATCTGAGCGGATCTTTTGCTATTATCATACATTTAGTTTTGTTGGTAGAAATGGTCATATTTAGTTGGCGGCTTATTTGAAAGAACTGAAAGAGCTGTCTCTGAAGATCTTCTTCTGATTCGGCAATAATTGCTGCATCATCTGCATAACACACCATAACAATTCTTTTGTTGCCCATTCTGTATCCGAGATTGAGGGATGTTACTTTGTTTATAATTTTGCTCATGAGTAGGTTCCTCCCGTTGTTGGAATATTTTCAGTGAATTGGTCTCCTGCTCTAACTTTGGTTACATTGTGGTTATTTAGGTTATGGACTATCTTTGTTATGTTGGTCGGTGTTTTATTTTCTATTAATATATTTAGAATGTCTTCCAGGCGAACCCTGTCAAACGCCTTCGTTAGATCAATGAAGTAAATATACGCTGGCATGCCGAACTCTATAGCGTTTTCTTTTATTTGTTTTATTATGAATACTGCATCTGTTATAGACCGCCCTCTTGTAAAACCTTGTTGTTCTTCAGCATTAGTGATTTGCCTTTCCAATTTGTCCTTAAGAATACTCGTAAAAAATTTCATCGTTGTATTTAAGAGAGTTATTCCTCTGTAGTTTTGTGGGCAAGTTTTTTGTCCTTTTTAAAATATGGGGATTGTGATGCTTTTATGCCATTCCTCTGGTGTTTCTGTGTCGTTTAAGATTTTGTTAAATAGTTGTGACAGTTTACTTGCAAGTTCACGGCCTCCATATTTTAAGAGTTCATTGGGTATACCATCTGTTCTAGGTGATTTTCTGTTTTTTAGCTTCTTGGTCTTTGCTTCTACCTCTTTGCCATTGATTGTAGCACTTATATCTGCTTCGTATTCGTTTATATTTAGCGTTTCTTCAGCATCATATAGCTCCTTAAAATGCTGTTGCCATGTCTCTATAGGTACTCCCTTGGTCTGCACGAACTCGTTAACTGGTTTTTTCCTGTTCCGAAGCATTTTCCGTACTTTCTTTTGGGCACCATATAGGTCGTAGTCCATGTCACTGGTGAATTTAGCCCAATGTTCTCTTTTGATTGATTTTATTCTTGCAGTTACTTCGTTTCTTACTTGGACAAATTCTGCGAGAGCTTCTTCCGATTGTGTGCTTTTATATCTCAGGTAGCATTTGTGTTTTAATTCAGAGAGTTCTTTTACCTCTTGACAAAACCACGGTTTGATGTGGTTTATCGCCCTCGTGTTAATTCTCCGCGTTCCAATTGCTTCTTCTGCTGCTTGGTTGATACATTTCCTGATTTTTTGCCAAGTCTTCTACTCCCCATTCTGGTTGTAACTCGATCTCTTTTAGTTTGGTGGTAATCCTGTTCTCATAAAGGAGTTTTGTACTCTCTGTTGCTAGCGACTCTATATTGTGTTTTTCGATGAGCATTGAGGGTTTTCTGTTTCATTGCGGACGTTCTAGTAGCATCTTGCATAAAACAAGGTTGTGATCGGTCCCTAGGATAGCAGATGTTAGGGCTCTGACATCAAGTACTTGTGACGGTGTTATCACTCGATTTGTGATTATAAAATCTATCATTGTTCGCTGGCCTCGATTATTGTTAAAAGTGTATTTATGTTAGTCTTTATGAGGAAAGTATGTGTTGTTGATTCTCATTTCATTTCTAGCGCAAAAGTCTATTAGTGCTTCGCCGTTTTCATTAATTATTTCTTCGATGTACTTTTGTTTTATACCTGGTATGACATCGTTTCCGATCCGCGCATTAAGATCCCCGAATACGATAATTTTGTGTTTAGCATTTATGTTATCTACGGTGTTTTGTAATTCTTGATAGAAATTTTCAGTTTCTGCTGTGGGCTTAGATATGTCTGGGGCATATGTGCTTATCAGGTGTGTTGTGATGTTACGCATTTATTCTTAATAACATATGTATTCGATATCTTCAATGCTTTGCGTGTATTTATCGTGCAGCAAAATTCCAACTCCTGAATGTG
The DNA here is from genome assembly GCF_040954645.1 of Diabrotica undecimpunctata. Lineage (NCBI taxonomy): Eukaryota > Metazoa > Arthropoda > Insecta > Coleoptera > Chrysomelidae > Diabrotica > Diabrotica undecimpunctata. The sequence goes on along the minus strand of NC_092812.1, from coordinate 62,502,289 downwards.
CACTTTCTTGTTTAGCTTTTCCGCTGTATATGAGTGTAAACTCTCCGTATTTTGATGTTCCTTGGCCTTTTTTCTATGTTTCGGAGATTGCGCAGATGTCAATATTGTGTTTCTTTATTTCTATTATGATCTCCTGGTCGCTTCCGTTCCACGACGTTATGTTCCAGCACGCTTGTTTAGGTTTTCGTTTACCAATTCGTTTTTCCGTTGTCATAGAGCGTGTCGTCATCTGATAGTTCCGTCCGGTATCCGAGGTTTTATCTTCAGTTATGTGAGCCATTATGGATTCTTTACCACAGGTAGGTGGCTAACTTCACCTTAGGGACCCTCCTCCTTTATCCGGGCTTGGGACCGGCAGTGTCATCCGATGAGCTACTTAATCCATCCATTAGACAACTCAAGCGGAGTTATATTGGATAATCCCGTAACTCTGATGGTGGTGTACAGGAAACTTGAATCTGCCTTTATTTATTATACGAATAATTACTCAAGTAACTGGAATATAAGAATCCGTTTGGAGTTCTCCAGTACTAACTATAAGATAACAGTAACACATAATTTAAAAATAAAATAATATTACGATTGATGAAATGAAATTTTTATTTTTAACTTTTCGATTTTTTTTTATTAAATATTTGAGCATTTCATTATCATATCATCATTATCATAGCCATTCAATCGTAGATTATGACAATTCCAAGCTAAATATATATTCTATTTTAAAGTGGATTACTCCTATTTCATTTATTTCCCATAATTCTGTCTATGTCCACGAAACATTGGTTATGCGTTTCTAATGCTTACTTTTTCTTTAGCTTATCGTTCAGTCTGTTATTTCCGTTATGTCTATATTTTCTTTTATGAATACTCCAGCAAAGAAATAATGAAATAAGTCATATGCGTGATCTCCTAAGTTATCGTATCATTTAGCTGTCCATGAGTTTTACCAAGAAGCATGTCGGTAGTGGAAAATATATTTTTTATTTAGCGTATGGCATATTAAGGACAGATAATTAAAAGCAATATTTTTTATTAAAAACGTTAAATGGAGTATTAAAAACGAACATATAATATATCAATATAACCTAAAATAATTTCGGTCGCATTCAGAAATTCCCTCTTCGTAGTTTTTCTTGCTGTTCTATCAATATATTACCCTTCTTATCTCTTCACTTCTTTTTTAATTTTGTTCCGTTTCGGGTAAAACTTTCTCGTCTCTATTGGCTTACTTAGATCTTGTAGTCCTTGAAGTTCTTTGTTCATATTTGCCCTCTTCTTTCTGCCGTGGATTTTCTTTTCTTCCTTAAGTAGTTATTTACATTCCTCCTCTGCTTGTCGGGTTCTGTGCCCCTGTTGCATCAGTAAATAAGCTTTGTTTTTTCTTTCTGTGGTAATTTGACATTCGTCGTTCAAAGAGTCATTTGTTCGTGTTCTTCTTTGTTTACGTGTCATGCCTAGTAATTCTTCAGCTGCTCGTTTCATGATGTTTCCGCACCCTTCCCTCTCTTCATTTATGTTGTCATGTTTTAGTCTGTTTTCTAGTTTGATGTTTATATTCTCTATTTTTGTTTGTATTTTTAAGTACTTCTACATTGTATCGTTCACGTTTAGAACCTATTTCCTTTTTTAAATGTTTAAAATTCTGGCCCTTACCCTATTTTCGTTATTTCTCAAGGGCCAAATTTTTTCACGTTGTTGGGCCGTGTTACCATTCCTATTCCATACCTTGTAAGTTAAACGTTTACTTTGCATTCCGGTTCTTCCTTTGACTGAATTTTTAGTTTTTTATTAACTCTTATAAAATGAAACTATTTGCTTCGTTGTGTGCAATCTGCTGATTTGGCTGTTGATTCATCTGTTGCTTATTAATTTGGTATTTAACACTGTGGATATTGATTTTTTCCGATTTTTTACTTGAATTGCATTTCGATATGTTCACTGTCGTTAACGCAATACGTAGAATCATTTTTGGGGAGTATTCTTCTTTTTCTACTTCTTCCAAATGCATGTTTTGACATGATTTTAAAATACATTAGGTACATACAGACCAAACAAGCATCATAGGTTGTTAGTACTGATTATGTTGACAGGCTAAATGATTGAATATCCTTCTGAAATACAAAAAATATACGTATTTGAGTATTTTACATCTTTAGGTGTATAGTCGACTTCCACTCATCCGCTCAGTCGACACATTCTTAATGTAAATGTAAAATTATTTTATAAACTAGATCTAATGTATTATTTTTATTTTAACCAGAAATATGATATTCTATTAGTACAATGTTAAGTAACCAGCAAGGAAACATATTTGTTTACGCGCCGTCAATGATCGAATTCAAAATTTCCTAGAATTCATGATGTGCACGTGATTTCGGCTAAATTTTACCACTTACGGCGCGTGATCTCAGATAACTAATTTCATTTATTATTTGCCAGACTATAGTGCTACTATTCTTTCCAGGATCTTCTTATATTTGGTTTAAATAAACTTCTAGAGCTTTTTCTAGAATAAATTTCTGGAACTGGATTGTTTTATAATAATAATAATAATAATAATAATAGCGTTTATTGTCCAACAGAATCCATTTATAGGACAAAATACAATACTAAAGTTAAATGAAATATTAATAATTGATAGGTACTAACTAAATAACACATTTTTCGAGTATTTTACCTTAACATAAAGAAACTACTCAATCACCTAGGTAGATCTCAGCCATCCCAGTAAGCTGCTTTAAGCTGCAGTGAAATATATCGCAGTAAGCACTTAAGGAATTATAATAGTTGCACATGAGAAATAGAGGAGAATTTAACATAAGATTAGTTCTAGCTTGTGTATTTCTGAACATAATCGAATTTCTCACTGGATAAGATGGAACGTTAAAATTTATTTGTCGAAGAATATCACGGCAGTCAATGAGATTGTGTAGTAGCTTGTACAGGAATATTAGGGAGGCATTAATTCGTCTAGATTCTAATGATACTACGTCCAAAGCGCTACACAACTCACTATTGCTGATGCCCCTCTTGGGATATATGCCGTTAATTTTGAAAGACAAAAATTTTAAAAATTTACGCTGCACCTGCTCTATAATTTGGATATGTAGAACATAAAAAGATGACCAAATGACAGAGGCATATTCCAGTTTACAGCGTACAAAAGTGTAATAAAGTAATTTAATTGCCTTAGTATTAGTGAGATTTCGACTATTTCTAATTATGAATCCATAAGATTTAAGTGCTTCTTTAACTTTTAAATTAACATGTTCAACAAAGGTGAGTTTATAATCAAATGTAACTCCAAGGTCTTTAATTTTATTTAAACGTTCAAGTTCATTGCCGTCGATAATATAAGGATGGTATATATTAGACTGTTTCCTAGAATAACTGACTACTTTGCACTTATTTGCATTAAGATTCAAATGATTTGCATTACACCATTCATGTACTCGATTTAGTTCACTCTGCAGAAAATGACAATCATTAAGGTCGCTTATCAATGAATAAATCTTTAAATCATGAGCATAACATAAACATGGTGAAGAAATTGATTCACACAGATCATTAATAAATAACAAGAACAATAATGGACCTAGATTAGAACCTTGTGGAACCCCTGAAGAAGCTAGGTACTTTTCCGATTTGTAACCATTATAAGCAACAAACTGCGTTCTATTTGACAAGTAAGACCTCATAAAAGTCACGGCATCCTCAGAAAGACCAAAGAGACACAATTTAGAAAGTAATACGCCGTGGTGAATTCTGTCGAACGCCTTCGTAAAGTCAGTGTATATGACGTCAACTTGACTTCTATTATCTAGGGCCGCTGAGATATATTGTGTGACCATTAATAAGTTTGTCACAGTGGACCGATTGGAGACAAAACCATGTTGATATTGAGACAGCTGATTACGAGTGCGTGAGTAAATACGATTATACAAAACTATTTCAAAGACTTTCGATAGATTGCAAATAATGGAAATTGGTCTGTAGTTTTCTACCTGGCCCTTTTCACCAGTTTTGAATATTGGGCACACTTTTGACTCCTTCCAGAGACTCGGATATTCCTTGTTAAGAAGACATAAATTAAAAATTTTTAATAGTGGCATAGTTAAGGCACCTATACAATCCTTAACCAAAAAATCAGGTCCACACGTCATTTTGTCTTTCAATTCCTTACTAGCCAAAATTATCTTATACTCTAAAATAGGATAAAAATTTAAGTAATCCGCGTTAACTGAGGAAGAGTTAGCCTTGAAATTAATATCTGATGACAGAAAAACACTCTTGAAAAATTCTGCAAACACATTCACAATATTTTCTGGGTCGGAGGTAGTAATGCCATTATATTTCATCACACCAGGAATTCTTGAACTATTATTTTTCGAATTTACGTACGACCAAAACTTCTTGGGGTTGATGTATAAAGCAATTTGGATATTCTCGACATATACATTGTATGCCAAACTGATTTTTGATTTGACATGGTGTCTTAACCGTTGAAACTCAAGCAAATCACAATGATTTTTGAATCGTTTAAACTTTTTTCTAAACTTTGCTTTTAATTTGATGTTGTGAATGATATCAGCATCGAACCAGGGTGGGTATTTATGGCTAAAGTTTTTATAAATTGAAATATACTTATTAAACACAGAAAAAATCTTATCATAAAAGTTATTTAAAGTTTCATTAACGTCATTAGAAGTATCCAGAGAATTCCAATCTGTTTCATACAGTTCTCGATATAAAGCAGGAAAATTTGCTTTTTTAAAGTTGTAAGTTAATTGCTCCAAACGATAACGAAATTTAGGCTCTTTTACAAATATATCCGTAAATGTTATTAGAAGAGCAGGGTGATGAGAGTCTTTATAGACCAAAGGTGAGTCATCATGCTTCACTTCACAACTGAAATGCGATAAGACCAAATCTAGCATTCTACCCAAGTGATTAACAACATTGTTAAATTGTCTAAGGCCAGTAGAGCCCGCAAAACTTAAAACTACAGAAGTTTTGAAATCAGACATATCATTATCTATAAACCTTGAAACATTGAAATGGCCTAGTAGTATGCAGTCATTATTTAAGTAATCAAATTGCCCTAAGCAATCGAGAAAATATTCATAGTCTACCAAACTTAACCTATCAGGTAAATAAACAACAACTATATAAAAATATTTGTAACCAATCCGGCACTTGACAATAATAAGATCAGTTAGTGGAAATTGTGCGTCGAGAGCCGTAATGTCCAATATTTCAGATTTTATGAAATCTTTTAACGCGAGCACTACACCACCACCCTTCACCTTGTCTACCTCATGGAATTTTCGGTCTTTTTTGTATACGACATAATTATTCGGAAAGAGTTCCATACTCGAAACATCACTGCGTAACCACCTTTCACTTTGCGCACCTATTAGCATATTTAGTTATAAGTATGGCTTATACCCAAGAAGTGAGGGTATTTCAATTTAAGCATCTCATCTAAACCTATTTTATTGTTTATTATTATTGTGTTTTTGTTATGTGTTGTAGTGTGTTTGTTATTATTTTATTGTGTAAACCAATACTTTTGTTTCTGCTGTTAAAATTAAACATAGTTGATTCAAAATATCCAAAACTTCAAAAACTATCAAAATATTAAGAAATTATTTTATATTTATTTTATTTTTAGGGGCAATAGAATCGTTTAAAGTAATTTTTTTTACACCGTTATTTATAAAAATGTTGTAGTTGACAGGACTTAAAAGAGTTACTAATCGCGAGTGTATGCAAACTTTGAACAGCAATACAGAAACAGAAATACAGAAATAAAAATTCAAAATGTTCAGAAAAGCTACACAGTCCCGCTAAATAAACCATGGGAAGTCCTGGGCACATCAAACATACATCAAACATTGGTTAGTGCTCTCAAAGATTTATATTATGGTTCAAACTCCCAAATGAAATTCGGAAACCTCTTAGCTGAAAAATTTGCAGTTACTAAGGGTCTCAGACAAGGATGTTGTATCTCTCCTACTCTATTTAAGATTTATATCTCTGCAGCTCTGAAACAATGGAAAAGGAAAGTCAAAGGAATGGGTATACAATTGAACGATCAGGATTACATATATACTTTACAGTTTGCAGATGATCAGGTGGTGATCTCAAATGACAAAGATGACATGGAATACATGCTTAGAAAACTAATTGAAGAATACCAGAAATGGGGATTAAATATCAATTAAGAAAAGACAAAATACCTCTCAATTGGAGCTGAAGCAGAACAACTCGATATCGATGACAATCAAAAAATAAATCCATGCAACGAATATAAATACCTGGGCGTCATCTTCGACCGTAGTGGAAAAGACGAACGAGAAATAGAACATCGAATTGTACAAGCACGAAGAGCTATAGCATGTTTGAACGGAGTTCTATGGAGTAAAGAAATATCAAAGAAAAGAAAATGGAACATCTATGAGACAATGGTTAAAACTAGCCTACTTTATGGAGCTGAGACATGGAGAATAACCGAAAAATATAAGAAAAAGATCGAAGCCACGGAAATGGATGCCATCAGAAGATCGATGAGAATATCAAGTGCCGACAGAATACGGAATAAAGTGATAAAACAACAAATGGGTATAGAGGGCACTATAGTTGAGGATATTGAGAGAAAACAGCTCATATGGTATGGGCATGTGAGCCGAATGGGGGACGAAAGATTACCTAAAAAAACGATGATGTGGCAACCCCCAGAGAAGAAAAAACGAGGAAGACCACCACAGAGCTGGAACCTGGGAGTTAGGAAAGCGATTAGCGCTCGAAATCTGGACGAAGACCTAACTCAAGACAGAATACAGTGGCGTTTGGGAGTCGGACAACGTCGTAAGACATTATAAAAAACCGAATATATATATATATATATATATATATATATATATATATATATATATATATATATATATATATATATATATATATATATATAAGGATTTTTTTCAAAATGTAAAAATTCTGATTTTCTTTTGATTAAAATAATTCACTTTTCAACAAAAGATAGGGTTATTCCAAGGCCGGGGTTAACTATGATATTTTTACATAGCTCTGTATAATTTAGTCGTATTTGTGATAACATGTTTAATCGTACGAACTGGTAGTTTAATAATCGCGATACCACATAATGAAATATGTTATTATGGTAATATTAACAGTATTTACATATAAAGTGTGGTACGCGTGGTTGACTATTTTCTAGCGTAAGGGTGTCCGAAGAAACACCATATGAAATAATGTGGTTTTAACCCTTTTAATCTAATATACTGCCGTAATAAGCACAGCTATTTCCTATGCTAAAATATTCATAGGGTTAACAAATAAATATTCATGTATAAAACAATTATTCTTTTATTGAATTGCAATTTTTTAAACAGCTCCTCGGAATAAAACTCATCAGATGCAAATTGACAATATACAAACAATTAGGGACCCTCGTGCATGAACACAATGCCTATTCCATTATTATTATCAGGAATGCCATTACAGGACGGCATGGACAAATATGTCTCGCCGTCCCTTCGAATTCAATTTGCTCATGGACTCGCACTAGGCAAAGGATTAAAAAACCTGTTTTAAATTCCTTTATTACACCTCTGTACGGGACAATACCCATTCATATGGGCATGCGAGGTCCGCGAAATGATTCACACCAGTTTATTTGATTGAAAATTTGAAAACGAAGCATTTTAATTATTCGAAAAGACCTGCGATGAATAGAAATGACTTTTAATGATCGGTCAAGTCGAAAATTTGGTAAATAATAGGTTTTTTAATTAAAAATTACTTAATTGTCGCATGAGAGGAATACAAAACTCGAGGGCGTTAGAAAGAGCACACAAAACCAGAAAAGAAGAGCCCCAATAAGAACTGACATCTCAACTCTCTTATTGGTTTGTTTCTCTTGAAATAATAAAGTTTCTTATCTTTTTTTTCAGTTTCTACTATATAGATTGCTTGTTGATACTTTTTATACTTTTTTCTTCTATAGTGTAGCTTGAAAGTGCGGCTTGTGCGGCTCTGAAAAGTGCATTGGCGTCGAGGTTTGTCGATTTCCTTGTATTCTTTACCACGAATATTTATTTTTCATGATTTCTCTTTTTCTTTCAATCTTTTTCTCCATAATCAATTATAAAAATTGGAACTTTAAATTCCCATATATGTGACCTAGGTAGTCTGCTTTACTATTTCCAGCAATTCTCTTCCTATTCCTATTCGGCATAATATTTTGATGTTGGTTATATGATCCATCCAGGGAATTTTAAGAATTCTCCTGAATATCGAGATTTCAAAAGCCTTAAGGTTAGCTTTTATTGTCCAAGTCACCACGCCATACAGCAGTACTGAGGTTCTTCTCTACTACAATTAAAATCACAGATAAACTACAAGTTACTTTTTTTAACCCATTACAACATTTTGGAAAAATTCTGAGATAAAATGGGAGAAGGTACCAGCAGTAACTAAAAGTGAATGTTTTTGCTGTAGTTTCATTTGTGCGATGCTGCGAATCTGCAGTTCTTAAAGAGTTTGCTGATGAATCTTCTGTCTCATGATATATAAAGTCTTATCACTGAAGATGACACTGGAATGGTTGGACACCATGGATGGAAAGACAGTCTTTCTGTCAATGGTCTATGGGTTGGCTATTCCTAGTAAAAGGACGTGGTTCGTTTCAATAATAAAGTTCTCTGAGACTTGTGCTGTGAGGAAGTTTTGCACATAAGGAATTTTGCATTGAGTTTGTTTTGTCTTGTTTTAAGTCAATGTTTGATTTAGGCGTGCAATTCTCGTACCGTGTATTATTTGCATAGTATTTAGCAGTTGGGATCATCATTGCTTTTACGTTAAACCCTATAGAGAAAACAAACCTAAGAGAAAGAACTAAATAAAAATATATGGAAAAAATACAAACCCTAGAGATAACAATCCCCCAGAGAGAAAATAAAGTTAAGAAAGAGGACAGTTCGTAGCTCTACCAATTCAGATTAGCACAAAAGACTGTGTAGGCCCCAACAAAGAAGATCTTATCACCATGACATCCTCTCTCTTGGTCAACCGTTTTCTATCCACTCCTGAATGTAGTCTCTCCCAATTGCTTGCATCTTTTTCTATCTTGCGCCAATGTAATCCACTGTTTGCCTGCCACTGCTCTTATGTCATCTACCCATCTTTTTTGAGGTTCTTCCGTGCTTCTTGTTGTCGTCCTTGCTCTCCATTCTAAAATTCTCCGTGTCCATCTGTAGTCATTATATCGGGCTACGTGACCTGCCCAGCGTCATTTCATTTTTGTAATTTTTTCCACAATATCCCTAATCTTAGTTCTATGTCTTATCTCGGTGTTTCTAATCTTGTCACTCAGTGATATTCCAAGCATGATTTGTTCCATTGCTCTTTACGTTGTTTTTAATTTTGTAGCAGATTTTTTGGTAAGGGCTACTGTCTCCAAGCCGTAGGTACAAACTGGTAGTATGCATGTGTTATACACCTTTTTCTTTAAGTTTACAGGAATGGAGGTGTGGAAGGCGCGTAGGAACTCCGTTTGTTTGCCGAAAGGGTAACGGGTAGGAACTCCTCTCGATAGTCCTATCAGGGAAAATGAATCAATCCATGCCCGCCGCAGATTTCAGAGGTTTCCTGACCCGGGAAACTAATACCTGCTTAGGGTCCCTTATATCCAAGGTCACAAATGAAGTCCACAACGGCAGCCACGGCGGAGAAGAATACCTTCCGTACGGCGTGGATGGCGGAAGTGGCAATCCCCTGATTTTAGGGATTGTACAGAATCACTAGCCAATCCGCTTGGCAAGCGTGGCGTTTTAAATATGCTAAAATCACCCAAGTTGAAGATGTCGAGTATCAATACGAAATTACCCCAGGTGAGTAGAGTTATACACTCAGAATCTCACACTGAGTAATCAGTCAGCTCATGGATTCGGGGGGAGGTCAATATCTGAATCTAATAAGATTACATCCTACTAAAACAAAAATCAATAAAAAAACATAAAACGGCCTCGGCCATCAAAAAAATTAAAAAAAATTACTAACAAAAAACCAGGCTACCAAAAAAATTAATAAAACACAAAAAACCAGGCACGTAGGGCCCAAACTCTTGAGCACTAAGTCTCCAAACTGGGCGTCAGCCCAAACGGAGGCTTGAGACGCAAGCAAGCAATTTCAGTTCCGCGGATAAGTTACATGAGGATCCCAGGAATCAAGCGCATTTGGCTGATAGTTGTGCCCCTATAGCGCATCAGAGTGCTATAGGGGGGATAGGGATGGACTGGAGCATTAGATAGAGCTGAAGTGACTTCTGTTTTACTCGAGTTTATACACCTAGCTCCAATAATTTGTTACACCCAAACGTAATTCTAAGGAGTGAACATCTCTTACAGGCTGGGTTTAATTAAATTGTTTGCTTGCTTGCTTTTTCGTTACTAGGTGTAGGGTAAATTCTAGAGGTTTGGTAGGAATGCTTGTGAAGGATAGCTATTTTAAGGATTATAAGCATACTTTTTTAATTTGTACATACTACGGAATGTGAAGCTTCTAAAAGTTCATAAGGATGCTCGTTATTAAAGATTAGAGCGTCGCGAGAATAAATAGAGAGTAAGGTATTTTGGAGGTTGATTATTTCATGTAGGGTAAAGAGTTTTATATTTAAAAGATTTAACTGTGAAATCAGTTGTTTTATATATTTATTTATGCTTTGGATTTCTAGTATTTCGTTAATTATAGCTACTAGCTGTTTGGAAACTTTATCTAATGCATTTGAGAGCAATGCGTTGTTTTCGTTTATTTTTCTTAAAAGTTTATCGAACCTAGTGTTAAAGGTTTCGCAATAAGAAATTTAATTATTATATTTTTGCATGATTTCATTTTGTTTAAGTTCTAATGCGGCGATATGAGATTTGAGTAGTTGGTGGTCTGAATCATCGGGATTACCTGTAACATACGTAATTGTTGTACCCAGAAAGTTAAAGAGACCTCTTTTTTGAATTCATTAGCGAGTAATCTTATGTAGATTTTCTTGGGCTTCACTCGGTTGTCGTATTTAGCTAATAGTGCAGGACAAACTTTCGTCCAAAAGATTTTATTTGAAAAGTTTAAAGACTCTCTTGGCTCACCTTTAATACGAGAGAGTATATTTACATGTAAAATAAAAGTTTCGGTTTCGATTGTGGCCTGCCAGAAATTTAATTAATTCGTATACAGATTTTATGAAAGTATTTAGGATTTGTCTCTGTGTATTTTTCAATATTTAGGAAGACTAGCACATAGGCTAGAAATATAGTTACATGAATAAGGCATGTTTCTTTTGGTGGAAGTTGAATCAGGAAGATTTACTTCAGTAGAAAGTTGTTCGGTAATAGGAAGTCTTTCAAGAGAATTTATTTTTGGGAGACTGAGAGAAAAGTATATTAATTTCCGTTTCAGTACAATCAGAAAATATGATCATATGTATAAAATATAAAAAACGAAAAGACATAGAGGAATATTAGCAGTGGAACTGATTAAGCAACTGCAGTTGGCCAGGAATCTCTGCAAATTCTGTGTAGTCGATCCTGTTTGCAGCGCCAATTATGATTTTCCACTTTAAGCACTTTATTTACAAAATTATAAAATTACAAAAGTTGTACAGTGACTCTAATCTAAAGAATGTTAACAAACAAGATTAATGTTAAAATACTAAAGAAAGATTCAATTTGTCTTCCACTAGGGAGTATATTTATGTTTTAAGTAATACCTTATATCTAATGGTGTCGTTGTCTTGCGTCTGGGTAGCCTAGCAGTGGTCTCGACGCGTTGCTATTATATCGAGGTATTATGTTTACTTTTCTATATATATATTATTGTGATATTTAAAGTCTTGGTGCGCCAAGCAATAATTAGCTAATTAATTTCTTTGATTAATTAAAATTATTTAAATGATATGATTATGACTCTATCACAATTTTTAATTCTTTTATCTCAGGGTTAAATTCGTGCTTCAATATCTATGCTATTACATGTGAAAGGTAAGGTCCAGAGAATACCGGAATAATAAAAAACACATATGATCTAACACTATATATTGAAATAAAAATAATGAAATAATTCACACTCAAAAGTTTTCAATAAACAAATCTCATATAAGGATTCTCAAAATTTTGTTCTCCGTACGTGAACAATCAAAATTAATGGTACAAACAATATTAATTGAAATCTCAAAATCCCAAACTATTCTAACTCTCCTAATCAAATATTTATATCCTTTCCAAATTACGTGTAAAAATTGTGTTATCAATAAAAAAAAACTGCAGAAACAAAATATCTCTCTCTGATGATGAGTGGTCCAAATCCTTGTTCCTTGTAGACTATATTATCTCCTCTCAACCGCTCCCTATGTAATCAGCAATCGTACAACAGATTGTTGCAAGTATATCGTCCTTAATGATCTCCTTCAAAAGCACAAATCATTCAAATTATGATAGCCTTTCTCCTCTCGATAAACTGAATCTCTCGTTGGCCCGAGTGAAAAATGACTCTTGGAATATCTTCTCTTTACGATAAACTAAATCTCTCGTTGGCCTGAACAGTGACTCTTGGAATATAAGTAGGAAAATATGACTTACAATATTTTGCTGCTCCAGCTTCTGTCAGATACACTAACTCCACAAAAACTCACTAACATTCAACACTACTGCTTGATACTTCTCAGGAACCGCCAGAGAACAATCCTTGTTCCTCTTACAGATTTGGAAAACCAACTGCCTATATTTTCTCTCTCCTTAATCTAGCTAAACTTTCCTTATCCCACCTTTTTCAATCTCCGCCAATCAAAACTCGTCACAATTCCCCATTTTTTCATTTCGATAACAAACAAATTTTTACCTATAATTGTAAAATTTCCTAAAACTTATTTACAAATATTATTTTCTATAATTCTTAAAACTAACAAAAACCTCTTTCTAAAATATCTTCTATTGTCTTTAATCACTGCACTAATGTATTTGTAAAAACCCGTTTCAATTTGTCTTTTGTTTCACTTAAACTTATGCGGGTCAACTGAAGTATTACAAAGAAATAATTTATGTAAAGCTTACTTTTTGTTTAGTACAGATAATCCAAGAATTTAATAACTTTCCTTCTTAGAAATGTTTGTTGGTTATACTTTCTGAATTATTTTAATTTTTTGTTGAACTTTGAAATATTTTAAACAAACCAATATTTTCTTGATTTTACATATCATAACAAATCCTCGCCATTTGATCTGCCGAAAACTCTTTGTTAAATTTTAAAATGACAAAAGTTTTCTAGGATCAAATTATTTCACTATGTTATTAAAATCTACTTATGATACTGACAAATGTCGTGAATGTTAAAATACCCCGTATATTGCCTGTCTTTATACGGGATTGGATATATTTTCGTTTTAAATTTTTCCAAGTATTTTCCCTTAAAAGAAAGTTCATAATTTTTAACCACTTGATTTACTTTATTAACAAAATCTCCATGGTTTCCTAAAATCTTCTCTATTTCCTTCTCCATGTTTTTTCCACAATTTATTTTTCTTTCATCCACCTTTTGTTCACATGTGTTCACTGTCCATAATACTTCTTCACAAAATTCTGGATTCTCGTCCATCAGTGCCATTTTTTCTTCTGTTTTCTTTTTATCCTCTAATTCCCTTTGGTATTCCGAGCACCATGTTTCTATTCCTTTCACTTCTCTGATGATACCTTCTTTTTCTTCCTGCTTCCATTCTGTTTTATCGTCGGTTGCCAACAATTCTTCTGTACCTTCTATTTCCTGTTTTTCTCTGGTCTCCATCTTATTTTCCTGCTTTCTTTTCGAACTCTTCTTCTTTTTCTTCCTTCTCTTTTTCTTTTCTGTTAGATCTTGTTCTTGTACTTTCGGTTTATCCTCTACAGTCATATCGATTTCTTTGCGTTTTTCCTGTGCATTGATCCTTCCAGAATTTGTTTTCCTATCTGTTTGCTTTTCTTCTCCTGTGTTGTCTGGTTCTGCTCTGATTTCCAGTTTATTTTCCGAAAAATTTATGGTGATATCTTTTTTCCTCAATTCATCAATTCCCGCTATCATATCATGATTTAAATCTTCAATCACCACACATTTCATAATATGGAATTTGTTTCCCACTCTTATCTGTACTCCCAAGCCTTCGTTTACTGTCGTCAAATTTTTATTGTTTGCACCCACTAAATCAACCCTAGGAATCTTATACACAAATCTGTCCAAATTTAATTCTTTTACTAGTTTTTTATTGATTAACGATATCTCCGATCCAGAATCAATCACAATTTTAATCGCTTTATGTTTTATAAATGCATCTAAAAATATTAGATTAGAATTAGAAATTTGTCTGTCGTTTCCTATTGCTACATGATTCATCTCCCTTCTATTTTGTTGTTGGAAGCTCTGGTTATTTCTATCGTCCCTTTGTTCGTTCGTATTCCTATTCGGAGGATTTTGTGCATCTCTATTCCTGTTGTGATTTTCATTTGTTCTATTTTGTGTATCATTCCGGTTATCGTAATTTTGTTGTCTATTGTAATTATTGTAATTTCTCGGCCTATATTCGTTTGTTGATCTGGGATGTCGGTTTCTCTGGTCATAATTTGATGAATACCTTCTTTCCGGTCCATTATATTGGTCATGTTGTCTTCTATTTCTCATTTCTTTTCTTTTTGCTTCTTTTAATTGAAGGAATTGGCACAAACTATCAATATCTTGATAATTTCTCAAAATCACGTGGTCTTCCAACGTTTCCTCAAAATGTCTGCTGATCATTTCTACCAGCTGTTCGGTAGAATATTTGTATTCTAGATATTTTGAATTGTTATATATCAGCAAAGCATATCTTTCTTCAGATATTCCCATTTTTTCGTGATATTTTCCATTCTGTAGCTCTTGGTTGATTTCTCTCTGTTTATTTTTTCCCCAGAAATAGTTGAGAAATTTATTTTCAAAATCTGTCCAATTTTCAAACTCATCTTCCTTGCTTTCATACCATAACGCTGCTCCTTCTTTTAAATGGTTTCTAATTGTTTCTTTGCAATCGTCAAAATATCTAGTATGTTGTAATTTGGTTTTCAAATTTTTAACAAACGGTACTGGGTGTGTTTTCCGAATATCCCCGCCAAATTGTATTTTTATGTCACCCGGACTTTGGATGAGTACTTCTCTCCTGTCTCCCATCTCTCGTTGTTTTCTGATATCCTCAATTTGTTTTTCTATTTCTTTCTTGTCTTCTTGTAAAGCCATTTCAAATTTTGTTTCTAACTGTTCTAATTCCTTTTTCTGCACAGTCTCAATTTTCTTGATCTTATTTTCTACTTTCTTTTCTTGTTCTTCCATTTTATTTTTAATTTCATTAATCTCTTCTAGTTGTTGTATCAGTTCTTTCTTTATCCCCTCAACACATCCTTTAATTTCCTGTTCATAGTTTTCCAAACGCTGCTCTATATTGCTCATTGTTTGTTTTGTTTCCTCCATTTTTAGTGATGTTTCTTGTTGATTTCTATCCATTGTTTGTTTTGTTTCCTCCATTTTTAGTGATGTTTCTTGTTGATTTCTATCCATTTTTTGTGACTGGAGTTGCATTAGTTGTAATATTTTATCTATTCCTGATAGTTCTTTTTTCTCCTCAACTATTGTCACATTTCCTTCATTATCCGATACTTCTTCCAAAATTGTTTCATCTTCTCTGTTATCCTCCTTCCTTTCCTGCATTTTACTTTGCCTCCTTGTGACAGACATGTTGTTACTTTTTGTTATTGTTTTTGTCCCCGCCAAATGTGAAATTTTACAACACTCTATATGTTTCAGAACACGACAATATTTCTCCCCAAATGTATTAAATTTTCACGACAAATATCAAATATGCAATCAGTAAAATTCAAATAATTCAAAATAAATATCAAATGTACGATTGGTAAAGAAAATAAATTAAATAATTCAATAGCAATAAATATCCACTAACTACGATCAATCAATAAATCAAATTTATATTCCCTGGAAAAAATTGTCAAAATACTTTCAAATTCAAATTCCCTCAATGTTATATGTTTTTATCTCTGGATCACCTGTACTTATTCCAGATCTCTTTCCCTTCCTTCAAATGTAAAGCTGCGATATTTTCAAGCCCCACGTTTTGGAAGCCAGTTATTGTGATATTTAAAGTCTTGGTGCGCCAAGCAATAATTAGCTAATTAATTTCTTTGATTAATTAAAATTATTTAAATGATATGATTATGACTCTATCACAATTTTTAATTCTTTCATCTCAGGGTTAAATTCGTGCTTCAATATCTATGCTATTACATGTGAAAGGTAAGGTCCAGAGAATACCGGAATAATAAAAAACACATATGATCTAACACTATATATTGAAATAAAAATAATGAAATAATTCACACTCAAAAGTTTTCAATAAACAAATCTCATATAAGGATTCTCAAAATTTTGTTCTCCGTACGTGAACAATCAAAATTAATGGTACAAACAATATTAATTGAAATCTCAAAATCCCAAACTATTCTAACTCTCCTAATCAAATATTTATATCCTTTCCCAATTTCGTGTAAAAATTGTGTTATCAATAAAAAAAAACTGCAGAAACAAAATATCTCTCTCTGATGATGAGTGGTCCAAATCCTTGTTCCTTGTAGACTATATTATCTCCTCTCAACCGCTCCCTATGTAATCAGCAATCGTACAACAGATTGTTGCAAGTATATCGTCCTTAATGATCTCCTTCAAAAGCACAAATCATTCAAATTATGATAGCCTTTCTCCTCTCGATAAACTGAATCTCTCGTTGGCCCGAGTGAAAAATGACTCTTGGAATATCTTCTCTTTACGATAAACTGAATCTCTCGTTGGCCTGAACAGTGACTCTTGGAATATAAGTAGGAAAATATGACTTACAATATTTTGCTGCTCCAGCTTCTGTCAGATACACTAACTCCACAAAAACTCACTAACATTCAACACTACTGCTTGATACTTCTCAGGAACCGCCAGAGAACAATCCTTGTTCCTCTTACAGATTTGGAAAACCAACTGCCTATATTTTCTCTCTCCTCAATCTAGCTAAACTTTCCTTATCCCACCTTTTTCAATCTCCGCCAATCAAAACTCGTCACAATTCCCCATTTTTTCATTTCGATAACAAACAAATTTTTACCTATAATTGTAAAATTTCCTAAAACTTATTTACAAATATTATTTTCTATAATTCTTAAAACTAACAAAAACCTCTTTCTAAAATATCTTCTATTGTCTTTAATCACTGCACTAATGTATTTGTAAAAACCCGTTTCAATTTGTCTTTTGTTTCACTTAAACTTATGCGGGTCAACTGAAGTATTACAAAGAAATAATTTATGTAAAGCTTACTTTTGTTTAGTACAGATAATCCAAGAATTTAATAACTTTCCTTCTTAGAAATGTTTGTTGGTTATACTTTCTGAATTATTTTAATTTTTTGTTGAACTTTGAAATATTTTAAACAAACCAATATTTTCTTGATTTTACATATCATAACAATATATATATATATATATATATATATATATATATATATATATATATATATATATATATATATATATAAAAGCATATAGCACGTATAACGTATAATTATTACGAAAAGAACAGTATGAGGTTGTTCTGCTAACAAAGAGTGACCGAATATAGACCGACATACATTTATATTTCAAGTTAGAAAAGTGGTAACCTTTACAACTAAACATAAAATCCAAATTATTAAATGGTATTATTCTGGAAGTAGTGCCTATGATATAATCGATAGGTTTTAGATTTCATTCGAAGGCCCTGTACCAACAAAATCTTCAATTTACAGCATTAATTTTAAATTTAAAGAACTGGTTGTGTCAAGAATTGTAGAAAATGCACTGATAGTGATGAAGATGAAAATCAAGCAGCTCTTGCAATTAATCAAGAACGGGAACAACGTGAAACGGCCGTATGTAGTCTAGTTGAAATCAATTTTCTTTGTAACAGCACCCTAATTTCAAGGGAAAGTGGTATAAGTGTTAGAACTGTACGAAATATTTTAAAAAGAGACAAGTACCACTGCTACAAATTGCAAAAAACTTAGGATATTTTCCCTGTTGATTATGAACGAAGGATGGTTCTTTGTGCGGACATGATGGAACGCGCTAATCGTAACGAAGATGCCATGAAAGAAATCCTGTTTACAGACGAATCTTCTTTTTCTTTAACCGGCCATCACAATCCATCTGTTACAGTAGGCTACTCTACAAAAATAGGCACATAAGTGATCCTTACAAAAGACAATACCGCCAAAAAGTTAACGTCTGGGCTAGCATTTTAGGTGACATCGTAATTGGCCCTTTTTTCGTTGTGGGCACTTTGTGTCATCGTAAATATCTAGATCTCCTGCTCTCCTGATCACATAATTCCAGCAGTTCGAGCATTACCTATTAACATGGATGAAATTTGGTTGCAGAAAGACGGCTGTCCAGCTCACAATACACGGGCATTGTTAGATTTTGTAAACATTACGTTTCCAGAGTTATTAGTACAAAAGGTACCATAAAAATGCCACCTTGCTCTCCTAATCTTGCTCCTGTGGATTTTTTCGTATGGAGTTATGTCAAGCAACAAATTTACCGAAAGGAACATGAACGTGCCGGAAATTTAGATGAATTACTTCAAAAAAAGCATTCAGGCCTTTTAAAGCATTGTCGAACACACGAAGGCAATTATACAATAGATTGGGCTACAGCTTGGCTGAATGTGATGGACTTTTTAAAAATTTGTTTTAAAAGAGTTTTAATTGAAATTATAAAATTGTTATTTTTTAAATAAATTGTTTTAGTTTATACCGTTAAGAATTTATAATGTTATTTTTTATGAATTGATATTAAAGAAACTGTTGATTTAATCTAAGATATAAACCTGCATTTAAATCTTATAATTAAAACGTTGAAATATTTCGGCAACAATGTACAGACAAGACTGCCCATAGTGCCTATAGTACTTACGGTCTATCAGATATATGTGGTTACATGTTATTCTCTCGGATAGACAAAATATTTTTTGTCATTTTGTTGCGTTGCCTTAATGCCCTATAGTCAGATAATTTTTTTCCATACCTGTATATATCTTACAACATTAAATCCATATAAGCCATTCAGCCCTGATTTGGTATCAAAAAATTTTTATTACATTTATTAAATTGCAGGATCAACGTTTTTCGAAGTCTGAAAAAACAGTTGGTATATTTAAAATACATATTTTATAATTTACTTGTACGGAATAAAAAAATTTCATTAAAAGTTAGTTGAAACACAGACGAAATGTTCTTTAATCTTCCTTAAGACTTATATAGATATCGTAGTATCAATATGTAAGTTTTTTAAAGACCAATTTAAATTCACATAAAATTAAAATAAATATTAAATACCGAGGGAATAAAGTAGCATGTCTCGATTTAGATTACTAGTAATATTAGGCAAATAGCTTGTATATTTTCACGAAAACCGCGTTCTGAGAAGACTATTTTCACCTAAAAGATTCATTATGGTATATCGTATCTATTCCGGAAATGTTTGGAAACTCAATCATCACAAAATCGCGTGTTTGGAAATACCCAACATTTACAAGTCTTTTATACCTCATTTGGAAGGAATGAATATTGAGGGGGTTGTTTTTCAAACCGCTAACAAAATACTTTATTCGATTAATAGAGAAAATGATTTGAGTGAAAAACTGAGTTTTTTATGATAAACGTCCAACATGCTGCGTAGAACAACATTCTCGTAAATCAATAAAGAACAATAGATAATAACTTCACAAATAAATTCTGGAAAGATCGTTTTTACATATACTATACGTAATGTGTGAACATCGATATCTATATCACCCTTACCTCTAAATCTCTAGTTGGGCATGATCTCATTGCATTGAACAGCGTGATACTCCAGACTGAATTTTTTATCTCCTATAAACTTATAAGTAATAAACTATTTACCTAACGCTCACCACTGTCGAAATGTATATCCTTCAACCTTCAGAGTACATTACAGATTATTTTACTTACTTAGATTACGCTGATGGGTCAAGAATGACCTATTTTCATTTTATTTATAATAGTGTTTTAAATAGTCAGTATTATTAAGGAGCCAGTATCTTTAATTTAACAAAAAACAAAGAAACATGAAAATAAATTCTAAATTATTGGATTTGTTTACATTTTTTCCTCATCCTCGTCTTTTTGGCACTAGCTGCATTTCATTTTGACAATATGGACACGTTTTGAATGAGTATTATAAATAAATCTTTTATAAAAGTCACACCTCTTTGAATATTTATTGTCACTACCTCTACAAGAATAATAACGACCTCATTTTGTTGCAGATTTCGGCACTTCTGTTTGCTTCTTTACACTAATACCAGTGGTCTATTGCTTCAGCTCTTCCTTTTATATTGGGTGCGGTTAATTGTTTTCCAAGATCCTCCAGAAATAGTTTTCTGCGATCTTTTATGTTTACTTGGGTGTTCCTTTAAGGATTTTTCTTATTTCATAAAACGAAAGCATTGTAGCATGCAATATCCAAAAAGGTTAAACAAAGTGGACCTGAGAAAGGCGTATGACTCTGTACCAAGGTCATAACTATGGGAGGCAATGTACAACTTAGAAATAGAGACGGAACTCATAGAAGCTACAAAAGCTCTGTATAAAGAAAATAAAGAGTCCATTAAAATGGGAACAAGAATCATAGGAGACTTCACTACAACAAAAGGGCTCCTGCAGGGTTATTTCACATCTCCAACCCTATTCAAAATATACTTAGAGAAAGCCTTGACTACATGGAAAAGGAAATGGTAAGGCATGGGAGTACCGATACGGAACGAATACCTATATACGTTAAGCTTTGCACACGATCAAGTAGTGATGGCACAAGACCAAGACGACCTTAGCTACATGATGAAGAAACTACAAGAAGAATATACCAAGGCTGGCCTAGAAATTAACCTCGCGAAAACAGAGTACCTATCTACAAGTGAAGAAGACATAGAAGATCTACAGATTGATGACAACGTAACAATCAAAGGAAAGGATAAATTCAAATACTTGGGGTCATCATCGATGGATATTATGGCGGTGTCATCTGCGAACATGGCTACTGTGGTCGTATTTGTTGTTGGGATGTTAGCAGTGTATATGAGGTACAGGAGGGGACCCAGGACACTTTCTTGAGGGACACCGGATTTTATGGGATAGTAATCAGAGTTGATGTTCTATTAGGTATGATTTTAAGAATAGATGGTGAGGAGTGGGAAGGGATGACTTAAATTTATACAGGAGGCATCATGCCAAACACGGTCGAAGGCTTGTTCTATATCCAGGAAGGCAGCAGTGCAAATCTTTTTCTCTTCGTGGCATACATTAATGTTTTTAACAATCCTATGACACTGTTGTAAAGTTAAATGGGCTTCGCAGAAACCAAACTGGTATGTTGGGATAACTGAATTAATTTTGATGTCTTCTGAGATTCTTTGGAGCAGTCTTTCTAAGATTTTTGACATTATTGGAAGTAAGCTGATTGGTCTATATGAAGTAGTAAAATTTAAAAATCCACAAGGAAAATAAATTCCTGCAGCTACCATGTATCACAAAAAGAGGTTTAAATCTTTGTATGTAGGTATATTTAAAAAGCTCTTAGAAGGGCTACATAAAAAAAACGTTTTCGGAATAATAATTCCATCATCAGGTTAAAAGCCTAAAATAAGTATAAACCACTTAATTAAAGCAAATGCGATTGAAATGTTGACTAAGGTTAAAAAATCAAAATGGTTATACTTACAGGTTAACATCCCTGAGCCACCAAAATATTAGGGTAAAACCCTTTACAAAAATTAAAGTTACCAAAAAATGTACATGTTGTTAAAAATCAATGATGTTTAATATTTTATTAGATTTAACTTCAGGCAACGTATAACCATGCCTCACGTGAGTACCAGCGTCCGGAAGGTAGACCTCTTCAAACGGACTTCAGCTGGTAACTGATTGACAAGATACCTATGAACGGTGTCGAAATAATATTTGGTGGTTTATTTGGTTTACTAATCATAATTATTTATGAGAACTTACTATTAATCGAGTAGTAGGCTAATCTTATGATACTATTATATATCATTGTTAGTAGGACAATTGCTTTTCTCGGTAATTTTTTTAATATTAGCCCGGTGATCATGTTATTGCATCTAGAAATTTGTTCTTTCACATTATTAGGAGTAAAACATTTGATTGGTAGCATCATTGGGCATAGAGTGTCTAAGAAGTTTTTAACTTGTTCTTCGTTATTATTGTTATTAATGTTATTCAGGTGCACCAAAAACGTGTGAGAGATTTACAGCAAAGATTGATGAGTTTTCTTGTTCAGTTTTTGCCCAGCTTCCATCGGCTTTCCTTAGAGGTGGTATGTTCTGTGTAGGCCTCTTGAATGATTTCGTTGCTTTCCAGATGTTGTGGTCTTCTTTTGATAGGCTGTTGATGAATAGTTCAGATGTATCATTCCTCGCGTCTTGTAGAGCAGTTTTAAATTGCCGTGTTAATCTATTGTATTCATTTTTATCTATAGGATTGCGACTTCTTTGCCATATGCGCCTGGCTCTTCTTTTTTGTGCAACAAGACGTTTTATATATACGGTTATGTTGGAGTCACTTCGTTCTTTGTCATTCTGAGGGGGTGTAGGTATTTCAGGAGCTGAATGTATAGTTTGGGTGAGAAGAAGCACAGCATTATCGATATCGTCTGGTTGCTTTAATCTTATATTTAACTTAAAATTTTCATTTATGTAAGACTCGAATACTTTCCAGTTGCAGATTAAAACATGCAAAATACATCAAATGACAAATTTTTTTTTGTTACCTCAGATTATTATTTTATATTCTTTTTTGTAACAAAACTTTCACATTAGTAAATTTTTTCACTTGAAAATTTGTTTTATTACTTCTTGTACACAGTCTCTTCATAACGTTTTTTGTATTGTCTATTTATCTTTTGTTATAACATAATACTAATAATTATTTTCTTAAATTAAAACCCCCTACAATTTGCTGACGACATAAAAGTTCAGTGAGCAAAATAATTTCCAAATTTATTTCCTCGTCCCAAAATTTGGCAATACTTTTTAAACTCGTCTTTTATACCGGATTCTTTTATTTCATCACCACATTCAGAAGCTTAATTTAGGAGCGTATTGTGCGAGAGAAATAAATACTGGTAGTGGGGTCGCTAAAGCAATTCTTGTGGAGTTATAACATCCCTTGTCGCTATATAGTTATTGCTACGGCAGGAGCAACGAAAGGCCCGTTAAGTTTCTGCTAAATGCCACTAAACACAAATCTGTATTCTAATAAGTTTTCCGACTTTAGTGCAAAGTGATTTTGTGGGGGAACATTTTGATGTAACAATTAGAAGAGCTTTGGGGATGTTTCTTTTACAAGAGCAAAACAAGGGCATAAAACTATTTTACTTTTCGCATTTACAAAATAACTTCCTGCATTTTAGGAATCTTAAATTTTCACCATTATCAGAACAGTAAAAAAGCACTCGTATATAGAGTGTATATACAGGGATGAGTGCCTTAAGAACCGGCAAAATAACGCAAAAGATAGAAAACATAATACGTTGTGAAATAAAAAGAGATGCAAGTAGTAGAGGTGAGAAATTATCGATATAAACCTATAATTTACTTTACATTACATTAGATCTATCGAAAATTTCCCTCCTTTAGACGTTAGCTTATGAGCTAGTTGACTTCAGTCATAGTAATACCTATCACGTAATGTAAGTAAAAACAGAAGTACGAGTATGTTTTTATCCAAAATAAAAGTATTGATCAATAATAAACTGTGATTTGAGACGTCGCATACACTCTTCTCAATACAGAATTATCATAGCTTGTTATTTTGCATTTATCAAATTACTAATAATTAAACTGTTTACTTACGTTTGCTTTATTGCCTTCAATCAGTTTTTACTTTATGCGAAATTTAAAAAATGTTAATGTTCGACGTCATACTTGTAATATTATGACTGAAGTCAACTAGCTTATAAGCTAACGTCTAAAGGTGGGAAACTATGTATATATATATATATATATATATATATATATATATATATATATATATATATATATATATTAATGTGATATTAAAAGTCAGAGATGCGCCAAGCAATTAATTAGCTAATTAATTAATTAATTAAACTTATTTAAATGATGCAATGATGATTTTATCACACTATTTAATTTTCTTATCTCAGGGTTATATTCGTGCTTCAATATCTATACTTTACATATGATAGGTAAGGTCTGAGGAATACCGGAATAATAAACATATATGATACAAAATTATATATTAAAATAAAATTCACACTCAAATATCTTAAACAAAAATATCTCATACAATGATTATCAAAATTTTGTTCTAAGTACGTGAACCTTCAAACATTAATGTTATATACTACATAAATTAAAATCTCAAATCAAAATTGTTGTTCTATATCTCCTGATAAATATTTCTATCCTTTCTGAAGCAATAAAAAAAAAACTTGACGAAAAATAAATAAAAAAATATTGACGAATGGAAAATAATTATCTCTCTGATGATGAGTTGTCCAAATCCTTGTTCCTTGTAGCCTACACTATCGATTCTTAGCAGTTCCCTAGTTAATCAGCAATCTTACAACAAATTATTGCGAGCCTCTCGTCTTCAATGATCTCCTTCAAATGCACGTGTCGTTCAACAGATGCCAGTCTCTTCTCCTCTCGATAAACTGAATCTCTCGTTCCGGCCTGAACAGTGACTTTTGGAATATATAAGTAGAAAAGTATGACTTACAATATTTTACTGGATCAGCTTCCGTCAGGATACACTTAGTCCACGAAAACTCACAAACATTCACTTCTAATGCTTAATATCACTTGGGAACCGCCAAAGAACAACGACTGTTCGCCTTGCACCCTTGGAAAACAACTGATGATCTTTCTTTTCTCTAAAATCTAGCTAAACTCTCATTCATCTATCTCTCCCACTTTTTTTCACTCTTTGCCAATCAAAGTTCGTCATATTTATCCCCATTTAGATAACAAACAACAATTTTACCTACAATTTTAATTTTCCTACAAACTATTAACATGCTAATCGGTTTCTACAAATTCTTAAGAACTAACGGAGAAATATAATTTCTAAATTATACCCTATTGTCTTTATTCACTGTACAAGTCCATTTTGAAAACCCGGTCGTATTGTTCAATTCACTACGTTCGCTCAAATATATTTTACAAAGAAAATAATTTATGCATATCTTAAATTTTGTTTACTACAGGTAGTCCAAAGATTATGGACTTTCATTTCTCTGAAATATCTTTCATAGTTTATCAGTTGAAATATTTTGAATTATTATATTTTATAATTTGAAATATATTAAGAGCAAACCAATATTATTTTTAATTTTACATAGCATAACAACTCTCCAGGATATCTTTTGCCCTACCGCCCTCTTTTCTATAAAACTAAAAAATCCAAATCTTAAAGTTTTGCAAATGCATTTGTCTAAAAAGCCAAGATCATTTGTTTTTTTTTTCTAAAAAATGGCTTTGGCTGAGCCAAATGTCACTGTTCCGTTATTATTAATATTTTAAAGTTATGAAAATATATAGTATATTGAAATATAATTTTAAAATCTTACAAAACTCACTTAACATTAAAATCTATTAATCTAAAATTCTTCTTCTTCTTAGGATGCCTGTCTGTTCCGAACGTTGGCGATCATTCTGGCTATGATGACTTTGTTGGTTGCTTTACACAATAGCTGTGTTGAGGTCTTTCAATACTATGCTCTCATGTTAGCCAGCCAGGATATTCTTCTTCGTCCTGGGGCCCTTTTTCCTTTAATTTTACCTTGCAAAATTTATTGGAGTATCTCATATTTGCCTTTATTTCTCATTATATGTCTCAAGTAATGCAACTTATGGCCCTTCACGATGTTGACCAAATCCGCGGTTGTGTTCATCCTCTGTAGTACTTATTCATTGGTGACTTTCTCTGTCCATGGTATCTTCGGGATCCGACTGTATAACCATAGCTCAAAAGCCTGAAGTTTGGATAGAGTTTCCGCCTTCAATGTCCACGTTTCTACTTCGTACAGAAGCACTGAGTACACGTAACATTTAAGGAGCCTTATTTTTGTTATAAGGGTAAGGTCATGGTTCTTGAACACAGAGCTCATTGTCAAGAATGCACTTTTTGTCTTTTCAATGCGACATTTAATTTCTTGGGTATTGTCCTACGACTCATTGATTGTACAGTGAGACACCCTCAATTCTTATTTTGTTCACATATAGATTTGCTTCAGTTATGTTTTCCTTGCTGATGATCATTAGGTTGGTTTTGCTGGTGTTTATATTCAGTCCATATGTTCTACTTGTTTCCGTTATTTTGTTCATTAAGTTCTGCAGCCCTTCTGTGGTATTGGAAAACATCATTGTATCATCTGCATACCGCAGGTTATTGAGCCTGTCTCCATTTATTAAGATGCCTTCATCAATATCTTTCAGACCCTCTTGACGGCGTTCACAAATCCAAACTGATGGGGCGCAATTTATTCCTTGCATTTCCGGTAAATTCTTTTGTGGATGACTTTTGAAAACAGCTTCAGTAGATGACTCATTAGGCTTATGGTCCTATAGTCTTCACAAACTTTTGCTCCTGGTTTTTTGGACAATTGTACGAACTCCGATTTGAGCCAATTTACTGGTATTTTTCCTGCCTTGTTACTTAAATTTTTCAGTTATTATTTTTATTTATTCTGCATCTAATAGCTTTAGCAGTTCTGCAGGAATTTCATCAATTCCCGGTGCCTTTCCATCCGTCATTTGTGTGACAGTTGCCGTTAGTTCTTCTGGTAGGATTTTAGGACCTGAATTTTCTTCAATGGTGGGTTCTTGTATTGTTCTAAGGTCGTGGAAAAGTATTCTTGTCCAAGTATTCTTTCCATATAATTTAAAATTAGTTAAAATTAAATAAAGTCAAGTCATATTAATTTAAGTACATAATATGTTGCTTTTTATTTTCAATGGCAAAAAAATCGATCTTATTATAGGATGATCAAAAACACTACATATGAGGCTGTACTTGGTTGTATTATTGGTTGCCTATGTAGAATATAAAGAGTGTGGATATTGGGAAAATTTACATCTATGTATAAAATATATGCAGTCATGTGTGAATAAAACACATACAGGTCCTTATAGACAAGTGTGTAAGAATGTAGCAGGTAATGTCTAGTCCCATATAGGCGAATAGTAATTTAGAATGAAATGACGAAGATGGGATAATGTTGGTTTTTTTCTAGTATAATAGTTATAATGATAAAGTACTAATAAGTGGAAAGGTTATTTTTTTAAAAAGTATTTTTTAAACTATGTTGTACAGCTAGCCACTGCGGTTTTCCCAATTAGTTGATTTATTTATATTTCAGCCCTAAGCCTACACGTTAGCATTGAGCATTAAAAATAAAACAATAAAGTATTGCGAACTCTACTTTTTACTGAGTTCACTATAAATTTATACATTTTATCCCTCTGTTAACAATCTCGCCTCTGTTTGAATATCTCCTAATTGATTATAGAAAGTTTGTTTTTTCTTGTTTTTTTAGAAATTGTGTACGTATAACTCCTGGTACTAGATGTTGTTTCGGCAGTTAATAAGCCCTTAAATGGGTTTTAAGTACAAAAAGAAGCAGAATAGGCGAGGACCAACGATGGATGTGAGTTCTGTCTATTGTTGTAAGGATTACTGTTTTTTTAATAGGTAAAAAAACAAATGATTACCATCACATATGAGTTAATGTTAATTATTTTATTTTTGCTTCACTGTTTTAACCGAGTCTCGTTTCAATAATGCCAAAATTATTCACGTTACATTGTAGCATTGACTTTTCAAAGCAACAAACTTGTATTGAATAACGTATATCAAAAGGCATTTATGAATTATGATTTATGTTCAGACAAGTATAAAGTACCTATAAAATGTGACAAATAAAGAAAAGATCGTGCCTGCCTTTAAAATCCTCTTACAGTCCTTAAATCAAGTAATAAAATATGAGTTTTTACCGTTAACCCAAATCGGTTCAGGATAACAGTATCAGTAAGATGAATGTTTAACAAACTTAACCAACAGTGACAGAAATTGTTATTTATTAATATTGATTGCATGACTTTCCACTTTACATATTTCATTATATTTCCACTCTACATAATGTTATTGGTATGTTCAGTACAACAAATCGGAGTTTTCATTACAATTTTTACAAAATAAAGCTACAAAATTTAAATTATGTAGTTAAAAAAATTACAAAATAAACGTCTTCTTTAGCCACGTGCACAGTGCACATTTGATATTCTAACGTCAAACTTTATAACCTTCTCAACTGTGGCAACTCGTACGTGGCTACAAAACTGACCCTGCATTTATTATTATTTTCTCGAGATAGCCTAGATAAAAAAACATCAAAATTGGCCCAGTGCTTCCAGAGATTGTGTAACATTTTCAGACGAATTCAATTTGAAGTACGGATTTCACTTTTGAAAGCGATGAGTTCTTCAAAAATTGTTATTTCGGTCACAAACGGTCCCAAAACAACTGTTTTTTTAATTTGTGAGAAATTGCCAGTTAAACTAATATCGAAATGGCATTATTTCGTATTTATTCCTCGCAAAGTTATTAACGAAAAACTTTATAAACAAATTAGGCCATTATTTAAACTTAATTTTAAGGGGTTGTAATTTTGAAAATGCTATTTCAACATACACACCTTAAAAATATAGATAAAAATTAATAAAATGAAATTTTATAAAGTGTTCTAAGGTGATGGAATCAACCGCGTTTTTCATTATCCATTTTTTTTTTTTTATTAACATCTAAGAGTTTTTACAATCTGTTTCACAATAAAAATAATGACTAAAGCATCATAATACAAATATTAACTTGTTTATCGGTGGAATGTGCACATACACAGATACGCGAACACGAATTCTAAAAACGGCACAGATCACAATGGCTGGGCGCTATTGAAGGTGTAGCTTCCACTACTGTAGATACTGTCAGGAACGGTTGGTAGGTCTAAGGGATCATACCGCTTTAGCCCCCTTTCAGACGAGGATACTGTATCCGAGATACGCGTATCCGAGACGCAGATATTACATAGACTCAAATGGAGCTTTTCACACGAGACGCGCTAGAGATACAGTATGCGAGATACCGAATTCAGTATCTCGGACCTTCCTGTCTCCGACGACTGAATGCGTATCCCAGATACAGAAGAAACATTACGTTAAATGAACGCTTTCAGACGCGAATACTTTTGCACCACATTCCATAGACGCGCGATTTTCTGTCGAATAATTGTGAATGAGCAACGAAAAAAAGACGGTGTTTTCTGAATATAGTTAAATAATGGAGCGTACTGTATTTGATAGTGACAAATTTATTTGTTTGGTACAATCAAATCCCTGTCTATGGGATACAGCATCGCCAGATTACTGCAATAGAAATAAAAAGCAGCAGTGCTGGGTCGAAAATTCTAAGCGACAATTTTGAGGCCATGACTGCAGTACAGCAAAATGAATATGGTAAGAAATAAATATGTTTTTATTATAAATACATAGAATAGTTTAATATTTTGTTTCATACGTATACAGTTTAGTTTTAAAAGTTTGCTAATTGGAATTTTGATTATTTAACGAATATCAAACTACATTATTGTGAAAGGAATACGGTCATTTTTTATTTAGGGCGAGGTAAACAATTTACAAATTGGAGATAAGTACACATATTTATTTTAAATTTAAGTCATAGACTTTAACTTTAAAAAGTCATAGAAAGCCGTTCTTTTGATGAAATAATTCTACGCATAGTTGTGTCTTTTTTACTCAATTGAATTTCCAAAATTTTATGAAGTTCTTCAAACGACTTCACAGACATTCGAAAATAATTAAAAAACTTCGATGGATCTTGCAATAAATCTTGATACAGCAAACTATACGTTCCCTTGGTTTCTCTTAATTCTACAATAGGATGAACCCACAAATTACGTCGTCTTTTCAATTTCTTTTTATTTAATATGTACCACAGCATAACACACTCTTCTACATCCATAATCCAAAAATATAACCGCACTGCACTGCTACTATTTTCATACTGACGAGCATGCCCGTGAATCCGATACAGCCGCCATCGAAAATTCTGTATCTCGCATACATTATCTCGCATACAGTATCCTCGTCTGAAAACCCTCTTATCTCTTCGCTTGTTGGTTGTGAAGAAGATTGTATGCCAGGGTGTTAGGATGCACGCGCAACCTGTTTTGATATTGTTCAGAAATTCTTTTGCACTCTTCAGAGACTGTTAGTACCTGGAGATCTCTATGTAAGGCGTCATTCTGGATATACCAAGGGGCATTAGCGATTGTTCTTAGAGTTTTAGATTGAAATCTTTGTATTTTCATAACATTAGATTTGCTAGCTGATTCTCAGAGCTGCGAAGTTCTTATTGTTGTGTATAATCTGTGAACTTGTTCTATTGTAGCGTGTTGGTTACGAAATCCGAATTGATGTTCAGGTTTAAGACCCTTTTTGTCCAATTATGGTTTGATTTTTCTCAACAGAAGTTTTTCAAAAATCTTTGAAATGACTGGGAGTAAACTAATCGGTCGGTATGAGTTGACATCTTTTAGATCTTTACCAGGTTTTTGAATGAGTATAATCTGTGCCACTTTCCATTACAAAGGACAGTAGTGCAGACTTAGCATAGCATTGAAGATCATTGTAATTATTCTGTAGCAGTCATGGACTAGTTCTTGAAGGACTTTACCTGTAACGGGATCGTATCCTGGCGCCTTGTTGGATTTTATCTCATTTTTTAATATCTGTTTTACTTCTTTAATGTTAAATTGGGAGATTGGTAGTTCCATTTGATATGGCGCGTCAGGAAAAGAATTAAGTGGTTCTTCTTGTTCTACAGGCATTTCTCTATTCTGCGAATGTCTCGTATTTCTCTGTATCTGTTCTTGCCCATTTACCTTTGGCATTTTTTAAAGGAGGATGGCATCTTGTGGCCCTTATAATTTTCTCGTCGCTTTCCATAAAGGATAGTTTGAATCTTTTAACGGCGTCAGATTTTCTAGATAAGTTTCATTATTAAATAAACAACTTTCTAATAAACAATTTTGCAGTTTTTCGTAATTGTTTAAATGAATTATCAATTAAATTGAATATAGAAGGCCTCAAATGAATCGTTTTTTCATAAAATAAAAATAAATAATAATGAAAACTTTTAAGTAAGAAAGAAGTATTAAAAAAAATTAAAAAACAGTGATTTTCGGTAATTTTTGCTATAAAATCAATGTTTAAACAATGATGCTGTTATTTTAAACTAACACTTTTGACATAAGTCCATATTTTCAGACCAAAAACTTCAATTTTTTCAAGGATTCGTTCTGAAACGAATTACTTTACTTTTTTTGTGTCTTACAATTTTATTTGAGTGGCATATAGGTACCGTACATACATCTTGAAGCTACAGAAAGTATGAATATTTATTTAACAGTTTATTGTATTTCTCTGTTTTTTCCGTAAGACATAAAAAAGAAGATGTCACATAAAAACAGATTTCAAACTGTATGACTAAGCTTTCAATTAAGTCTGTCTGAAAAATAACGTTTTTAGGTTGAAATTTTAATATACCTAATTGCATTTCTTTCCTTTGCTTTAGTGATGTCACTTCGAATGTAAATGACGTAATAAATTTCAGAATTGCACCTCAGAGTCCCATAATTTAAAGTTCCTCTCGCTGAATCTCGGTTTGTTATTCTAATGGATTTCTATAAAGAATTTTAATCAGAGTGTTTTATTGCCTAAGTAAAACGATCCGGTTCCGTTTCTACAAATATTTTTATGTCTGAATATGACAATGCAGTTTCGCATTCGAAAATGCAGCCCTAAAAGAGTAAAATAGAAATTAGTTCATGTGATATTAACTAGCTTTTACACAATATATACCATAAGGGTCAGAACCTTGTAATTTCTTCAACTAAACTCTACAAATATGTTGACAGATGAAATAAAACGTGTGTCAACAAATTCGTAAAACAATTTTTTGGACTTCTTGCTTGTTTTGTCGTGTTTCTTACCTAAGCCGTTTTCCTATGCTTTAATTATTTAAATAACAATTTATTTTATGCTATAACTAGCTGACACGGCGAACTTTATACCGCCTTAAAATAAATAAATGCTATGATACGTTATTAACTGAGTTATAGTATGATAAATTTAATTAACTTCAATAAAATGCGTTAGGCATTCACGGCCATCGTCTAACTTGTTAAGCTGTTTGTTCGGGCTATTAGGCCGTTGTCTTCTGAGATTAGTTCTCGACCTTTTCATACACTTGGTATCTAGGATGAGTGAGTTTGTAACGTTATAAATGTCACATCTTTATTAATTATTTTTTTTTAATTTCTTTATTAATTTATTAATTCCTTAACCGTCAGTTTCTTTTTTTAATATTTTTTCTTCAAAAAGTAGTTGGCGCCCTCTCTCTTTTTCTGTCCGGTAGAATAAATATTCGCCCTCTCTCTTTCTGTCCGGTAGAATAAATATTCGCCCTCTCTCTTTCTGTCCGGTAGACTAAATATTCTGTTCTATGTTGAAAGAAGAGATAATTCCATCATAGGCATACGTCCTATGGCATCTGTGCTAAACCTCACTGCAGTATCCCACTTACTTTTTGTCAATTAGCTTTTCTAACATGGGAATGGGTGGGAATATTATGTTTTGACTGTTTCTAAAATTTATAAAAGAAGGCAAAAATTATTATAAGGTTTATTTTATCGTCTGCAGAAATCTCTTGGGGTGAGTACTTTCATTGTAATCTATATTCTATAATTTTGACAGCATTTTCAATATTCATAGCCTCACTTCTTTTAAAGCCACGTTTTCAGTTTTGTGCATATAGGAATTTAGCTAATTTTAATAGTAATAATTCTATTTCGTTTTATCCTTGTCATATGCTATTTGTTTAATTGTAATTTTGGTAAAATAACTGGCAAGGAAGTTGACCCCTTTTGATGTTTCTCTAATACAGGCTGTTTATTATTCTAGTTTATAGAATCTTTCTGTAACTTTATGGAATCTGATAATTTATGGAATAATCTATGTAAAATAACTGCAGCTGTATATAAGACCTTTCCACATAATCTGGATCTAAAGTCCGGACATCGAACATAAACATCTAATTAGAAGCAAGCAGCCCATCGATGCCATGAGTATCAGTTACAAATTTATTTAATGTAAAGTATTATTCAGTGTTTTTTTGCTACTTAAATATTATTTTTTATGTCGAATAAATATGATTAGTTAAATCATTGTTTTATTTGTTACCAGCTAAATTTTCATGGTTTAAATTCATAGTTTAAGACAAGACGGATTCACACTTGAGAGACTGAGCTAGGCTAAGCATAGACGATAAGCTCCCATGGTTAATTGAGGTATTATTTTATAATAGTATTTCAATTCTCTTTGGTAGTCTTATCCTTACAAGTTTTTCCTTTATAGAGAGGAGTCAGAACCCAATGGCTTAATTCTCTTTAAATATTTATAAAATCATAACCCAATCGTATCGAAATATTTGTGAAACCTTCCAAAATATTTCTGTATAGTTTTGACTTTTTGTTTAATCTTTATATTATACGTTCCTATAAAACGACAATGTCCTGTGTGTAAAAGTAACGCAAAGATAAAACTTCTGCAAACGAACAATTTAGTAGTCTATACACAGAAACTATTAAGTACTATGTCAGCTTTATTACGTATACTTATGACCCTCTATTTTTTAGAGAGTTGTTTAATAGATACGACTCCTTTAAAATGTTTTCAATTGCACAAACATACATTAAAGTAACAAAGATCTTTTTTAAATGGCTGAAAGGAAACTGCTTTTCGCGTATATCAAGCACACATTAAGAAGATCTTTTCGGTTTATTTTTATACAGGACTTTTAACAACGTGAATTTATTACGGCGTTCCGTATTCTTTTGTCAACTTTAATTTAGAGGTTATGTTTTCCGTGATAAATTAAATAACAAACAATTAGCTTTTTTGCTGGCCCACCTTTTTTGATTATTTTTTTTTCTTTTAAGAATATTGACGTTGTTTAATATCAGTGAAGAAAAAATATCTAAGTATAGAGAAAAAACGTCTAAGTATATATAAGTTTTATATTTTTTATATTGACTTGTCTTTTGACTTCAAATTGAACAATAAAAGCATTTTGTTTTTATTTTAAGCAAGTGAAAGCATAATTTTGTATTTTTTTGTAACAATAAAGTTGTACTTCCGTCTACTCTTTTTGTCATTTATATCAGCACACGGCCTATCAATGCATTTAACATTATTTTTTCATAATATAATGCATTATTATAAAATATGACACCAAAGTTAGAATACCAGGTAATCACACATCGACCGAATTTGATATAGACCAATATCTATCCGAAACATTTAGTAATACAGGGTGAGTCATGAGGAACTTTACATACTTCTACCATATGTAGAGTCCCTCAGGAAGCATATCATGTGGCCACTAAAAAATGTCAACTCCTCTTCTTTATTAATTAACAGGGTGATTTGTGTAATTGACCATTTATTTCATTTTAATGTAGTGTTTATACGGCTCATTTGATTTTTTTAATTTTTGCATGATACAGTACACTACTATCAAGCATTCGACTGGTATTAGCTAAACTAAAAAATTCCAGGACTGGCTTTGGAAAAATTAATTTAGGGATTCGTATTAAATATTACACCCTGTATATATATTTTTTAAAATGCAATAAGTGATTTTTAAACTACATAAATAGCCAATGAAAACGACATATGCGACAATGTTGTCGCACTTTTATTAAATTTTTAGTGAACGATCAAATCTTACCAAAAATAGAACAACCATAATGAAGTATCAAATTATAAGGTAATTGATTTAAACAAATGTTATAAATTTCAAACATTTTAATTGAAATGATAAACTGAGTCACTGCACAACAAAAAACAGTAACTACTAACAATAACGAAGAACTATTTAAAAAAAAAAACTAAAAATATGTACATAGTTATGATAAACCTATAAATTAGAACTGGAAAAGATACAATAATGGTAACAAAATAAAAATAATTTAAAATAGATTTTCGAAATGGAACCCTGCAGCCTGTACACATTTTTGTTGCCGAATTGTTAATTGACGTATTGAATTACGGATACTCTGGGGATCGTTTCTAATAGTATTACAACAATGTATAATTCTATCAATTAATTGTTGTCGGTTATTAATATTCACTGCGTAAACTAGTTGCTTCAATCGTCCCCAAATATGGTAATCAACGGGATTGAAATCAGGGGATCTTGAAGGCCACGAAATAGGACCTGCACATCCTATCCACCTGTTGCCATACACATTATTGAGATGTTGTCTCACTGCCAGTAAAAAGTGTGGGGGTGCCCCATCATGCTGAAAATACATCCCTCGGATAGCAACGTTCGCGTTGGCAAGCAAATTCGGCAAAATATTTTGTAGAAAGTTCAAATAGACCTGCCCTGTTAAAGGACCATCAAAAAAGTGAGGACCTACTAATTGGTTATTTATGACACCAATCCACACGTTAACCGAAAACCTTAACTGAGAACGACGTTCTCGAATAGCATGGGGATTTTCTTCTGCCCACACATGTGAATTTCGTGAATTATTTATCCCGTCTCTGGTAAATTGGGCTTCATCTGCAAATAGTATCCTGTATAGCGTTGGTCGATTATTGTTAATCCATCTACAAAATTCCAACCTATCGATCTCATCTCCAGCATGTAGTCGTTGAACCATTTGAATGTGATATGGGTATAGATTATTTTTTTGTAAGACTCTACTTACTTTTGATTGAGTAACATTGAGTTCTCGACTTACTTGTCTAGTGCTTATTGTAGGGTTCATAGTAACGGCGTCTATAATGTCATCTTCCTGCGCTTCATCTACATGTCGCTCTGTTGTTCCACTAGGAAAAGTGCCATTTTCTCGCAAATAATTAAAAACTGACCCAAATGTTGGATGACTGGGAGTTCGACGATTAGGAAATCTCCTGCGATATTCTCTACTAGCAGCCCTACCATTCCCATTACAGAATCCATAAACAAATATTATGTCTGCATATTCTGTGGTCGAAAACTGATGTGGCATTTTGAACGAAAGTAACAAAAGCTCTACCAAAACTAACACAATGTACTTAACGTAGATATGACAGAAGAAATATGTATTCTTGTACACATAAATAACAATTGATAATGACAATAATGACAATGGGTATAAAATATCAAGAAAAGTCAAACGGTCAACGCCAACTTTCATTTTAAACTTTTTTAGATTTATTTTTATTTAGTACAGTTGATGCAATGTATTATTATTTGACATAAAATTTTAATCATTTACAATCAACAAAAACTAACACATACAAGAGGTTTGACTTTTTAATCAATTTAATTTATTATTTATCGAAAATAATGCCCCAATATGATCTATGAGTAAAAATTTAAAATTGAAAAACAATTGATTCTATCGTAGAGATAATACAAAGTGACAGTAAAGATGTTAATTTTCTACGTATTAGATTATGTTGTAGGAACTCATTTTAATTAAAATGTTTGAAATTTATAACATTTGTTTAAATTAATACCTTATAATTTGATACTTCATTATGGTTGTTCTATTTTTGGTAAGATTTGATCGTTCACTAAAAATTTAATAAAAGTGCGACAACATTGTCGCATATGTCGTTTTCATTGGCTATTTATGTAGTTTGAAAATCACTTATTACATTTAAAAAAAATATATATACAGGGTGTAATATTTAATACGAATCCCTAAATTAATTTTTCCAAAACCAGTCCTGGAATTTTTTAGTTTAGCTAATACCAGTCGAATGCTTGATAGTAGTGTACTGTATCATGCAAAAATTAAAAAAATCAAATGAGCCGTATAAACACTACAGTAAAATGAAATAAATGGTCAATTACACAAATCACCCTGTTAATTAATAAAGAAGAGGAGTTGACATTTTTTAGTGGCCACATGATATGCTCCCTGAGGGACTCTACATATGGTAGAAGTATGTAAAGTTCCTCATGACTCACCCTGTATTAGGGCTTATTTGGACAAGCGCAAGTTAAATTATTTTTTTTTTGTAAAAAATATTATTTTTATTACGTTAAAAATATCTAACAATTATTACATGATCTACGGTGTTAGTTTAAACATTTCCAGAATTACATATATAATACACAGGCGTTATGCTATAGGACATTTTCTTAAAAATCCTAGTCACGCAAAACTTTAAATGCGATTTCCCAACATTTTACTTTTTTGAGTTGCCTATACTTTACTAAGGGTGCGATATAGGAAATATATTTTTTTTTATTCGAAATATTGGCATTTACACACGAATTTAAAAAAAATATGTCCCACACCCTTAGAATCAGAGTTAGCACATTTTTATTTCTCGATTTTACAATTTCAAAAACTGAATTTATAAGTCACAATATTTAATCAACGAAAATTGATATTTTTTCAAGTTTAAGTAATAAATGCATTTGTCTCGTTTATTTATTTTTTTATTTATTTTTTTTTTTATATGCATAAGTATGTAGAAGCTAAAAATGCAGTCTGTGACTTATAAAAGCAAGCCAACTTGATGACAAATGAAGCCACTTCATCAAGTTTGTTTCTTCGGGTGATGAGATATGAATATCAAATGCCTTGAGACCCGTTTTCAAAACAATTTTATGACTTTATTTCGTATTCAAAAGGGGAGCCACTTTAGAAGATACGGTAAGTTATATTATAATAAATTGACACGGCAGTATATGGAGAGTGTAGAAACTTTTTCTTTCAATTACGAGGAGTCATCAATCACTGCAACAATAATCTTACAATGTGAGAAGGTTTGATAGTGGGCAATCGACCATACGGCAAAATTTGAACATCATTATTTATATCCCAAATGTTAAACTTATTTTTCGGTTTAGAAAATACATTAAAAAGATGGTGAGTAACAAACTATTCTGTCAGATTTTTAAATCTGGCATCTGTCAAATAACAGTGTTGAGAACTAATCGCATCTTAGCATTCTTTGGCGAATCAATATGTTAGGGTTAAAAAAGTTAAAAAAAATATTCTTCAGTGTTTATTTTAGATTTTAGAGATTGTATGAAAAAAATTAGTTATTTGAAAAGAAGAACATTGTTTAAATTAATTTAATATATTACATGCAGTAGATCAGTTGAAGGTTTGTCGTTGAAATACCTTCTAGCATCTAAACGTGAGATTAATAAATTAGTATAGAGATGTCGATGAGCAACTGCATCATCAATAGGGGATATACATTAGATCTACGTGTTTGTATTTATAATAGTACGTCAGTAAGTGCCTTTCTACGAGTATTATGTAAATGAGCGATGAAAGCTATCGCCTCCCTTTGTCCAAACATCATTATACACTGGAGACACTAGGGCAGTGGCGTATCAGTAATGAAAGTTATACTAAAAATCAATTAATTCGAAAAAGCATACACTACGTAAGTCAATGCTTTTAACTATTCAACTAATAGTATACATTTTACGTTATACTGTTCTACATATACTACATATACTATATATATATATATATATATATATATATATATATATATAATATATATATATATATATATATATATATATATATATATATATATATATATATATATATTAACGGTGCAGCCTCCCTTATTTCAATGTTATTCTATGTTCTTATTATTATTCGACGATGTTTTAGTTATTCGTTGTTCTTATAATTTGCGCTCATTTGCGCCCATATTTTTCTATCTTGTGCTATTCAAGACCACGTTGTTCCTGTTAATTTTCTTATACCTATCATAATCCCATCTGATATTCGAGCGCCTCTTTGGTCTCTTAGCGTTCCTGGGGTACCACATAGTTGTTCTAGTGGTCCATCTGTTGTCTGTTCTTCTTGCTATATGTCCTGCCCATTGCCATTTCAGGGATTTTATTCTTTGGATTACATCAGTCACCTGGGTTTGCCTCCGTTCAATCATCCATTCAATTCTTTTACGATCCCTCTTTGTTATCCCTAGCATACATCTTTCCATTGCTCTTTGAGTTACTTGGAGTTTCGACGTTATTTCTCTCTTTAATATCCAAGTTTCACATCCATATGTCAAGACGGGTAATATGCATTGATCAAATACTCTCTTCTTGAGGTATAGTGGCATTTTGGACTTGAAGACTATGGAATTTCGTCCGAATGCTGACCACGCTTGTTTTATTCGTCTGTTGATTTCCAGAAGTAGTGATCCCGATTTATGTATGAGCTGTCCCAGGTATATGTATTTGTCTATTACTTCTAGCGAGGTTTTATTAATTTTTATTTCCACGTTGGCGATCAGATCATTGCACATTATTTTAGTCTTTGCTTGGTTCATTTTTAGGCCTACCTTGTGATGGGTAGCTCTTTCGGGGCAACAGACTCAGTAAAACACAGGTTTGAAATAAAAATAAATCTATTAAGTATATATATACAATAAATAAAAACTAAAAAAAAGGAATTCTACGTTGTATACTTGTAAAACAAAAATAAAATGAATTCTACGTTTCCGTCTGGGTCCCGCGATGAATGAATCCCCCGGCAAACGTCTATAAAAGAAAAGAAATTAATTAGTACTACTAATATACTCGCTTTCGCTTCAATTCAGCGAAAGCTCCGAATATGCTCGTAAACAAAATATTTAGCTGTGCAGACCCACGGCAATGTTCAATACACAATGCCGACGGGTTCCGCTTGGCTAAGGACAGAGTATGATCCTCAATACGGAAATCTCTGTCCCGGTTGGTTCTGTGCAGATCCACGGTAATGCTCAATACGCAATACCGATGGGTTCCGCTTGGTTAGGGACAGAGTATGATCCTCAATACGGAACTATCTCTGTCCGGAATGGCCCGCTGGTTCACTACACCGGCGAGTCAGGGAGCCTAGAGCGCTAGCTACAAGACTGTCTAATTCCGCTATTCACACGCCTTAAATAGCCGTCCTGAATCCCACTACGAAGTCACGTCGTAGAAGTGGATGCGCAAATATTGACACTCCCACGGTTCGAACTGTTAAACGATCAGGGCATCGTTACAAAATCTTACATCGTTGCAAAATCTGTACGAGTTATCCTTTTTCCTAACTAGTACAATCGGTGAACTCCAACCACTTGTGGAGGGTTCGATGGTTCCTTCTTTTAACATTTTGTCCACTTCTTGGTTGATGATCTGTAGCATTGCGGGATTGTGCCGCCTATAAGGCTGCTTGACTGGATCGCACTTTTTCTTCAATTTTATTTCGTGTCTTATTAAGTTCGTGGGTCCTGTTTTATTCTCAAACTCCCTTAGTTCTTTTCTTAGGAACCTTTCTAACTCCGTATTTTGAGTGGAGTCTTTTAAAGTGTTACATGTCTCTTCTTGATGTTGTATGTATTGTTTGGTCGTATGTTTATCGAATTTAAGTTCGATAGAATGGTTCCTGAGGAATTCCACTCCTATTAATGCATCTTCCGTCAACCCTGGCATTACTATGAATGTTTGTCGGGTTTGTAACTTATCGATCTCGCATTCAATTGTCAACTTCTGGTTAAGCTCGATTGACGCTCCATTTGCTAGTCTTGTTCTCCCGCTGTAGCTATCTAGAGAGTCCTTGTATATCTGAGCTATTCTATCCCCGACGTAATTTTTGGTAGTTCCTGTGTCGATGAGCGCTCTGTATGTTCTTTGCCCTATTTTTAGTGATGCGAACAGTCGAATGTCATTGCTTGCTGGCTGTGTAACGGCGAAAACGAATGGAGTCGAATCTTGTTTTACAGACTGGGACGACTCCTTGTTTCTCCAGTCTGTAATTCGTTTCCCTGACGCCTGAAACAGCAGTCGCTGCTGTAAACCCCTTCTCTGCCGCAACGCGAACAAAACTTTTTCCATGGGTTTTTGCAGTTTTTACGGCTGTGACCTGGCATCTTGCATCTAAAGCATGCCGTTTTCGCATCGTACTCTGCTTGCTCCGTGCGTCTCCAGTTTCCACGGCAAATCTGATTTGCTCGGGTCTTTTCGTCTTCTAGAGCTTCGTATTCTTGGGCTAAATCCTGTAATTCGGCTAAGTTTCCGAAATCCCGGCGGCGAGCATAAAGCTTATATTCTGGTAACAAATTTTTGTATATCCTTTCGAGTTCTTGGTTTTTAGAAAAAGATCCTTCTCGTCTGATTAATGTTTAAATCTCCGTGATATATCTATCTACTGGTTCGTTCTGTCTCTGTTTTCTGTTTCGGATTTCCTCTTCTAGTTGTAGCAAATATCCCCTGGGATAGAAAGCTTTTTTAAAATCTTCGCTGAAATCTGTCCATGACTTCCAATTTTTGTTATTGTTTCTGTACCATAACAAGGCGTGGTCTCCTAATAATTCTGGTAATGCTCTTAGTAGATCTTGTTTATCGATCTCGTAGGCCAAGCTTAATTCGTCTATCCTCTCTAAGAATTCTATTGCATCCGAATGTTTCTTGTCGAAGTGTGTGTTCCACTTTCGTACTTGGTTTAGCAATTCTGGTTGCCCCATTTGTTTCGTTATTGTTAATTCCTGTAATTGTCTTCGGATGCCCGAAATTTCCTGGGCCAGTGTATCGGATTCTGTTCCCTTGGAAGTTTTTTCTTTTGGGATTGTTCCTGTAGTTTCCTCGCGATTTTTAAAATAGGTTCTGAGTCGTGCTCTCAATTCGTCGACGGTTACCTTGGGATCTAAGCCGTATTTTTCGGCCTCGCTCTGCAATTCCTCTTTGCAAAGTCGGTTTATCCACGACGTACCTGTTACTGAGTCTGTGTCTTTATCTGTCGGCATGTTATTAATTTTTGCTCGGGCGCCAGTTTGTGATGGGTAGCTCTTTCGGGGCGACAGACTCAGTAAAACACAGGTTTGAAATAAAAATAAATCTATTAAGTATATATATACAATAAATAAAAACTAAAAAAAAGGAATTCTACGTTGTATACTTGTAAAACAAAAATAAAATGAATTCTACGTTTCCGTCTGGGTCCCGCGATGAATGAATCCCCCGGCAAACGTCTATAAAAGAAAAGAAATTAATTAGTACTACTAATATACTCGCTTTCGCTTCAATTCAGCGAAAGCTCCGAATATGCTCGTAAACAAAATATTTAGCTGTGCAGACCCACGGCAATGTTCAATACACAATGCCGACGGGTTCCGCTTGGCTAAGGACAGAGTATGATCCTCAATACGGAAATCTCTGTCCCGGTTGGTTCTGTGCAGATCCACGGTAATGCTCAATACGCAATACCGATGGGTTCCGCTTGGTTAGGGACAGAGTATGATCCTCAATACGGAACTATCTCTGTCCAGAATGGCCCGCTGGTTCACTACACCGGCGAGTCAGGGAGCCTAGAGCGCTAGCTACAAGACTGTCTAATTCCGCTATTCACACGCCTTAAATAGCCGTCCTGAATCCCACTACGAAGTCACGTCGTAGAAGTGGATGCGCAAATATTGACACTCCCACGGTTCGAACTGTTAAACGATCAGGGCATCGTTACAACCTCATTGCTGGCTGTATTAAGGTCAATAATTTGTAGTTGTAATTCTTCAGGGCTTCTAGCAATTAGAATGATGTCATCAGCGAATCTAAGATGGTTTAGGTATTCTCCATCTATACATAGACCTTGATTGTTCCAGTCTAATTTCCGGAAGATATTTTCTAAGGTTGCAGTGAAGAGCTTAGGGGATATGGTGTCTCCTTGTCGGACTCCTTTCTGAGTGGGAAATTCTGGGGTCATATATATATATATATATATATATATATATATATATATATATATATATATATATATGTATATATATATATATAAATCTAAAAATAATACACTACACTACAATTTTACAGTGAACAATCAGCGATTGAAGGTGTGCAAGGTTATGTTTTTAAACTCACTTTGTATATCTAAATTAGTAAG
The DNA here is from genome assembly GCF_040954645.1 of Diabrotica undecimpunctata. Classification (NCBI taxonomy): domain Eukaryota; kingdom Metazoa; phylum Arthropoda; class Insecta; order Coleoptera; family Chrysomelidae; genus Diabrotica; species Diabrotica undecimpunctata. The sequence goes on along the minus strand of NC_092812.1, from coordinate 62,459,042 downwards.
TATATCAGGAAGTTTAATAAAAGCTGATCAAAGAGGTAGACACACGCCAATCAATTAAACTTTTACCGAAACCATAAATAGTAGGTATACAACAACATATCAATTCCTTCCCAAAGTACGATAGTCCTTCCAGAGAAAGGAGCATGAGAAATTATCTGTTCACAGAACTTACAATAAAAGTAAAAGAAGAAGAAGAACTAACCGACCCTATTGAAGCTGGCAATGGGATAAGCCAGGGAGATTCCCTGAGTCCTCTGTTGTTTAACCTGATTATGGACGAAATAATAAAAAAAGTAAGAACTAAAAAAGAATACCAAATGGGAGAAAAACAACTTAAAACAATCTGCTATACATACGACGCAATACTACTCTCTCAAAGTGAAGATGATTTATAACGTATGCTGCACCAATTTAATATAACCGCCAGGTAATTTAACATGTTAATTTCCCCATGCATGGTCCCAACAGCAAATATACTAAGATGTAAATCGGAGCTGGAAGGTCAGATAATAGAACAAGTGATATAGTTTAAATATCTAGGCATCACATTATATAGCTACGGAAAGCTCGAAACCGAAGTGGAAGATCAAGTGAATAGAGCAAACAGAGCCGCAGGCTGCCTAACTGAAACAATATGAAGAAATAAAAATATCGGGAAAGAAACGAAAGGCAAAATTTACAAAACAGTCATCAGACCAATATGATATATGCAGCCGAAACAAGACCTGACACAGACGACAAAAAGGATGTTAGAAACAGCAGAGATGAAAACACTTAGAAAAATTGATGGTAAGACACTATGGGACAGAGCTAGAAGTACAGATATACGACGTAGATGCAAGGTGGAGAACACCAAGAACTGGGTAAGAAATAGAAGAGTAGAATATAACGATTAGATAAGCCGAATGACAACAAATAGAGTAGTAAAGACGGCAAGAGACGGTTCCCCAATAGGAAGACGATCAGAAGAAAGACCACGAAAACGATGGAACGACAACTTACTGGGGGCACATTGAAAAACAGACAGAGTCATGTCTATATAAAAAGAAGAACAAGAAGAAGAACTTACAATAGAAAAGATGTATCAACTGTACATTGATAAAAGCAATGAAAGATATGTGAATCCAAAGCTAAGAGCAAAAAAGTGGTTGTACGTATATATTTTTATTAAATACTTCAAGTTGTCGTTTAAACCACCCGAACTTGCGATACATGAATTACATTCACCTCTCAATTGAAAACAATCTTACAGCAGATAAACTAATCAGTGTAAATGCTGATCATTATGCTCACTAAATTGAATCTAAAACTCGGTATAACTTAAAACAATTGGACTTTATAATGATTAAAGAGTCACCCAAACACAAAGGACTATCTGGTGATTTGCAAAAATGTTTGCCTTCACCACTAACAAGCAATTGTATTAGTTTCTACAATAGGAAGCTTTGGACATTAAATTTTACATTGTATGATGCCAGTAATTCTTCTGTACAGTGTGTGGTGTGGGACGAATCGAAAGGGGTCTGTGGTGCAAATGAAATTGCCTCGTCATTTTTTAAATGAGCTGACAATACAATTCCAGGTAGTCAAGTAAAGGACATCACTCTTTGATGTCCTCCCTCTAGAGGACATCACATACTCTACGTACCCTCAAATAATGACAATCACTTAAAAGTTTTTACTGAAAGGGCACACACACATGGAAGCAGACAGTGTTCATGCTTTGATTGAAAGAAAAATAAATAAACTCTCCAATTTGGCCATTTAACACCATGGTACTGGCAAGAATTAGTTAGGCAAACATCAGGTAAATACACAGTGCAGAATATAGAACTTGCCGATATCAATAGCCTTAAAACGTTGTTTGATAAGAAACTGTCACCTAATCCTCCTTTTGTAAGTAGAAAAAGGAATGTTAACAAAGAGCCTGTTCTACTGTCAACATGTGTTTTCCTACAAGTCCAACAAGAACACATTGGAAAGTTTTTTTTATAAGACCGAATAATCAAAATATGTATGAGGTGGACTTCATGACGTATCGAAGACAGCAAGTAACGTTTCCAGCCCAATCAAATTAAGTCTCAGTAATCCCATTACTAACTACAAAACAAAAGTACAATGACTTAATTGCACTATTGCCTTTTGATTCGTCGGTTTGCCATGCGTTTTATCAAAATTTAACACATAGCGATGTAGCCAAAAAGGATTACCCCCAAGAAGATGAAGATAATATGGAGCCTCGTTAACAATTTTGAGACTTGTGGTCTATAATTTTACCTAATTATTATACCATTATAATATTTGTCTCTAATAAAATAATAGTATGGGCTCTTTAATGTGTTTGTCTTGTTTATTTCGCAGGGATCTTAACATGCAATGTCACATTATTTAAAAAAAGTAGTTAGAGGTAAATAACACTATGTCCAACTACACATTTTAAAAAAAAGTTTATATAATGAACGGTAAACTTCAGGTATATAATACTTTATAGAAGAAAAAACGATTATACACACAACAATAATAATATATTAATCTTGGTTAAATATAAGAAACATTTGAGTATTTACTGATTACAAATTTAAAAAATGTTAAAACTACTCTCCTGCAAAAGTAAGAAAATGGACATGGTGTTGTTTACCTCCGGGGTACAAATATATATAATTACATATTTATCTAAGTATTTGTAATTCGTAAATAAAAAATAAATAGGATAATCAATAATATTTCTACCAACACAGTCATACTTTCTTTCTTAATTTTAGCAAAAAAATATTATATAATAAACAAAAGTTTCGGTTGGCTACAATTCTATAAACTACGACAATGGCCCTAAATGCACTAATGAGTTAATTTATGAACTGTTATTTCGATAAAGTGGAAGGATGTCGTTTAATGTTAAGAATAAATATTTATCTATTTTGAATCATCAAAAGCCAGACAAAAATAATTCTTTGCCATCACTCCATTCGCACAGTCCAAACACAATGTATAATCCTAAAGACAAACAAACGGTTCAGGTTGAAATTATATCCTTGGGGTTCATTTGACAATTTGGAATGAATTAGCGTTTGATCACTGTGCAAATAGCCTATATTGATGGGAATGTCCCTTTGATACTGAAGCCAAGATTGTATTTATTTGCATTAATTTAACTACATCTCGTAAAATTTAATATATATAATAGATGTATTAGGTTTTGTAGTCATCGATTGGGCTTTAAATAAAATCTTAAGGGTTGTTTGAGCTTTCCAGTTTATTTAACTTATTATCAAAAACGTACTGAAAATAATAACTACATTATAAAAAAAAAATTGTTATTATTATACAGTCTTAGCCTTGTGATGATGCTGTTCCAAAACTACCAGCGTAACCTAGCATCACGAATTTAATTTCTTCTTCCTTTAGTGCCTATCTGTTTCGGATGTTGTCGACCATTATGGCAATCTCTATTTTGCAAACTGCGGCTCTGAAAAGATTTCTATTTGTTGTGTTGAACCCCTACGTAGATTTTTCAGCCAGGAAATTCTTCGCCTTCCTGATCCTAGTTTTTCTTCTACTTTGCCTTGAAGAATCAATTGCAGCAACCCATATCTTTCGCTGTTCCTCATGAATTTATTTTCTTTTTTTCCTCATACCTTTATCAACTTTTTTATTTATAAAACAATATTTATACTATCCATGTCTCTTTTATTTTTATTACATGACGGAAGAAGAGAACTCATACCAAAACGGACGTGTACAAACCCATAAAATTATTAGAGCCTCCGAGATATAGCAAACTGATCACCAGCATCCTTTGGAGATCGGTAAACTTATCACCACAGATAGGTAAATTCAACATCAGCATTTTCGCCCCAAGGCCTGTTACTTGTTACATTTCTTGTTAATTTATTAAATTCAGAAATTATTTTAAGCGAATTGCTTTAAAATTTTAATGATATATTTATATCGGGTGTCTCCCGATGAGTGGCCTATTAGACGTATCTGCCAATCCAAATGGATTTGAAATCTGGAAATTCAGCTGGATAGGTTTTTTATGAAAATATTTATCTGGTTATATCTGAAATAGTCCCCAACTTTGTTGTTTTATCTGCATTCGGATTTGGATTATTGCTTCAAATTATCAAACTTTAGCAGTTTGCAACCATTTACCTACCACAGGGTGCAGGTAGGCTAGAGATCAGTTTGCAAATATTTCCTTCTTCTTCAATTGCCATCTTCGTTCCGAAGGTTGGCGATCATCAGGGCTATACGTATTTTCGAAACTGCTGACCGAAACAATTCGTTGCTGCTACAGCTATACCATTCCCGTAGATTCTTTAGCCAGGAGTTTCGTCTTCTTCCTATGGACCTTTTTCCTGCTATTTTCCCTTGCATAATTATTCGAAGCAGTTCATATCTTTCGCCTCTTGTAATGTGTCCCAAGTATTGCAGTTTTCGTTTTTTGATCGTAAATATGACTTCCTTTTCTTTATTCATTCTTCTCAAGACCTCGACATTTGTGACTCTCTCGGTCCATGATATTCTCAGGATTCTGCGATACATCCACAGTTCAAATGCCTCTAATTTTTTGGTATCAATCTTTTTCAACGTCCATGACTCCATTCCGTAGAACATCACAGAAAGTACGTAACATCTCATCAGGCGAAGTTTCATTTCAAGGCTCAAATCTCTTCCGCAGAACACTCTCTTCATTTTAGTGAATATGGATCTGGCTTTTTCTATTCTTATTTTGATTTCTGCTGAGCTATCGTTGTCTTCATTTATAAAAGTGCCTAAATATTTGTATTTGCTAACTCGATCGATAATTTTATTGTGTAAATATAAATTTTGAACATTTTGTGTTGATTTCGATATTACCATAAATTTAGTTTTCTTTATGTTCAAAGATAGTCCATATTCTTCGCTGCAGTCTGCTATCTTATTCACCAATGTCTGTAGCTCTTCAAGTGTTTCTGCGATCAGAACGGTGTCGTCGGCAAATCTCAGATTGTTTAATCTAACACCATTTATTTTAATACCTACGGATTGCTCAGAGAGTGTTCTATTCATTACGTCTTCGGAATAGAGATTAAACAGGGTTGGTGACAGTATACACCCTTGTCTCACACCTCGCTTTATTTCAATTTCTTGAGTGGTATTATTCTCTACTCTCACTACTGCTTTCTGATTGTAGTACATATTTGCTATTAGTCGGATGTCTCGTTTATCTAAATTCTTTTCTGTCAGGAGTCTGATTAGGTGATCATGCCGCACTTTATCAAAGGCCTTATTGTAATCTATGAAACACATGAATACATCTTGATTTATGTCAAGACATCTTTAAGACATAACGTTCAGTGCAAACAACGCCTCTCTTGTTCCAAGTCCATTTCGGAATCCAAACTGGGTATTATTGATGTCCATTTCCAGTTTTCTGTGTACTCTAGAGTGTATAATTTTCAGAAATATTTTCAGTACATGGCTCATCAGACTAATTGTACGGTAATCACTGCATTGTTTGGCATTTATCTTTTTTGGTATAGTAACAAAGGTGAATAAAAGCCATTCTTGTGGTATTTTTCCTGATGTATAAATGCTATTGAAAAGTTTAACTAAAATGTAAATCGAGTCTTTTTCTATTAGTTTAAGGATTTCCGTTGGTATTTCATCTGGACCTGGGGCTTTACCATTTTTCATTCTTTTTAGTGCGTACATTACTTCTTCTTCCGTTATTTCTGGACCTTCGTCTCCTTGTATGTTACTTAGCTCAGATTGTTGTCTATCATCTGCAAAGAGTTCTTCAATATAGTTTTTCCATGTCTTCAACTGTTCTTCTAGTTCTGTTATTATGTTTCCGTTGACATTATACAGGGTATTTGGCTGCTTACGTTTTTATGTACCTGCAAGTTCTTTCACTTTTTTATGTACATTAAAAATATCATGTTTTGCCTGCAATTGCTCTATTTCTTCACATTTTCTTTTATAAAAATCTTCTTTTGCTATTCTGATTTCTATTTTGATTTCTTTCTGTATTTGTTTATACCTTTGTTCGTTTTTTCCTTTCATTATTCTCCGATTGTCCATGAGAAGAAGGATCTTATCAGTCATCCTTCTTCTTCTTCTTCTTCTTAGTCGTTAACCTGATGCAGGTATCGTGATATCATGAAGCTATTAACTAAATTTCCCAATGTTCCTCCACGTTTTTCTATCTTCTGCCATTCTAGCACATTCTGACAATGGAGCGCCAATGGTAGCAACAATATGGTCCGTGTATCGTGTGGGAGATCTACCTCTATTTCTTTTGCCTTCTACTTTTCCCTGGATGGTAAGTTTTTCAAGACCATTTCTTCGAAGGACATGTCCAAAATAGCTTATTATTTGTTCTGATATTTGTCATCTTCTGATGTTCTTCTTTGATGATGATGATGATCTTCTTTGATGTTCTGATATCAGTCATCCACCTTTGCTTTATTTTTGGTTTTTCTTTAGTCAGAATTTTCTTCACAGGACCTGTTATCGCCATTTTTACGTTTTTTATCTATGTTGTTCGTTGGCTGAGATGTTTCTTTTTCATGAAGTATTTTGAGATTATTATTAATACATTTTTTAATATTTCCTGGTATATCTTAAAATCTCTACATTTATTACGGTGATGAGTTTGTAATATCTACTATTGCATTTATGCTAATTGGTGATTTGTTTACATGTACCCACCAAAACAAAAAGGAAACAAAACAGCACCCTACTTTGACCTGGCTGTCCCTGCTCCTATGTTAATGCAACCTTCATCGCAAGCTTTGGCATAGATACCTAGAGAGCTATTCTGTTTACTCTCTCTTAGCATTTATTAAACAACAAACAGATACTTTCTTATTAGTGAAGAAGACAATGACCAAACACAAAAAAAAAACAACAATTGATTTCATTTTAACTTGGAATAACCCCTCCAATAGTTTGTGTACTTTTTATGTAGATTTTATATATGTAATGTTTCTTTCATTAATAGTAGATTACTATATATAGCACTTCGTTTCTCAATGTCTGCTCTCATATTCAAGGTGTTCTGTGTGGTTTCAATTAGACACATTTCTAAAAACAATCTTTGATTTCTTTCCCTTGCCAATATTTTTACGTGTTCATAGTTTGGAGTGAGCCATCGTGACAGAATGTTCACTTAATGAACAGGCTTGTCTTTGTTTAGATTAATGTTACTCCAATATATACTTTGTTGCAATTATTACAGCGTAGAAAGTATATAATATTGGAGCTTTTAATTTTAATATTCGGTATTTGAAACAAAACAGTCTTTTGCTGGATTTTGTAGAATAATTTTTCATTAGATTTTTTTGTAGATATCGTCACATATTGAGGTCTATTCGTTAATACTAGATAGATATTTATTGGTTAATTTTGTGTTTTTTGTTAATTTTTTAATTTTGTGCTTAACTAGAGAACCTTCAACGGCAAAACAAAATCAATTTTAATTCCTGTATTGTAGTTACCCATAAATAACAATGACTAAAATTCTAGAGTAAGCAAAAGTTATTACCCGTACTAATCCCGAATGAAATTTAGCGAATGTCTGAAAACAAAAAGCAGAAACTATGGTCATTTCATCGAAAACAAGTACCAATTTGGTTTTCAATACGTTTTTGAAGCGCATGGGGAAATCAATTTCGCACAAAGACCACCCTTACACTCGCATATCCCAAGTAATTTGCTTGCATTCCTTGTTTCATTCAAACAAAAATGCGGAGGATATTATCCTTCAAAATAGACGAATAAAAGGACGAAAGCTCTCTAATTAAGATTTTTTCAAATATTTATTCGACAGGGTTACGATCAAACAAGCTGTTGCGAATTTCAATGGATTTTTGGTAATTTAATTGTAGCGCGTTGATATATTTGAAATGAATATCGGGATTTAAACAATATCTATCACGTTCAAAAAGAAAGATACCATAATCATTTTATTCTTCTTCTTCCAGCATTTTTTTATCGTCCACATTATTCATTTTATTTACCATATACTCAATGTCTTTATAAAATTTTGAGTATCTTGATATATGTAATTCCCACAGAGTTTGTTATAGTGTAAGTCAATAGCACTCATTTAGATAGCTGTAATCTTTCTATTCATGTTTATCAAGGTTTTCACCTCCAATTTTCTTGAAGACGCATCGATTTTCTTGAAATTTTAACAGTCTAAGGAATACCTCAGAAAGCAAAATCTACCCTATACCAATGCGTGCCTTTTCCTTATGAGTAGACTTCGGCAAATATGCAAATAAAAATGTAGAAAATATGCGCATAAATATGCACGTGTTTACCCGAAACTATGCAAATATTTTACAAAATATGCATACAAATAAATAAAAACATCGTAAAATAGTAACAATTTTATTTAAAAAAAAAAGTGTACATAACTAAATATTTCCTACTATTCATTAAGATTTACATTTATTTTAAGTAACTACATCATTTTTAAGTATGAATAAACTTATTTAGAATTATGGTAACAATAAATGACCAAGTGGTGTTCAAAATTTTCTAACAAAAACTTGTTGGCTTCTGTGGCTTCTGTCTGAGTACATATATTTATATATGGAAAAACTTCGTTCAACATCAACTGATGTAACGGGAGCATTTTTCAAACTAACCAAAACATTTGGTTCTAAATTAATTGTTTCCGAAATATTTCCAGCTAGAACACTGACTACTTCAGAAAGAATATGGTAACCTTTATTTTTTTCCATAGTAGCTTCAAATTTTTTTAAAATATCTTTTCCAATATTACCTCTAACGTTCCGACAACATGACGCAAATTCTTTTATTAATGCTGTACTTTCGAACAATGACAGTTTTGGTGATTCTAACTGAGTAATTGTTTTTTGAACAAAACTAAAATATGGTAACCTTTATTTTTTTCCATAGTAGCTTCAAATTTTTTTAAAATATCTTTTCCAATATTACCTCTAACGTTCCGACAACATGACGCAAATTCTTTTATTAATGCTGTACTTTCGAACAATGACAGTTTTGGTGATTCTAACTGAGTAATTGTTTTTTGAACAAAACTAAAATTTGATTTTATAAATGAAAGTTCTTGTTGAAGCAAGCTACTCTGAAAAGTTTGTTTAGAATCCAAAAGAGATTGGGAACTTTCATCTGTTAACGTATCAATTATGTTCTTTATTTTAACAAAATGATCTGCATAAAAATTAGCTGCTTCTAACCATGTTCCCCATCGCGATAAAATAGGTTGTGGTGGAAGAGGAATGTTAGGTAGCATTTCTTTATAAAGTTGAATTCTTATAGGAGATTTAAGAAATACTTTTTTGACACTGGATATCATGGTATTTACAAGAGGAAACTTTTTTCGTATTTCCTCTGCAACTCTGTTTAATCCATGCGCTACACAAGTAACATGTATTAAATCTGGGAAAAATATTTTTAAATTTTGTCCTGCTTTCACCATATAAGGAGCAGCATCCGATAAAATAAGCAGTAATTTATTAGAAGGAATAGTTGTCGGAAGAAAAAAAGTTGCTAATGTTTCTTGTATAAAACGCGAAATTGTTAAAGCATTTGTTTTCTCAAGTTGCTGGCATGAAATAAGATGAGATTTTGGTAAGGTATCTTCTTTAAGAACACCAATCAATAAATGAGCAATATACTTTCCTGAGGAATCAGTGGTTTCGTCTACAGATATGTAAAAATAATTATCTGCAATTTCTTCCTTAATATTAATTAACACCGACGAGTATAGCCCGTTCACATTATTTCTTCTTAGAGACCGATCACTTGGAACATTAAGTTTGCAATATTTTTTTAGAAACGAACTAAAATTTACATTTGCTAATTTTGAACGCGGTATGTTTGCAGACACTAATGCGCGACACAAGTCTTCATTAAAAGTTTCTTGCTCATCTAATTTTTTTGAAGTAGATTGGAAACATTTAGCCATTGAAGTTTGATGTTTTCCTCCTATTTTTCCTTTTTTTGCAATGTGTGAAGCAGTTCTCACATGTTGGTCTATCTGAAATTTCTTCTCACATGCTATCTATAAATAAAAATAAAAACCTTTATTTTAACCCAACCTTTAAAATATAAAAATATACAAGGTGTTTTTGGTTAATCAAATAACTGGTTTGGAAAAAAAAACACTCGCTAAGTGTTTTAAATGCAGTATTAATCCACAAATTAGTTTTTGTTACTAACCATTAGTACATCATATAACTTATTTTAAAATTCAAAAAAGTTTTTTTTTGTTAATTCAATTACAATAAAAATAATTGTGTTTTAGAATAGCTGACTTCATAAAAAAAAGTAAAGGTGAAAAATTTTTCTAAATACACACCATTGTATTGTATCATGGACAATTCTATTTTTCATTTAAAAACAACCTACGAGTACTAAATTTCAAGTAAATACGTTTATTGGTTTTAAAGTTATTGTTGTTATTAACTAAAAGAATTTAATTTTTTTTACTTTTAACACCCTGTATCTCGAAAAGTAAATAAGTTTGACCCCTCATTAACTATATCGTTTTGTTAAATTTTTCGAGAAGTTTTTTTGTTACGCACAACGAGTGTTTACGCTTTGAATATCAAAACAAAAATGATTTACAAATCTGAGCATCAAATTAGAAATGTTTAGGTACCTAATTCAATAAACTGGGAGATTTTGGAAAATCCCTAAATTAGGAACAAAACTATTAGCCGTTTACCTGCTGTTAAGATGCAATAAATTGTAGATAGATTTGGGGATTAGATCATAAAATGCAAATGAGCGAACCCTTAGCGATTATCCAATAACTGAATGCCTCAGTGACCGAGACTTTCTAAGAATGTTGAGGGCTACTTAAATTGATCTTCTTTGAAATTGTAAATGTTTTGTACCTGTAGAGATTACGTACTTAGATCATTTCTTGATTAAAATGACTACAAAATTTTATACAAGAATTGAAATAAATTGGTATGTTTAAAAATTTTCAAATACAGTATAAAAATCTGAACTTTTATGCACTTTATGCAAACTTTTATACAAATATGCCAACATATGAAATATTTGCATAAAATATGCACAATATGCAAAATATGCAATATGCATATTTGCCGAAGTCTACTTATGAGTGAATACCACCGCGACTCGGTGGTGAAAACTGTATATCAAAAATAACTCCACAAATGGATAGAGCGACAAATTTTAAACAAAAAATGTTTAATAGATCTTTTTTAATGCATATTTTTTACTTATTCGGGATTAAGTTTCGTAAAAAACACGTTTTTATTCGGTTTTTCACAAATAACTCAAATATCTTTCATTTTATTAAAAAATGCTAAGGATTTTTTGTATTAATTTTAATCTTAGAAATAGAAAGTTTTGCATATTTCATTGATGGGAGAATGTTGTTGTACAGAGTTAAATGGCCAACCAATATCACATATAAAAAAGTTTTTTTGGAATTTGTGTCTTATCTAAAACGTAATTTTGGCAATCATATCACCGTTGTGCTCAAGAGTTACGACGCAGAAAATACTAAGGTGCTTGAAAGAAACCATCGTTTACAGAAATTTTCCTCACAAGAATATCAATTTTCGAAGCATGTTTTTCAAGAAAAATTTCTATCTGAATGCAAAAATAAAAGCAGATTTTTTAAGTAATTTATGAGGGAATTACAGGAAAAATCGATCAACTGTTATCAAGCCAATGGTGAAACCGACGAAGTAGTTGTTGAAAAAGCCAGGCAATGCGAGCCATCTTTACAGAAAATAATAGTAACAGATGATGACATACTAGTTATTTTAACTACTAGAGCTAAAGATTTTGAATTGAATTGATTATTCCGAATTGAAATAGCAAGATCCAAATTCATCAAAATGAGAAAGCTCTTAAGCAACCGCCACCTAAGCGTTAACCTCCGATGGCGCGCCACGAAATGCTACGTACTCTCTACGCTACTTTACGGAGTTGAAGGGTGGACGTTAACAGCAGCAACTATAAAGAAATTAGCGGCTCTAGAACCGCTAGAGTGACCAACAAAGAGGTATTAAGACGAATGGGTAAAGAGGTGGAATTGTTAACAACTGTTAAAGGGAGGAAAGCGTCATATCTGGGCCATGTGTTTCGTAATAATAAGTACAGTCTGCTACAGCTTATCGTGGAAGGCCAGATTGAAGGCAAAAGAGGGCACAAAGAAGAAATCCTGGCTGAGAGACATGAGAGAATGGTTTCAAATACCAGAAGCTGCGAACATAATACATGCGGCACAAAACAGAGAAACCTATCGTTTAATGGTCGCCAACCTTCGGTAGAAGACGGCACATAAAGAAGAGATAAAGCCGAGAAAGATTTTTTTTTCCTAAGGTTAAAAAAATAAAATGTGCCCTCATTGGTATATTCATCCACAAGCTTCGAAGTAGAGTATCCTAACAGCACCTCTAAAGCACAACAAATTCTAGAAGCCAGTCTGTACCGTTTAGTAATGCTATATACAGTTTCCAAAGAGTCAATATTAAATAAAATGCAAAAAAGACTTACTAGATTTAATTAAAACAATGGGGTAGAAGCCCTTCATTAAAGCAACCACGACAAACACAGCGGTGACATTATCAGCCCTCATTCCTTAAGTTAATGCTCTCAACGAGTATATTAAAAGATGCTACTACCAAGTTCAAGTTTGGCTTGGAAACAAAAACATTAGTCCAACTGATTGGGGATGCACTACAGTAGAAGGATCTTTGCAACCTATTGTAACGAATATTTTGCCCACCACATAGGGTATTATTCATCATCATCATCTTTGGCTCTACAACCCTTTGCGGGTCTTGGCCTGTTCAAGAATTAGTCTCCATTCTCCCCTATCTTTCTCCCTGGCTTTCCAATTTCTGACCCCTAGATTCCTCAAGTTAGCTTCGACTTGAGTTTTAAATCTAGATCTTGGCCCGGATCTCCGAGAAGGAGGTTGTCAATCCTCTACCGGACGCGTCCCCAGGTGGCGGATAGGGGAATGCCTCCCAGATATGGGTGGTATCGGGGAAATGAAATACCCGACGCGGACCAAAACTGACAACAGTAGCGTCTGACCCAGAGTGTGCGGCTGCAAACAGCGTCTGACCCAGAGTGGGCGGCTGAACAATAGGTCCTCCAAAAGGGGGTTGTGGCGTTAGGCGTTAGCAACCTAGCATACTTAAAAAAATCCAAGGGCTAACGAACAATTGGCAGGAATGAAAAATTTTAAAATTAATCCCCGGGTGGCAATCCACACCTCCGAAGGAGGGAGCCCCATCTCGGATACGGGGGGGGGGGGCACTTCTGCTTTGAGTTCAACAAACCCGGCTTCGAAACTCAACCGAAGACAAAGACAGAGAAAACTAAGAATCGGCACATGGAATGTGCAGGGCTGGAGAACAAAAGCCAGTGAAAGTAACATCAGAATTCGAAAAGATGAATCTCGATATCCTCGTCACAACGGAAACAAAAAAGAAAGGAAACGGCACGGAAAGAATAGGGGAACTAATCCATTGTTGGAGCGGAGTAGAAAAGAAAGACCGCGCAAAAGCTGGAGTTGGAATTCTACTAAAGAAGAAATGGGAAAAATCTATAGACGATTGGGAACCTATAAACGAGAGAATTGCCAAACTGAAAATCAAGATGTATGGCAGAGAAATTATAATACTAGCAACATACGGTCCAACGGAAGACAGTCCAGCCAATGAGAAAGAACGATTAATCGAACAACTTCAAGAACAAATGGATAAGAGAAAACCTAAACAAGAAATAATAATAGTGGGGGATCTAAATGGAAGAGTCGGAAGAAAAGACAGTGACAGAACAGTTGGTCCATTTGGAGAAGACACAATTAACGACAACGGAGAAAGATTGATAGAGCTATGTGAAGTAAATGATTTGAAAATTATGAACGGATTCTACAAACACAAAAATATACATAAGTACACATGGACTCAAGAGACAAGAAAACTAAGATCCATTATTGACTACATTATCATGAACCACAAAAGATCCATCAAAGTGAAAGACACCAGAGTGAAAAGAGGGGCAGAGTGTGGAACAGATCACAAACTTGTGGTGGCATGGATGGAATTCCCTATATCTGGACAAAACAAAAACATACATCGATTGTTACAACGGGAACGACAATAAACGAAAAGAGGCTCAAATTACATCTATTGCAGGAAGAATCAATAAAAGATTTATACAAAAGAAGACTAGACCGAAAACTAGAAGAATTCAGATATGACACATTAGATGAAATGCATGAACACATAAAAACCTGCCTGATTTCAGCGGCCTTAGAAGCTCTTGGAGAAGACGACCAAAGGAACACCCATCAGAATATCAAATTAAGGGAAGACACATTGAAATGCATAAAAGAAAAGAAAAAACTACACATAAAATACCTAAACACCAAAAAATAGGAAGACTTAGACCTATATAGAGCGAAAAACAGAGAGGTAAAGAAAAGAGTAACAAATGAAAAGAACGAACGATGGGAACAAGCATGCACAGAGATAGACATATCTCTGTGCATGCGATAACAAGCGACATATCGGAGGAACGAGAAATTCAGAATCATGGCGAATATTAAAAGCACTTCAACGAAATAAGACAGAGAAAACCCAAATCGGCAAAATTAGTGAAAACGAGTGGCAAGAATACTACGTAGAACTACTTACAGAAAACCGTCCCCAATTTCAGGAAGAGAATATAGAACATGCAGGAAATGGGGCATACGACCAGATAGAAATAAGCCTGGCAGAAGTTAAGAGAGCAATCAAGACATTGAAGAACAAAAAAGCCAAAGGACCCGGAGGAATACCAAACGAACTAATTAAAAACGGAACGGAAAAGTTATTCCGCATGCTACATAGAATGTTCGAAAGAGGACTAAATGGAGAAGAAATACCTGCGGAATGGACACAAGCATACATCACATCCATACATAAGAAAGGAAACAGGAAAAAATGTGAAAACTATAGAGGAATTAGTATAATATCGTCGGTAGGTAGACTTTACGGGAAAATTATTAAAGAAAAACTAGAAACTGAAATAATAGGAAAAATTGGAGAAGACCAAGCAGGGTTCACAGTAGGAAAATCATGTCTAGATCATACGTACACATTAGAACAACTGATAGAGAAGAAAATGGCAAAAGGTAGACCGGTCCATCTGGCCTTTGTTGATCTAAAGAAAGCATATGACTCAATACCTAGAGTCAAATTATGGGAAGCAATGAATGATCTCGGAATCCGACAAACACTAATAAAAGCAGTTAAAGCACTATACAAAGAAAACAAAGTAGCTATTAAATGTGGAAATAAAGCCTACAATCCATTTAAGACGACAAAAGGACTTCTACAAGGCTGTGCTACGTCCCCTACTCTGTTTAAAATATTCTTGGAAAAGACACTCAAACCATGGAGGAGAAAGTGCGAAGGAATGGGCATACCAGTAAGAGACGAATACCTATACACCTTAAGTTTTGCCGACGATCAAGTAGTCATCGCACAAGATGAAGAAGATCTCAGCTTTATGCTCAGAAAACTAGAAGAAGAATATAAAAACAACGGAATGGAAATAAACTTAGAGAAAACCGAATACCTAACAACAGAAAACAAGGATATGAGAAACCTAGAGATAGACGAGGGAAGACAAATAAATGGAACAGATAAATTCAAGTATTTAGGAACCATAATATGGAACCAGGGAACAACAGAAGAAGATATAAACAACAGACTGAGACAAACAAGAAACTGTATAAGACAACTAAACTCAGTGTTGTGGGATAAGAACATTACGATAAAGACAAAAAAGAGAATATATAATACCCTGACAAGAAGTATCCTGACATATGGGTCCGAAAACTGGACAATAAACAAGAGAAATAGAGGTAGAATAAGAGCAGTAGAAATGGAGTTCCTGAGGAGAAGCTGTAGACTTACAAAAAGAGACAGAATTGAAAACGCAGAGATTAAGCGGAGAATGGGAGTGCAATCAGACATAATCGACTATATAGAGGAGAAGAGACTATCCTGGTACGGCCACGTCAGAAGAGCGGACAGAGGACGCTGGATAAACAAAATCACAGAATGGAGCCCGATTGGAAGAAGAAAGAGAGGAAGACCCCGAAGATCATTCAGAGATGAAATCGACGAGGCTATGGAGAAAAGAACCCTGCTAGATGGAGACTGGAATGACAGGGAAAATTGGAGAAAACGGTTGAGTGAAGGAAGACAGTGAAAACTGTGGAAATCCTTAGTAGTAGTAGTATCTTGGCCTGCCTCTTTTCCTGGTTCCTACTGGCTCTTGACATAATATCTGTCTTTGGGGGTCTCCAGTGTCCATTCTTTCAAGGTGTCCTAGCCACCATAGTCTATTAATTTTAATAGACCGGGCGATGTTGTATTTTCATAGCATTGATACGACTCAAAATTAAAGCGCCTGCGCCATATCCCGCTTTCTTGCACTCCTCCATATATGTGCCTAAGTGTTCTTCTTTCAAAGCGACCTAACAGTTCTTCGTCGCTTTTTACCATAGTCCATGTCTCTGACGCGTGTGTCAGGACAGGTTTAATAAGAGTTTCATATATTAGTATCTTGATTTTTCTGCTAATTATGTGTAATTTTAATAGCTGCTTTAGTCCAGAGTAAGCTCTGTTCGCCAGGTATATTCTTCTCTTAATTTCTACGCTTACTAGGTGGCTGTTATTTAGTTGTATTCCAAGATATATAAACTCCGAGACCCCTTCGAATGTGTGTGCTTCTGTCACCAGATCTTGTGGTGCCGCTATTTGTGTGCTGTTCGTGACCTTCATGTATTTTGTTTTGAATACGTTGACCTGCAGTCCCATTGTCTTCGCGGCTTTTTCTAATATTTCAATAGCCTGTATCAGGTCTCTTTTTGTCCGTGTTACTATGTCAAGGTCATCTGCGTAGGCCAATATCTGTACACTTTTATTGATGATCGTACCTCTGGTTGTTATGCCCGATTTCTCTATGGCTTTTTCTAGCGCGATGTTAAACAATAGGCACGATAGACTGTCTCCCTGGCGTAATTCAGTATGTGTTTGAAAATACCTTGAAACTCTGTTTTGTATCTTGACTTTGCACTCAACTTTCCAAAGAGTTGCCTTTACCAATGTTATTAGATGCGACGAAATATCTAGTTCTGCCATGGTATTATAAAATGCGCTTCTGTCTACACTGTCATAAGCGCTTTTAAAATCTATGAAGAGGTGGTGGGTATCGATTCCATATTCATATGTCTTTTCTAAGGTTTGTCTTGTTTGTGTTTGTGGTGAGACAACAATATATGTTTAAATTTTTTTCCCTAAACCAATTTTTTTATTTCTGTTAAAAAAGTTTATACCCGCTTTTGTGTTTTTTAGGAGGGAAGAGCCTTTTTCTTGCATCCAGCAGGAAGTTTCCTCAAAGCAGCGTCCCATTTTAAATAGCTAGAGGACCTTCTTGTGTTTTATTTGTTCCAAGAGAATCATGTAAGTACCCTTTTATTTCATTTTTGTAGTTGCCCCAATCCAATCCCATTGTTTCATTCACTTATCCATAACCCAGTTCTCCAAATAAACCCTGAGAGCCGTTCGCAACAGTTTTGTTTATTTTTTTTTTACCCTATCTCTACCCCAATAACTTCTGTCTCTAATTTTCAACCCCCTATATTAATACCCTATGTGGTAGGCAAAATATTCGTTACAAAGTAACAAAACATTTTTTTGAATTTTTAAGTTAAACGTCCGGAATAATTTTCAGATATTTAGCTAATTTATGATGAATTACTACATAATTATATATCCTTATTCGTATCTGTTCACTTTGGAGGTAAAAACAATCGACAAGCCCGCACAGACTAGGTCTCATCTATCTTTATCGTTTATTTTTTAAGACACACGAGTCTTGTCTACTATTATATTGTATAATGTCAGGAATCCCCAACAATTTAAAATATCAAAATTAAAATCATATATGTTTTTTCTATTTATATGAATTTATGGATAATTCTCCCAGTGAGCCCTCTATCAAAATATTTCAAATGGAGTTTTAAAGATATATTTTATTCCCTAGATAGCAATTCTTCTTTTCCGTTCGTGACTATGTTTATTTAGTGGCCTCTACTCCCAATTTGTGCCATACATCAAATTGTCTTGGTTGGCCAAGTGGACATCAATAATTCAACGCACTATCTAAGGGTCGTTAACAATTGCACCCAAGAGTTTAAGAAAGAATTGTTAGATGTGACCAACCGCAACTTGTACGAAGCTGATGGGTCTTGGTATATAAACCAAAATTAGAAGTTGTTTTATTGAGAAATTACAAATTGTAGTTGATGAAAATTGATTGTAAATGTTAATGGAAGAAAACTGAGTCATTTAAGATACGCTGATGACATTGTAATATTCGCTACAAGTTTCAAATAACTACAGACCATGATGACGCAACTATTTCAAGCTTCGGAAAAAGTAGGTCTTAAGATGAACTTGGAAAAAACAAAAATAATGACAAATACACCGAACATTCCAGAAATAACATTGAACGACATAAATTTAGAAACAGTAAGCGAATACATCTACCTGGGATAGACAATGAAAATTAACAAAGAAAATCAAACTGCCGAAATTACCAGAAGAATAAGGTTAGCGTGGGCAGGATTTGGAAAACTGCGTTGGATCTTGAAAAGCACTAAAATAGAACAGTATTTAAAAACCAGAATTTACGATCAGTGTATCCTCCCTATACTCACGTACGGTTCACAGACGTGGACACTCACCAAGTCCAATATGGATAAAATAGTAAAAGCACAAAGAGCGATGGAAAGATCAATGCTCGGGGTGAGACTTATAGACCAAAAAGCAAACAAATGGAATAGAAGCAAAACCAAAGTAAAAGACGCAGGAGAACATGCTGCCAAATTAAAATGGAGCTTCGCAGGACACAATGCCCGACTGAAGGATAAGAGATGGAACCACGAAATACAACAGTGAAGGCCATGGTTAGGAAAGAGAAGCAGAGGAAGACCACAAATGAGATGGGCTGATGATATTAAGAAGATCAGAGGACACAACTGGAAGCAAGTGGCGCAAAATAGAAGACACTGGATTGATTTGGGGGAGGTATATGTCCAAAGTTGGATTACTTAAGACTGAAGAAGAAGAAGAAGAAGTTGATGAAGGACACAACATATACCACATATGTGGAATTGTGATTAACTTTTTTGCTCTTTAAGTTAGCGAGCGCCATTTGTGTCAAAAAATATTAAAGGTGCATTATTTCATCAAAAAAAAAAGATATAACTGTCAATAACTTTAAATCAGTTTTACAACTTTTATTTAACGCATAGTAGTTTCGGAAATATTAATGAAAAAATAGTATATGCTAATATTTTTTACATCGATCATCAGTAGGAGAATTAATACAGTGGTGTAGGAATTGTCATAAAATATTTTACGTTTTATATCTAATTAAATTTCATAATAAAATAAATTTTATTAAAAAACCAAATTAAGAAATAGGTAATTGCATCAAAATTTTTTGTCAAAGTAAGTGTTTGTAAGTAATGCATTTATCAATACGTTATATAAAAGATGGCCTCATATTAAATAGCATCATTGGTTCAAAAGAAACTGCTGCAGTATTTATCTCTTCGCAAAGTTGGTTGGCGACTGTTTTTTTAAATCTTTTAGACACGTTGTTTCATTGTGCCCCACCTACCAAAATCGAGAGCAATAAATTCTGGGCCACGGGGTGGCCAAGCAAAATGACTACCACGACCAATCCAGCGTTCAGGAAAGTTATTATTTAATTAGGTTCTCACTGCCATCGTAGAACGTGGGGGTGCACCATCTTGCATAAACCATATATTTACTAGATTTTGTACAGGTGTAAAATAGTAAGAGTTAAAATGCTCACGGTGTAGAATTTTTAAAAATAAAATATTGCTGGTAATTAACGCTAAAGATGAACGTCGTGTAATTCCTTGAGAATCATCGTCAACGCGAACCATTATCTTCTTGATCGGGAGCAAAAATTTTCGGTAAGATTGTCACGATTAAGAAGAAATTAACTACTTTCGCCTAAATTCGTAAATAGATGTTTAAAAGTTTGGTAATTAGGTTGCAGCCTTTTTGGGTCTCTTCTTAAAAATGATCTTTCCGCTGAGCGTCCGTTAAAATATTGCTAAGAATAAATAATCAACATCAAACAATCAGATCTCTGCTTTATTGCATCATCTGCTTTTTTTAATAAAACAAAATAAAATACATATTACAAAAGTCATATATATCTTTTTTTTTCTGTTTTTATTTTTTCTTTTTTTTTGACACAAATAGGGCTAACTTGAAGAACAAAAAGTTAAGCGGAAATTTATGTCGCAAATGTGGCACATGTGGCGTCTTCTATTAGCTACATCAAAAGATGCATCAACTTATAATTCATCATGCCCACAAGCTCCCAGTTAATTTTAATACGTAAATGTTTACAAACATAAAATAAATTATTATATAACATTATTTGTATAAGAATTTTAACTCACAACACCTATGCAATCGCTTATTAGGTGGAATTAAACAGAGAAATAACGAAAATGTTCAAAATAAAAACTAGCGGTTTTACATATTTTTTTGTAGCAGTAACTAATTCTGGATAATTACTAGGTTTTTGACAATAGACCAATAAAACGATATATTCTGTAACATTTAAGGCTAGAAATCAATGATATATTATACTATAACAAACAGTAGAATGTAACTATCAAAAGTAATTAATGTAAGATCTATCGACTCAGGTGTAACAAAATACCACAATCAATACATTACAGCCCAAGTTGTGCCTTGGCCTTCTTCAGTCAGCTTCTCAAATATCTCAATTTACTGAATGTATCCTTTTCCATGAACGTATTTTTAGGGGGTTCTGACATCATGATCTACTAAGTTATTTTGTAAACAAGTGTGAATTTTGAAGTACGAAGGTAAATGACTTTTTATTCTTATTATTATGAGTATGGTTTAAATATGATTGTAATATATTTTCCTTTTTTTTAACGGTATTTTGCTTGAAAAATAAAGGCATCTATTCCTACTGAGAAGGATAGTTGCCTCGTTTTTTGTGAGTATAGATGCCCTTAGGCGCATCTATCCCCATAAGTTATTATACTGTTTAAGTTGTTGCATGTATCTAATGCATATGTTTATTTTTCTTTTTAAGTGTGCCTCGTAAATTTGTTAGAAAAGCTGGATCCCCTTCACATGCAGAATGGACGCAAGAGTCATTAGTATCTGCTATGGAAGAAATTTTAAAAGGCAATAACGAAATTTCACGCAGATTTGGAATTCCTTTAAGAACATTGAGAAGATGCTTTGCAAATAAGAATACTAAAAAACAGACATTATTTAAGAATTTTTTTATGACACTCGGACTTTCCTGCTCCTCCTCTAGCTCCTGCTTGTTTCGCATGAACACTTTGTGTTGACTTGTTGATTTGTGTTGTTGACTTGCTTTTTTTTTAGAAAAACGTCCTCTTCTAGATTCTGCAAATGAAAAACGTCTAGTGCTGCACGTTAAAAAATTAGAAAAAACTGGTTTTTCTTCAACCCGAGATACGATACAAAGATTAGCATTTGAATTTTCTAAGAAACTGGGTGTGACAATTTTTTTTCATAAAGAGACTAAAGAAGCTGGGCCGCATTAGTTATCATGGTTTTTAGAACATAATAAAGGGCTTATTATTCGTCAGACTAAAGGATTATTATTTGCTAGAGCATAGAGATTAAATCGAGATGAGGTTTACAAAATTTTTGAGTTGTTGTTTAAAGAGATGACAGAGAATGATTTGCTAGATAAACCAGATTGATAGAATATATGACGTAGATGAAACAGGTTTAGAACAGATAGTAGGAAGATATTTTCCTACTATCTGTTCTGCATGTGGTGCCATACGGTGACATGTACTGTGGAAAATATTTTATACGCTGCATTTAGATGCGTAATTCCTCTGGGGTTAGAGCATTCAAAGATATCTCCTTTTTTTGTGTATGGTGCAAAGTATTCCAATATTCCAATCATTGGGGAGGTATTTTTGTGTCCATATTTTTTTTATAAGCTGCTGTAATGGCATTATGGTATCATGGCCATGTTCTTTATATAGTTCAGCTGAGAGATTATCTATTCCGGTTGATTTGTTTCTGGCTAGCTTTTTAACTGTAACTTCAAGAATCGTTGGTGGTTCCTCTTCCCTCTGATCTGCTCGTAAATAATAATAAATTCGTAAATAATAAAACAATGGTAAAAAATAATAATTTGTTAAAATAAAACGTATTGATTATAAATATGCTTTGATTTATACCTAGGGCAACCATCCTCATAGTGGTAATAGCCTCAGGGCAACTAACCCATATAATAGGCATATATACTTACAACTACTACTTTTGTATTTGACATATTTTTTTAATATAAACAATAACAACATTTAATTACTCCGAATAATATAGTAATTCATAAATACAAGAATTACTATATGAAAAAATAATTTCAAATATCAACTGTTATTTAATGAAAAATACCCAATTTTAAAATGTAGGGAAACTATATCACTCTTATCCCTATACGACGAGCTCTAAAAATAACGTTTGTAAAAAGCACGTGGGTTAAGTTTACCGAAAGTACAAGCTGATTATAGCCGCAAATGTCAAACATGGAACAAAAAATTTCGGTTCAGCAGTGTTGGCATGTTTTTATAATGTATATGCTGTATACTTTAAATATAAAGAGATAAAGCTTTAGCAATGTACATTTTGATTATATTATGGTATGAATTCTGCAATTTTTTATTTATATAAAACAAGAATGAGTAAATATTTGTTTCTTTGGAGATTAATTGCAGTTAATTATTAGAAAATTTTTTTTTGGCAATTGCCTTTGATAGATCAGGGGGATAGATTTGCCAATCGTCAAATCAGCAGTTGCCAGATTGCAACAGATGTTTATAATTATGTAATCTCGAAAGAGACAAAATATTTAATATTTACTCGTTATTGTTTCATATAAATTAAAAATTGCGGAATTCATAAAATAGTATATTCAAAATGTAATTTTTAAGTTTTCTCTCTTTATATTTGAAGTATACAACATGTGCATTATAATAACCTCCCAACACTGCCAAACCAAAATATTTTATTTCATGGTCGACATTTGCGGCTATATTCAGCTTGTACTTTCAGTAAACTCAACCGAGCACGTGTTAATTTTATTATATTGTAAAATCGACAAATCACAAAAATTACCGAAGAAAATTCAACATTTAATGTGTTAATGACTTGGCTGAAAATATTATATCATTAAAAGCAAAGTTAGTGATACATCACAACGACTAAATTTTTATCATTCGTGCAGTTGTCTACTCCCAAGGCGCTTTTGGCTATATCCTCTCAGACCGGAATGGAACGCGGCCACAACCGGACATCAAAACGGGCGCGTGGTTGTAGTAACCGATGTCAGATTACCAGGTTAACGTAAATCAACAAAGAGACGAAACGCACCGTAGAGTAGATCGTCACTATTTTCTGGATAATTTATCACAATCTCTCAATAAGGGATTTCGTAAATTTACGGTATTTCCAAATCTCTTTAACGGCTTTTCACTATTTGTTTCCAGTAAGGAAATAATGTATACGAATGCTTTACTGTTTTTGCTTGTCAATTAAATTTAAGATTGCTTTCTATAACACTTTCAGCTCCGTCTCTTTTTTTAAGGGAAAACAGTGGGCCACTGAGATGTATTCGTGTAAACTAATTAATTTTAAGGTACACTTTAAAAAGTCATTTACAATAAATATGGGTACAAAAAAAAATTTGGTCACAAAAAAAACACCGCGTGAGTCGCGTTGGTGACCACAGGGCAGAAAATGTGTCGGTTGAACTTAAAAAACATTAATAATCTGATTGAGAAAAAATATAATTATGAACCTAGATAACTAACATAAGTAATTATTAAATGGCAACAACATCAAGAAAACAAACTAATTGCCTAATTTTCAATTTCTGCATGAAAAAGTCTAAAACAATTTTCTAATCACAATCCCGGATGTTCAGAGCACTCCGCACAGTAGAACAATGAGTCTTTTCTTTCTTTTTAAGTTTGCCAGCAATATTTACACCGTCGTCATTTTGAAATAGGTACCATTAGCTGATTTAGGGCAATGGGATGGCAAATGAAACGTCAAATTTTTCTTGACTTGAGGGATTTTTGGGTTGGTCCCAAAAGACTATCAATCACCGACAATCGAAAGTCGTACCATGACATTTTTGTATTAGAATTATTATAGAAATAGTATGCGTTGATTATAGCATAATTTTAAAAATATGTATGCCTTTTTTTTGTACCACCTCATAGTTTTGTGTTCGCAACTATAATAATTTAACATCTGGTCGCCTAAGTCAATGCCACCTTTGTTTTTGTTATATTCAGGGGCTAAACGGGGCTTCTCTTTATCAGTTCCTTTCCTAGACATTGTCGGAACTATTTCATGACCAAATTCGGAAGAGATCATTAAAACATCTCGCTGATCTTTCCATTTAGACACACATATCCCTTTATTCCAGCGTGTCCAGCCCATTTCCATTGGTTGGACACTCCAGAATAAAGGACGAAAGATGGACTCGCAAACTAGTTGAATGGAGACCAAGAGCCGATAAACCTAGCAGAGGAAGACCACCAACACGATGGCAAGACGACTTACGAAAGACAACAAAAAACTGAATACAGCAAGTACAAGATAGAACACTTTGGAGACAAACAGGGAAGGCCTATGTCCAGCAGTGGATTGAGAGAGGCTGATGATGATGATAATCTCTTTATTATTGTAAGCACTCGTCAGTTCATCTTGTTTTAATTTTCGAGAAACAACTTTGTGTGGATTTCCGCTCTTCCTGTTATCAATATTCCTGTAAGATAAGTTTTAACCGAAAGTAGTTTTTTACACAATGGAACACCATTATAAAAATTATCCATATATAAGGAGTGACCAACATTTAGTTTCGAATCCATCAAATTTAGCACTACTTTTTCCGTATGATTACGTCCTCCAACTACAGGGTCACTAGCTCCACTATAAACAAATATGCGTTGAATCATCCCGATACATTCTGCCCAAGTATACAGTTTGACACCATATTTGTGTCGTTTGCCCTTGAGAAATTGACGAAAACTAAGTCTTCCTCTAATTATAGATTCGTCCAGGGCTAATTTTCTTTCTGGATAATAAATATTCTCCATTTTATTATTAAAAAAATCTAACAATGGAGATATCTTGGCAAGTCTGGACTGGTTATTGTGACTATTATTGTTAAAATGTAAGGCACGCAAAATTAACATAAAGCGATTTCGGCTCATATATTGTCCAAACACTGGAATACTAAATAAATGATTTTTCTTTCAATAATCATTCATACGATTAATTTTTAGGGTTCCCATGTGAAAGAACAAACCAAGAAAAATTTTTAATTCTTCTACAGTTATATCCTTCCAAACTGCAATTCTACTTTTCTCAGATTTACTTTGAGAAAGAACATCAACGGCATATAAAGTGCTATTTTGAATAATCAGGTCATAGAATAATTCACATGCCAATAAATTGAAGTAATGAATAGGATTGCTGCCACCCACATTAATTTTCAATCCTGGTATTGCTGTAAATGGTAGCACTGTAGGATGTTGAACCTCTGAAGACCATTCAATAATATTTTGAGACTCCACCACCATCATCTTCTTCAGATTCTTCTTGTAAATTAGGATCGTCTGTCCGATCATCTTCATCACAATATAAATCTTCATCACATGCATCACTCTTGTCATGTGAATCTTCTAATATGTGTAATAATTAATCATCTGAGATTGGCTGAGAAGTTTCCCACCTACCTCGTTTAGAAATCGAAGGTTGGCAATATTCATCACTCATTTTAAAAATAATTTAAAATTGAAATATGTATTTAGCAAAACACGTGCAATGGCTCACAGTAAAACCAAAAGACATAGCAAAATAAACCGATGGGATTGGATTATGGTAATACAATTGGAATTGGGAAGTACAAGGGATTGCCCCGGAACCGTTTTTTGAGCAAAATTAAAGGATATATTTAAATCGATCCGCTAAATGAGAGTTTGCTTTTCACACATACAGTACCTGGCCAAATTATCACGCCAAGCAAGGAAAAATTTACTATATGAAGTTATTTCTCATATGATTATGAAAATATTTGAACAAAATTACTGTTTGTTCTTTTTTTGTTAATATTATTCCGTAGGTAATAAAATTGTGAAAAAAATTAAGTAAAAACATTTATTTATTAAAAAAGTATAATTTTTACAAAGAAGTGATTAGTTTAATATTTTGTGTGTCCTCCTTTGGCTGCTAGAAGAGCTTGAACACGCTGAGGGGTGCTCTCCAAACAGACTTGAATGGTGTCCTGGAGGTGTGTATTATGATTACATTCATATATGAGCGTTTTAGGTAACTCCCTTTTATGAGTAATGTCTTTTTCTCGAAAGCTCCCCTTTCAGTAGTTCCCTCCCGCTCTCAATAGAGTTCATATCAGACGAGCTGCCTGGCTAGTCAAGAACTTTATTTTTTGTTGGTTTTAAATAATTTGCAATACTCTTAGCCTTATGCAATCTTACATAAATATTGGTTCCTCTTCTAAATTCCTGTAGCTGAGGTAAAAGTTTCTGAGGTTTTGTCTCCTCAGATGGGCTGTACCTTTGCCCAATACCACAGAGTAGACCATAAGTGACGGTGAGTGTTTGATGTTGGGCATAATGCATTCGGGCTTATATTTCTCATTAGGATAAACTCCGATCAAATTTCGTTTTTTCTGTCAAAACTTGAAAAACGGATTCGTTCGAGAAGCAGACTTGAAATTAACAAGATTTTTAAGAAATGTTTATGTTATATTAATTGTCATATTGATATTTAAGCAAAACAACACAAATATACCTTTTTCCAGTCTTCCAGTGTCTAGTTTTTGAATTTTTGTACCCATTCAAAACGGTTCTTTATCATAGACGGAACAAGCCTTGGATTTCGAGCTGGTGTCCTAGTTAGTAGTTTGTTTTCGACAAGTGTCCGACGAACTGTTCTTTCTGAAACGCAAATTCCTTCATCTCTTATCTCCTGGGTAAGCATTCACAGTGATTTTTTCTCTTTTTCAGACAAATATCTCTTATTTTGCGATCAGTCCTAGGAGTAGTCACACGACGTCTTCCTGTGACCCTTTCGCTTTGGATCCAAACTGACTCCAGACCCGATTTTCTTTTTTATGTTCCTTACAGAAATTCACGACACTCCTACCATTGCTGCTATTTCATTTTAAGACATTTGGTGGATAGGTCGGTGTTGTCAACGTATAGTAAAATAACGTTACCATACTATATTAAATGTTGCTATGCAAAAAAAAACATAAAAAAACATATATATATATATATATATATATATATATATATATATATATATATATATATATATATATATGCTGTCACTATTTTTCCGGGTTTGACTCCGCGTTGTAAAATGCTGGTTTTCTTGAAAACCATTGTTTTGGCGACGTTTCGGCAAGGTCTCACTTGCCATTCTCAAGCCTGGTGGATCTACTTCTCGTCGTTACTCGATTAGTACTGTACTAATCGAGTAACGACGAGAAGTAGATCCACCAGGCTTGAGAATGGCAAGTCAGACCTTGCCGAAACGTCGCCAAAACAATGGTTTTCAAGAAAACCAGCATTTTACAACGCGGAGTCAAACCCGGAAAAATAGTGACAGCACATATAGCTCCCGCGGAAACCTCAAAACAAACATATATATATATATATATATATATATATATATATATATATATATATATATATATATATATATATATATATATATATATTGTTATGATGTATTGTTTGTGAATGATGAGCAATGAGAATTTTTAATAATATAATATATAGGGTTTTTATCGCGGTTCTCAAAGAATCAGTTTGTAAGTACTTTTTTAAATTATCTTTATTATATCTACTATGAAACACACATATATATCTAACCTAGCCAATTTAAATTTAAAATAAACTATCTTTAAATTGAAATTCTTATGAAACTAATTAAATTCTATAGACAATGTAAAATTTAAACAAACTATCTTCAAAATTGAAATTGTTATGACACTAACTAAATTATATTAACAAAATTTTGTATCTTCCTGTCACTGAATGCCTAAATGAACTGTTTTCCACTATATAGATTCTAATCACTACTCAATGTCTTCGTGCTTCGGTTATCCTTGTTTTTGTGAAATTACTTTTTCCAATTATCAGCTTCCACCAATTTAAAATATATTTCTTCTTAAGCATTTATAAACCAGCAAGCAAACCAGCAAAGAGCATTTATATTTATTCTTCTTTTCAATATACCAATATCCAATCACCAAATATATTATATATTTATATTTATTCTTCTTTTCAATATACCAATATCCAATCATCAAATATATTATATAATTTTAATATTCAATTAATACTTCTTCCATTATCCAATCACCATTTATACATAACATAATTTTTAATCTTCAATAATATTTTCTTTATACTGTTCCTTAATCTTTATTTAACTCACTATATTGAACAATTGGACCTTCTGACTATCTTGAACTTACTGATTGACTGACTCTAACTAACTTTCATACTAAAACTCGCCATCTTGAATCCAAATCACCGAGTATTTATACCTTTTCAATCTTCCAGAACCATCTGGTAAGAAATCCTCTTCGATTTTGTTCTATTTCTTCTATATGGATGTTCTGGAAAAAGTATATGTTCGATCCACAGACATAACCATTATTCGAGAATGTTCCACCGTAAACAAAGGTCAAATTCTGCATTCTGGAGAATTCTTTAATTTTCTATTGATAATTTTGTTGACATTTAGGCTTTTCAGATCAGAATATACACTTAAATCAGTAACTAACACTCTAATTTAATAAACTACACATTTTAAACAACATATTATTATAACCCCACTTTATATTCGTAATCATTACTTAAACGTCACTTTAAAGAGTATTTTTGGTTGCCTAGTCACATGGCTCACTTAAATATATCTACAACATTATAATTACTAAAATAAAACTTTTTTTACACTTATTACATGCTAATTTCTTAAAAATGCCCTCACATAAATAATTTTTATTAAATTCTCTAGTATATAACTTCTTAAAATAACCAAATACTTTTTATATCTAATATTATCTAATATATAATTTATAAATTATTTTCTTTAAACACCAATCATCTCAATATATATATATATATATATATATATATATATATATATATATATATATATATATATATATATATATATATATTAAATTTTTTCTATCGTAACTGAACATAATGTCGAAATCTACTTCTTTTCAATAAAGCTCTCAAAATATTGCAAGTAATATTCAAGTTTCACAATGAAATTATCTCTGGTGATTGATGAATTCAGCAAGTTAACATCCCCAACGCCCTTCACTAATGTTACTTAAAGCTTACAGGGTAGCTCATTTTTTACATGATAACTGGAGAATTCAGTTTTACACGTTTTTATTCAGGTAATATAAACAAAGAAAGCTTTTGTGTTTTTCTTGCCATCAAAATTGTTGAAAATTGTTGTTACTGATAATTTTTCCAAAGTGTGAAAATATAAGCACGCTACAATGTATATGTGTTATAATAAATTGGCCAAGTTTTTTGTTTTGTTTTAATGGTATAGGCAAGTGCCATACAGCCAGTCACAACATGAAAATATTCTACCCAGAAAGAACAAAAAGATAATATGAATTTCAAACTTAAGTAGCATTACAAATTTTAAGCATTAAAATTATTATTAAGGATAGGATAGAGATAAAACATGGACACTCGTTTCTCGTCTAGGGACCCATCAAGACATTGCTTTTAAGACAAACTATAATAGGTAGTAACAAATGGGGTAAAACAGAGGTTAGGATTCTAATTTAACAATATTCATTTACAACTCTTATATTTAGAGACAGCAGATAGCACATATTGTACGGAGGAAAAATTTTGATGTTGACTAAATTTTTTATTAGATCTTCAGTTTGTTTTGTGTGTTTTTTACATTCGAAGAAAATGTGATTTAGATCACCTTCTTTTTGACAGTCTGGACATAAATTTGAATTTACGATTTTTAGTTTGGACAGATGACTAGGATAGCAGGCGTGTCCAAATTTTATTCTAATTATGGATGTTATATACCTTCGTGGAACAGAATAATTTTTAAACCAATAGTCACTTGGGATTAAAGGCTGTATAGAAGCATATTGCGAGGAAGACTGCGTACTATATATATGCCAAGATTGTTTCCATTTACTATTGATATTATTTTTAATTATTGTAATGCGTCTTGTCTACAGATTTCGTGATCAGCTTGCGTTCCGGTATCAATGGCCTTTTTAGCTAATAGGTCAACATGTTCGTTGTATTTAAGACCTATATGTGGTTTAACCCACAAAAAATGAACAACTCTTCGGTTTTTATAAAGGTCATAAACAAGTTTTTTAATTTGAAAGACATATATATTTGAGTTATTACTAGGAAAATTTCAAGTTTCAATGGCTAACATAACAGACAATGAGTCAGATACTATTGTAACAGATGTATTCTGAGTGTTTTCAAAGTATCTTAATGCTTCATATATTGCTACAGCTTCGGCACTAAAGATTAAAAAACTAGGATTTAGTCGACAAAGTTTTTCTGTATTAGCTGATGGAATGTAGAAAGCACACCCAGTACCAACAATAGACTTTGAGGCATCCGTATAAATAACTAAAAAGTCTGACAGACTAGATAAATAGGACCTCAAAATATTCGAGCTAACAGAAGAATTTACATGGTAATTCGGTTGTATCACAGTAATGGTTGCAAGCACGAATAAAAATGTTCGATGTTAAGATTATCCTCTGATTTAAAGTCATAATCAAAATTTGTCAGGCTTCTAAAAGCCTGACAAAGTGGAGGTGAGTTCTTCAATAGTCTCCAATATCGATTAGTTAAATCTTCTTCGTTCAGTTTTCTGATATTTGAGTAGAGAGTAGTGTTACGATTTTGTATATTAATAACAAACTTTTGACTGAGGTATTCTCTTCTATAGCCCAAGGGATTTTCTAGAGCTTCCACATATAGAGCATTAATCGGCGTCGATTTCATGGCACCCAAACAAATACGCAATGCTGCGTTTTGAAACACATCTATTGTTTTCAGAGTATGTTTACTTGCTGAACCATATAATATGCATCCATAATCGATAATTGATCTAATATAAGATCGGATGAAAAGCAAAGAAGTTTCCACATCTGCACCCCACCATGTTTTTGTAACTGATTTGAGGAAATTTAGACCCTTCTTACATCTATCCAACATAAACTCAACGTGAAGTTTCCAAGTTAACTTGCGATCGAGAATCATTCCCAAATATTTAATTGAAGAACGGAAATTAAAATCATACCCATTCAATTGGCCAAGTTATCCTAAACTATTTCTTATAAAGGGTGCATTCTCTGTGGAATAGTATGAATGATGATCTGTGTTTCCATATTTTCCAGATTAAAAAGAGTATTGGATAGGTAGTTTTTGTTTTTTTTTACAAAATCCACGTTATACTTACCTATTATCCTATTATATTTTCATTGTATGCAAAGAGATGATCATACACAATGCAGACCAATATTTTACATGCCATGTTTAGGAAAGGAATTCCCTTATAATTGTAGCAAATTGTTTGAACTTTTTTGTACACAGTTACAATTATTACTTCTGTTTCTTATAGTAGTTTAACCTTTTTACAGATTAGTTACATTAGCCTAAATATACGCTGAGTCAGTTATTTTAGAAGTTAGCAAGGAATTGTATGCTGTAAATTGCCAACTTATAAACAATATTAGATATGCAGACGATAGAGTGTTGCTGGCAGATAGTGCACAGGGGCTCCAACTTGGGATCACAGCTACGAAATAAAAACTTGTATTGAAAAAGCCAGAAGCTCTTTCAACAGCCTTAGGAAGATTCTCTGCAACTTATCTTTAAGTGTTAATATACGCATAAGATTTCTTAGATGTTACGTTTTTAGTGTCCTCCTCTATGGAGTAGAAAGCTGGAGCATTACAGAAGATGCCATAAAACGATTAGAGGCATTTGAAATGTGCTGCTACCGACGTATGTTGATGGTTTCATATATACACCACACAAGTAACAACTATTTTCAGAGGCTAAGAAAAGACAAAGAAATTATTAACACCATAAAAAACAGAAAATTGGCTGACTTCGGTCACATCATGTGTGATGACAAATACCGACTAATACAGTTGATTCTACAAGGCAAGATTGAGGGCAAGAGAGGCCCTGGACGTAGACGTATATCCTGGCTGGCCAATCTTAGGAAGTGGACTGGTCTAATGCCAATTGATCTATTTCGAGCTGCTGTGAATAGAATAAGATGGGTCAATGTGGTCGCACATTTAGAAGAAGAAGCAAGGAATTCCATCTGTCCCAGAATGTTTGTGCTTTTTGAGATCTTTAATTGTCTTGGATACTGCTTCGTGTATTGGGTTGTGATATTTTTTTTCCGGTTCTCTGGTTTTTTTAACAGTTCTGCTGGATCCTTTACAGATTTTAGATTTTCTTATATTTTCTTCGCTGGTGTGAACACGGACAATGTCATGTTTTGCCACGATTTTTCCAATTCAATCTGCAACATTTTTAATATACAGAACCAAAGCTTTAACTTTTGGGTCTCGTTTTGTCACTATTTTCTTCTTCTTTGTCACTTGAAACACTTTTTCCAAGTGTTTCAGTTCTTTTTCCAAATATTCAGCTTTACGTGTTCGGTTAGCACAGTGGCGCACCCCAGAATTTGTCTTAGGGGGGGGGGGGTTTGAAATTTTTTTATGCTACCATTTTGAGTTCCTAAAATTTGGGTTTTAGTTTAATTTAAAGCACTAAAGATAGCAGTGCCAAAGATTCAGGTATCTATTATCCTGCCTACCAACTAAAACCACCCTCTCTTACTTGTGCGCCGTTGACTGTCGCACGTACTCTGAAAGTGGGGTGGCCACTGTAAGACTGACGACATTTTTGGAACACTCACTTCTCTCATCTAGATCGTATCTATTGTTCTGAAGCTATTTTCTTGTGGCATTTTAAAATAATTACTATTTTAATGGGAATAAGCCACAATTGAAGGTTAAAATAACGTTAATGACCTTCCCGTTCTCCTCCGCCAATCCTCCCGGTCCAAGGCATGCTCCTCCTCCATACCTCTCGGTTCCATCGCTCTTCTAATTCCTTCATTCCATGAGCGTCGAGGTCTACCTCTTTTTTTCTTCCAGGGGGCTTCCGTTTGTGAGGTTTTTGGGGCCAACATTCGTCAGGCATTCTCAATAGATGTCCAAACCATTTTGAACCTCTTCTTTTTATTCTGTCAATGACCGTTTCTGTAACATTCATGTTATTTCTTATAGATTCGTTGGTCTTCCTTTCCTGGCTTGATGTTCTAGCACTTCTTCTCAAATAATCCATTTCAACTGCCAACAATCTTTTCTTCAGGTCTGCATTAATTGTCCATACTTCAGAGCCATAACAAAGAACTGATTCAACGATGGTTTGCCCTATTCTTTTTTTGTTCCTTTTGGAAATGTTGTGCTCCCACCATAAAGAGTTCAGACATCCTACAATTTTACATCACTGATTAATTCGTGTTTAATTTCGGTTTCTTCCAAGCCGTTCTTAGCAATGAGTGGACCTAAATTTTTAAATTTTTTCACTTGTTTGATTTCCACGTCCTTGTCTATCAACACTTCAAACCTTGGATCTGAATTGATAACTAAGTAAATATTATTTTTCTTCATGCTGACTTGTAACCCCCATTTTAAATATTCTCTCTATAGACGCTTTATCATTAATTCTAGATCATAAGAATCTTGAGCTAGGGTGACTTGGTCATCAGCAAAGTTCAGGGACAACAGTACGTCATTTCCTATGGGGATTCCCATTTCCTGGCAGTGGTTTTTCCAATTTTGGAGAACTGCCTCAATATATACATTAAACAGTAAGGGTAACATACTGCATCCTTATTTTAGTCCTTTAGTTACTTTTATTGGCTCTGATAGTCTATATCTGATTTTTAGGTAAGTAGTGTTATCCTGTATACTTCTGTGATTATTTCTAAAACGTATGGACTAATGTCGAGTTATTGTTAAGCTTGCCACAATTTAAGTCTTGGAACTGTATTATACGCTTTTTCTAGGTCGATAAAGGCTAGATATACTTCGGTACCAACCGCTATTCTTTTTTTTTTATTAATTGTTGGAGTATAAACAAGTTATCAGTGCAAGATCAAAAATCAAAAATTCAAACGTCAATAAACTTATTTTAACTTTCAATTGCGACTTATTGCCATTAAAATAGTAATTAGATCTTATCTCTGTCGTTAGCCCGGTTGGTGTTTCTCTTCTTCTTCTTTCTTTTTAATGACTGCTCGAATGTAATTATGAACACTATTCCATCCCTCCATTTCCCGTCATCTTCACGATCATCTCTCTTACAATCACAGGGTTCATACCTATTTCTTTATACATTCTGTTTTTCTCCACTGTACATCTATTACACTCCAGCATTGTGCGAGTAACAATGTCGGAATATTCGCAGTATAGGCATTTATCTGTATCTGTCTTTCTGAACCTATGAAAATACGCCCTAAAACAGACAATCTACCCAGTCCCTTAGGCTCGGGATCAGCATCTTTGTCTACTGAGCAACATATTCCTTGTTGTTCCACTCTTCTTGCCATATTTCCATTGATCTTTCCCTTTCTTCATTTTTTTATAGCTGTTGTCAAATGCTTTCTTCTCCCATAGAGATGGCTCTTTTCTACTGCTAACACATGCAGAGGAACACAACCTGTGATAGTCCACAAGGCCGCCGCAGATACAGTCCTGTAGGCGCATGCTACTCGCAACAGACTCGTTCTGTCTACTTTTTCATAAGCCTAATATTAGGTATCTATATTTAAATATAATGAAAAATATTATTAATTATTGTGTATTTATACAATAATTATTGTGTTCTACATATTTAAAGTGGTAATTTAATTATTCAATCAGCGTTTTGGATTTTTTGTATTGTATGTGAAAGACAAGTTACATTTTCCTACTATTCTTTATATATTGTTTACTTTATATGCCCTGGGGGAGTTTAACCCCCAAACCCCCCCCCCTGGGGTGCTACCCCTGGGTGCGCCACAGGGGTAGCATGATCCATTAAGGTATTATGACTATTTTTTTTTATTTAGGATGGTGATTTTGTTGCTAAACTCCAAAATAGCAACAGATTAACTTCGCTAGAAATATCACAAATTAGGAGCAGTTAATTGCAAGCCACAACCTAGTGATGTGATAGGATTGAATATTTAGATTTCCCACTCAAAATCAACGACTCCTGAAAATAATATGAACGGCTTCAAATCTGCAGGTATCTACCTTTTTAATAAACATATTTTTAGTGAAACTGATTTTCTATTATCGTCGGTTACTGACAGAGAGATTGATGATGTTGAAAACTATGAGGGAAAAAAGCTATGGTTGTACTAAGAAATTCGACCAATCACGAAGAAAATGCATCTGTATCTTCATCTTCAGTTAATATGGCTTCTATTTAATCTAATTCAGCCCAAGAATCTCAACCCAACTCAACTCTTGAAATACTCAGAAAAAATTTAAATCGTAGACGGAAATCAAGAAAAGGTGTCATTTTAACTAGTACACCAGAAATGAAAGACTTTTCTTATAAAACGGAAGGTAAGAAAACCCCCATAACAGCAGCAGTCAGTCAGCAGAAAGTGAAACGAAACATTTGTAAAGCTTTAAGCACAAACGGCTGTAAAAAGGACCCTTCCAGATAAAGACCAAGCCAGGTGAAAGTGATTCAGAAAGGGATTCCAGAAGTTTAGAGTTGGCAGACTCTTCACATGATGAATTAAGTTCTTCTATGATGCAGGAACAAAAGGATAACTCAGAATCTTACGCAATTGCTGAAAATACTAAAATTTTAAAAGATTATTTTGTGTTACTGAAATTTGGGAAGAACATCCATAATGTAGCCAAAATTTTGGAAATTGTGAACTCTTAGGAATTTAAAATTTCATATTTACGAATAAGTACGACAGTTTCAAATTCATTTTACTCTCCAGATGTTCCTGATGGTCATATTTATTCGAAATCTGTTTTTGTTATGCTATTGCCAGCACTTATATATACAGAAAACAAACGACCATCTTGCCATTATACATTTTTTTGGAGTTTAACAATTTTATTGTACGGTAAAAAGAAATAATAAATATTTTTTTTATTTAATCATTGTTTTTTAGACATTTTATTGTGTACTACCTTATTTTTTAAACTGTACCACTGGTGGTACACATTGAAACAAATTATTATATTCTTATATTATTATTATATGTATTATATTATATTAGTATTGCATATTTCTGAAAATTTACTATTAAGTTACTATTTTTACTTTACTCATAATAACCATCAAATTTTATAGAAAAATATACACAGATAACAGAACTCTAAATGGAGATTTTTTCGAAGATTACATTTCGATGTTACATTTGCCTAGTACATTTTCTAAAAAATGTGTCATTATACACCAGTCTCCCCTACACCAAAAATATTAAAAGGAATATTGTAGGGTAAGGAAACATTAATTATTTCTGGAAATATCAAGTAAAACATTATGATTCTGAACTACTTTTTAACTACTAATCTGTATATCATAATTATAAATTAATTGAAAATATCAAAATTAATTTTTATTATTATAAGAAATGTATTAATAATTATAAAAGTGAATTCCTATTTTTTAAATAGGAATTCACTCTGTATAGAACTTGGCCATTTTCATTTTCTGTCGTCTATTAATAGATGGATGAGCTAATGGTATCGATAATGTATTTTGTGTGGTCATTAAGTGTTGCCCTCTTAGTTTCTTTAAAAATATTAAAATTTTATTAGATATGAGAAGAAAATAAAAAAAAATAAAATTATTTGACTTTTTAGAGCTTAATTTTAAGAAGATTAGGACCCTATCTACGGTCTTTTAACTATCAGGGTTATAAATAAATGTAAATTGACACTAAAGGTGTAAATATGGAACGTTTATTTTCCATAATAAATATGTAAAATTTGAATCGTGATCATACAATTATTACACTGAACAACAAAACTTTGGTATCAGACTGTCTCATGAACCAAATAATGATCTCTATATTGTATTTTGACGTAGAACACAAAGATACTGTCCAAATTGACCCTCTTTGTCAAGAGTTTTTTAAATTTACTCATTTCTATTCTTCGTTCACAAATTGTTGAGAGCACGAAATATGCCTCAAACTCTTTTTTTTGTTTAGTACAATTTTTTTGTTTAGTACGTTTTTGATCGCATGTAATTTACGGCTCGTCGGTGTTTCCGCGTCTACGGCAGTAATTAGCGTCTCGAATATTTCTTTTGCGAATTATATGCAGTGCGTGAGTGATTTTTTATTCCATATACCTACGAACATATACGTACCTTTCGCTCGTGCTCGTTTTGTTGGATTGTTTGTGATGGCTTCATCATCAAGTTTTACACCGGTACTGTTGCGTACAGTCAGTAAGTCTGTCTATTCACCAAGAGAGAAGACTATTGTCCTGAATGTTCACGATGCTCTGGTTTCACAGAATCCCACAAACACTGTTCGCAACATAGTCGAAAGTTGTGCCAACATGACTGGCGTAGGAGAGTCAACTTTATATAGGTTCCTATCAGAAAGAAAAAAACACGGTATAGCTAACCCAAACACAAACGAACACTTAAAGAGAGGGAAAAAGCCTATTGAAATTGATGAATTTGCCAAAAATGGTATTCGAAGGAAAATTCATGGATTTTTTTTTCAAAAAAGAAATACCAAACCTAAACAAAATTTTACAAGAAGTTAGAGACGACCCGGATTTGCCTCATATCGGACGAACTAAATTGTGGCAAGTTTTAAAAGAATTAAATTTCCGGTGGGAGAAATCAGACCGAAAATCACTTTTGATTGACCGGGAGGAGAAGATGATGTTGGAGAAGAAATTATCTAAGATTCATACGAAAATTCCGGGCTGAAGAAAGTCCCATCTTCTACCAGGATGAAACGTGGGTAAACTCAGGTCATACTCTAAAAAAAAATTGGTCAGATAAAAATATATTAAGCTCCAGGCAAGCCTTTATGGAAGGTTGGTCTACTGGTATCTCCCCACCTTCTGGTAAAGGCAGTAGATTAATAATTTCTCACATTGGCAGTGAAAAAGGATTTGTTAAGCATGGTTTGTTGGAATTTCATTCCAAAAGCACAAAAGACTATCACGAGGAGATGACAGCTGATGTTTTCGAAGAGTATTTTGAGCAAATGATTGAACACATACCACCAAATTCAATTATAGTATTAGATAATGCACCTTATCATTCACGACTAGTAGAAAGACTTCTAACGAATGCGTGGAAGAAACAGGATATTCTTGACTGGCTGCGGAATAAGTATCTACCTTACGAAGATGGAATGGTAAAAGCAGAACTTTTAAAAATTGCCCGGCAACACAAATCTAAGTTCAAGAAATACGTAGTTGACAAAATGGCGGAAAGGCGAAATATCACAGTCTTTAGACTTACACTCTACCACTGCGAAATAAATCCAATTGAACTCATTTGAGCACAAATGAAAAGTTATGTGGCTAGAAAAAATACGTCATATAAAATACAAGTTGTACGTGAATTGTTATACGAGTCTTTATAACATATTACAAAACAAAACTGAAAAGATGCAGTAAGACATGTAATAGAAGAAGAACAAAAAATGTGGGATCTTGATAACATAATTGATGCGACCGTAGAGATTATTAACCTAATTATTAACCCTCAAGACGACTCGGATTCCGAAGTTGATCCTATTTATTTTGAATTTGAATAGTTTTCTAATCGTAATTATATAAGGTAAGTAATAGTAGTTGTAATCGTAAGGTATTAAAGGGGAAAGGCGCAAAATGTCGCCTGTCAAAATGTTCAATGTGTTTTAAATGTATCCATTTTTTTTTCAAATCCTGAGAAAACTAAAAAGCATTTTTGAAAAATTTAAAAGCAAAATGAAATATTTTTTAAAATAAATAAAAAGTTTCTTTTGCATGCAATATTTTCAATTAAAAATTATACTATATTTTCTCTTTTATTTTTACCCCTGTTACATAACATATTAAAATAAACACTGTAGAAGTTTTCAGAGACTTTCTGCCCTGAGTAATAATGTAATCTTTCATTCTGCGTTTAAATTTTTCAAAAATATTTATTAGTTTTCTCCGGATTCGAAAATAATGGATACATTTAAAACACATTGGAAATTTTGCCAGGGGACATTTGGCGCCTTTTTCCTTAATTAAATAAATGTATCTTTTACAAATCGCAAGAAACTTTTTATTTTTGAATAAAATAAATAAGTTTTATTAAAAAATACAATTTACATAAGTACAATTTAAAAAATATATTTATTTAGTTCAAATAAATGTTTCAATCATATACTCTACGACACTGGTCGTTCATATCTAACCATTCAAAATACCCCCGTAATAGGATTATAAGGTATTGTATTCCTTCAGATATAAGGTGGGTTAGTCGAAAACGTCTTAAACCGTCAGTTTTAGGTTGGTTTTTACTATTATATCGTATTACTTATCCTCTCTGTATTTCAGTTTTCTAATTAGGGTTAAACTTGTAGTGAGCTATCAACAAATTGTGAACCGGGTATAGAGATTTCGTTGCTTATAAAGTGTGTGATATGAGGTACTCAAAAAAAAACAATAATATTGATAAACAATGTGTTCTCTTATAATAAACTTGAATAGAGATGTAATCAAAAAATGGACATTTTGTGGACACAAGCTAAGATATAAATGCAACAGATGGATAACATAATTATACGTGGAATTAAAAACGAAGAGGAAGATCACAACTTAACCAACATAAATGCAAATAGTCCAATATAGAGTACAATTTTATTGAACAAAGAGCAGGAGACTTTACAGGTCGAAAGATAGATGTCCTTGACTCATTAGGGTAGAGTTGATTGTGATAGATTCCATTCGTTTTCCCATTCCTTTGTCACTTTTTCTTTAAGGAACAATTTTTGAGTACGTGTCTGAGTAAGGGTTTGCTGAATTGAGTATAGTTCTCCAGAATAGATACTGCAAGTGGAAGATCAGATAATTTAAACTGTAATACAATGTTTGGACTTATAACTGCTATACCGTCAATAGTTTTGGATGAATCTGTATAGACATGACAATGATATGAGCAAAAATAATTGTCCCATGAAGGGTCTCGAGCTTATTGTATTTAGAAAGAGTTAGATTACATATTGTAGGAAGAAAGGTCCAGGGGGGAGGTGTGTCTGATCAAAAAATTTTGGGAATTGAATATTATGGAGAGAGGGATATCTTCTGATTCTCTTTTAAAAGGAAGAGTTCGTCCTTTCTTTATACATCTATCGATTTATAAATATAAATTTATAAATTTAGGTTTATAAACAAATTGAATAACTTTACGAGCTTTAAACATATCAATTTCAAAATTTATACACTTAAAGAACATTAAAAGACGCTTCTTTAAAAAAAAAAAGCTACTGAGTGGGGTGGGAACTAACTCAAAATGGTCTTGAGCCAATACAAACTGAGCAGGTATTACTACATGACTCATTATTCAGAAATATTAGTTGCAAATGTAAAAAACTTTGTACATAAACATGCAGTTGTATCAAACATAATTAAATGTTCTGACTATTGTCTTCACTGCAATGGTCAGACATGTAAAAATATTGAACACAGTAAAATATTCGAAGAAGTTGAACGAGATATGGATATGGAGTCGATGGATTCCTTGGATTTTCTAGAGGCAAAAGATAAAGCTACAGACGAAGAAGAAGAAACATTAAATTTACAGATCGAGGATGAAGATATTAAAATGGAAAATGAAGGTTTTGAAGAAGAAATAAGATCTGAAGATTCTTTTTCTTCCAAATAAAGAAAAAGACTTTAAAAAAAATTATTGAAGATTGAGTCAAAATAAAGTTTATTTATGAAAAAAAAAATTATTTTTTTTCGTTCGCCTTTGTTTTTACAATTTAAATTATTTATTAACAATTTATAAATACATATTTGTTTACTAAAATAACAATTTACTTCAATGTATAAATTGCAAGCTCAAAAAAATTGCATGAAGAAAAAATGAAATTACTTGTTTAACATACAATTGTTTATTGCAAATTTCCCAATTTGCAATTAAAAATGGTATTTGAAAATATGATATTTGAAATCCTTGTCGTCCGAGACATCGATTAAAATAAAAGAGCAAAATTGGTTAACAAGAAGCCGAGATAATGCAATTTTTAGCGCGCGCTATGATTTTGAACTCGCCGATTCACATTTCGAATGAATGTCCCCCACCACCACCTCTCATGCATTCTGGGCAACATTTTACGCGAAAACGGTTTTTTATTTGTCTTTTATGGATGTTGCCATGAAGCGCATTACGTAAAACTTTTCATATAAAAAGTACTTGACAAGACGAGGGTATTTGTTTAAAAACGAGCCCTCTATCACTTATGGTTACACCGCAAATGTATTCCAACTTTGACCTTTAATATCTCGGCAACCAGTAAGCCGAATGTATCTTTTTTTTTTAAGAAGCGTCTTTTAATGTTCTTTAAGTGTATAGATTTTAAAATTGATATGTTTAAAGCTCGTAAAGTTATTCAATTTGTTTATAAGCCTAATATATACAAAAAAATGTTAAAAACTTTAAAAAAATTTCTAGGCTCTCCTAGTGAACCGATTTAAATTTTACAAAAAGCTTTTGAAAGTTTGAGCCTTCCTTTATACGTAAAAAAATTGCAACTATCTGAGAGCCTCATTTAGGGCCTACTATAAATTTGATTATGCAAAACTACTATAAATGCAAAATTATTATGCAAAACCTATCCGACCGATCTTAACAAAATTTACCACACGTTTAAACATATTAAAAGGTTTTTCTAGGCGTAATATGGAGCTTGTAATCAAGTTTAGAAAGTCGAAAACATTTAAAGGATTAACTTCATTTTTTTGTACTTTTTTTTCCAATTATTGCTATTTTTTCAACAATAAACATTAAATTTTCAATTTCTAGCTAACGAAATATTGTGTAAAATTGAATAATGAAACTTTTAATTTTGTATAATTTTTCTCTAGGATCAATATTTTCCGAATTATAAACGAAAATTTTCAATTGTTTTCAGATTTTGTTAAATAAAAAATTTAGCACAGGGTTTGCGACTAGCGCATATTGTGATTATCGCTCCTGAAGTGATTCCAGCAAAAAATAGCTTCCTATGGAAAATGTCCAATCCAAAACAGATCCCACCTAGACTAAGTGTCAACACTCTGCTCTCTTATGTTCCTGAGCTTTCTTTTTTGAGATTCGGATAAGTCGATATTTCCTAGATATCTCCAAGTCTCGGTGTTTTATTAAAGAATAATCAAATCGTTCTTTCTGATAGCTCCTTTCTTAGTCAGATGGGCATTGTTTTAAAATTAGTTTTGTTAGTTTTTTTGTCCTCATTATAGTCCCCCTTTTTTCACGTCACATCTTTTATTTCTTGTTTTTATATACAATGTAGAAACTTTAATTTTAATTTTTATACTTTCAGTAAAACTATTCTAAATTAACTAAAATTTTTATTAGTGCAAAAGAAATTCGACTAAAAGTATCACTTATAACACTAAAGTATACATAATTTATTACCAAAACGTACATGCAAAAAATAAATACTATTGGATAAATAATATTACAATTTCGATTACTTACATTAAAGCTGAGAATGAGTTTAATACAAAAATATATGTGAAAATATAGGATAAAATATAGGATGTTGAATTTAAATAAAAGAAAATAGTATAAAACTAAGTGATTAATACTAATTATTAATAACTAATTACATAATTAATCATGATAATACAAAATGTACAATAGGCAGATATAAATAACCACGAAAAAACCCAAATAAAGAATACAGTAAAAAAGAATAACAATATCGAAAAAAATATGTCGTCCATATTTGAAAAATGTATACCTCTGCAGCAGGGAAAACAATTTGGATAAGAATGTTTCTAATATTTTGGACATCTAGAAGAGCAAACACATCCGGTCTTGCAGACATTAATAGTCCATACTTAAGAGCGTAAGCAAAATTTCGGGCCAATGCTTTTTAAATGCATTAATTTTTTTCGAATTCTAAAAAAACTAATAAGTATTTTTGAAAAATTCAAACGCAGAATGAAAGAATTCTTATTACTGAGGGCCGAAAGTACCTGGAAATTTCGATAATGTTTATTTTAATAAGTTACAGGGGTGAAAAAAAAGAGAAAATTTAGTGTGATTTTTAATTTCAAATATCTCATTTAAAAAAACTTTTTGTTTATTCTAAGGGACTTTCGGACCTCGTTAATAATGTATCTTTCATTCTGCGTTTAAATTTTTCAAAAATATTTGTTAGTTTTCTCAGGATTCGAAAAAAATGATTGCATTTAAAAAGCATTGGCCCGAAATTTTGCGCCTACGCTCTTAAGGTCTCTTCAGTTTAATATTTTCAAAAATATTTTAATAAAAGTATATTATATTTTTAATATTTTCAAAAAAGATGGGCTGAAGGGATAATTCTTCATCACAACGAATTACAATGGGATTACAACGAATTTTACAAAAAGTTTTTGCAAAAAACCAATTTGATAGTTATTTGGAACGTTAGTAGCAACTAACACTGATCACAGCAGTGGCGGCCGGTCAGGGTCGGCAGGGTCGGCAGTGCCGACCCACACCTTTATAGATATTATAAATTTTTTAAATATTTAATTTAATCAGTATTTCAATAATTAATTGTGGCAGGTAATCAGTTGATGTCATTTATTTTTGTGAAA
This sequence comes from Diabrotica undecimpunctata, assembly GCF_040954645.1. Lineage (NCBI taxonomy): Eukaryota > Metazoa > Arthropoda > Insecta > Coleoptera > Chrysomelidae > Diabrotica > Diabrotica undecimpunctata. The sequence continues at coordinate 62,414,921 of NC_092812.1, read as the reverse complement.
TAAAAAAATGTCTGTGAGATAATGAGATAATAAAGACTAAATTTTATTCATGGTTTTTAAAAGAATTCGACCAATTCGACCAGACTAAATTTTATTCGTGGTTTTTAAAAGAATTCGTCCAATCTGAGCGTTAAGTGATCCCTGCGTAGACACTTTTCGAATTGATGATCCGATATCGGAGACATCCATCCGCCTGTGGATTCTTAAAAAGGCACGTTTTGCGTTTTCGGCGAGCCGATCCCAACCTTGACGATTTACTTGTAAAAATCAACGGAATATTAGTTGATTAGCAACCAAATATACATTTCTTTCCATATGAACTTAATTACCAAGTACGGCAAAATTAAATTTGCCGATGCTTCATTTAGATTGGTGATTGGTCGCGAACTGTACATTGCGAGCGCGGGATGAAATGTTATTTCATATAAGAACGTAAGTAGTAAAGTGAAGTGATATTCAGTGCACGAACTAGCCTTTCTTTATGTGATTTATTTTTATTTTCTAAAGTAATACTGTGATACGTTACGTCTGCCGTAAATAGTTAAAGGTGAAAGGGTTTGACATAGAAGTTTTTTTTAAATTAAAGTGTAAACAAATTGATAAGTCTGATATTGTAAATTATATTTTGCATAATGGATTTTCATCTATTCCATACGAAGAACAAATTGTTATTAAAAATAAGGGGCGTCCTTTGCCTAAAATGTCCCGGCTTATAAATATTAGTGCGGGTAAGGGAAGTAATAGATCATTTTCAGATAATTGGTACAGCAAGTACTCATGGCTTACCGGGAGTGAAATAAAAAACAAACTTTTCTCTTGGCCTTGCATTTTATTTTCGACAAATAGGGACAAACATTAAAATCCGTGGTGTGAATCTGGTTACGATAATTTAAAGGAATTATTTAGGGCTTTACATAAACATGATATTTCGAAAGATCATACTTACAGCCAGATTAAATTAGATTTATTTGGAAAACAAAATATCTATGTTTCATTAGATAATGCCCAACGTGAAAATGCTATTAAACATAACGAAATTGTAAAAAATAATCACGCAGTTTTACGTCGTTTAATTGATATTGTAATTTTTTTAAGTTGTCAGGAATTATCTTTTAGGGGACACGATGAATCGGAGCATTCGTTAAATCAAGGTAATTATAGAGAACTAATAAAAATGTTTAAGAAATACGATTTGGAATTTTCTAATTTACTTTCTGATTCGAAGACATTTAGCGGTGTATCTAAAACAATCCAGAATGAATTAATAGAATCAATTAGTTACATTTTGAGTAACGTTATTGAATCTGAGATTCAGGAAACCATTTGTTTTTTACTAGAAGTAGATGAAACTACCGACATATCATGTCATTCACAATTATCAATTATTGTTCGATACGCGTTACGTGGTAATATCTATGAGAGGTTTTGAGGTTTTACAGACGTGAGTAAAAGCCATAAGGCAGAATATATTTTTGGTGTTTTAAAGGACAGATTAAAATTTTTTGATATCAAAAATAAATTGGTAGGGCAAACTTATGACGGCGCTGCGGTGATGTCTGGTGAATTAAATGGTCTCCAGGCAAAAGTTAAAACTATTGCACCGCAAGCTTTATTTACTCACTGTCATGCGCATAGATGAATTTAGTTTTGGAGGATACATGTAAAAAAATTAAAGAATGTCGTCTTTTTTTTTGCCAGTTTAAGCGGATTTGCTTCATTTTTCTCAAGCTCACCTAAACGGACTAATGTTTTAGAACGGTTTGTTTCGCAAAAAATGCCAACAGTTTGTCAGACGCGATGGAATTTTAAATCTCGGTTAGTTTTCACTGTAGCAGATTTTCGTGAACAGCTTTTGGAAGTTTTTGATTTTATTATTGAATGCGACGATTTTCAAAGTGTTGATATCTCGATCCGTGAAGCAATCGGTTTGAAAACTTTATTAAATGATTATTCTTTTAACATACTTTTAAATATTTTTAAGAAAGTGTTTACCCAAACCGATTTGATATTCAATGTTGTTCAAAATCAGTTAACTGACATTATTCATTCCAAAAATAGAATAACAAGACTGGTGCAAAATCTCAGAGATTTTCGTAATGATAGTAATTTCCAGTATATGCAGTGAAGTTTTGGACTCGCTTGATATTTCCGAACCCCAAAAAAAAAAGACAAAGGCATGACACAGAAACAGATATCAAAAAACGAGTATATTTTGAAATTTTGGATACTATTATTATGCAAATAGATACTCGTTTTTCGAATTTTGAAGATTTGCAAATTTTTGACCTCTTTGACGATTCAAAATTTAAAAGTTACGCCAAAGAATTTCCAAGATATTTATTAGACAGGGAAATTAAAAATTATCCATCATTCTTTAATAAAATAAAATTAGAAAATGAATTAAAAGTTTTATATGCTGATCCAAATATTTTCGGAAGATGGGATAAGTTACATGATATGTATAATTTTATATACTGCAATTCATTACAACAAACTGTTACCGAAATTAATAAATTATTGTCATTAATTCTCTCATTACCATCAACGTCTGCCTCAAATGAACGAGATTTCTCTTGCCTCAAAAGAATCAAAACTTATTGTCGAAATACCATGAAACAAGAGAGAATGTCAAGCTTGTCTCAAATGTCAATAGAAAAAAAACTTTTAAAATCTCTCCAAAACTCTAATAAATTTTACGATGACGTTATAACCCATTTTGCTACTTCCAAACAACGTAGACTTGAGTTAATTTATAAACATGTTTAGGTTCTAAATTTATAGGAAAAAACAAAAAAAAACAAAAAACAAGAAAACAAAAAATCTCCTATGATGATTTACTTAAGTATTAGACGGTATACCTATCTGAGGAGACAAAAAATACCTTGCCGACCTTGTCTCTCAAGCCACGAGCCGCCACTGGATCACAGTGTGTCACTTCAATAGGTATTTTTTTTTATTACATAAGTTAAGATTATTTGGATAGTTTTTAAAAATTAAAAGTGACTGTAATTGTGTGAAAGTCGGGGGACACCATTTTAAACATATTATTAATTAATTATGCTAATAGGTAAACTGTTTGTGGATTGTAAATTATATTATTTAGTTTATTATATTTACGTTATAGCTAATAAAGCTTTCTATTACTGCTACAAAATTCAAAATACAGTTTTAATATAGTTTTTAATGCGATGGAAAAATTTTGACACATAATTTGACACATAATTTTAATAAATAAATAAAATATTTGACACGTTTAATTTTAAAGAGATAACGTTTAATAAATTAACACCTTTTCACAAAAATGTAGTTTAAATAGTTTAAAAAATTTAAAAATTTTAAAGGAATAAAAGAGTTTTAAATAATTTTAACAATGACTTTAAATGTACTGTAACAAAAAAATGTACAGATATACAAAACTAGTCAACCAATTTTGGACAATGGGGTCTTTTTCTGCAAGATGTGCCCTATTAACAAGTTGTATTAAGGAGATAAGAAAACAACGCAGTTACACTATACATAAATTAAAACGTAAATATACGAGGAAATAGAATATTGGCGAAAAAGAAATATATGTAAAAAACCCCTCCTTGAGACGCAGCGAATAAACCATGCCGAATAGACGTTTTTCTCTAAAAAAATATATAAAAATATGGAAATTGTTGACGATAGAGGAACGAAGAGTGGTGGGAAAAATAAATGTATATATGACCATTCGAGTTTTCTAAATCTGGACATAAATTTAAACAAAATGTACCACCTTTGTGTATCGTATGGCAAAAATTCCAAACCTGTTAGTCTTACAACTTACAAGAACAACTTTTATACAAAATTTGCCCTTAAGTGTAAGCCGCTCAAAGAAAAACCTGCGTTAGTTGTGATACTTTTAAAATAAAAATCTGAAATGCATTGAACTATTTTACGAAAAAGAGTAGCAAGCTGTTCATGATGGTCATGTACAATGAGCTAAAAATTTAACAGTGAAGATGAATGAAGATCTACTAAGATCTAAGAATAATCCAGAAATAAAAAATCTTTTGATATGCGGAAAACTCACCCAATACCAAAAATAATACTCTGAATACTAATTAATAATTTAAGTAGAAAAAAAATTTAATTTAAATATAAATGAAATGAAATAATAAATAAAATATAAGAAACTAAGAGAAATTATATAAGATGATATATGGGAACATGTTATTATTAAAAATATTTATTATTGTCACAACTTTGATACACGAATTTTCACATTTTTCCACTCACTTTTTCACTTTCTTTAAAAAATCGTTTATGATGACTAACCTGACTTTTACGACAGTTGAACCGCATTTCCCTCTATGATCACAGTGTTGTCTTCCTTGCTGTTTTCATGGTATCCATTACCATCCAAGGTACTGACATAAACTAATATACATAGCAAAATAAGGATTAACAGGGCAAGTACAAGGTAGCCAAAATTTTTGATACTTATACAATGTATAGATCTTGCCTTCGAAACTATTCGATCTGGTCTTAGATTTCTTGGTTGTTGAATTTGGAAAACAGAAGATTCCGTTAAGAGATTGGATTCACGTAACAGAGGCTTTCCATCTGGAACTTTCTTTATTCCATCATCTGAAAGTCTTGTTATCTCACGTTCCTCCACTAGTAAAAGATTGTTTTCGTGATTGATTTCCATAATTGTTATAACTTTTATAATAAACACAACTTCCAATTTATTCGTTATTCTCATTCGATTTACTACTTCACTAACTAAACTACTGTCTCAAATAATCTTGAATGATATGAATATAGACGAATACTTCTAACGTTTTGTTGTTTATCATTTAATTCCTGTAAAAGATTTTATCAAAATCACGTTTTGCTGACACTAATATTTTAAACAGTCTCGAAGAGCCGGTAATTGCGATGCTCATATTTCATGCCACTCAATTATAGTTACATTAATAATATGTTTACTACTTGAGATACTTGGAATTCTTCTTGTACTCGGTCCGTTGGTTCTTTGTACATGTATTATCATGAAATGTATTTCAATCAAATTAAAATAATTTAAGTCAAAAATATATCGTTAATTTAACATATTGGAAAACATTAGAAATAAGTGAAGTTCGAAAATCATTACATATTTTTGTAATTTTTAGAATATAGCTGGGCATTCACGTTCTGATTTGCGGTCCCACTTAATAGGACTACTAGTTGGATATTCGTCTCCACTCACGTTCCGGCTTGATATCTAAATAGCGGTCCAACTTCAGTTCTAAGTTTGTTTTCACGACGGTTTACATCGCTTAACCAAAAAATGTATCGAGTAAACACTACGCAAAATATAATTAGGAGGAGGAAATCGTCATCAAAATATTCCGAAGTCGAAGTCGAAACGTCAAATAAATTTAATTTCTACCTAATATTGAGGCTTATTTTTAATTAAATTAGTAAATTTGCATAAGATGCCACAAGAAAATAACTTTAGAACAATATAAAGAAACAGTTACTTCTAATTTTCAGTACAACTATGATTTAATTTTCGTTGTTTGTTGATAATTCTTCTGTAGCCAATGCGGAGTGTTAGAAATTCTACCTATGTAGTGTGTGGCAGTGTCCGAAATAGATCTACAGAAAGGAAAATGATTTGCCCTACAAATGATGATGAAAAGAATCGTGTATTTTAATAGGGGTAATTTTCGTGCAATTGAAAGTTTATTTTCTATTCATATTTGCAAACTAGGGATCTTTGCGTAAAGTAATTCATAGAAATCTCATTGTAACAGGTGCCGAAGGTCAACTGACTGAGGAAATTTTCGATTCGACCTGTGATCTGACTTCCAATTTCACCATTCATGCTTCCATTTCGTCGTCAGTCGGAAGTCGGACCTTCAAGTCATCTCTCTAGATGTTCCGACTCGTACCAAAAATCGGAACATGAATGGCCTGTTTTAGGTTGCGGCTATAACCGTCATGATGCCACCGGACTCTAGATACTAAGTAATGAGAAGATGGCGACTATAACAGGAAAAATTTAAAAACGTAAATGATAGGTTTATTGACTTAAATAAAAAAGTTTTTGTGTGCAACTGTAACGTTTCAATCAACCAATTGAACGTGACACCAAGCTCCGCTTGGTACTTGTCCCCCGTACTATATTATTCCAAAGCGACTTGTACTATTTTCCAACCCCAATGGAAGGTAGAGTCAGGGCAGACGAGGAAGGGAGAAAGCATAGCTTGTTCAGAAGCTATAGCCAGCAGCCCTGGCACTGCACTCGGGTGCAATAGGCCGATAACCTGTTCACCTTAAACTCAGCTATCACGAATGCTACGAACAATGAACTAACCGGACCGGAACGGACACCAACGGACAACGACCAAAGCTACGGAATAAGGACTTAATAATGGATTTGCGACTGGGAACCTGGAATGTCCAAACCATGCTGCAGGCAGGCAAAATGCAAAGTATTGCACAGGAACTATTGAAGTACGAAGTAGACATAGCAGCCCTCCAAGAAATCAGATTTAAAGGGCATGGTTGCATAAATAAAAAAGAATACAGTATTTACTACTGTGGAGCAGAAAGACAAGGAGACTTTGGAGTGGGTTTTATGATAAACCATAAATGCCGTAGGTCAGTATTGGGTTTCACTCCAGTTAATGAAAGAATATGCAAAATACGTCTAAGGGGAAAATTTCATAATATTACAATTATTATAACAATAACTACAAGTAGAATGTGAAAACTTACAGAAGAGAGATGCAGTTATAGTGCTGGGTGATATGAACGCGAAGCTGGGAAAAGAGCCAATATATGCAGAATCCTTTGGTAAGCATAGTTTACATAATATTACCAGCAACAACGGTATAAGAGTGGCACAGTTGGCAATGGCAAACAAACTAAGAGTTGTTAGTAAGTGTTTCCCTCACAAAAATATTTATAAAGGAACCTGGATGACACCTGGTACTAATAAATTTTATCAAATTGATCACATATTAATATCTAAGCGATGGGCAACCTACGTAATGGATGTTAGAACTTATAGAGAGGCAAATTGCGATTCGGACCGTTTCTTGGTTATATCGAAGATAAAACAAAGAATATCAATGGTAAGAAAAGAGAAAGGCGCCTAAAAAAGAAAATGGAACACATATATGTTTAAAAATCCTAAAAAGAAGAATGAGTACCAGCAGAAAATAAAAGTAATATTAAATCAAAGAGGAGAACAAAACAACATTGAAAAAGAATGGAATGTCATCCAAACGACAATTACAAATATGGCAAAGGAAACATTAGGTGAAACCTCAAGCAAAAGAAACGAGGAATGGTTTGACCAAGATTGCCAACAAGTAATAAATACCAAAAATATAGCTAGACAGAAATGTCTACAAAGAGATTCCCTATTGAATAGAAGGGCATATATGAAGAACTCAGAAAAGATGCAAAGATAATATGTAGAAGGAAAGGATACATGACAAGATCAACAGTTTGCAAGGACAAAAATGGGGCAATTATGAGCGAGAAAGAGGAAATAATAAAAAGATGGAAGGAGCATTTTCAAGAGCTGTTAAACCCAGGAAAAGAACAAAACGAAGATGAAGAAATAATTCACCATACAGCAGAACAACTAGTTGAGCAACCAACATTGGAAGAAACGATAAACGTCATAAAACATCTAAAAAATAACAAAGCACCTGGCACAGATGGAATAACTGCAGAACTGATAAAGAATGGTGGACATGCGCTATGGAGGCGTATCCATAAACTAATCGACCGGATATGGACACTAGAAGTCATCCCAGAAGATTGGAAAGTAGGAATCATACTTTCTATGTACAAAGGGCGAGACAAACGACAAAATTATAGGGGCATAACAGTTTTAAATGTCGTCTACAAGATATTATCAGGAATTATATACACCTGGAATCGTTTTTGGAGGAGATTATTGGTGAATACCAATGTGGCTTCAGACCAAAGAGGTCAACTATAGACCAAATACATGTGTTAAGAGGTATACATGAAAAATGTGTTGAATATAACATACCTATTGACAACCTGTATATCGATTTCAAACAGGCGTTTGATGGAGTAGATCGACAAAAGATGTTAAAGCAACTATCTATATTAGGGATACCCAATAAGTTGGTTAAACGTATACGAATGACTCTGGAGGGTTCCAAAGCTATGGTGAGAATAGATGGAGATATGACACAGGCCTTTGATTGAGTTGAAAATGGAGTTAGACAATCAACAACATTTTTTAATCTAACTTTAGAAGCTGTTGTTAGAAAACTGGATATAAACGGCTGTATTAATACAAGATCAATGCAAATATGCACATATGCGGATCATGTTGCCATAATAAACAGCAACAAAAGGGTATTAAGCGAAAAAGTTATAGAACTGAAACGAGAAGCTGCTACGTTGGTCTATATATATATATATATATATATATATATATATATATATATATATATATATATATATATATATATATATAAATGAAAGCAAAACAAAATATATAAAGTGCACAAAATCGAATGAACATGAGAATCTGAAGGTAGATAACCATACCTACAAATATGCCTTCACTTTTGCCTACCTAGGCTCAATAATTAATGACAACAACAACATCAGTCAAGAAATACAAGCAGAGATTCTTAGCGGTAATAAGTGCTTTTATGCATACAAAGACTTAATGAAAAGTAAGTTACTGACTCGTGAGTCTAAGCTTAGAATCTACAAAACAGTAACTAGACCAGTGGTAACATATGAATGTGAAGCATGGACCCTCTCAACCACTGATGAAAATCAACTGAGAATATTTGAGCGCAAAATACTAAGGAAGATATTTGGACCAACCCAATGAAGGGATGGTTCGTGGAGAATTAAAATGAACCACGAGCTGGATGGACTAATGCAGAACGCAGATATTGTTAGATTTGTAAAGTCAAAAAGACTAAACTGGCTTAGTCACCAAGAAAGAATGCCATATAATCGAGCTGTAAAAGTAGTCCAGAGATGGAAGCTCCAAGGAAACAGAACAAGACGAAGGCCCCGTAAAAGATGGATAGACGACGTAGAGAGGGATCTTAAAACCATGAACATCAGGCAGTGGCGAAGGAAAGTATCCGACAGGGCAGAATGGAAGAACATTGTTAAGCAGGCCAAGACTCACAAAGGGTTGTAGCGCCATTAGAAGAAGAAGAAGAAGAGATTTTCTTAGGGCTAGTTTTATTTGGTCTATTGTAATTTATGGTAGTAGTTCTGATCCTTGGTTGACAATGCCCTTTTTCCTTGTTAATATTTCTGGTACTTGATCTTCTGCTATTTGTTTTGTGTTGATTTGTGTACAGCAATTTGTAGAAGTCTTCAACTATTTTAAAGGTTTTCTCTCTGTTGCATGTAAAATGATCATTTCTATCTTCAATCTTTATTATCTGCCTTGTCCCCATTCTTAGTCTTTTTCTCAATACTTTCATACTTCGATTGTTCTCAATGGCATGTTCTATGTATTCTTGGTTGTATTTTCGAGTGTCTTGTTTAACAGCTTTGTATATTTCTTTATTTGCTTTTTGTAATTCGTCGGCTTTAGTCTCCGTCTCACTTCTCATTTCTCTTCTTTTCTTAATCAGTAGCCTGGTATTTTGGCTAATCTTCTCTTCTTTTTGAGTTCTAGGACACAATTTGTTTTGACTTTCCAGTAAGGCATTTGTTAATTTATTATTTAAGTCGTTTATATTATTTTCTGTTTCAGGACTACTAAGTATGTCGGTAATACATTGCTGAAAACTATCTACATCTGATGGTTTCATCCATGTTTTTGATTTGTTCTTCTTTTTAATCATCATCTTTCTATACAACTTCCTATACATAGCTTAAAAATTGATTTTGCTTTCCAATACGTTTGATACATTTTAGTTTCAACACCTAAATAACAGTCATAAGCAGTAATTATATCATGTGGATATTATTAGAGTATTTTTAGAGTGTCAGTAAAATTTTTCCTTATTTATCATATAAACACCAAAAGAATTTGAAAACAAAATAAATTAAGAGAAGTTTTTAAAGAACCATATAGAGACGTGGATATATTTACGACTCATAATTAACAGATATATCTGTATGAAATGGCGTGTTCACTCGTTCACTCAACTTTTTTCTAATTTCCCTGGGGGTTTTAAAGGGGTTGATGTAATGAGAATTTGCATCGCAATGCATTTCTTCTTTTCGTGGTATTTAAACAGCAGTGTGGTTTTCTAAAATAAAGAATTGACAATAGTTAAACAATTTTGTCATCTATTCTAAATAATATTTTGTACCAAGATAAAGGTAGTAATTAAATACTATACTGGATGAACGTTAGAAGTGCTATAACACTTTGTTGGAAGAACGTTGTAAACATAAAAGTTTATTTTGGAGTAAAATAAAAAAGTTGTTCGGTGTTTTTCCGGTCCATTGGCCCTGGTCTGTATTATTTCTATTTAACGTTTTTTCTCAAGCTGGTACAGGTACTATCAAAGGCACGCAACAACGGACGTAACGTTCTAATATTCCTTGTGTAACAAAACGTTTCTGTGGGTACCTATCAGTATTGGATTTTTTTTGTCGAATGGGCTACCTAAGCTCTGACGTCACAATGGGCAAGAATTTTAAAAACCTTTCCAAACATTTCTAATTTGAGAAATTGAAAATATTTGTTTTTTTAATTGTTTGAAGAATGAATCAGGACATTTGGTTATAAACATTCATTCTGTTGGATTGGTATTATTTGTTGTTCGTGAATTTGTGAGGTAAGAATATCAAAGATTAAGATATTTACCATGAATATTCATATTTTAAGGTTATGTTATGTGTTGAACGAAGAAACGCTCAACGACAATGGAGAAAGACTTCTAGAACTTTGTTTAATGAATAACCTCCGAATTAACAACACATATTTTGACCACCCGATACAACATAAGATCACCGGGTCAGATACAAGAGGACGTAATGTGCGCATTCTATCTTCCGCTAATGTAGGATCCGACCATGGCCTGGTACTAGGAAAAATAAATATAGCAATCACCACACAATGCAAGCGAAACCAAAAAGTAGAAGAAAAGTTAAACATAGAAAGCTTAGAAGAAGAAGGGACACAAAACTTGTATAGAAACAGACTAACAGCAAAGCTAAACAGCCATAACCTAGAGACTAAAAAGAATATAGAAGAAACCTGGAAAATTATTAAAAAATCTATCCTACAAGCAGCGGAAGAAGCTTTAGGTAGAAGAAAAGTTAACAGAAATAAACGGGAATACAAAACTCCATTCTTTTTTTTTCTTTTTATGGCCTTAAGTAAATAGTTTTCTTGTTGATCTAAATGATCTACAGGAAATAAGACTCCGTTTTCTATGGTGATGTTATGAAATACTACATTGCTATTATTACATTCATAGTCACTATCACATTCATTCAAATTTAATCTCATTCGATTTTTCAAAATTGGGAATCATCGTTTCCATACCCTGTATCTCTAGCATCATATCCTCTATCAGCATCTTGTCTAGCCGTGTCATCAAATATGATTTCAAACTGTAACTACACTGACCAACACTAAAAAATAGTACAAACGTAACAAAATCTCCAGCTTCAAATTTTTGTATGCCACTATTATTAAATGTTGTTTGATCATTTTTGGTAAAAATGTTCCTTATTTTAAACCACTCTTTTTCTAAACGATATAGTTCTGCATTTTCAACTCAATAAGAATCAATTTGTATTAAAGTACAAATAACTGCAGCTATGCATCTTGAAAATCATAGAATGGCATAAAACTCTTCTTTAACTTGGACCATTTCATCATTTGTTTGATATATTTTCAATTCATGAAGCTGTTGTTCTCGATATACCCATATATTCAGCTACTGATATCTGAATTTTTCGAGAAGCAAAAAATATTAAAAATAAAAATAACTGTTAGACTATTGTAACAGCTTCTCCCCTAAAAATATGTGCTGATTAGCATTTTCTTTATACACATTAGAACATTAATGTTAATTGGTTTGACTTTTTAATTATTTTTTATCCAAAAATGTTAATGTGGTGACAAATTTTATTACATCTTAATGATTGTACTTACCTCTTTGTTACGAAGTTTTAATAAAGGTTCCATATGTTCAAATAACGACATAACTGTAACTTTTGTCAAAGGAAACCTTTCAAAGAAGTATAAATCTTTATATTAATCTAAACAATTCATTCTTTCGCTGTAAACTTTTGAGTGGCGTATATATATATATATATATATATATATATATATATATATATATATATATATATATATATATATATATATATATATATATAAATGTACTAAGTAATACATTGATTAGTGATCAGTGTAGCAGTGTCTTGGGTCTGGGGAGACTGAAACTCCGGAAGCCCTAAAGAAGACATCAAAAAGGATGTCGAAAGTTCGGCGCAATGATAATCGACGTGGTTCAACCCGGAAGACTGTTGAGTTTAATATTAATTCTTGTAATAGTGTTAGTCTTAACTCTAGATGATAGCTCTTATGGTACCGAGGTACCTACTTGTAGTGTTTCAGTCTTTCTGCTGAGGTTTGGTTAAAGTAAAGTTAATCTTTTGTTATCTTTTTTGCTAATTATCATAAGCAAAAATATAATTTTTTTACGTTTATATTGATGACTGTAGTACGTGATTTTGTTCATAGTGACTTGTAGGCCTGCTAGATTGTCCGCAAATGCAATGGTGTCGTTTGCATATCTAAAGTTGATCTGAAAACCAAGATTATGGCAACAAAAAAAAGTTATAAACTGTACCTAGTTCAATATACATGGCATATGCTTCCAATTCTATATACACGAACAACAACTAGAACAATTTAATAAATCTAAATAGCTGGTAGTATGGATTATTCCATAGCTATATGCTGATATCGAAATTAGCTGCCGAATTAAAATGGCAAGAAATGCATTCCTAAAAAGAAAGAATATATTTTGCTATATTCGCAAATCTTTATTGACCCTCATAAGATTGGTGAGATGCTATATCTGGTCTATATTATTTGCGTGGAAGGGTGAACGTTCAAAATAAATACAAATACTTGGAATCCTTTGAAATGTGGCTTCTGCGTCGAATTTTAAAAATACTCTGAACCGTATATGTAACTAATGAGGGTATTGAGCAGATACAAATAGTGTATAAGATTAGAAAAACTACCTATCTTCTTGACTCAACAACATCTACCAGTGCAAAGAGCAACTTCCAGTAAGACCGAGTACTGAAAGAAGAAGAATACCACATCGTCTGCATATATTATAATGTATATGGAGTTCTGTGTAATTAGCTTAATAACTATTGTTTTCTCAATTGCTTCATCTAGTTTAATTTTAAATAGTGTCGTAGACAGACTGTCTATTTGTCGTATACCTGGCTCTATATTGATAATTTTTTATTACACCGTCTTTTATATCCTCCCCTATAGAGTTATCTAGAGATATTGTCGTTAGTATGTACCTATTTTACTCTACATTGTAATTATATTTGGCTTATATAGTACATTTGACATTATATTTTATAAGAAAACATCGGAAAATATCGTATAAAATGCGATTGTCGTCACTATACCAAGAAATTAATATTCCAAAGCCGATGAACCCTGCTTTTTTACGCGAGAGTCCTGATTTGAAAAAGCCCCTTCGCTTCCTCTCGATTTTTTTACCGCATAACTCCGTTTCATAAAAGAATGAGGATCTATTATTACTCTCTTGAATACATACATCACAGAAAGGGGTTGCGTATGTAACCCATATACCCAGTGACATAGAATGCCAATGCACTACGTGGTGCAGCATGCATAGGTAACCATGACGACGCAATTAAATGCGTATGCATTCCTACAGCTTAGCACCCTCCACCGTAGAGAGTATTAATGTACAGTCTGTAATAATGACTGATTTCTACTCAGGGGCGGATATCTTAAAAATAACCGATATTAATATAACAATTTTGATTTATTTATTTATATTTTTATTTCCAAAGTGGAAATCGAGGTGTCAAAATAAACTTAAAGTAAGCAAAGTTAAAGTAAAATTATTGCTCATTTCCAGTAAAAATAGAAAATTATATTTTCATGTTGATACTTAACAATGGTGTGAACAGAATGATTTGTTTAACCCTTGTGTGCATACCGGGTTACGCGGGTGCCCACCACAAACATTTTTTCATGAAAGTTGATTCTTCTTCTTATAGTTCCTTCTCCTATGGGAGGCTTGCTATCATCACAGCTATCCGTACCTTATTGGCGGCTGCTCTAAAAAGATCTACTGAGCTGCAACTATACCACTCTCTTAGGTTTCTCAACCAGGAAATTCTTCGTCTTCGTATGGATCTTTTACCCTTGATTTTACCTTGCATTATGAGCCTTAATATCTCATATTTCGCACCTCTGCTAATGTGGCCTAAATATTCCAGCTTTCTTGTTTTGATGTGCTTTATGACCTCGCAATCCTTTTGTAGCCTTCTTAACACTTCTGCGTTTGTAACTCGTTGGGTCCATGGTATTTTCAAAATCCTTCTATAGCACCACATCGCAAATGATTCCAACTTCTTTATATTATCCACTTTTAGTGTCCAGCTTTCCATTCCATACAACAAAGTCGAGAATACGTAGCATCTTAAGGCTCTTATCCTCAGATCCAGAGGAAGGTCTCGATTGACAAACATTGTTTTCATTTTTATAAATGCTTGTCTTGCAATTTCAATGCGTGTCCTTATTTCTCTACCTTGGTCATTGTTTTCATTTACCCAGGTTCCCAGATATTTGTAGTTATTCACTCTTTCTACTTGTTTTTCTTCGTTATCTAGCCTTCCTAGTGTATGTTGCTTAGAAATAATCATGAACTTGGTTTTCTTAACGTTCATTTGTAGTCAATATTTGATACTGACTTGATGTAATCTATTTACTAAGCGTTGCAATGCTTCTAGGCTGTCTCCAAAAACAGCGGCGTCGTCTGCGAATCTTATGTTGTTTAATATTTTACCGTTTATTGATATACCCTGTTGTTCCTCTGATATTGCTTCCTTAAAAATAGCTTCGCTGTACACATTGAATAGCTATGGGGACAGCACGCAACCCTGTCTAACACCTCTTTTGATTTCTATTGTTTCTGTTTCGACATTTTCGATTCTAACCTTTGCTTTTTGATTCCAGTACAGATTGACAATAACCCGTATATCTCGACTATCCACATTCTTTTCTCTCAACAGTTTTACGAGTTTCTGATGTCGTACTCGAGTTTCTGATGTCGTACTCTATTAAAAGCCTTTTGATAATCTATAAAGCAGACATAGAGAACCTGGTTCATATCTAGTCGTCTTTGCGCGAGAACGTTAAAAGCGAACAGAGCCTCTTTCGTTCCTAGTCCTCCTTTGAATCTAAACTGGGTGTCATCTATATCTTCTTCTATTTTTCTGTATAGTCTTCCATGTATTATTTTGAGGAATATCTTAAGTGTGTGGCTTATTAAGGAAATTGTTCTGTACTGGGAGCATTCTGTAGCATGTACTGTCTTTGGTAGCGTTACAAACGTGGACAGCAACCAATCTTGGGGTATTACTCCTGTTGTATATACTTTGTTGAACAGATCTAAAAGTATATGCAGTGTTTCTTCGTCAATGCATTTAATTAGTTCAGTGGGTATCTGATCTGGGCCTACTGATTTTGCGGTCTTTGCATTTCTAATTGCCTGTTCTAATTCGCACATTATTATTTTCGGTCCTGTTTGTTCCTGTGCTTCTTCTTGTATCATTCTATCATCGTCGAATAGTTTCATTATGTATTCTTGCCAAAATCTTAGTTTATCTTTGATGTCTGCAATGAGTTTACCATTATCATCTTTGAGTATCCCATAGTGTGCTCGCTTTTTGGTATTTGTTAGTTCTTTTATTTTTTTATGCATATTAAAGCTGTCATGTTTTCTGTCATACTCTTCTATTTCTATGCATTGATCTGTTAATCACTTTTCCTTCGTCTTTTTTATCTCTATTTTAATTCTACTTTGTAGTTCTTGATATTTTGGCTCATTTCTTCTTTTGGCTTTCCTCCTCTCTTTAAATTTTCTTCAGCAGCCTTTAGTAATGCCTCCTGAATATTACTCCACTTTTCATTGAAAGTAGATTAAAAATTAAAATTTCGCTTTGAACGCCCGAATCGTCGTTATTTAACTCAATTGTAAGGCAATGGTGCATTTTGAGATATATCAGAATTTTTTTATATGAAATGGATTGAGTAATAATAATAATAATGAAAATTTATGTAAAAAACCAAAGAAAAGGTTTATTTATTGCATTCTAAACACTTAGCAAAAAGTTACTGCATGCTTATCGCAGATAGGCTTATCACATTCGAAGCAAGCCTTTCGGGTTTTTCTTTCTCTTCTTGATTGTTTGTTTGTAACAAATATGGCAGAAACCGATTACTTTCTTTCTTCCTGATGCATCTCTTTGAATCGCCGGACCTGGAGCAGCCTCCACAGGATTTACTGGCCGACCGATAAGCCGTCGCTGGTTGGTTTTCATGGCAACATATTATTTTCATAATAAATGAGGTATGAAGCGGGTGAGGCAGCGTCTAACATGTTAAAAAACATGACAACTGGCCATATCAAAGTGCAACGTTGTGTAGTATATCTACTGATCATTTGGTCCATGGTGTCGACGCCAGATTTATATTTATTGTAATCTGTGATAATGTGGGGCTTCCTTTTAGCATCATCGTTCACAGCCATGTTGGACTGCATCGCTAATAACTGCTTTATTTTTTTTTTCGGTACGTAGGAGCGCATTATTACTTTTCCATCCAAAGACAGTAGAGCATATTTCTCTTGATTTATTCGCAGCCATTACACTTGGAACGTAAGTTTTATTTTTCTTCAAAGTGTCAACTAAAGTTAACTTTCATGAAAGTAAGTGTTTGGCAAGAGGTAATGTTGTAAAGTAATTATCCATTGTAATATTTCTACCCCTGCCCCGGTACGCAGCTGCAAGCTGTTTCACCACTCTTTCTCCTTAATTTTTCTCCCGAACATTACTTGTTTTGCCTGTATAAATGATTCCGTGCGAGGGATAAGCATTTTCAGCCTCGCAAATCCTCCAAATCTTGATGCCATATTTGGCTGGCTTTAAAGGAATATACTGCGTAAACTTTATGCGACCGCGAAAAGCATAAAGTTGTTCATCGATTGTTAAATTCTCTGTCGGCTTGTACAATGTACATCTAAGATAAATTTGCGTTATGTCATCAGGTGCCACCAATCACGCACCTCGATGTGCACCGCCCTTCCTTCTGGAACATATAATTAAATTTAATTGGTTGAGAAATGAAAAAGTTTGATATAACAGTTAATTTATCTTTAAATATGAGACATTTTTCGGATCTCAAGTCAGTAGAGTCAGTCAGTGTCAACACATGGTTTTACCCGTGTAGGGTAGCTCCCTAGAGCATTTTGCTCGAAGGGCTCTGCAAACTTTCTAAGACTCTGAAGCTGAGTTTTTTTCTTCTTAGAAAGACTGTGTTTTATTTCCACTACCAATAAAACCATAAAGGCATTGTCTCTTCAAGAGTTTTTTTCCTCTTAGAAAGACTGTGTTTTATTTCCACCACCAATAAAACCATAAAGGCATTGTTTCTTCAAGACAAAGCCTTTTTATTTGTATGTCGAACGATAATATCTACCATATCTATGGTAAATATCTTATTGATAGTGTTACGGTACTTCGATGAGGACCACTTTGCTGACGCAATAGATTATGACATGCAGTTTGATGTTGATGAAGCGGCGTTTTATTCCATATAGTTTTATCTTTGGCTTTGTAAGTGCATGGTGCTTCCATTGCTGCTGCTTGATCCTTCCTATCACTTTCTTCTTCTTCCCCTCTCTCTTCTTCGACGTCCTCGTCTTCTTCCTCACCTAAAAATAAAAAAAAATCATATTAGACCAAAATACATATTAGTTACAATTTTTTACCCAAAACGGGCGCCTATAAACGGTACTAGATATTCGCAATAAATGGAATCAATTTAACTCTAAGGGATAAATAATCGCACCAGTTTTCGTTTTTCTACATATAAGGGTTCTGGAGGTATTAAAAAAAACTACTTACAAGGCGCCATCTTCAAAGAGCTCTAGCTCCCTTAGGAACCATTTTCGGACTATATGAATTGGGTTAAATCGTCTTAAAATTATCTGAGTAATCTTCGGTTTTCGTTTGTCAGGAGAGTTTCTGGACAGCCTGTATATCAAGTCTCTCTTTCTGATGTCTCATATATCTATAGAGACCTTCGTATGTGCAGAAAGTAACAGTTTTTGGTGCAAACAGTGAGGTGAAATGACTATAAAATAAACAATTAAAACATAGACCTGGTTAGCAATTTTTACTATATAAAATGCCATCAAACATTAAGAAATAAAATACAGAATTCGAAAGCGCTGTAAAATATTCTCTAAAAAACATTTTCGATTTTTAGATATTCGTAGTAATTGTTTAAATTTTTAAAAGATTAAAAATCAATTTGCACCTAACTGCATAGGCTCAAACCCTATCCCACATGTACGTCTATGAACCTATAATAACATTTTAAGAATTTTCGTCCATGAGTTAATCAGTTTACAGCTTATATTCACTTAACACGCCAATTAAAAAAATAATCCTCAGGTTGAGAACTGTGCTAAATATGAAAGGGCTTTGGCAATGGGAGTTTAACTTTATTCCACCTTTAGTGCTTACCTTGTGTTTGACATTTTCACATAAAACATTTAGTAAAACGAGTTTATAAAAAATATGACCTTATTAGCTTACCATAAAAATTTAATTAAACAATTTTTTCAATACAAAATATAAAAAAATATTAACTTAGTTATTTCAAATAGGTTATTGATACGTAAACACAGATCTAAAAGATCTTTTTTGTATAGTATACATCTATTTTTAGATATACCTATATGGCATTGTTCTGTCTACTTTGCAGATTTGTGATCTGAGTAGACAGAGTTCATTGAGAACATCTCAGATTACTCCTAGGTTCACTATTCTGATGCTCTAAGTTTTAGTCTAAAAGAAGTAATTTCACATAGCAAACATAAGGTTATTTTAACTTTTTTGCTTTCATTTGGTTACAATTTCGTTACCAGTAATTACTTTACACATGTGTAATCATACCGAAGTTACTTTGTTTTGATTCGCCAGTTGCATAAGAACTGTTTTGAGTTCCAAGCTGTCACAGAGTCACAAGTTGTAGGCTCCAGAGTCCTTACTGTAGCTGGACTGTCATAGAAAATAAATATTTTGACCAAATTGGGGTTTTCCAGTACTGTAGAGCACAAAAATTTATTGAGAATAATTTTTAAATAAATTAAAACAGCGGTCATAGGGAAGATAATAGGATGAAACGAATATAAAAAGAAAGCAGAACTGTAAATGAGAAATAAACAAAAAATAATTTAATAAAACCACAAATAATCAGCTATTTTAAGCTAAGAAAGAAAGAATCCCTTAAAAATTGCAACTGGCTTGCTTTTATTCATACCGATATGTAAAAAAAGCAATAATCTGAGACAACGTTACAGTGGCATGTAGATTTTTAGCTAGTTTTACATAATGTTGAATGGTGCTCTAAACATTATGTTTCGCTAAATTTAAATATTTCGCTATGTCAATAATTTTGGCTGCATTATATTAAAAATCGGTTTAACATACAATTTTTTTTTGATATCAGATCTCTGCAGTTCTACAGGGTGTTAATATTGCTACGAAATTAATCAAAAAACATCCTTTAAACCACCTTGAATTGGGGAACTTGAATTGGGACATAATGGGACTGTCAGAAGTTAAAAAAAGAGGTGAAGGATATGTGGACTTACATTTAGGCAACAGATTCTATTATAAAGGCAGGGAAGACTACACATACGGTGGAGTAGGTTTCTTAATCGACAAGAAGAGAAAATCTCAAATTCAAATAATTGACAGCATATCAGACAGGGTTACATACATGGTCTTAAAACTAAGTCCAAAAACTAAAATAAAGATCGTGCAAGTTTATGCTCCAACTGAAAAAGCAACCGAGGAGGAAATAAATTATTTTTACGAAGACGTTAAAAAAGTTATAGACAACAACAAAGAATCCAAAATAATAATAATGGAAGACTTTAACACCAAAATTGGAAGTAAGATTGAAGACTCTGAAAGCAAGATTGTAAATTTTGGATTCGGCACAAGAAACACAAGAGGAAAAAAACTCATGGAATTCCTGGAACAAAAAAACATGTATGTTATGAATACCTTCTACAAAAAGAAACCTAACAGAAAGTGGACATGGGTCGCACCTAACGGAACTACCAAAAATGAAATAGACTATTTTCTCTCAAACAACAAAGGAATATTTGAAGACGTCACAACAATAAACAACGTAACAACGGGTAGTGACCATCGTATAGTTAGAGAAAATAAATATTAACATTAAAAAAGAGAGAAAAAGGATTTTTAAAAAAACAACAAGGATAGATGCCTTTAAACTAAGAATAAATGGAGAGCAATTCCGAGAGGTCTTAGCGGATAAGTTCGGATCTGATCCTTCACATAATCAAGATCAAATTGACGAGATTAATAAAAACATAAATAAAAACCTTCTCGCAGCAGGACTACAGGTCGCAAAGAAAACAAGGACTAAACAAGACAAAATAAGCAATGAAACTAAATAGCTAATTACGGAAAGAAGACAACTACTAGCGCAAAACAAACGCCATACTCAAGAATACAGAGAACTTAATAAAACAATTAGAAAAGAACTAAAACGCGACATAGAAAAATGGAACGAGAACTTAATAGAGCGAGTCATTGAAAACAACAGAGGCTTAAAATGTCTAAGACCCGCACTGGGAGTTCAAAAAATCATCAAAATTAAAGACGCCGACAATAAGAAGGAGAAGGACAAATATAAAATAGCTGACGACATAGTGATTATAGCGAGCACATTCGATAAACTGTAAATAATGATGGGGAAACTAGCAGCCAGCTCCCAATACGTCAGCCTAAAAATGAATATGAAAAAAACAAAAATAATGACAAACACAGATGACCCCAGACGTATAACTATAAATGGCAGTGAGATAGAACAAATCCAGAAATATATCTGCCTAGGCTAAATCCTGAGACTTGACAAAGAGAACCAAAGTGCGGAAATTACTAGAAGAGCAAGACTAGCATGGGCAGAATTTGAAAAACTTAGTTGGATACTTAAGAACCGCAAAATACCCCAATACTTGAGAAGCAAAGTGTTCAACCAATGCATCCTTCCTGTCATGACATATGGATGTCAAACCTGGACCCTAACCAAGGCAAACATGAATAAACTAGCCACAACAGAAAGAACAATGGAAAGAGCAATGTTAGGTATAAGACTGTCAGATAAAAAGAGCAACAACTGGGTAAGATCCAAAACAAAAGTCGAGGACATAGCAACAAAAATTGCCAAACTTAAATGGAGCTTCTCGGGCCACACTGCTAGACAAAAAGACCAACGTTGGAACACTACAATACAACATTGGAGACCTTACGAAAGTAAACGACCAAGAGGAAAACCACAGATGAGATGGGTTGATGATATTAAAAGAATAGCCGGAACAAATTGGAAATATGTTGCTCAGGATAGAGACCGATGGAAGGAGTTGGGAGAGGCATATGTGCAAAGATGGACGACAGACGGCTAAGAAGAAGAAGAAACTACCTTGTATAACATTGCAAAACCTTATATTGCAAAAAGGGTAACATTGAGACAAATTCAAAAATGTAAAAATATATAAAGTGTTTCATAAAAAAAAAAAGAAAAGTTTGTTCCACCCTGTCAATATGGATGGCCTTGTATGTATCCAAAAATATTTAGTATGGTACTATATCTATACTCCAACTTTTGCTTAAACCTTGATGATTTTTTTTTGCGTATCTCTTACGATAAATGAGTAATTGGACTTCCTAGCACTAATGTTGTACATTCTTTTCACTTCTCTTGCCAGTAATTTATTTTTTGTTCGGCCATTGATATACCAAACCTCACTCCCACATACGAGTATGTTTTTAACATGACAATAATTATAAATGTCTAAGAACTGTAACAGCTGCATAATGTTAAAGTAAAGAGAGCTTCGACAAGAGCTTATACCTTCTAAAAGAAGAACAAAGAAGGTGATGTAATTTACATTAACTCAATTTATTGTTTTATCTCTTCCAGTGAATTAAAGAGTTATTTATATTTAGTTTTAATGTCTTTGTAAATAAATAACCGAAAATGAGCCAGGAATATTCTTTCTCATCCAATGATGCGAAAAAGAAAACTAGTTTAGGGTCATTTTAGTGAAAATATCCGTTAATATGGTCATGTTTCATCTATCATGAATAATCGTTTTTTATTTAAGATCATTTAGATATGTCCATGTGGGAAATCAGAGGCTAGATAGTCATCGAAAAACATTTATGCTGTAAAAACTTAATTATGCAGAAATTCCTAGCCCCTTATAGAACCTAAACGTTTGATTTATCGCGGACAATGAAGTTGAAATATTGATAAACTTCCCCGTCCGTTTACTATTCAATCACACCATTATGACCTGGACATAATGTAATTCATTTGTTATGTAATTTCATATTTTGATGTGTCGTAAACTTTAACTGGTTACTAGATGGAGTTCAAAGAATAAATATTTGATTTTGACCCTTTTCGATTTAGGGGTCAGTGTCGATTTTTCATCTATTGTATGAGCACCGGTGTCTTATTATAGAGTTACCATAAGACTGCCTAACACTTAAGATAAGTAATGGACATCATTTTTAATCCTCCTTGTCGACATGTTGCAAAGCGGAGTCCAAGGTCCGTGACGACGATGACAATACGGGTAAAATTGATTAATGGCCTCACACTACTTACAGTTGATATGTTATTTTATTTCAAAGGCCCTGTCTCCAGGTACAACTACTTCTAGTTTTATTACAATCTGATGCCATCACAACATTCATAAATTTTCCGTGACAATGACCACAGTCCGTACGCCTATAAAGTTATTTAATTTTGTCAATGCCTTCTTTATTATTGTAGACAGTTTTAGAGCTATGTTGTTTTGAAATCACCCATCCAAAATATTTTATATCCATTATTGGTTCAGTGTGTTTAACAATATTATTTTGTTATAATGTTCTTTTTTATTGCTTGTAAAAAATGTCGGAAAAAATAAACGGATTCTTTTTATGTCTAACTAAAACGTAGTTAAAAAAGACGATCTCAAAAAAGGGTATTTGTTTAAAAAATTAAACTCTATGCCATAAAAGTGAGTAACTATACCTCTTGTTCCTTCTTCTTTTTAGTTCAAGCGAGACATTTTATACTCTGGCACATAGTCATAGGACCTTTGTACCAAACATGTTTTCTTTTTCATTAAACTACAATATGGCCTCAAGAAATACCACTTTTAGAATACATCATTGACAAAATACAACAAAAATGACGGCTATTACGTGTATATAAGACAAATAGAAACCCAATTATTACAACAGAATACAACTGCATCTCTGCTAGAATTAAGAAGCAAATATGCTGAAAACACGTTGGTAGGAAGATACTTCCTTCAAACTAGACTACAGAAAAGGCAGCAAATTCTGGAACAAACTCAAAGTCCTAACAAAACAAAAAGAAACCTAATACTCTCTTCTGTTGGTTGATAATCAAATAATCAACTCCCCAAAGGAGAAAGCCAAAGCATTCAAAAATTCGCTTCACAATAAATTCCGAACTTCAAATAATCCAAACCTAATCGCATATTTAAACTCAACACACAATACATAGTCAGAAATACTCCCATATTCACCACTCAAATCCATGAACCGATCGTAAAACTATTTACAAACAGAGAAACGGAGAGTTTTTGTCGACTAGGCAAACAAAAACTGTCCTGGACCTGATAACATCAGTGGAAGATGACTAAAAACTAAAAAACTTCTGTCTGCAAAAATTATACACGTCTCAAAAACAGTCACTTTGCTACTCTGTGGAACACAATAATGTTACCTATACAGGGTAAACCTCAAACCGATGTGTAATCCTGCAGACCTATCTCTCATCAATACGATATAGAAAATCCTATAGCATATCCTTAAGGAGATACTCACGAGGTCAAGGTTTTCGCGAAGCTCACATCAAAAATTATCCCAAAATTTCAATACAGATTTTAATCAGGTAAATCAACCCAAAATGCATTAATAGATTTCACTACCAAAGTCACACAAGCAATCAACCACAATACTATCGCCGTAGCCACGTTTCTCGAGGTTCAAAAAGCCTTTGATCAAGTCTGACATGACGAACAAAAGCTGATAAAAATCAGGCTACCACTATAATTTGTAAAAATTGTACACTCTTATCTTCGTGCTGGAGTGCCCAAGAATCAGTACTAGCCCTCTTGTTGTACATAAAATACAACAGTTATAATATCATAAACCAAAATATCCCTCGTAGATTAGTTGTTTCTCTACACAGATGACACGGTATTACTCACAACAACTAGACGCTATCATGTAGAGTTACTTTAAACAACGATGACCAACTCTCCCTAAAATTGATTGAAGAAAGGCTCAATTTTAACCTGACAGTATCCTATCTAGGTGTCCTGTTTACCAGGACACTTAAGTGGGATGACGATCTAAAGGCAACTTTAGGTACTAAACAGAGCCCGACTCCTTAAACCACTTGTAGACAGACTTACAAGTCAGTAAGTATAGCAAGACAAGCATAATAATAATCTGAGCATTAGTGTTTTGCTTAAGCTTAGGCTTCTTCAAGTAGGGGCTGCTCCTTTTTTTGTTGCAGAAGCTTGTAATTGGAGCTAGCAACATTAGTTACAAGTGAGTTTTTTTGGAGTGGTATGCGGTTATAGAGCAGAGGCTTTGATAGTGGTGATGCAGAAAAGAAGCGCTATGCAGGAGAATATAGACTAGCCAACCAAGCTTGAGCAAAAGATACCTCCGGTGTTACCAGTCATACTAGGATCGGCTATGACTTAGCGTGTTTGGCGTGCAGTTTCTTTATCTACGATATTTCAGGGGAGTTGCTTCGAGGATGTTTTAATACTCATCAGAAAGTTTGTTACCAGAAAAGTGTAAAAGCTTGGCTGGAGGGAATGGTACTTTTGTTTGAGGGAGCCTGGTGAGTATATGCCCTCGATGCTGGCAAGGAGTCCTTAGAGTTTGCTAAGCTCTGTTGTTGGAGCTAGCTATTGTGCATAGAGCGTATATTTTGCTGAGAAAGCGGACACTGTCCTTTATGGATGATATATTCGCAATTTGGTGCAATCTACACGTTTCCTCGTACCGTCTAAGGATTTTTCTTTCTGTTGCCCCAATGACGTTGGTTTGGCGAAGATTTAGTGACGCGTAGACACACGCCTTGTATTCGATGATGGGCCTGATGAAAGTTTTGTATATGTGCAAGAGAGTTTTAGTTAAGGTATTTCCGAGTTTTCCAAACAGAGCGCCCAGGAGTCTAGATCTTTTTCTTATCCTGTCTAGGGTATTTTTTATGTCGATGTCCCAATTAAGAGTCCTGCTAAAATGAACTCCCAAATAGGACACCGTTTCTAAAATCGAGATTTTCTCCTACTAGGACTATCTGGTTTCTCTCATGATCGCACTTGTGAGGGGATTTACATAAAATTAGTTGAGGTTTGGAGGGATTAAGTGTGACTCTCCATTTATTGCAGCACTTAATAATCCTGTTTAACTAGTCCTGTGCTCTATCGAACACATACACATGTCTCAGCGTCGCATTGTATGTTCCCGCAGAGACGAGTGCAGTGTCGTCAGAAAATAGACAAACATAAAGACTCTCGTACTTACTTATAAAACCTTTGTTAGAAGTATTATAGAGTATAAGTCTGACTTATACTGCCTCTTAAAAAGTTATCAGAAACTCAGAATTCTAATAACCGAACGTAAACTTTTGCGTAGTGCAAACTACAAAGCCTGGAGACTATTTTGTTTTGTTTGCGTACTAAGTATTTTGATGGGGATTTTTGTAAATGTCAGCGTGTTATACCTGTTAAAAACCTTCGACAAAAAGGCACAAAGATTAAAATTAAAAACTGGTGTTTTTAAATTTACTTAATAACCGATAGGAAACAATTATATTTGTTGTTTGTTTGGGTTTATATGACTGCGGACACTAAATCCATTCGCCAATCTTACAATTTTTACTCATTTTTTCATTAATCATTGTTTTTTATACAATCTTATCCTAAATCTATTACTAAGTAATATTGATCTCTAATACATAGTCTTTTTTTTTTGGTAATTTGTTTCTAGTTTTTTTTTTTCTATTAGGTGTTTTTTAGTTATTTATATATAAAATAGGTGATGAGATCCTCAGAGTTCCACAGCAAACTCTTCTGCAGCTATCTACTTAATTCAATAACTACTTTACTGTGGACTGTCCAAGTTCTTCATTTTTTTCCCTTTTTTTTTATTTTTATTTTTTTTTATTTTTTTAATTATTATTTAATTCTTATATTTTTTATTTTATTTTTTTTATTTATTTTTTAATTTTGTTTTTTTATTATTTTTTTTTATTTATTTTTTAATTTTCTTTTTTTATTATTTTTTTTATTTTTTTTTATATTCTAACAAATTACAAAGAAACACTTACTCTATATTTACAATTACAGTATGAGTTTAATATCTAAAACATGTTTATACAATAATCTATATAAATTTTCATTGTTTTCTAATGTTAATAAATAATTTAAATTAATGGGATGGTGTACACCGGTCAAAGAATACAGCGAATTTAAAAAAATATTAATCTTATTAGATATAAGAGAACAGTCCAAAATTTTATGTTGTAGGTTACCCATCTACAATTATATAAAATAAATGATAATTTAAATGTCTTCTAGCATAAGGTATATATTATAGAGTGTTTCATTTAAAATAAGTACTTAATTTCAGCAGTACTTAAGATAACATCGATGAAGACATGAGAAATATGGAAATACGTGCTTGGCGGAGGAAGGCGATGGATAGGGACGACTGGAGAAAAATTCTTGGGGAGGCTAAGACCCACACAGGGTTGTAAAGCCAAAATGATGACTTAATTTCAGCTTGAATATGCTAATATATCAATAAAATATCTTGACCACCCTGTGAAAAATTTTGTTATAATAAATATCTGTTTAAATAGCATAAATTGTTTATTATTACTGTCCCAGAACAAATTTATTCCCAATTTTTACATTCGTAGATATTGAAGTTTTTCTGAAACCTTACATTTTTATAAATTATCACCTGTTGTATTTAGATATTGGGAAGCTTTATTAAACTAAAGCTTATTTTTTAAAGACAATTCAAAAATGTTCCGTAAGAAAAATATAACTTTGATATACTTTGATAAGCTTCTTTTCTGGAAGCTCCCTGTATAATTAACAATATTATTAGATTGTAGTGTTAATGGACCTGTAAATTTCCATGAATAAAAAACTAAATATTAAGTCGTTTTCCCTACAGAGACCTACGCGTAGGATGGGTTGAACTGTATAAAACAATTTATTATTTTATTTTCAATACTACGATTTTATGAAACAACTATTTAAAAACAATTTTACGAACAGAAAGTCGAACAAAAATAAAGTTCACCGATTAAATGATACTACAATATAAAAATTGCAATAAGATTTAAAAAAATAATGAATGATGCTTCTTGTTTTTCCATCAGTTAATCACAACTAATCTCTTCTCTTTACGAATACAGAGATACAATATAGCTATTAAAACCGTATTACGAACAAATATCGAGCGAAGAGCCGAAGTTTCTCACGATTAAGACCATTTTAGGGTGGGTCATGTCCAGTCAAGCTTGAAATATCAAATCAAAATCCTTCATTTAATGCAGTCATTATAACAGAAACCTCATTAAAATATATTGAACAATAAGATATCTTAACTTGAGTCAAATTAATTACAATCTAATTGGCCGATTTCTTTATTAGAAAATGTCATCTTTTAGAATGATATTCTGTAACATGGTTAGAATGAAAATACGATATAAGTGAAAGATTGTAAAGTGTCGGCGAGCTAACGAGTAGATCGAATTTTAATTTCAACGACAGTGTTTTGCTACTAATGTAGAGAAATAAATTATTCCCATGCCTTTGACCTGGTCAGTTATCTTGATAAGTTTTTTAAAATTTATGGACTTCAATAACTTCTTCTTCTTCTTGTGTCACTCCTATCGGAGATTAGAAATCTTCAAGGCTATCCTGACCTTGTTTACAGCTGACCTAAAAAATTCATTAGTGGTACAGCCAAACCTCTCTCTCAAATTACACAACCATGACATTCTTCTACGTCCTGGATTCGGTTTTCCTTCTATTTTTCCTTCCATTATATTTTGAAGTAATGCGTATTTATGTCCTGTCATCAGGTGACCCAAATATTCGAGTTTTCGTCGTTTGATCGTTGACAAAATTTCTGGGTCTGTTCCTATCCTTCGCATTACTTCAAAGTTTGTGACTCTTTCAATCCAACTTATCTTCAGCATTCGACGATAGCACCACATCTCGAAACTTTCAATATTTTTTATGTTGTTCTGTTTGAGAGTCCAGGCCTCTACACCGTATAATAGCGTATTAAATACGTAGCCCCTTAGCATTATTAATCGTAGAGGGATGCTTATATCTCTGTTGCAGAAGAATTTCCTCATCTTTATGAAGGTGGCCCTGGCAATTTTGATACGTCTTTTTATTTCATTGTTTTGGTCTCCAGTTTCGTTTATTGAAGTCCCCAAGTATTTGTAACTTGATGCTTTTTCAATTTGAATGTCGTTTATACTAATATGTGCTGGTTGTGTCATGTTCTTACTGAAGACCATATACTTGGTTTTTTTGATATTGATACTTATGCCATAATTGTTGCAGGCAATATTTATATTTGTAAGTAATCGTTGTAATTCTTCTACTGTTCTTGCAACTAGTCGTCTGCCTATCGAATATTATTTACAACCTCTCCATTTATTACAATTCCTTCGTTTGCTTGCAAAAGGGTTTCCTGGCAAATGCTTTCACTATAAACATTAAATAGCAGCGGTGACAAAATGCGTCCCTGCCGTACTCCTTTACGTATTTCTATTGCTTATGATCTTCTTAGTCGTTGACCTGATGCAGGTATCATGATATCATGAAGCTATTAGCTAAATTTCCAAATGTTCCTCCACGTTTTTCTATCTTCTGCCATTCTAGCACATTCTGACAATGGAGCGCCAATGGTAGCAACAATATGGTCCGTGTATCGTGTGGGAGATCTACTTCTATTTCTTTTGCCTTCTACTTTTCCCTGGATGGTAAGTTTTTCAAGACCATTTCTTCGAAGCACATGTCCAAAATAGCTTATTATTTGTTCTGATATTTGTGTTCTTAGTCTTTTCTTTATGTTTAGCTGGTCCAGTATGGATTCATTTGTTCTTCGGGCCACCTATGGTATTCTCAGCATTCGTCTCCAGCAGTACATCTCAAATACATCTATGTTCTTTTTGTCTTTCTCAGTAAGGGTCCAGCATTCCGATGCATAAGTAAAAACTGGAAACACTAGACTTCTTACTAGTCTCATTTTTGTATCGGTAGGTTGTAACTACCGATTGCTTGTGATATCTCATCTCATTTTCTATTTTGGTGTTAGCTTTCTTCAATAACTAAAACCTCTTATTTCCTGCCGTGGGTTCGCTGGATTTTTTAAATTGAATACAATTTGAGACCAAAAATACTCCTTTTTAAGTACCTTCGTCTACCAGTAAAAAGTAAAGGATTGTAAATAAAATTTCTGGTAAGTATCTTTTAAAAAATAATTAAAGCTTTAAGATAACGATTTGTAAATGTTGATTTACAAATTTGTTGTCTAGAAAACTGTAAAAAACCTAAAAATTCTTACTCTTTAACGAATTTTAAAAACTGTTGGAAAAATGAAGCTACAACCTTGATATTGCGTGAAAAGTTGGAATCTACAGAGTTAAAAATATCCTCAAAAATTTCGAAGTGATTCATTGATTAGTTTAAAAGTTATTAAAATTGTTTATCCCAAACAACTTTTTGTTGAATAATAAACGTCAGAAAAAATGAACTTACAATGATTCTATGGGGACTATAATGGGAGAGTCTTTCAACAGAATTTTAAAATGGTGAAAAAAACTAAAATTGCAAAACCTGGTTGCAAGAATACTGTAATTTTTTCATTATAAACCATTTAAATAACGTTTTGCTATTGCCCGGGAAAAATTATTTTTCATATTAGACGAGCATTTTTTTCTTAAAAAAAAAAAGTTGTGCCGCGATAATTAGGGACGAACTCATTCCTTTTTTTATTCAGTTAATTCCGTTTAATTATAGCCCAAGAGCCCGTGACCCTAGACCTTCGTTATTTTATAAAAGTTGAAAATTTGTTAGCGAATAGTCCCAACACAGGTACTAAAGATGAAGTTTGGGTTATAATGGCATTAGTGAGTAGACAGAGCTTAAGGTGTGTAAAATACCAGCCTATACCCATCAAACAATAAAGGGTGATTTTTTTATATTTTCTTCAAATTATTGTTAAAAATTACGTCATTCATTTTCAGATGCTTACCATCGTGGCAACTCCTAAAAGCTGATTTTTATACAAGGTGCGATAAAAGAAGCGGGAGGGTCAAATATTTCGCGAATTAAACATGCGATTGAAAAACTGAAAAAAAAAACGTGTTCACTGTTTTTCAAAAATCTATCGAGGGGTCAACTTTGAGAACTTAAATGGGAACCTTAATTTTTTATTGCAGGTTTGGACTCTCCATAAATAAATAACTTTTATAAAGAACATTTATTTCGAATTGTTGATATATGGCATTATAATCGAAAAAAAAAACGATTTATCCTGATACCTTAGGTAAGTTATGGAAACGGTTTAATATCTCGAGTAAGGCGTGGTGCCACTTTGAAATCTTAAATAAGAACCCCATTTTTATTACAGATTCCGATTCTACAAATAATTCATCAAAAACTGTGTTAAGTATCATAAAAATTAGCTTGCGGACTTCTAATCTGTATATGTTTTGCTCTGATTACAGTGGCATCTATCACGAATCGAAAAAAAATTTAGATATAACTTGTTTACTTTGTCACGTAGAATCTTAATCTTCAATAAAAAAATGTTTTGCATTTCAGATTTTAAAGGTGTCCCCCACCCCACCCCAAGGAAGTGGCTGTGCAGGTTCGTGTTTGAAGTCATTCGATAGATTTTTTAAAAATATTAAACAAGTGTTTTTTGGTTTTTCATTTGGGAGTATGTTTCTCGAGATATCAAACCGTTTCCATAATTCTCCTAGGATATCACTTTAAATCGTTTTTTCCGATTCTATCGGCAACTATCAAAACTTGTTGAACATGAAAAAATGTTCTGTATAAAAGGTACTTTATGAGGAATCCAAATCTGCAATAAGAAATGAGAGTTCCCATTTAAGATTACAAATTTGCCCCCCTCGCCGCCAGAAGATCCTATTTGGTGTCATTTGATATATTTGTTAAAAATATTAAACACGTCTTTTTCGATTTTTCGATCTGATGTTTATTTCGCGAAATATTCGACCGACCCGCTTCCTTTATCATACCCTGTATAAAAATCAGCTTTTATACTATAATGAAAGTACATTTATTACAATTAGATGAGTATTAAGGGTGTTTGACAAGGGGTTGCCACGATGGTAAGCGTCTGGCAATTACTGGCGTAATTTTTAACAAAATTCTGAAATAAATATAAAAAATCTCGCTTTATTTTTGATGAATATAGGCTGGTATTTTCCACACCTTTAACTCCGTTTACCTGCCAAGGCCACTATAACCGAAACTTCATGATGGTC
This sequence comes from Diabrotica undecimpunctata, assembly GCF_040954645.1. NCBI lineage: Eukaryota > Metazoa > Arthropoda > Insecta > Coleoptera > Chrysomelidae > Diabrotica > Diabrotica undecimpunctata. The sequence continues at coordinate 62,382,967 of NC_092812.1, read as the reverse complement.
CTATTACATTATTGAGACCTTCCTTATATCCTTTCTGTTCAAACTAAATGTTAAGATAAGAATTTGATGTGAATTTACAAAATTCTTAATCGTAGTGTTAATTATACTGGCCAGCTTTCCGTTGTTGAATACACGTTCCCATAGTAATACCAGATCTGAAACTTTGCTTCATTTATCTTTTCATAGAACCAAATATGCTTTTCACTCTTTTGTTCTCTTACAATATTTTATTTTCTGTTCTCATTTTTATAAAATAATAAATAAATACATTATGTGACCGGTCATTTAAAATGTTTGGACGTGTTTGGTTCCAAAATTTACGGATTCTGAGTTACGCGAAAAAGGGTTTACTGCGTTTAAAAAAATGTGTCTCTCGACCCGTCTAAAATAGTCAGAAATGTCTAAATCATATCTCAAAAAATGTTAAAAATAACTATATATGGCCTAGGAAATGCATTGTAATAGTTTTCTAGATTTTATACCTTTTCATATTTTGCAAAACATGTTTTATATCACATAATATGAATTTCGAGATTCACATAAGTAATAACTTAAAATAAGTTTTCACTTACAACAATAAGCATTTTTTTTGTATTTTCATTGTTATTGTAACGGATATACTATTAAACATGTGAATAATTTTTAAAATATAAACTACCGGATTACTACGAAGCATCGCAATTTAAAATGTCGATCGTTGGAACCGTTTAATTCATGAGAGCAGTTTGTTTAGTGTATCGAAATAAAAATCTAATAAAAGTTTTATTCTGTATGAAAAATGGAGGGTGATGACCGTGTGAATGACCGGAATAGTTATTTAACTTAAGGCCAATGGGATACATTTGATCGGCCCTAAATCTCTTTTATAGTAGTAAGCAAGTCGTTATAAAATAAAATGTTGAATTGCAAAGCTTAACAAAACATGCCATAAAATCCTAGTTGTGTTTCGGATATTGTCGTTTCATATGTATCATATAAAACCACTGGGCTAATAAAATTTTCTAAAATTACCTAGACAAGTTTTTAAAATTGCCAGTTTAAAGTTAACTGTAGTTAACGTAACGGATAGAAATATACTGAGCTAAGATAATTGAGATTTGTTGTGCAAAGAGCGAGCGAGGATGTATGCGAAAAGGATGGATGTAAATATAGATGAGAATGCGAGAAAAAGAACGATAGTAGAGTGGCAGAGACAATGGGCGAATGATAGCGGAAAGGCAAGGTGGACGAAGGAGCTTATTCCCGATCTGAGGCCGTGGTGGGAATGTAAGTTCAGGAAACTAGACTACTTTCTGACGCAGTTTTTGACCGGACATGGTAGTTTTGGCACCTTCACAACTAGAATGCTACCAGTTAAAGGTGTACATTTTTGAGAAATGAGAAATTTGTTCTCATGCAGTAGGAAGTAGTGGTTTCCTAAAACTAATTTGCGTTCTCTGTTGTTCCAGATTAACGCGAGCAAAAAATTTATTGTAGATCAACACGTAAAAAGTGCAATACATATGAAATAGTTACAATCGATGACATCGTAGCAGTCATTAAAAAGTAATGGTGGCACCAAATATACCATTAAAAAATTGAATAACATAGATTTAAGGTCATTTTTGTAAAAGTACTGTACATTTAATATACCTAAAAAGACTACAGTATATAACGAAACTATGCTGCAGATAAAGACATTTACTTTTTCATTATGGTTGATGAAACTACAAATTTTTGTGATAGATATATAGCACATCTATTAATTGAAGTGTTAAAGGAAAATAATCCAGGAATTTTTTATTTAATATTATTGAAGCAGCGTATCCAAACGAATAACTTAACAATTACCAGGCTTATACTGCCCTGTATAAGAATAGAAGTCGTATCTGCAATTTTGAGTTTTTTTAGGTTATAACGTCAACACATTGATAGCCAAATAATCTACTTATATGTTAAGAATGAAAGTCCTATCTGCTGTTTAAAAATAAGTTATTCCACTTTAAAATTTTGTCGGATCTGCATTTTTACAGTTTATGTTAAGCCAATTTGTCGAATCTCCATTTGTTAACATTTTTAGTCGTATCTTCACAAGATGATTTGTAGTTACGACAAATTTGCTTAACAATTGTGTAGTTTCGACAAAATATTCTAACAACAGGAAGATCTAACCTAATCATTCATAGTGTTCCCGCCTTTTTAGTTTCTTAACCTAAAAATTAAACGGTTGTAAGCGTTATTCAGCGTATCTGATTTTCAGTTATTTACTAGTATTAATCTTATTGTTATAGTGTTTTTACATTAAAGTTTATTAACTGAACCAGTAACAATGGACAGAAATAGCAGAGCATTTAAAATGCTGCATATTTTAAATAACCAACAAAGGGAGAAAATACATAGTTTACGACGACGTGTCGTGAAGAAACCTAAACTTCAGCATGATAATGACCCCGATTTTATTTTGTCAGATTCAGAAACAGAAGAAATTGAGGAACCGAAATTAAACCGAAAAGGTTTAAATAAAGTGCAGATTATTAGTGATATAACTTTGAGAGCTGCAAATGTTGTTCCTGAATAATCTGATTCCAAAGGTGAAGAAGAAGGTAAGGAAGACCCTGTCTCCCTTTTATTCAAGAAATCTTGGTAGATATAATATATGTATCTGTTGAAAGGGCAAAAAAAGACAATTTAACTAAAACAGGGGAAATCCGTAAACGAAAGAAATTTAAAGAGAGCCTAGGAATGAGAAAAAAAAAAGAAAATTAACAGCCACAATTGCTAAGCACGGTGTAAAACCATCTTGTATCTCTTGCAAGAGCAGATGTTCCGAAAAAATTACAGAAGCGAGGCGAACAGAAATAAATGAAGAATTTAGGAAATTGCAAAAAGACGAACAAAAAATTTTTATTTTTAATAACGCATCTCAACAAGTAACCAAACGCAAAACCACAGCCAGTGTTGTGTCTAGAAGGTCGAAAAGTTTTTTATATTTAATGTTTAATTTAAAGACAATGACGGATGCAAACAAAGTGTCTGCAAAATATTTTTTATGAGAACGCTGGGATATGAAAAGAAAAATGACAGAGTTATTAGAAATACCCTTACTAAAACAAATTCCAAAGTGACGGTCAACAGGAATAAACAAGGAAAGACAGAATCTTTCAAACCCATAGAACCACACTATAGTGTATTTTTATGTATGAGAGAGTAATAAAACAATAAATTATGTATGCAAATCCCTAAACTGTTGATACGGGTGACTCAATGAAAAACAGATATTTGTCAACAAGTTTACAGAAGTATATAGGAAAACAATTTTAAATTGAGTATGACCACCAGGTATAAAGGTTGGAGCAGAATAGAATACAATAGTTGTGAGGGTTACTAATCCCTAAATAAGGTTGCCAGTGTCGGAGTGATGGAGGTTAACAGGTACTAATGAATTTGCAAGAAATGTAAGATGTTTATTTTATTGGTTATATATAACCAATAAAAGTTTAATAAGTACCTACCTATTTGCAAAATAAAGTTTAATTCTTTAGATAAAATAAAACGTTTTATTTTATCTGAAATGAGTGCATTCCACGAAATAAGGGATTCAACAATCAAACATTTAATTCTTTAATTCCAGGAATCTACGACAGTAATTGACTAGATAATTACCTTCTAAACTTATTCCACAGAAAATGTGATAGTGGGTTTTTCCATTTTGTAGGAAGGTCCAAGTGGCGTATTCAAAATTCTTAACAGTTCACTAAAAGTAGGTACTTCAGTTGCAAGGTGCAGTTTATTGTGTATACTAGTGTTATGGAAAATTTGGAAGTGCCGTGTAAACGCCGAAAAATTGGTCCTCTAACAGTTAATATTAAACATTAATATTTAATTGTTTTAAATCATTTACAGACAAACGTTTATGTGAAAGTGTTGATGAGACCGTTGAGTTAGTTAGCAGTACACTTGGTGTTGGGAAATCTACGATTTACAGAGTTATTAAAGAAGAGAAATGTGGTAGTTTTCAAATGCCACGTAATGCTCCAGGGAAACCAAAATTTCAAATAGAATATCATTTTAAAGAAGGACTTCGACGGAAAGTGCATGAATTTTTCTTTAGACAAGAATTTCCAGCATTGGATAAAGTTCTTGTCTCAGTTCGAGATGATAAGGATTACCCAGAAATGAGTCGAAGTACGTTATGGAAACTTTTAAAAGAAATAGGCTTCCGCTGGAAAAAGAATCCCAGAAAGTCTATTTTATTAGAAAGAAGCGATATTGTCATATGGAGAAGACATTTTCTAAGAACCATAAAGGAAATGAGAAACCAAAAAAGAAAAATATTTTATCTTGATGAAACATGGATCAACGAGGGTCATACACCAAATAAATTTTGGCAGGATGAAACTGTTACAAGTCAAAGGCACGCTTTTGTAAATAACTTATCTACTGGTTTAAACCGACCATCAGGAAAGGGATGCAGGCTGATAATAGTACACATTGGCAGTTCAGACGGTTTTGTTGAAGGTGGTTTATTAACTTTTGAATCAACTCGTACCGGTGACTACCATGAAGACATGAACGCTGATGTCTTTCAAGAATGGTTCGAACAAATGATCGATCTTCTTCCTAAGAACTGTGTAATAGTAATGGATAATGTAAGTTATCACTCCAGACTTATAGAAGAACTGCCCACAACCAAGTGGTTAAAAAAAGACTTGCAGAATTGGCTGAGTTCAAAAAATATTACGTACCATCCCGGATCTATAAGAAAGGAACTTTATTCGTTGTGTGCCCTTCATTAATGAAAAATTTAAAAAATACGAAATTGATGAAATTGCCAAAAATCGTGGAATGACAGTACTTAGATCCCCACCATATCATTGTGAATTAAACCCGATTGAACTGGTATGGGCACAGATAAAGAGTGAAGTTTCAAGAAAAAATACCACTTTTAAAATTCATGATGTTAAACAGTTGTTTTTGGAGGCCGTAAGAAGAGGAAAAAATGTGGAAGCTGGACAATATTACTGATAAAATGATCGAGCCAGTTATTATAAATCTTGGTTCTGAAAGTTCATCTTCTGAATCTGATTTTGATTTGTAACAAGTACATAAACATAAAACTTATTTAAAATTTATTGAAGATATTAATGTCCTCTAGATAGTTAGAAGTTTTTAAAATTACAATTAGGTTCTAAAGCTTGATATATTATCAGGTATTAAGTGTGTGTATGTGTGTGTGTGTGTGTATGTATGTGTGTGTGTGTGTGTGTGTGTGTGAGTGTCTTTTATCAATATATTTAGGACAATCTACAGATTCTATCTACAGACAATACAGAATCTACTATCTGTGCTACAGATATATCACAATACAGTCACAATATTCACATAATATGAACGATTTGACTAAAGATGAAATAGCCGTGAGTTATTCTGCTGTACCATATAAGCAAATGAGCGACTTTAACATTTAACTGACGGCCAGTTTTTGTTTCACACCATGAATTTATTGTAGTCTGTGTAGAGTGTGTAGAAACGACTCTGACTGGTGCCATTTATTTTTCCATCCAGTTTTTGTAACGAAACACTTGTAAATATTTCGTCTATGTTTGATCTAGATTTGATCTTATAATTCTTTAACTTGTTCTCCAATTCGATGTTTTAGTATTCGTCGTTAAAGCCTTGCTACAAAACATATTATACTAATTCCCCTGTAATTTTTGTATTATTTTGGGATTATTTTCTTATAAATGGAATATATAATGGTTTTATTCCATTCTTTTGTCTTCGCTCAGCTCCTTATTAAAGATAACTTAAAGGATCTCCATTAATTTAGGACGACTATTGGTCGTCTTCAGTACGGTGCAGCCAAGTTAGAAAAGGAGCATGTTAACTTGGAAAAACATCACTACAGGGTAATGCAACCAATTTTGCATTGCTCCTATAGTAATCCTTTCCCGAATTAACATGTTCCTTTTCTAACTCGGCTGCACCTTACTGATGATAACCAAATAGTCAGAAATACGTACTTACGGTTGGCTTCCGTCGATGTACCCATTTTGTTTTAACTCGCATTGACGTTTTTCTTGTTGTTTAAAACATTCTAAACGTTTGGCATTCCAGCTTGGCTGGTAGCTTAGCTTCCTCCGTGGATGTGTTAGTTGTTGCTCTGGAAACCTCAGAGTCTTCTAACATCATTTCCACAAATTGGTTGCATTGCTCTTGTAGTGATCCTTTCCCAAGTTAACATGCCCCTTTTCCAATTTGGCAGCACCGTACTGAAGACGACCACTAGTTAGAAATACTAAAATTATTTTTTTTTCTTTGTTGCGAGCTATGCCGATACTTTTTACCTTTATTTTACTATTAACTTACATTAACCTTTCTCTTTTTCTCATTCATATATATATCATATATATATCATATATATCATATATATATGATATATATATGATATATATATATATACCATCATATATATATATATATATATATATATATATATATATATATATATATGAAAATTACTGAGTTCTCGGGAAGAACCGCGTTGAGAATTTAAAACTCGACGTTTCGGCACCCATTTTGGAGCCATTATCAAGAGGGATACGGTTCGGTTCGAGTTCGGGGTCTCAATCTGCCTACTCCCCTCACTCGAGACGTACCAGTATCGTGTTCTATAAGACCGTGTTCCCGTTCCATAAGACTTAGCGACAACAATCACAGGTCATCCGAAATCAATTCAATAAGACAAACACTCCTACAAAACGGCTACCACAAAACCCAAATCAATAGAAGCATTCAAAAACTTCTAAACCCCATTCCATCCAAAAAAGAAACCTTGCCGCCGGATCAACCCAAAGTCTTTCTACCTTTTATTAAAGGTGTCACTGACAAGATCAGTAGAACTCTTATCCCTCTTAATATCAAAACCATCTTCACCACTCACTCCAAATTGTCCAATCTCGTTAGATCCGTAAAAGACCAAATCCCCAATGAAGACCATGGTGTCTACGAGATACCTTGTTCCAGTTGCCCACGTACATACGTAGGACAGACAAACCGACGAATCCATAACCGTATTTACGAACATTCTCTATCAGTCAAACATTCCGATACCACTTCAGCCCTAGCCCAACATCATATTCAGACAGGCCACAAAATAGATTTCGAAAAAGCAAAAACCATCGCTCCCATCCGCTCATTAAAAGCGAGAATCATTCGTGAAGCTATCGAAATCGAAAAACGGCCTCACAGCTTGAACACGCGCGATGACGCGAAACGATTGCCGGCAACATGGCGACCCCTTCTTCAGCGACTTCCCGCCCACACCGCTCAGGCCACGTCAGTTCAGACCACGTCAGCGCATACCGTTCCCGCGCATACAGCGAGTATAAAAGCAGCGACACAGGGTAAGACCGGTTGTCACTCGACACTGGGGAGTAGGCAGATTGAGACCTCAGTGCCGAGAGACAGTTCTTGCAATATAGAACACGATACTGGTACGTCTCGAGTGAGGGGAGTAGGCAGATTGAGACCCCGAACTCGAACCGAACCGTATCCCTCTTGATAATGGCTCCAAAATGGGTGCCGAAACGTCGAGTTTTAAATTCTCAACGCGGTTCTTCCCGAGAACTCAGTAATTTTCATTTATCTGACCGCGGAAACTTATCCGAACATATATATATATATATATATATATATATATATATATATATATATATATATATATATATATATATATATATATATATATATATATAAATGTTCCAAAAGATTTCCACGGTTAGTACAATTAAACCTAGAGCTAAGATTAAAATCATTACAAAAATTAATATTAATATCAAACTCAACAGTCTTCCGGGTTCAACCACGTTGATTATCATTGCGCCAAGCTTTCAATATCCGATCTGATGTCTTCTTCAGAGCTTCCGAGGTCTCAGTCTCCCGAGCCCTAAGACACTACTGCACTGATCACTAATCACTATAGATCACTAGATCACTAATGCAGTAGTGCATTGATTAGTGATCAGTGTAGTAGTATCTGGGGTCTCGGTAGACTGAGACCTTGGAAGCCCTGAAAAAGACATCAGAGAGGATGCGGTTCAACCCGAAAGACTGTTGAGTTTAATTATTAATTCTTGTAATAGTATTAATCTTAGTTCTAGGTTTAATATATATTTATATATATATATATATATACATGTAACCATAAAAACAGTATTGCTAATTTAAAATGATATACCTCTATAAGCACATTATACTTGTAAAACAATTCCACCACTGACTGGACTATCATCTATTTGTAGCGTATGAAAAGCATGACAATTTTGACTACATTGTATCGTATCAACTTTACTGCTGAAGCCCCATACAATACGAATCCATCCAAATGGTATCGAAAATGATAAATGCATTTGCACAAAGTGATCCTTGGTTAAACATTAATTTATATGAATAGTGTTAACAGTGGCCACAGATGATCATTAATCACATATGTTTCCGGTCTTACCTTCCCGCATACATGCACATCTATCTAATTTAGTTGCCATTAAATAAAAGATTAAGTTTTAATCATGCACAGATATAAATTCAGATTAAATTCACTGAAATATTGACCAGAATCAATACAGTATTAAAAAAGCAAGACACAAGGAGTATAATTGAACGGATATAATAATTTTTCAATAAGTAAGTTTGATCGATAAGTAAAACACGCTTTATGGGTTGCAAATACATTTAACATAATCTTGATATTATTACACTTGCACCAGTAAACGTTTAATTGATAAAATAAACAAAATACGCTTCAACGATTGTTACTACTTTATTGTTCGATAAAAATTGTTTCTTAAGAATTTTTTTTTCAGATGAGAGAACAACTAAAAGCCTAAGGAAGAACCTGGAGAGAAGAAGAACCTCGAAGAATCTGGAGAACTGTGTGGATATCTCAACCATATTTACTTTAAATTAACGATTTTTTGTGATGGTTTTTTAACGATCGTGTAAGATAAACACGAGTAAAATATCGTTTACACTTATACATTTAATTGTAATGTTTAAGGCTGGTGTTTTTGAGTTGTATGTTTAAATTTTTATTTGTCATTTTCTTATTAAGATAAAATGTCGCCAATTCAGTTTTGTTGGGATTTGGTTTTAGTTTCCATTTCTTAAAATAATTGTATAGTAAATCAAAGTCAGTATTAGGGACGTCTTTTATATTGGAAAAACGATTTACTCTGTGTCTGGGACATCGGATATATAAATGTTAAATAAGAGTGGAGCAAGTACCAAGCCTTGCGGAAGCCCACTATTGATGAAGTTTTGGTTTGTGTTACGTTAAAACAACTTTACTCGTCATTTTTACGATAGTAGTCAAAATTCATCACTACGGCTAATGAAAATTAACTTTATTGCGAACCCTTAATATCCTCTTGAAATGGGATTTGTTCTCTTAGAGAAATTGCTTCTTCTTCTTAAAGGTTCAAAGAGGAATCCACTAACCAATAAGTATTCTGTATGGGCGCCAGGTATTCATTTATCAACCTGTGAATAGCTTTAGGTATTTAAATAAGTACTCAATATTAAGACACAAAAGAAAGGAATATTTATGGTCCATGGATCACCCTTGAGCAACATACATACTGAGTTAAACTAAATGTTATGTGATAAAAGTAAAACAATAACCTTTAAAAAAACTGAACAGTTTATTGATAAAAATCCAACTTTATATTCAAGAACCCCTGAGAGCAAAATTAAATTTAACATAAATTGCGTCAAACAATTAGCCCTAGAAAACAACCCGCTCGGTTCAAGACCTCCCAGAAGACCACCTATAAGATGGAGGGATAGTTGGCAATCTACCTCCCAGGAAATTAACCGGAGGCAGCTTCAGAATTAAACAAATCAAAAGATCTCCAAGAAGTAGAAGAAGCGTCAAACAATTTGATCGAAAATTAAAAAAATCTTTTAAAATTTTTAAGAAATGAATTACAACGTAAATTGTGTTGAACCTTTGACTGATGAAAAGAATCAGACAAAAAATTATTGGATAATTTTTTGCCTGAGCGCTTGATAACCAAATTTTAACCAAACTCTGTTTAGATTATTAAACAAACGAAATTTTTAATTTAATTAACCCAAGACTCTAAAATTTAACATTGATGTTGTACTTAACTTAATTAAACATTACCATGTTCCCAACAGATGTCACGTAGATTGATCGGAGCCAACCATATGAAATGTCCTCAATACACCAAGAATTTGTTCAAACCATAAAGTATCCAATTCTCGAAATCCGCATCATCTAACAAATCAGGTAAAGTATTTTGAAGGACACGTAAGTAATCATCATTTATACGAACAGGCAATTCCACAGGTCCAAGTAGATAATCGTCAAGTATTCCTATCCAGGCGTTTATGCTAAATATATGCTGATGCTTAAATTGTTGAACAACGTGAGGATTGTCACCAACATACGAATAATAATGTGCATTATGTATACTAAAAATTCAATTTTTTGGGAATGTAGCTTCGTCGCAAAACAAAATTATTATCTGAAAAAATCTTTATTTTGATTTTTCTGATTTTGTAACCATCTAGCGAATTCTTCACGAGCAGAAAAATCTCCTTGAGTGCTTGTACCTTTATAAAATGAAAAGGATATAAATTTTCAAATGCGATACATGGCAGATAGTTTTCGAACGCTAATTTCTGGATTTTCCTCAACTTGCATTAAAATAACATCTTCATGTGCTGCTGTTACATCATTATGTCGCCCTGTTTTATTATTTTTTGGAACCACTGAACCTCTTTCCCTTAATCGTTGATGAAGAGCTGTAAATGTTGAGCAAGTGGGATGCTCACTATTGGGAAATTTTTAGTATCTACGTGGTGCTGCTCCAGCATTACATCTTATTTCGTGATAAACCCAGTGGATATTTCTCATTAGTAGAAACCACTTTTGTTGAATAAAAACTGTGTTTGAATTCCACAAAGGAAAAAATTAAAAGAAACATTTCGCAAACTGACAAAATTTTGACAATGAAAAACATAAGAACTTCTGTTGACAGTTCAAAGTCAATTGGTGCAAAAAATATTAATTTAACTATCATGACGAAAAAACCGAACAATTTTCAAATCGATTTTTCTAGCAAACGGTGTATCCTACCCACTAAAGTAAGAGTACCTTTTAGTACTAGAATACCTGAAAATTTTATAATTTAATATCAGGAATCCTTAAAAGATAAAGACAAAAAAGTTATGCGTTAAAATAACCGTTGACCTACCCAAAACGGACGTCTATGACCGTTACTAGTTTTCGTTTTGCTAAATAGAGAAGCTCTGAAGGTATTTAAAAAAACTAATTACAAGGCGCCATCTTCAAAGAGCTGAAGCTCCCTTAGGAAGCATTTTCGGACTAGGTGAATTGGGTTAAATTGTCTTAAGAATTAGGAATCTCCAGTCGTCGTTTATTAGGAGAGGTTCTGGACACCCTGTATATACATTTTTACTTAAATTATAATTTCTAGTAATATTTTTCTTAGATAATTGGATCATTTTTTGTACGCAGTATGTACATATTATATTATACATTGTAATAAGGTCCCACTTTTCGTTTTCGATGTGGACATTTGAGGGTGGTTCATCGTTACTAAAATCAGATTGATATTGTCTGTGATAAAGTGCCTACCCTTTGAGCTATAATTCCCTTTCCGTCATTATCAGCATTAATGCAATATTTCGTATATTTAACTGTCATGTCATAATGATAAAAGAACAAACTCCAATTTACCTTTTGTACTTTTATGGTGCAGATATTAGTATGAGTATTTTTTCGTGGCGTTTCCGTATCATTTTATTGCTGTAATTCAGTGCTTTTGTTTCTACACGGTAGCATATGGAATAATATATCAAGATTGTTATCAGTTGGGACGAAATTTCGTATACACGAGGGAAGATTTTATCAACTTGTCAATCAAATTAGTTCAGTTGCTATGAAAATTAACCGTTTTATATAGAACTAAAACAAATCGTTAAATATAAGTTCGGAATTTATAGTATTTATTTATTTAATCAAATTACATGATAAATTCTGTTTTTGACAAGAGAAAATACTAAGGTAATTTAAAATAAATATCAGTACAGTCACAGTGTATACATAACATAAACAAAACAAATTTAACCTTCCAGTAACCATCCATAGACTTTTAGGAGATGCACAGTTGCGCCGGTCCAAGAGACCAGTATTTATTGTACTTTGTTTTTGGAAAAAATATGACATCTTTTTATTAATGAACAATATTTTCGGCTTTTAGGATTAATAATATACACCCGTAATACAAGAATCATATAGTAATTTTAATTTTAAGCAGATAAACTGGACGGCATTATGCATCACTAGACCAAGCGCCATTTTCTCAAATTGTGGGAAATAGCATAAACTATCTACAAAATAAACCCATTAGTCTGTTAGTAACGGTTAATCAGATATATTTAAAAAGACCAAGTGCCTTTCTTCTTATTCTGGATTTTGAATCCTCACTAGCTCTATGGCATTTTCTAATAGAAGGGGAAAGGTTGCTTTGTTATTAATTAATTATATAATTAATTCTCTAGTAACTCTACCTATAATTTTATTCCATTCCTAAATATCAGTATAACAATAACTGACTACATACCATCAATACTGCGTTAGAACAATCTTTGATGTCAATTTTATCTTTAACCTTAGAATATATAGATCTTGCAGTTAATGAAGTTTTAAAGGCTATTTTTAAATTGGTGAAATCTTTAAAAAGTCTTGTCAGTCTGGGTGTTATGCCTTTTATGTATTTTAATAAAGTATATGAGCAATTGGTATTTTGTTCTCCGCTTGTGACAATAATTTGCACCTCATCATTGACCCCGAACATAGTACGCACAACCTTTGGTAAATTTTGAGGTGTAATAGTAGTAGTACTACATAAGACAAAGAAAATAAGAAGTACTGTCATTTGCCATGTCCAGGAATGACAGCTACTTAACATTCCACAGTTAGCCGGCACACGTGGCCTTTTTAAATTGTTGTAATTGTCTTTTTTTCTTATGTGTTAGAGTAGAATAATTTGTCAAGTTTGGTCTTTTACACCATGCAATTTTTATATTTTTCAATAATTGACTCAATCAATGAGTGGTGCGTGAATTTGTTACCTGTGAGTAGAACATCCACGAAAGACAAATCTCAATAACGTAAGTTTTTTACAACCTTTACACTTTTAATAGATTTCGAGGATGCTTTACTAACAGTAGCACTTAATTTCAGTTTTTCCTGATGATGAAAATAAACATTTTCGAAAGCTTGAAACTTAGTTAAAAGAGTACACTTATTTCACCGCTGCAAATCCCAATAAACCTCAAAGCTCTATATATATATATATATATATATATATATATATATATATATATATATATATATATATATATATATATATATATATATATATATATTGTTATGATATGTAAAATCGAGAAAAATATTGGGTTGATTAAAATATTTCAAAGTTCAAAAACATTAAAATAATAATAACCAACAAACATTTCGAAGAAGGAAAGTTATTAAATTCTTGGATTACCTGTACTAAACAAAATGTAAGCTATACATAAATTATTTCTTTGTTATACTTGAGTGACCCGCATAATTTTAAGTGAAATCCAAAGACAATTGAACCGGGTTTTTCCAAAAACATTAATGCAGTGATTAGAGACAATAGAAGAGATTTTAGAAAGAGGTTTTTGTTAGTTTTTAAGAATTATAGAAAAATATTATTTGTAAATAAGTTTTAGGAAATTTTATAATTATAGGTAAAAATTTGTTTGTTATCGAAATGAAAAAATGGGGGAATTGTGACGAGTTTTGATTGGCGGAGATTGAAAAAGGTGGGATAGGTATGTAGGAATGAAAGTTTAGCTAGATTTAGGAGAGAGAAAAGATAATCAGTTGGTTTTCCAAGTCTGTAAGACAAACAGGATTGTTCTCTGGCGGTTCCCGAGAAGTAGCAAGCAGTAGTGTTGAATTGTTAGTGAGTTTTTGTGGAGTTAGTGTATCTGACAGAAGCTGAAGCAGCAAAATATTGTAAGTCATATTTTTCTACTTATATTCCAAGAGTCACTGTTCAGGCCAACGAGAGATTCAGTTTATCGTAAAGAGAAGATATTCCAAGGGTCATTTTTCACTCGGGCCAACGAGAGATTCAGTTTATCGAGAGGAGAAAGGCTATCATAATTTGAATGATTTGTGCTTTTGAAGGAGATCATTAAGGACGATATACTTGCAACAATCTGTTGTAAGATTGCTGATTACATAGGGAGCGGTTGAGTGGAGATAATATAGTCTACAAGGAACAAGGATTTGGACCACTCATCATCAGAGAGAGATATTTTTGTTTTCTGCAGTTTTTTCTTTTATTGATAACACAATTTTTACACTTAATTTAGAAAGGATATAAATATTTTGATTAGGAGAGTTAGAATAGTTTGGGATTTTGAGATTTCAATTAATATTGTTTGTACCATTAATTTTGATTGTTCACGTACGTAGAACCAAATTTTTTGAGAATCATTATATGAGATTTGTTTATTGAAAACTTTTGAGTGTGAATTATTTCATTATTTTTATTTCAATATATAGTGTTAGATCATATGTGTTTTTTATTATTCCGGTATTCTTTGGACCTTACCTTTCACATGTAATAGCATAGATATTGAAGCACGAATTTAACCCTGAGATAAAATAATTAAAAATTGTGATAGAGTCATAATCATATCATTTAAATAATTTTAATTAATCAAAAAATGAATTAGCTAATTATTGCTTGGCGCACCAAGACTTTAAATATCACAATAATATATATATATATATATATATATATATATATATATATATATATATATATATATATATATATATATATATATATATATATTAATTATAAAGAATTCTTATCTAAATCTATATCAATCTTTGATTAGATTTTTCTATTAAAGGAAAATGAAATCTTACAGAATTGAGAAAAACAAGTAAGTAGTAAGACATTTGATAATAATCACACAGTCTACTTATTAGGCATATAACTCTAATAAAACCACAAATACTCTAATAAAACCACAAATTGGTTTTATATTTTCTCACACCGAATAGCCAATCAGTCGACTTTGAAGTAGTCGTGTGATAGAAGCATATTAAACAGGTGAGACACGACAGGATTAGCTGAATAATTGCTTTGATTTTGACGGACACAGAACAGTAGGTCGCCGTTTGCCGATTACCGTACATTATGCTAAACAGGGCATTGCATCTCAACTTATGTGACGTTTGCTAATCAATGGCATCGCAGTAAATCACGTTCCCATCGGACTGGACATGTCTAAAGCTGCGACGATACATGCATCAAACTACTAGTAATTGCCTTTAGGTCGGCCGGATATATATCATATTTTAGTAATACCTATACTACCGTCTCTGATTAAGATAGACTCGGTCAGAGGTTGCAATCAAAGCTGGTGACAAACGCTTATGGGAAATTTGAATTGGGAGTCAACGGCTTGCTTGGGGAAATGACAGATCATGAGTTTATTACTATCCTTAGGCCTAACTGTTATCTACACAGCATCTCATTAGCCGGTAATATCATTAGAGACACATAACTTTACTTAACATTTTTATAACAGCGCAAAATACCAAATTTACAATAAAATGAATCATTTAAAATTTAGGATTATTACTGGTAGGTCCTAATTTCTACTAATACATAAATAAGTATCCGTTTGTTCTATTTAATTTCCAATTTTATTGAGCAGTTACAGAAACGCATATAATATCCATTTTCTATAAAAATTAAAAACAAGTTTTTAACAAAAATTAAACAGTTATCGTAAACTTTAAAATTATTCTAGAAATAATGGGATCTTTCCAGTACTATTGATAATACATTGCAGTACTCCTCTGTGCTAGGCCCTTTAGCAGTGAGGAACTGTCCCGCATATTTGATGAATGTGTGTCCAAGAGGAAAATTGTGGTTGAGAGAGACGTGATCGTAGATGTTCCAGCTGGAATGTCCCAGGGGTCTGTCCTTGGCACATTACTGTGAACCTGGCATACGACGTGGCCATGGATTGCAAATTCGTAGAGTGGTTTTTCCTTCTTGCATTCGTGGTTGATCTCGCGGTACTGCTAGAAGCGCGAGACAAGGAGTAACTCCCCCAGGTATGGTATACAAATGTCTTGATCCAGGACTGGATGAATGACCATGAGTTTTAAGTCCCGCAGCGGCGAAAACTGAGGCGGTGGTCCTTGAAGGGTCGAAAAATAGATATAAAATCATGTTTGGTTGTGAGGGTATGCGGGTCACTCCTAAGAAGAACATCAAGAGAGAGGTGGTCCTACATAGGAATGGGATTCGGTGTGAGCACGTCCTGGAGATGGCCCATAAGGCGGTGGAAAGAGCAGCTGTACTTGAGAGGTTAATGACAATATCGCTGGGCCCAAATCCGAAAGAAGGAGGGTCCTACACGGAGTTGTGCAGTTTTCATCTTCTACGCGGCACCAGTCTGGAGTGTGACGGTGAAAATACAGTCGTTTAAGAGGCTATTGATACGCGCAGACAGAACTATCAACAGATGCTCACAGGACTGTTTCTACTGTGTCCCTGCGGGTAATCAACGATTGCATCCCCTTACATATGTTGGGGAGATAAAGAGAGACGATGTTTCGGTTGAGATACGGGGATATACAAGAGGAAAACGTCAGAAGCAAGAAGAGGGCCACATCTGTAGTGAGAGAAATTATAGAGACGTTAGTGACGGATGTGCGGTGGTGGAATAACATCCACAACTATATGGGAAAGGTACTGCCGATAAAAGAGAAGGAAGAGTTGAAGCTAGACAGTTCTATCGAGGAAGCAGAACTGGATCCACAGGTGTAGGAATAAGGAGAGGTTGACAATACAGGGGTAAATGCGAGTACGAACAAGAGAACGAGTGAGGCAGAAATGGCGGAAGTATGAGGGAATATCACGGCAAGTGGAATGAGCTGAGTGTTTTATTTTTAAGTCTATCAGAGTGAAAAAGGTAGTCGAGTAGAAAATGCATTTAAGAGCATTCAAAAGTAGTTTTTATAGAGTATTTTGGCAAATATAAAATCTGTTATAGATATTAATTTTTGTTCTCACTTTTTTGTCCCTACTGTTCCTAATACGTTTATAATGTAACATACTGTAAAAAAGAAAAAAACGCTTAAAATATATCCAAATATCATCATCACATGTTTCACCAAGTATTATTGATAGTTATTTTGGTATTGCCGAAAATATAAAAAGATAAATTGACCGCCTGGTCACATTAAAAATGAAGACACTATAATTTGTGCGTTAACGTAGGTTTTGTAATGATTTTCAACACTTCCGTTGGAAGCAAATGATAGAGTAATAAAAGGGCCATTATTGTATAGCACCACAGGGTGTTTTACATGAATATCCGAAACTGTACATTACTATAGAGCAGTAAATGTGTTTGAGCGGGAGTAATTATTGCACTCTCGCTGCATATATGGAGACCATTTTCCTACCAAAGAATATAACTATAGCCGTTACAATGTTTATATTTTCCAATAAAATGAATATTGTCCATCAGCCAATATCGCAATTAATAAAAGTAATTATTATTTTAATAATAGTTCGTAAAAAAATATATTATATATTTAAATCAGTCAGTTAAGAAATTAGTTAGCAGACAACCAGTTAGCTTTGATTTGGGTAACAAGTTGGCAAAACAAATAGATAAATCACATTTTTTAAACACATAATCCTTTTGTCGACGACATTGTAGACAAAAGCCACTAGACCAGGCTGTATCTGTTCTAAAACCCTCACTTGGGTAAACCGTATATGATCCTATCCTATTTCTCACTCCACAAAATTTCAGCACAATCAGTAAAGTAGTTTTCGCAAAATAATTTATTATTTATGAATAATGTGAAGAAAGCTCTCAACAGACTTCATAGTGGGGTGAGCCAACCGAATAAAACCGCGTTTTCCTTGTGAGTCGGCCCTATGCGACTGTGGAAAAGACTAAACTACAGAACACCTTCTAATTTGTTCTTTATATCCAGCCACATGCTCAATGGACGATTGGAATTTTATTTTTGTCTTATCCTGTTATTTATATCGATTGCTTAAGTGCAAAAAGTATAATTACTATCAGCAGAATGAAGTTTGGTCACGCTTCTTTTTTGATTGTTTAAAATGTAGAGCTCAATCTAATGATCTTTTTAGAAAACTTTTAAAATTAAACATTGAAAGCCCATATAATATACTACATCTTCTTGCTTTAGACAGAAAAGAAATTTACGATTGTTTGCGGTCTTTTCAGAACAACGAATATACAAATATAACCACCTTTGTTATTACCTGATGTCTTTCCTTAATGTATATATACATATCTGTCCAAGGCCTACCTTTTATCGTTTATAAAAATGCCCTGATCGGCCCCTGTGCGAGAAGAGTGTAATTCTGGCTGTGTGGGTATTTACCCTAAAGCCAAAAAAAAAGTGCAAAACGTCTTATCCCCAATAACCACAATTGTTCAGGGCAAACAAAAAACTTTCTGGTTTTATGAGAACTTTATATGAAATTGATTTTAATGATTTTATATTTCAGTTCAATCATTTTCTATCATTTTTCACAAACATGTATAATTTTGACTTTTTTTTTGTGGTAGGTTACGACAAATATACGAAAACAGAGATTATAATGCTACCTATTACTAATTAACATTATTTTCATAT
The DNA here is from genome assembly GCF_040954645.1 of Diabrotica undecimpunctata. Lineage (NCBI taxonomy): Eukaryota > Metazoa > Arthropoda > Insecta > Coleoptera > Chrysomelidae > Diabrotica > Diabrotica undecimpunctata. Next base: position 62,364,174 of record NC_092812.1, on the reverse strand, counting down.
TAAAAAAATATAAATTAATAATCTTTCTTTTTTGTGCAGATAGGAAGGTCGTGGTAAAATTGTTGTTTGATGAAGGGTGCAGTTGAACAATTATTTGGCCTTTGCGGAAGTGGTGTATAATTTTCTTGTTCGTAGTCTGTTTTATAATAGATAATGCCATCTGGGCCGTATCGCAGACATTTCAGATGATTAACAGTAGGATCACCGGTTTTTCGGCCAGCTCCAATAGATTGATATCTGAAAGTATCTCTAATATCAAAGTTGATCAAGAACTCGTGGGTTAGATAGTGAACTAAAAAAAGGGAAGGATTTTTTCTAGCTTCTCTTATGAAAATGAGGTATTGACTTCCATTTCGGTGTGACCTTTTTTTAAAAATTTTTGGAAAATGGTCACACTATGTTCCACTGCAAAATTAAGAAGTGCGTTTGCCAGTATAACATTTCTATTTTGGTAGCCACATCCGTCGGAATAAATTATCACCGGTTTTTTCTCTAGGCAGAATTCCTCTAAGTGCTTTATACCTTATACCTATATATAAAGTTCACCTTCTGCTTCGTTCCAGTAGTAATTTACACAATTATGATCGTTTAAATTATAAATAGAAAAATTGTGGACTTGCAATTTGCTTTTGAAATAAAGTTTGCTGGCATACAACATTGGACACAGCTTAACTGCCTGCGCATCTATCGTGAACACATAACTTTCTTTTCGTGATGCAGCTTTCTTATCTTCTCCCTTCTCACTTCTGGCAAGTTCTTTTCTTTTTATGTGATGCCTGTACTCATTTTCAGATATTTGGTCTACTTTGTAAGAACAACAAATATCGCACTGATCCTTTTTTGGTTGATGAATAGAAATATTCATTTCAGTCAATGTTGCCATAAAGGCACAGATAGACAGTGTTAAACTTAGTTGTTCGTCACAGTGTTTATTGTATAAATCGTAGACCTGCGATTTATTTTTGTAATATTCCTGCAAGTATAATTTTTTTGTATTTGCTCTGCAGTAATGTGATGGTAATTTTGGGATTGAGTTTATACATTCTATCATCAAGTTTTTTCGTTCGTTGTTCTTTTGCTGTTCATTGGTTTGCTTTTTCTTTTATTTCTTTACATTTTGGCATCCCATGGATAGTTTCATTCATCACCCAATCTCTAACTGATCTTTTTTTTATTCCTAGAGTACTTAGAAATATTTTCTTGCAGACTTTTAATTTTACATTCCCCACTTGAAGATGATAATAAAATGTTCCTTGTCTTCTAGAGTCAGTCTGAACATAGCATCTTTTTTTCTCTTCATAATTTACAAGCGACCTTACATAACTCTTTTTGTTCTCCCAGTTCAATTTCCAAAACTTGTCAAATATTTCCCTCCTTACTTCTTCATCTATTTTATTACAAAACCTCGCGAGCGACTTGCGCTCACATACAACTCCTAATTTCCTAGCAGTCCTCTTCACTTCATTTCCTTGCTCATCTTTCATAGTAGATTTATATTCTTTCCCCTCCATTCTTAGTTTCTTATTCATTTCTCTCTTCCATATTGATGTGTTTCGTTTTCTTTTTCTTTCTCTTTTAATACATCTTTTTGTTACAAAATTTTCATCCTCGCTATGATGTGCATCTGTATTGCTATTATCTGCTTCATCTGGTACATATCACTCGGGATTTCATTATCAATTTCCTCTTTATCATCACATTCAAATATTTCTGTTGCATTGCTTCCATTCCCATTCATATTTTCTTCTTGCAATTCTTTCTGAAAAAAAGAAATTATTTGATACCGAGTTTAACACTTTCATAATGATTGTCATTTACCTGTGCCGTCGAAAATTTCTCCATAATTTCATTTATTTCTTTCTTTGTTTCTCGATCATCCGAATTTAGAGTTATCTCATTTAATATCACACTGTAATTTATTAAATTATTGGCTGTAAGATTAATATCTTCAAATATTATTGGAATCTCATCCAACATGACGTGCTGGTCAATAGATTCATCTATTAATATAGGGCTCAAAGTAGTTGAAGAAGGTTCATCCGAGTTTGAGAGTTCGCTAATTTTAATAATCCCTTGATTACCATCCGAGGTTTTATTTTTTTTATCTGAGTTAAGAGCTGTGGTAAGAGCCATAATTTTAGCTGTTCGGTCTGACATCCTAAAAATATCAAACAACTAATAATAAATGTTTCCAGATTATAACAATGTACTAAAACGGTAATTTCACGATTAACGTTGCATTTAGTGCGAAACACAATTTAAAATTAGGTACTATCATAAAACTCTAGTCAAAGCCTTGAAACACAAATTTCAAATGAATATAGAATAATAAAACAAAAAAATGTTTCAAAACTAGTAAAAAAAAACATTACATTCGAAAAAATCGAAATACCTATAGGTTTTGTGATATAATAATAATACCAAAATGTCGTAAGCCTAAAATATAGATTATAAACAAGGAAGAGGTAAAATGTCGTATCCCACTAAACATGATTTCTCCACTTATTTTAAAGTCAAGGAAAAAACTATTAAATATTTTATCAAAAACTAGCCATGACAAACTATTTTGCACTGTAAAATGCTATAACTAATACAAATTACTTACATTATTACCCAATAATGTTAAAAAACACTGCACTATACCAAGACGCACTTGACTCTTAAAAACGCATTGACAAACTGAGGCTTACGACGTTTAACAAATCAATCAAAGCACTTCGTTGATACAATTTGTTTTGGCGCGCAAAATGCTTTTTCTAGGCGGCTGTGGCTTACGATGATTTGTCACAATGTGCAAGGAGGGCGGATGATTCAAATGGCGCTAAAATCGATTTTTTTAAAGTTTAGTGGGTTACGACGTTTTGCACTCAAGCAATCGATATGATGTTTATATTTATATATAATTTATGTCTACTTTAAAATGTATAATGCTTCTGACATAAATAAATAAACAAATATTCAGGGGAGACCGGGGCTAGTCGCCGCAGTTTAGATATTTTTATAGTCCTTTTCCATCATATTGATAGCACATTATGTTTGCAAATCCTCAACAGGTCAAAAAACCATAGGCGTCACCCTATACTTGTTTTGAAATATATAATAAAAAAAATTAATATTTTAAGATGCCGTCAACAATTCATTATCTTTTAAAAAATCTTCTGTAAAATAAGTGTCCACTAATCTCACTATACCTTTTTTGTGCGTAAAAAACGTCGGTATATATGCCACACGATTATTGTTATACACGGGTGATTAACGAGAGAATTCAATGTTTCACGAAATAAATTAATGTAAACAGTAATTTAAAGGTGATTATTGTTTTCTATGCAAGTTATCGCCTGACACAAAAAGAATACCTCCTTTGAACGATTACCTGGAATTACTGATAAGGCTTCACTAATGATAGTTTAAGTAGTTTTTATGCCACATTACAGCTTATGCCAATAATATAAATTAGAAATTGTTTGCATCTTCCATTTAGTTTGTAGATGTACATTGTTCATGTCTTACCTAACTACGTTTTTGGTGTCGATATTTTGTTATTTGCATTTAAAAATGACGTCGACAACAGGTTTTATCCCGGTTAAGTGTAGTTTTAAAGGTGCCTTCAGTCTAAGAGAGAAAAATATAATATTAAATGTACACGATGCACTTGTACATCAACGCCCTTTAGGTAATGTTCGTGAAATCGTTAACATGTGTTCAAATATGACAGGGGTTGGAGAAGTAACAATTTATAGATTCCTAAAAGAAATGAAAATGAAATGAAAAGAAATACATAAAAACATGATAAGACGCAGCGTCCACTCATTTTTTTAACAAAGAATTTCCAACATTGGACAAAATTAAAACATTAATTAGAGAAAACGAAGAGTTACCAATCATAAGCAACAAGAAATTATGGGAACTATTGAGAGAGATGGGATTTCGTTGGAAAAAGAATAGAAGAAAATCCGTTTTAATTGAAAAAGATTACATTGTATGTTGAAGACGAGATTATCTAAGAACTATTAAAAAGTACCGAGAAGAAGGGAAATCAATTTTTTATTAGGACGAGACTTGGCTAAATGAAGGTCATACTGTACCATATCTATGGGTTGATACAAATGTGAAAAGTTTCCGTCAGGCATTCATCGAAGGTGTATCTACTGGAATAAACAATATTCCCGTTGGAAAAGGACGCAGACTCATAATAACCCATATTGGAAACGAATACGGTTTTGTCAATGGTGGATTATTAAGTTTTGCCTCAAAATCAACCAAAGATTACCACGAGGAAATGACTGCTGACGTTTTTGAAGAATATTTTGAGCAAATGTTAGATTTAATTCCAAAAAATTCTGTCATAGTGATGGATAATGCTAGTTACCATTCAAGACTAGCAGAAAAATTGCCAACAACGGCATGGAAAAAAGGAGAGATAATCGAATGGTTGGATACACGCAATTGAATACAAGGAGAATTCGACAAAAAAGGAATTATTACCTATTGTAAGGCAACATAAAGCAGCTTATAAAAAATACATAATTGATGAAATGGCATTAAACCGTGATGTAATTATTTTACGTTTACCCCCATACCACTGTGATCTCAATCCGATAGAAAATATATGGTTTCAAGTAAAGGGCGAAGTCGGGCGCAACAACAAAACTTTTAAATTAGAAGACTTATAACAATTATTAGAACATTCCTTATCAAAAGTAACTCCAGAAAATTGGAAAAATGCTGTTAGTCATGCTCACAAGGAAGAAAATAAAATGTGGAATTTGAATAATATGACTGATGCAATGCTGGAACCGGTAACAATTAACATTGAAGTTGAAGATTCATTAGATTCTGAAGAAAGCAGTGAATCTGAAATGGAATTTGATTAAAATAATATTTATTTTTTTACAAATCGGCCCCTGTTACGGCCACAAATTATTTTATATATAACCAATAAAATAAACATCTTACATTTCTTGCAAATTCATTAGTACCTGTTAATCTCCATCACTCCGACACTGGAAACTTTATTTAGGGATTAGTAACCCTCAAAACTATTGTATTCTCTTCTGCTTCAACCTTTATACCTGGTGGTCATACTCAATTTAAAATTGTTTTCCTATATACTTCTGTAAACTTGTTGACAAATATCTATTTTTCATTGAGTCACCCGTATCAACAGTTTAGGGATTTTCATACATAATGTGCTATCAATATGATGGAAATGGACTATAAATGTATGCATTCACGTGTTTTAAAAACAACTAATTAAGATTAATGAATACATTCGTATCTTAGTTGAAATTTGGCAGCATCAAAATTTATTGGTCAATATGAAAATTTTGAAGAAAATTGTTTTCTTTAGCGCGGCACATTGTGCGGCAACTTACCCGGTTTCGGAGCAAGTTGTCGCAAACCCTTTTTTAGTTCAATAGACTAATTTTAAACTAGAAAAGGAAATACAAAAATAAGATATTATTTAGTAAACACCAAGTTATTTATCGTTATATATTAATTAGTATCGTCCTCATTTAAACAATTAATACATAAAAAGTCACTGTTATCTTCCTCAGCTCATTCACAATGTGCACACTGCTGCCACAAAACACACTGGATCCAGTTTTCACCAGGTTTACTGTTTTTAAAGGTGTCGAAACAATATAGGCAAGAACAGTGTTCGTCGTCTGTAAAATCCAGACTGTGAATATCAAAAGTAACTTACTCTCAATGTATTTTTACTCGAACACGTGCAATTCGTCCTGTTGCTCTGGCATAACTGAGAGTCTCTATGAAGTTGCAGCAGCTCTTTAGAATCACGTAGACACATCTAACATCGTTGCCAAATATAATATTTAGAAGAAAAAGCTACTGCGGCAACAAGCCCCGGTCTCCCCTATATCTAAATTTAGAACACGTCCATTACATTTTTAACCTTAATAAATTTAGAATATTCGAGTCTATATTCGCATTAACGACCCAAATGCCCTTACGTAATCCATTAATATGCCATTAGAGTGAAGAACCTCCGTGAATTAAAAAGCTCTCGTGAAATATTTGTTATATTGAATTTTTGTCAAAATTTTTGATGACCATTATATTATATTGTATTTGACTGTGACCGTAAAGAAGTAAAAATGTAAAGGGTATTTTTCTCGTTTCTAAGGGATAATTAGGACCATCATTCAAAATGCAAATACCGCGGAAGCCGCGTCAGTGTCCAGCAACCGTAAAATATCCAGCAGCGAGCGACTACCACTCTCTTTCCCCAGTTATTGTGAATAATCATTTACCCCTTTGGCTTTGACGTGAGTCCACTTTGATTTATGATTATGATCTTGCTCAAAAGACAGCACATCTAACAGACGCTTTAGAGATTTTAATATTCACCATTTATATGTTACACTAAAAGTCACACAAAAAATAAATTTCAAAAAATCGTATATCATTATATCAAAATAATTGTTTTTAATATAATTTTGCTTGATTCTCCCAATTCTTTTGCTCTTAGATTTTCAGATGTTTTTATTCTTTTACTCGTCCAGTTATTCCAATTATTTTTAGACCAGGACCGATCTATTGGAGGTGGATGTGAGAACTGACATTCTAATTTTTGCAGAAAAAGTTGTGAGATATTTTCAATAATAATATTTAACTTATCCTCCCCCTCAAATGGGTCGGGAATATTAATAAAAAAATTAAAATATTTAAAAACGATTCATTGTTTTTTTCTACTTTTCTTGCTTATAACTTTAGAACGATTCATTTTGGAGCAAACTCATAATAGAATAAAATAGCAACAATTGAATTTCCCATACGACACAACTGGCTAAAAATGTTTTAATTTATTATCCCTTTCAGTTATCTCTGGAAAGTTAATGATTTCTTGCGATGTCAGCTTGGTCGTTGTAACAGGACGTCTTGACCACCTGGCTGTCTCAGCTTCTAATGCTAAAGTACTCTCACCTTGATTAGATTTTAACATTCTTTCGATTATTATATTCTGTAGCCCATCATCATTTTGATCACTATTCAAACGCTAAAACTCAAATTCTTGATCTTGTGATAACAAAAACAATATATAATTACATGCTCTAACATAGGCTAGGGTAGTGCCTTATACTTATTGCAATTGATATTAGTAAGTAAGCACAATTTAACTTTCACAAATCAACCTTTGACGATATCTCAAAATTCACATCTACTATGATGCACAATAGTAAATGAGACACTCTTCATTTCCTTAATGAATCGATAAATCACGCGATCGATACAAAATATTGATACATATTGCACTTTGATAATTTGAGTTCGAGAATATCGTAACTGATGGCGGACGCATATGCGCGCCTATGTGAAACTTTAATATACTCGATTCTTTCGATACTTTTCCATGTGATTGATAGTTTTCAAGATCCTCGATAATATTGCAACGGATTTTAGGAGAAGAGGATTATTTGATAATAAGGCTAAGACAGTCAAAGCGATACGAAGGCGACGGCGGCACGAAGACGATACGAAGGCGACACCAAGGCGAAAGCAGTGACGACAGAAACAATTTCTGCAACGCGCATACTCCCATTGTCGTTGTCATGGTTACGGATCATGCGCGTAGCAGACATTGTTGTTGTCACCATTCCTTTCGTCTAAAGGCGGGGTCCCACCAGTCGCGCTGCGCTGCGCCGCGCTGTTTGTTTTGGTACATTTGTGCGCGGAGCGAGCTTGAGCGACTAGTGGGAACGACAAGTAGCGCCTCGCCGTTCAAGTTCAAACAAGAACGAACATTATCCGTTGGTTGTCGGTAAAGTAGTGTAGATCAAAGAAAAGTGCGCGTTTAGTTGGAACGGTGTTTGTGATTGAAGACCATTTTTACAGATTATTCTGTTTCTTTACTATCTTCGCGATGAGTTTTGAGTGGAATCATGAAGAAGTTGAAAAACTTATTTAGGCATACAGATACAAACCGGAATTGTGGAATCCGAAAGGCAATAATTATCATATAAAAAGTAAGAAATATGATGCATAGGTATTTATTGCAGACAATATCGGTTGTTCCGTCGCTGAAGCTAAAACAAAGATGACGTCTTTGTTGTCATCATATAGAAGAGAAAAGGTGAAAATGAAAAAGTCAATGGGCACAGGCAAAGCTAATTTTACATTTTAATTTCAGTAGACATTGATAAATGCTTTGTTTCATCTCTTTCTTATTACTGGTTCAATCATTGTTAACAGGTACTCGAAATCGTGTAACGACATACGACAAAAATTTTGAAACTGTCCTGCAACTAAATCACTTAAAAGATTATTTCCATTATAAACTTGTCTACTTTTAAATACTGGTGTAACCCAATAACGACGTTTCCTCCGGATCTTTCGTTTTTCTTGTAAAAAATGGTGAATTACTATAACAGCAGCACTTGCTATTGCTAATTTTGTTTTCATCGTGGGCGCGTAAATAAAAACTGGAACTTATTTGCTCCTCTAGAATCACATGCGCAAAGTTGCGCCGCTCTGTGTAGTTCTGCTCCGCGCTGCTCGAAGCAGAGCAACGCAGCGCAGAATAGCGCGACTGGTGGGACCCCGCCTTTAGAGAGTATCATAGAGTACGATATGCGCGCCAAAATTCTGCCTTGACCATTTAAAAAAACGAAAAAAAACACATAAAAAATTACTATTTAAAAGTTAGCCAAAAATGATTAACATAACCTAAGAAATTATTGAAAATTTCAATGATTTTTCCTGAGCTCAATTTTCAATATTAAAATTTGAAAAAAATCAGGCTATTTTGTATTCGAAAGATACATCTTCATGAATTTTTCAGATTATTTAAAGCAAAATTGCGTCTAGAAAAAAATAAAGTCGAAAAAAGCTTCTTTCTTAGATTTAAGAGGTTCTATGGGCTCTGGGAAGCTAAAAATTTGTATGAAGTCATGTTTGAATATGCTTTATTGAAAGCACAAATCGCGGGGCGGGGGCACTTTTGACCATCATATTCCGCTATAACCTTTCATTAAATTTGATTTAATACATTTCGCATAATAATTTTGCAACATAAATTTATTTTCAAAAATTGAAATTCTTTAAAATCTTGAAAAAATCTGAGAGCTTTCCATATCGCCTATCCTTCTTTGTGTCCAGGTAAGAATTCTCGGAGAGCACTATCCATTCATTACTGTTCTCACTTTAAGCTCTCCAAAAGTTCAGTCTAGTTTCTAGGACTGACTCAGGTAGATCTTCGGTGGTATGCAGAAAAATTTTCCTGGATTTAAGGCGTTAGCGGGCGTGTTGGTAATTATCTAGAGGGTGTGCGTGTAAGGTGAATGCTTTATGTTTTTCCTTCCGAAAAACTAATGTAGGTCGGTGTTAAACCGGCCAAACAGTACACCTTATTGATTGGGGTTAGTCTCAGAAGGCCAGTGGTAATGCAGCAAGTTTCACTTAGAACTGTGTCTACCTGACCCACGTGGGATAATCTGGGCCAAGCTATTTTGTGTTATAACAGTGTTTCTTTTACGTAAGGAAAGCCCTCAGTCTAGGGCTACGCTTAAATATTTTGGTTTAAAGCAATATTTTAAGAGTGTTCCCTCCCACGCAATCTAGAGTTTTCTTCATATAACAATAAAGCATTGAAAACTTTTGTTTCTACCATATCCACAGAATTTATTTTAAATTATTATCTCTACAGCTGTTTTGGCTAGAATGCCTTTCTCAAGTTTTCAAACAGTTTTCTTGTTGTCTTTTTGTTTTTTAGATGAAAGGCACGTGTTTTGGTTAAATTTGGTTTTAGGTAAAGTTTCTTAGAGTAGGCAGTCAGATTTATGAGGGCTTCAGATAATGTTTGTTCAATAGTTCCGAAGCCGTCGCCATAGACTGTATTGGAACAATCGTCTGTGTACATCAAGCTTTATGTGCCTGCTAGTAAGTGTTGGTGGTTCATATGGATATTAAATAGAGCTGGAAAAACGCTTCCCTTAATAGGGAAGGAAATAATATGTCCGTTGCATAACTCCATCAACTGGAGTGTAAGGACTATAGAGACATTACTCTGTTAGCATCTGCGTATAAAATATTCGGCAATGTATTGTTTGAAAGAATTAAACATTTAACAAAAGATATTGTCGGTCAATATCAATGCGGATTTACTGATGGAAAGTCAACTACACATCAAATTCAAGTACATAGGCAGATTCTAGAAAAGTCACAAGAATATAACACAGATACACACCATCTCTTCGTTGACTTCAAAGCAGCCTATCACAGTGTGAAAAAAACTGCATTATATAATGTAATGATAGGACTTTGAGATCCCACCTAAGATTGTTAAGTTGACCCAACTAACAATGCAAAACGTAAGCTCGTGCGTTAGAATTGAAGAAGAAAACTCTACGTTCTTTGACATTAATAATGGTCTAAGACAGGGGGACGCGCTGGCGTGTCTCCTCTGTAATATTGACTTTGAAAAGGTAATTAGAGAATTAAATATTAGAATGAATGAAACTATTTTTAATAGATGGACGCAAATTCTCGCATTCGCTGACGATATAGTTATAGTGGGCAGAAGTAAAAGATACATGGTGCAGTGTTTTACAAGGCTTGCGGACGCGCCAAGTAAATTAAGACTTGTGGTAAACGAAGAAAAAACCAAATATATGTTGGGTTCTAAAAACCCTCGAAATATCCAACAGAGAATTTAAATTAACAACCATACCTTTGAGCAACTCAAAGCATTCTTATATCTTGGATCGCTAGTAAACACGACAAGCGACGAAATAAAAAGACGCATAGTAATAGCAAACAGAACTGTTCACGGTCTCCAGAAACATTTAAAAAATAAAAATATAAAACGTGCAGTAAAGCTTAATATATACAAAAACCTTAATAAGACCGGTTTTGATGTATGGCGCTGAAACGTGGACCTTATCTCAAAATAATGAAAGCCTTCTTGGTATTTTTGAGAGAAAAATTCTTAGAAAGATATTTGGGGCCGTAAATGAAAATGGGCTATGACGTTGAAGATACAACTTTGAACTATATCAGTTATACACCGATCCAGATATTGTGAAATTCGTTAAAGGGCAGAGACTTAGATGGGTTGGGCACATTGCCAGGATGTCAGATCACGAATACACGAAGAGATTAACATTTTCGGTTGTCTCAGTAATTTTGCGATTTTCTAAACTATGTTTTATAATGTATTGAGTAAGATTTTATTGTTAGATGTATTGAGTAGAAGTATTTGCGAAGTACTGCTTGTACCAGGTCTAAATCCAGCTTGTTGGGTGATGAGAAGAGGTTCAATACCAGATAGCCTGTTAAGGATCTCATACAAGCGGTATCTAATATAGGTGACAAAACAGCGATATTGGTCTTTAGCTCTTATGATCATCAATATCTTTGTCAGGTTTCAAGAAGGCTTTGACTTTCCTCTCCATTTTTGACAGTTTATTAGATTTAGAGCAATTAGTTCTGCTAGCCATTTCTTTGTTATTTTGACAAATTTCTTTATTTTTTCTACTTTTTCATCATTAAGGCCAGCTGTTTTGTTATTTTTGCAGAGGTTGCTAGCTTTGATGATCTCCATTTAGGTTAAGAATCTTGATAGCGCATCGGTCTCCCTTTCTGGTTTTCTTTGGATTTTTTTCTTCCAAAACTTTGCTAAGCCCATCATTTTGCCACTTTGGTGAGCGATCTGGTCAGCTTTAATGTTGGCATGTTTAGTGATTTTTGTGGGATCGCATGTCAACTGCATTTCTTTACTTGTTTTAAGTTCATTAAGGGGACGTTGTTTCTTTCTTCTTATTGCAAAAAATGCACAAAATTTGCTATAATTTCTCAACTTTTTGCCATGATACTACTTTTCAACTCAATTTTGATTTAAATTTGATTTCACGTCACTGCCACTATTCTTCAAGAAAAGTCTGTCACAGTCTATACCAATATATATATTTAGGTGTTCATCCATTAATGATAAAGTTTTATTCAAAAGCTCAACATCTTGAGCGATTGACACTAAGGGATATATACATTTTTGAAAAAATTAGTGATTGTATTTTTGAGATTATTTTTTTTTATTTAAACCTGTTGTAAACTGAATAATATTACCGTATCAAACCCTAATGAAATTAGATGGCTACTACTAAGGTTTTCATATAACAATTATTTATACTCAAGTGATTAGTTAAAAAAATAAATAAAATATGCCTGTGCGCCTTTAAATTTGATGTCATCAGTCAACTATATAAAGTGTCAAGGAAGTATACTATTAATAATAATTTAAGAAGCACCCTTACAATATTTAGTACTTTATAGACAGCACTACGAGTATAGTCTGCGTAACGGTATCTTAGACTTCAAATAAAATTAAATATGTCCAAATTTTGTTTTGGAATCAAACAACAAATCATAAGCGAAAAATATTTTACTGTATATTGAAAGTTACTAAAAGTATATCCCTAGATCATTTCAACAACCATAAAGCATATAAGTAGATACCTATATAATATGAAATCACCATACTAGATCGTAAATCATTTTTTACGGATTTCCGTTGCCCACAGCATTAAGTTTACGAAAACAAGGGTTGTTGTCGATATACTTGATCGAATAATGTCCTAGGCCAGCCGTTGATTTTATTTCATCATTGCCATGATGCAGCATTTTTTTATAGTTTGAATGCTCATCTCCACAGCAACGTAGTCATTGGAAAAGTTACATTCTAATATCTGCACCTCGGAAGTATACAACACTTTATCCATGTTCATAACTTTACAGGATAGCAGTTTTAAACTTTTTTTTACCAAAAAGTGTTATTGCTGCAGCTATTTATTGAGATATTAAAACAATATTTTAATAGAACATTCTATCTATTGTTATCTACATAATGCATTTGTAATAATTAAAAAGCAAATTTTTTTTCTGTGTTTTTTAACCGTTTTAATGGCCATTGTGTTGTATCCCTCTAATAAAGTTATTCTATTGTAAGACTTAGTTTGGGCTATCCAATAACAACTACAGTACTATCTGACTTACAAAATTTATTTAGCCATTCAATTCACCTTTACAAATACAAATAATACATCTATATATTTAACCAACATGGTATTTTACGTACAAACGATTCGGTCATCGTCAAGTAAGTCTTCTTCTGGGTAGTCACTATTAGTATTACTAGTATGCTTTAAGTTTTTATAAAAATCATGGCAAAATTTGGGAACAGATGGCAGTAATGCCAATAAATCATACTTTTGTTGTGATATAGGTATTGGACTTTGTGATACCAGTTGCAAATCTTTTGGCAATGTAAGTTCACCATCGAAACCTAACAAGACCAATCTCGTTATTTTCATCACGAAAATTACTTTTCAATAACAGAGTTCCCATGCTGTTTTGTTTTACTTGCAGTTAAACAGAGTTTGACAGAAGAACTTGTTGTTTGTTAATGTCTCCTTTTCTAATAATCAAAGGCGGATTTTGAGATGTTTTGATATCTTACAAAGACCTAAAATTTTTAGAATCTTCTAGTTCCATATTATGTATGGTAGATTTCATTGAGATTTTTCTGACTAACTGATGCCAGTCCTAGGGCGTTAAAATAGAAATTCTGTTAAGTTTTTTTCCCTTTCGCTCTATTAGCGCATGGACAGTGTCCGCCTCCATGTGGGTGTGATCCTTTAGTAGAAACTTCTAAGTGATGATGATTTATTAAATGATGCACCTATTTTATTTAAATAAGTCAATATACATCAGGTAATTGGTTATTTACTTGAACAATTTCTTCCTGATATTGCCTATAATGCTTTCTATATGATTTGTTGTCAACTAATTAAATCCAAGTATGTGATTTATTGCAAGTATTTGGTGCAAAGAATATTTTGAAGGTTGGACGTTTAAAATTACTGCTTTTTGTGATTAGTCGATAACGAACCTGTCCTTTGTATAAACTAGATAAAAAAGGAAAATAGAAACGGTGGTTTTATGATTTGTATATTAATTAAAATATTTGTATTGTTTGGATGTATTTTCTAATATAATGTGAGTTTCGTTAATAGGAATTTCCATTCTGTGGTATATAATTTTGTTTTATCAAGAATTTAGAAATTTAATGGATAGCCATCTCTCCCTAGCAAATCGGGTAAGGGTAAGCTAGCCCTCCTAATTTTGGTTAAAATGGCCATAGTAACCTGGTGAAGAAACCTGGTGAATCCAAAAGTTTCTATATCCAAATGCACCCATAACTTATACAAAAAATATGCAAAATCGCGGTTTTCCATTAACACTTAACGACGTTTGCTAGTTTAGCACAAAATTCAAAGACCACAGACTGATAAGTTTAATGAGCCATTTGCTTAAGGTATTTCTTCGCATCCTTCATACAAGAATGTTCAGAAAGCTGGAAGATCAAAGAATCAAAATCAAAAATCGACTAAAACCTTTTTAAAAACAATACCATTTCTCAAACAATATGCCCACGTTTTTCTAAAACTCTTGGTAATATATCTTTCACACGGGATGCAATTAAGCATCATTTATGGAAACTACCAACTACAACTACTATGGAAGTCTAGTTTTTCCAGTTTTTACTTATGCATCGGAATGCTGGACCCTTACTGAGAAAGACAAAAAGAACATAGATGTATTTGAGATGTACTGCTGGAGACCAATGCTGAGAATACCATGGGTGGCCCGAAGAACAAATGAATCCATACTGGACCAGCTAAACATAAAGAAAAGACTAAGAACACAAATATCAGAACAAATAATAAGCTATTTTGGACATGTCCTTCGAAGAAATGGTCTTGAAAAACTTACCATCCAGGGAAAAGTAGAAGGCAAAAGAAATAGAGGTAGATCTCCCACACGATACACGGACCATATTGTTGCTACCATTGGCGCTCCATTGTCAGAATGTGCTAGAATGGCAGAAGATAGAAAAACGTGGAGGAACATTGGGAAATTTAGCTAATAGCTTCATGATATCACGATACCTGCATCAGGTTAACGACTAAGAAGAAGAAGATGGAAACTACGCAGTAATTCATCACCTGGATTAGACGGACTCACCACCTTTTTTCTCAAAAAATATGCAGAATCTGTAGCCAACCCTATATCTCTTATAATGGATACTTCTTTAATCAAGGTTCTCTTCCCTAATCCTGTAAATTGGCTTCGGTTACTCCTATATGCAAGAAAGGAAATAAACTTAATTGCAATAATTATCGTTCAATCAGCCTGGTTCCTATTGTCGGCAAGGTCATGGAATCGATTATTTCGGAAGCTATGTCTGAGTTTCTTCTTCAAGAAAATGTCATCCCTCACCAACAGCATGGCTTTATAAAAGGTCGTTAAACGATCACAAAGTTACTTCTTTGCGTAACTGATTGGTCATTATCTTTAAACAATCGGAAGCCTGTCGATGTAGTATTAGACTTCTCCAAAGCTTTCTACCGTGATTCCAAAACGTCGATTACTAGCTAAATTGGATCACTATGGTATCCGCGGAAAGATAAACATTTGGATTCAAGATTTTCTATCCGACAAATACTTCAGAGTTCATGTTGGCTCACTCACTAGATAAGCCAGTCAAGAGATAAGCCGCTACTTTTTTATATCTACACTAGTAATCTTCCGCTCATTGTATTCAGTTTCCATTTACGCTGATGATACAAAATTATATGTAAATCTCACTATTAACCAACATGTTTTTAACACGATCTTGATGCAATATTCAAATAGTCCTCAGTATGGTTATTTCCGGTTAACATTGAAAAATGCGTTGTTTTACATATCGTCAAAAATAACTCATCACTACCGTACTTAATTAATGGATATCCCTTAAACTTGGTAACCTCCCACAAAGATCTCGAAGTGATAACTCATAGTGACTTAAATTGGTCTGATCACATAGTGTCGGTGTGTAAAGGTGCAAACTCAAAACTGTTTTTGATCCGTTAATGTTTTACACGTCTATCTTTAACCTCTTTTAATAAACTTTACTCAATATACGTTAGACCTATTCTTGAGTTTGCAGGGCCAGTGTGGAATCCAGATCTCAGTCGCGATGAAATCCTACCTGAAAATATTCAGCGTAAAGCCAGAAGACTAGCATACGGCCGTGTAAGACCCAATTATGAAGATAGACTATCCATGGCTCATCGACATTCGGGCAGCGACGTCTTCGAGGTGACCTAATTATGTCCCCTTATGACGAGGGGACCATTCCGTATTTTAAAACATAATTTTGGGAACCTAAACACCCTATTTACTTTAAATCAAGACGAAAGATTAAGAGGCCATCGTTACAAATTATAGTGGGAAAAATCTACTGCAAGGTCCAGGTTGAAATTCTTGCCAAATAGAATATTTAATATCTGGAACAATTTGGATCAATACATCATATCGACAACTAGTGTTAACATCTTTAAAAATAAACTTGATAGCGCTTTATTTTATTTATAGGATTGTGTTATTTTCGGACCGCATTCTTTATTTTCAGCCATTCCGCGAGAATGGCTGCAGTCATCCTTTGTGATGATCCCAAAAACAGCTAATGCCACAAAATGCAATGAACACCGCTTAATCAGTTTAATGAGTCACTTGCTGAAACTCTTCCTTAGGATATTACACTTAAGAATTTACAAGATAGTAGAAGAACTTAGCGGGTCAACACAATTCGGTTTTAAGGGAGGACTAGGAACAAGAGAGGCAATTTTATGTTTGAACACCTTAATACAAAACTGTTTAGATCAACCAAAAGATGTCTACCTCACCTTCATCGACTAGGAGAAGGCATTTGACAATGTTAAACATGATATCATGATGGAACTACTACATAGGGCCAACATTGACCAGAAGGAGATCAGAATTATTTAGAATCTATACTGGAACCAAATGGCACAGGTGAGGATTGATCAAAACCAATATACGGATGAATTTGAAATCCGGAAAGGTGTCCGCCAAGGCTGCATACTCTCTCCGATGCTTTTTAATTTATATGTTGAAAATATATTTGCGGAAGCATTAGAAGACACGGAATTAGGCATTAAGGTGAACGGCATACCAATTAGCAACCTACGCTATGCGGACGACACAGTGATGATAACTGATAATTTGGAAGATCAGCAGTTATTACTTGATAGGGTGAATAGCATAGGTAAAAAATATGGCCTCAAAATCAACATTTTGAAAACGAAATATATGGTCATTAGCAGAAACCCTCCAGAAAACCCGATAATATGCTTGGGTGACGATCGCATAAAACGCGTGAAAACTTTTAAATACCTTGGCACCACAATCAATGACCAATCGGATTCACAACAAGAAATAAAAACCCGAATACAAATGGCAAGACAAGCTTTTGTGAAATTCAGACCACTCCTATGTAATCAAAACCTAAATTTCGAAATACGCTACTGAATGGTCAAGTGCTACATATGGTCCATCTTGCTTTATGGCATGGAAACGTGGACTTTGAAAAAAACATCTTTTAACAAACTTGAAGCATTTGAAATGTGGTCATTGAGAAGAATGATTCGCATACCTTGGGTGGATAGAGTTCGAAACGATGACGTCCTTAAGAGAGCCGGCGTGGAAAGAGAACTCTTTGAATTAATTAAAAAACGCAAGATTGGTTACCTTGGGCACATATTGAGAGGAGCAAAATATGAAATACCACAGTTAATCCTACAAGGGAAGATCGAAGGTAGGAGAGGAGCCGGCCGCAAACAATTATCCTGGTTAAGGAATATTAAAGAATGGACAGGAATACACAATACAGGCGAGCTGTGTCACGCCGCCAAGAACAGAATTCTAGTAATGAGATAGTCGCCTACGCAATTTGGTGTATGGCATGTTAAGAAAAAGAAGAAGATTCTTTATTTATTGTTTTACAAATTTTTGTATGATATACTTAATTGTAACTTTTTAATTGGTATTAGTTTTATAATAATATTTTTCTTTGTGTTTTGGGCATAATGGGAGCTCGCGCCTCTGCCTTCATTTGTTCTATAATAATAATAATAATATTTTTCGGATCTCATACTAGTTAATAAACTTACCAGGCAAACAGCACTTATTCATGTGGCGATACCCAACACCAATAATTTTCGTGTTAAATACAACGAAAAGATCGCCAAATATAGAGATCTAGAAATTTAAAATCAGGAGACAATGGAGAATGGAAAGTACCGAGACAGTACCTATTATTATATCTACTACTGGTGTTATTTCCAAAAACCTCCTAGCGAACATAAAATAGCTGGGTGTAAATGAACATCTTTATAAGACCATGCAGAAAGCTGTACTTCTCGCGACGTACAGATGTGTACAAAAATTTTTGGGAGATAGTCCAGCATACCAAGTCACCTAGGACTGGATACCACGGAAAGAGTCCCACCAGAGCTCAATCCTTTTGATACCGTAGGTATCTGGGATGAGTGAATTTTCCCCTTAAGGAAGTGTGAGCCGTATGGCTAAATCTGGGAAAATATTGTTCTTTTTCGTGAATTAATGAATTATTAATAAATTTTTAAACTCAATTATTTATTATTGTTTTGTATTTTAAGAACGATTTGTGAAAAATGGAAAAAAAGTGGAAATCGAAACGTTAAAATAAACTTACTTTAAAGTAAAATTGTGGATTATTTGCAATAAAAATAGTAACTTGTCTTAAGAAAATATCTTTAGAATAACATTAGTACTATCTTTTAAAATTTAAACCAGCAATAAAAAATTTTAACTACCAATTCGTTTTTAAAATATCTTGGTAAAAGTAATGATGGGGTCTTCACAAACTGGCCTATTGTTGGAAGATGATTTAAGTATTGTCCGGTATATTTTGAGAAGTGATCAAGTGTCCGAATATCCCCTCAGGATTCAGGACCGGTGGCTGTTAATAAAAACATCGTTTTATTGATCATAAAATTTATTATCTGCATAATATGCTTTCGGGACATCAAGCTTTTTCGAGATCGAATTACTCCCACTCATACGTAAATTATTAAATTTTTTAGATTCTTCATAATGCAGTTTTACGACCGTCGTTATCCATTTTTATGTTAATACCAATAACGCCATTAAATAGAGAAGTATGAAAATTTTTGCGATAACTGAATTTCCAAATCATCGTTTTATTTTTATTACTCGTTGTTTTTTTGTAGTATCAGTTTTATTTCTATCAATTATTAACTGGTCATAGTCTGTCATTACTTCTTTTAAATTGGTCCATTGTCTAACTACTGTTTTACGCATATCTTATCTCGTAAATTATATATAATTCTTTAAAAGGTTAGTATTCTCTAGACTAAATCATAAATAAGTAATTGGAAAAATTTTTGAACAAAATTTTTTGATTCCCACATAAAAATATAATCGACCAAAAAGAGAATCTGTTTAGAATTAGATTTCTATCTTTTAAAAAAGGTTCTGGCCCTACAAAATTTATAGAAATTTAAGAATTTCAGTGTTAAGAATTTAATGGACTTTCAATCGTTAATTTTGCATAAACTGTTGGGTCAAATTTATTGTAGCATATTCCAAATGAAAGCTTTTGCGTGTACTTTCCTTCAATATTGTGCTCATTTTACCCTAAGATATTTATTTGATCAAAAAAAATAAAAATAATCAAAAAACACCATTTTTTTCCACCTTACAAGTGCGATAAAAAAATTATAACCAACAATTTGGAGTTGCAAACACTTGGAGGTTACACCAGGCATTGTCCTTTATAACACTGTGTTGTTTTAAAAAATTCACTAATTCACGTTTTTTTCTCTACAGTTTCAACTAATCTGTATTTTGTATAGTAGTGAGGGTAGCTAAACATGGCGATAGGTTGGACAGTAGCAGCTGACTGTTCCAAAACTGATCATGCGGCGAGAATGATAGCCACAGAAACGGCACATATACAGCGGTGCAGAAGTCAATGGGAAACCGCTGCACTATTTTCCCAAGAAAATTTTTTCCCATAACGATGACAATTTCAGTAAGTGAAGATGGAATGTGTAGCGATCCGACTCACGCTCGGCGTCATCTCGGTTCCGGGTCGAATGGTGTGAAATATGCTACCGGCTGCCAAGGTGTGAGGGACCAGGCACCTGGCAGAAATTGTGAGACTGAATCCATATTTTCACTCAATTTAAAAAAATATTAGCGAATTGGTACATGAAACGTCCAGGGACTGATTCAGAACCCTGGAAAGTTACACATAATTGAAAAAGAAATGGCAGACCACAATTTTTCGATACTGGGACTCTCAGAAACTCACTGGAGAGGTAAAGGGCATTTTAAAACAACTGCTGGCAACGTTGTCTATTTTTCAGGCCCAGATAACACAAATACAGATGGAGGCAACAATAATTGTACCCTCTGAACTGAACGACTGCTTAATTAGATATATGTAATACTGTTGATGACAGGATAATATACATTAAAATGAGAATATCCACCAATACCCTACACCTTGTCTAGATATACGCTCCTACAACAGCTGCACAAGAAGAAGACATCAACAGGTTCTATGATTGTCTAGAAGAAACTGTTAGTGCTATTCCGAATCGTGAACTAATCATAAATTTAGAGACTTTAACTCCAAAATAGGGTCATCTAATAAAAATATTGAAGGAGTGCTGGGCCAAAATGGACTGGGACAGATAAATGAGAATGGCGACCGTCTAGTAGATTTCTCTGAAGAAACAACATCTTACAATTACAAACACATTCTATTAACATCATCCACGAAGATTATACACATGGCGCAGCCAAGATGGTTAAACAAGAAATCAAATAGACTACATCCTAATAAGATGGAAGTCGTCGATCATCAACTCCTGGTATTGAACGTTCGACTTCGTTTTAAAGTCCCCAAAAGAAGACCCATAAGACAAGTAATATGTCTACACCCATCAAAAATCAATGACTTCCAACAAAACCTACAAGAAGCTCTTTCTTCTAGGTCTAAAATTAACAAAAATTACAAAAATTAGAAAAATGAGTCCAAAATCAGCATATCGAATTTTCTTTTGTGACGAGAATTTTTGGCAAACCGAAATATAAAATAAACATCAGTAAACTTTGCAAATTTTCTTAGTACTTGATGTAAAAGTTCTATAAACTTCTTTTGGCACTTTAGAGTACAAATCGACTATATTGCCAACATGATCAGAAATTTGTGTCCGGCAGCTGGCTACCTTTTTGTATGCATGGAAGAGTGGATAGTTGAAAACTATTCTACCTATCTTATGTAAAATTTTTTGCTGAATACGAATATGTAGGTCCCCCATTTTAAAAAGTGGTAACAATTTTTATGAATAATTTTTTTATTAAATTTTCAAATTTGAATATTTCAATTTAGAACTAGTATCATTGTAAAATATGGCTAAAATATATTAAAAATGCTCGATATGTTATATATAAAAGTTTTAGTTGAAAAGTTAATAAAAATTTTAAGTCGAGAAATCGAAGATTTGAGATAACTTTAAGTCCTTATAACTAAGTACATGGTGCATATTTCTCTAACAACTGCACATAGATATAAAGGTTGAACAAATCTTGATAATCTATTATTGAAAAAAATGAAAGAAACGTTTTTGTTCATTGAGTTAATAAGCAATAAATAAATAGCTTTTAGCCCTTTCAAAATCAACTAGCACAGGCTGGCTAGCGATTCTTGTCTTGCCAGAGGTAATGTCTCCGCCACAAAATATCTTCTCTTTCTATAAGAATACTATTCCTACTTCTTTTCATATGTTTAATATTTATTTACATGAATGTTCGCAATAATAACTTCGTATTATTTTGGGTATCAAATTATCGGAATCCATTTCGGCTGCGACTTTCTTTAAGATTGGAATTTCATTTCCTAAAAAGAAAGCATGGAATTTTTTCGAATAGCATAATTAATATCCTCTTTGAACTGAATAAGTTTTTTTCCTCTGGTTTCAATTTTTTCGACAGACGCATCCAACTTACTTTCACGTTGTTTAAATTGTTTTTCCTTTCTTTCACGAAGTCCACAATACACGTTTTTTTCACCTTTTTTGTCGACGAAGTTTCCTTTGGATATTTTCGCCTTCCATATTTATCAAAACTAAATAAAAACGTATTAGGTTTTTAATTCTATAAATTTTCTTTTTTGACTAAATTGTGGAATCCTTCAGTGTCTATCATTCATTAATGTATACCTGATTTTTATATAGCAGCAAATTATCAGCATAATAATTATTACGTCGCTCAGGTATTGGAGTGATACTGCAGTTGAGTAAAAGTTTGTCTTGATAAGTATTTCGAAACAAATGGTATTTCAGCTAAAGCATATTTAAATGTTAAATGTTAACAAGTTAGTGTGTATTGTTAAACTGCTATAGATCCCCATCGGATAATATTAACAGATTCTGTGAATCCTTAAAGGCGGTATTAAAGAAGGTAGTCAAAACTAACATATATCTCAAGAGGTTAAAAGTGTTTCTTAGATAATCTGTAAATATTTTAGCTTTTTGTTACTTACTTTGAAATAAAATTTTATTGACGTTCCTAATGGAAAGGTTCAGCAGCCAACGAAAGTTAGTTAATAAAGGTAAAGACTTGATTATCTTCAAAATACATCAAAAATTTACTGAACTCTCTGATTTGATGAAGACTCCTCACAGATTAGATGAGACAATACAAAAACTTACTAATAGTGTCCAATTAATTACTCGAGATAATGTTTCCAGAGTTAAAGCAAAGGAACCCAAAACAAATAAAAAATCGAATAGATACAAAATGTGTTTGGCAACAAACCGGGAATCCTGCATATAAGATCAATTCGAATAATGCCACTCAACATCTTAAACATGAAATTAAAAGAATAAACTATTATGCTATTATTATTCAGAGAAGAATCTTCGAAGATTACAAACATCCAGTACTACTGAATTCTTAATATTTGACGTAAAACTTATATAAATTCCTTTTACTAGTTTGGACATGCTGTACACTGTAATATAGTAAATAATGTAATACATTTGGGAACGGTTGGGTATCCATTCCGCCACAATTATCTGTGCGGTTATCTACACCGATAAGGGTCTTTATTGTATGGTTATTGATAGCTATAAAGAGCCTGATTACTGAGACGTAGTGACATCTGTATCTAATCCTTCTAATGCTTTATCGGAACATTATTTACGCACGGACTGCTAATCTACACATCTTGTACAACGAATTGTGGTCAAAATCAACCAGGAATAGTCTAATAAAAGATTTAGCATCTGAAAATACGATTAGACTACATATTTATTTAAAAAAGTTTTTATTTACCTAAAAATTAGCCAATTCTGTAACATTTTAGGCGGAATAAAAAGTTCTGATGATTTTTTCAGATAAATTTAATAAAAGATGAAATATAAATAAAGAGATTATTGACGTTAATATTTACATTTATAGAAAGGAGTAAAAAAATGGGTAGAGTTCAATTGCAATCGTATATCATCGAGTTATGTAATTCTAAATGACGAAATACAATACAACACTTAGATCGTTTGGATTTCGATTGCTGAGAACCATAGGGTTCCAAGCGACGTTTACAAAAATTTTCAGAAAACGAATTTTAAAG
The DNA here is from genome assembly GCF_040954645.1 of Diabrotica undecimpunctata. Taxonomy (NCBI): domain Eukaryota; kingdom Metazoa; phylum Arthropoda; class Insecta; order Coleoptera; family Chrysomelidae; genus Diabrotica; species Diabrotica undecimpunctata. The sequence goes on along the minus strand of NC_092812.1, from coordinate 62,340,605 downwards.
TTTGCTGTCAAGTAAAAAAAATATTTAAAGTTTCGAGATGTGGTGCTACCGTCGAATGCTGAAGATAAGTTATGTTGAAAGAGTCACAAAGTTTGAAGTAATGAGAAGGATAGGAAAAGACCCAGAAATTTTGTCAACGATCAAAAGACGAAAACTCGAATATTTGGATCACGTGATGAGAGGACATAAATACGCATTACTTCAAAATATAATGCAAGGAAAAATAGAAGGAAAACGGAATCCAGGCGGTAGAAGAATGTCATGGTTGCGTAATTTGAGAGAGTGGTTTGGCTGTGTCCATTTTTAAGCCAACTTCATTGCTAGCTGCATTTAGGTCACTTCTTACAAGTTCTTGTAGTCCTACAGGATTATTAGCAATCAGAACGATGTCTGATGGACAGGCCTCTGTCCCGTCCATTCATTTTGCTGGATATATTTTCTAGAGTTGCAGTGAAGAGCTTTGGTGATACTGCGTCTCCTTGTCGGACAACTTTGATAATGGAAAATTCTGTAGTGTTTTTTATAAATTTTTAACTTAGCTTTTTTTTGTCTGTATATATTTACTAAGTACGGTTTGTCAATGCCTTGGCTGGTCAAAGCTTCTATTACTGCCTTGGGATATATAGAATCGAAAGCCCTTTCAAAATCTATGCTAGCTGTATTTGATATTCTTTAGCTCTACTTATTAGTTCTGGTAGCGTATGGATATGATCCAGGGCACTGAATTCTCTTCTGAAGTCAGCTTGCTCTCCTGGGTGTGCAGCATCTGATGCATTTGTTAATCTGTTGTTGATGATCTTTATGAATATCTTGTATATGATTAGTAGTAGACTTGTGGGTCTGTTTATTTTGATATCCTCTTTGCTATCTTTCATATTAATGATAATTATGTTTGCTGGATTCCAGTGGTCTGGTATGCATCTTGATGTTAGGCAGTTCGTAAATATTCCTGCTAAGATTTTTAGCTTTTGTTGTCAGCACATTTAAGCAGTTCCACTGTTATGCCATCTATTCCAGCTGTTTTACTGCTCTTCATTTCGTGTATATACGTGGTTTTTGCAAAGAAAAAAGGGAAAACCCAAGAATAATGCAAGTATAATTATTCGTACGTTTGTTGATTTAGAACACACATGTTGATATATATTAATAGTTCATATACATGCTAACCAGGATATGTATCTAATTCCGAACACGCACGCATTGAAAATTCAAAATGACGTTTATCATGCTCAAAGTCAATATCGATGCGAATTGCTGTTTGAACAGCTACTTCACCGTAAAACAATTAGTATAATATCCTAGTTAATATGTAAAACGGTAATACATCACGGGTCGTGTAATAATGCATAGGTCGGTCCACGTTAAATGTGCTATTAAATGCTAGATTTTGGTATAATTAAGTTAGAGTATTAAACAGAGTAGGTCGCGGCTAGCCGTCCTCATAAATTATTACTACCCTGCCTGCTATACGTATACGATCATTGCGTATATGTGCAGGCGTTCACTTAATATATTGGGTGTTCAGTTGATGAGATTTGTTTGCTAAAAGCTTTCGGCGAATTTCTGATACACAGCAGATTCGCCAACAGGCAGGGATTGCATTCAGCTTATTTAAATAGTAATGAAAATCATCGCAAAAGTTCGGTGTCTTTCACAATATCCATTTAATTTGAATGTTTTAGTTAATTTAAGTCTCTCCGTTATTTCGAACTGTTGATGAAAATAAACAAAATACTAGCGGCGATCTATTGGGACATTCGAAGAATAAGTAACTGCGTTGTATGATCAAGTTTTAATTACAATTCTGAAATAATTAATTCATAGTACGCTATATCATTTGAAACCACGTTTATTTGAATGTTCGATAATTTGAAAGCTATAAAACTTTTTTAAAGTTAGAGGATTAGGAAATAAATAGAAATCTTTTTAGATGGGTTAAATCACAAACTGCTGGTAGACTCAAAGTTTTTGACTTCATATTTCTTGGTATAAAGGTTAATACTGGGGATTGCAATCCAGCAGCATATTCAGTGCAGCTAGATTTTTGTAAGATTGGCCTGAATCCAGCCGGATCCTGAGCAGATCCAGCAAAATGTGGAATTAAAATAAAAACTCGATTTTAAAGTTTTTTGTTTATTTAATATTTAAACTTTTTATCCATTTAAATTAATATAAAGTCAACTAGATTGCAATTATTTGTTATTATTATCCATAAACAAATACAGTTTTATCAGTAAAATTACTAATTTAAATAAAGGCCGATATATATGTTTTCTCAGTGTTTTTAATGCTTTAGCAAGTCCTCGTATCGTACTTGTTGATAGGCTATCAACAAGTCCTCGTAGACACTTTGTCTCAGAACTAGCAACCTCATGTAGAGTCTTACGTTGCCATGTCATCAATTCGACTTGTAACTTTAACATCATAACATATAAGACCAAATAATGTAACCTAAATTTAAATTAATACCATTTAACGATATTTAATAAACGAAAACGTTTTGTGATGTAGTCCAATTGGGTGTTTTAATTATATACCTTTTATAAAGGATTTTAAATCAATTTTTTGTGATTCATGATATACAGCCAGCTATATGAACTGAGTTTCCTTGTGGAGTTTAAATTCAGTGCGATTTAAGAGGCAACATTAACTAGAGTTACTGTAAGTGGTCTTACTATTAATATTAGCTCCAATTATCTCCAAAGTAGAGTAATCTACAGGCTATTTTCGACAACATTTTCCTGATCGTTGGTTAAAGCTAACTACCGATGCAATCAATTCCTCTAAGGACCAACGATTTCATCAATTGCACTTTTCAGAACTTTCATTGACTTTCATATCTATTAATTATCAAAATTAATTACAAACATACATTATTTAAATAAAAGCTGTGCGAGTAGCTTCTTGTGAACCAAGTGCGGGTTGGGCCTTATTTTAATTTTTGATAGAACCAATTTTTATAATCTGGTCTCTGTACTTCTGCAACTTTATTGTAAACTAATTTAGTATTATCGTATTATCTTGTACTTGCTATATATTATTACTTTTAAAACCAATTATCTCGAGATAAGCCTAAAACATTAAAGAGAGATATTTATACGATATACTCTTTTGGAATTTTTTTAAAACATCGAGTTCTCCCTAATGTTATATTTTATTTATATGTGCATGTGTCTATGTATTTCTTGTTTTTGGAATTCACCCGTCTGGTGATTCAGTTATTGAATATATTTTGTTTTGTTTACCTACTGAATTTTATTTATCTACTCCTAATAAGTTTCCTGATAATAGAGTATCTCTGAACATTTGCTAATAAAAATATTTAACTATCACGATATCTTTGACCAGGAGAAAGGTCAGACTGTATATGTTTGTAGGTAAGTAGGTGGACGAATTCCACCGAACATATTATTTATTATTTGTTGATGTAGTGTGTTGACCACCTTTATTTAATAATTAACTGTTAATATATTTTCTTGTATTTTATCCCAGAACCTAATTATCTCTTTTTATCTCTTTTCGTTTCTAAGGTCTCTTAATTTCCCCCTTGTAACCCCAAAAAGTTAAGTAGCGCCCTTTTTCTTATCTTTGGTAATTTTACCCATCTCTCTTGTTATCTATTTCTCTGTCTTTTCTAACCTATCTTATCTTGTTTTATCTTTATTATTTCTTCTGTTGGATCCATTACCGGTTCCAAAAGCTAGTTTCGAACCCCCGACTCACTCTCCACTAACCATCTAGCTGCTGTTCACAGTGTCTCCATTGGTGACTTTTCTTCTTCTTCTTCTTCTTCAAGTTCCGCTCCTATCGGAGATTGGAAATCATTCTGGCAATTATAATTTTGTTGGTTACGTGCCTGAATAGTTCAATTGAAATGCATCCAAACCATTCACGGAGATTGCATAGCCACGAGATTTTACGTCTTCCTACGCTTCTTCTGCGTTTGATTTTTCCCTGCATTATATTCCTTAGTAGTTCGTATTTTTCACCTCTCATGATGTGCCCCAAGTATTCCAATTTCCTGATTTTTATGGAATTTAAAACTTCGCATTGTTTTCCTAGTTGTTCGAGAACTTGTTCGTTTGTTTTGCGATCCTTCCATGATATTTTCAAAATACGTCGGTAACACCACATTTCGAATGCTTCTAGGTTGTTAATGTTAGATTTTTTAAGTGTCCAAGCTTCAACCCCGTACAAAAGGGTAGAGAAAATATAACATCAAAGCATTCTTATTCGGAGCGATATATTGATATCGCGATTACAAAAAAGTTTTCTCATTCTATTAAAAGTTGACCGTGCAATTTCAATGCGGCATCTTATTTCTTTTGTCTGATCAGTATCTTCTGTGATCCATGCTCCAAGGTATTTGGACGAAGATATTTGTTCAATTTCTGTATTATCTAGTACTAGCTTAACTTTGATGTTTTGTGCTTTTGTAAATACCATGAACTTGGTTTTCTTCAAATTTATTTTTAGTCCATAATCGTTGCAATATATATTTAGTTGTGCAGCAAGGTGTTGCAGTTCTTCTAGTGTTCCTGCCAGAAGGACGGTGTCGTCAGCATATCTTATGTTATTAAGTGGCTCACTGTTTATTATAAGGCCCTTACTGACCTCGGCAAGCGCTAATTCTGAGATAGCTTCACTGTATAAATTGAATAACAAGGGTGATAAAATACACCCTTGGCGGACCCCACGGCGAATCTGGATATCCTCGGTCAGTTCATTTTCAACTTTCACTTTTGCTGTTTGGTTCCAATAGAGGTTACATATGATTCTAATGTCTCTACTGTCTATGTTTTTATTTAATAAAATTTATTTAAGCCGATTATGCTGCACTCTGTCAAATGCCTTCTCAAAATCAATGAAACAGGCATATACTTCCTGATTTATATCTAAGCATCTCTGCGAAAGAACACTTACTGCAAACAGTGCATCTCGTGTTCCCAGTCCTTTCCTAAATCCCATTTGTGTATTACTTATGCCTTCATCTAATTTCTTATGTATTCTATTGTGAATTACTTTTAAAAACAATTTCAAGACATGACTCATTAAGGCTATGGTGCGATGTTCATTGCACTCCTTTGCATTGGCTTTTTTGGGTAGCAGTATGAATGTTGATTGGAGCCATTCTTTAGGCATTATACCTGTTCTATATATGGTATTGAATAGATCCAAAAGAAGATCAATAGATTTAGTATTCACAATTTTTAGTAATTCGATAGGAACTTCATCAGGCCCGGGAGATTTACCACCTTTAGCTTGTTTCATTGCATATTCAATTTCTTCTCGTATAATTTCAGGCCCAGTATCATCCTTAAATTCTTTTGGTGCTTATGTTCTCTCTTTGTCTTCAAAAAGTTGTGCTATATATTGTGCCCATCTCTGCATTTTTTGGTTTATATCTGTTATAAGTGCACTACTTTCATCTCTTAGTTGCCTAGTTTGAAGTGTTTTTCTCATTCCTGTTAATTCTTTAATTCTTTTATGCATGTTAAAAAAGTCATATTTTTTCTCAATTTCTTCTAGTTCTTGGCACTGCTCATGTAACATTCTCTCCTTAGCTTCTTTTATTCTCTTTTTAATTAATTGATCAGTTTCATTATATTTAATTGGATTTTTTGTTTTGAATGATTTTCTTTCATTAATTAATAGTAGTATTTCTTCAGTCATCCAGTCTTTATGTTTTCTTTTCTTTGGTTTTAAGTTTTCATTTGCTGTTTTAATAATTGCTACTTTTATATTTTCCCATTTCTGATCAATATTACTACTTTTATTCAGTTCTTGGGCATTACGTAGATTTTCAGTAAGAGTTTTTACAGTTTGTTTCTTTGTTTGTGGTTCCCTTAATATCTTAATATTAATTCTACTTTGTGTGGGTTTTTTAACCAGTTTCAATTTTGTTCGTAATATGACTACTATGGGGTTATGGTCTTATGGTCTGAACCGATGTCTGCTCCAGGGTAAGTTTTGGCAGACAGTATAGAATTACGAAATCTTTGTCTAATGAGGACAAAGTCAATTTGATTTCGGATTATTCTATTCTTTCTATCACCGGGAGATTTCCATGTATACAATCTTCTTTTTGGTAGCATAAAAGTGTATTAGCTATTACAAATTCTTCCGTCTGGCAAAATTGTATCAAACGGTCACCACGTTCATGTCTATTTCCTGGACCATATTCCCCCACATATCCATCCCACATATCCATAGTGACTTTTCTAGCACCATCCAAAAAAGGTTTCCGAGGTAAATAAATATTAGCAGTAAAAACCCAATGTAAGTTTCGTGTACCAAAGGGCCATCACAGTCATTTGAAATAGAAAAACTGCATGAAATAGCGGTCAGCTGGACTGTCAGAACTAAAATTTGTAATGGCTCTATTGGTAAGTTTAGTGTCGGTCACTGATGACCGCCCAACGTGTTAATGCACATTTTTTTCTATACAGCTCATACTAGAATGTCGCTAGATCAATACGTACTAAAATCCTACTAAAATTTAATAAAACACCAAAGTTAAAACGCGTGTATCTAATGGAAATTGTGAAAAGCAAATAAATCGTTTAAAGAGGAAAAAACTAAGATGATATATTTTGAGATAGATTTTACACGTTATTATTGGTGTAATAAATTGTTGAAAGGGATGCTAGTGAGTTGGTTTTTAGTTTTAAATTAGTATAGTAGGATCGTTTTAGCCTGTCGCATAAGTAATAAAAGTGTCTGTCCAGATTTGCCTCAGGTAGTCAGCGGTTCTCAAATTAAAAATGTACGGTTTTCTTAATTTGATAATACGACATTAGGGATTTTTTTAATAAAATAACTTTGTATTATGTTTTATAATAATTGAATATCATAATGTAAATTGATAAACATTGAGTAGTGAGTAAACTGAAATATACAGGGTCATTCACGCAACATGTTGGTTAAAAGTTTTCAAAATTCTGGTCGTCCCTGGTTTCTGCAAACTTGGAATAATGGGTTATGCAAAGCATTCTTCATTTTTTAAATATTTCGATTCTTCTAGCACTTCCGGTTGTACCTATTTCCTATTTTAAATAACAACTGTGATTTTTGTTATTTTTTTTAGAATCTACGTAAAATTCTGGATCGATTTTTATTAGAATACCATTCTCGAAAAAATAGCCGTTTTTGAGATATTTAAAGTTTTTGAAACATTTTTCATATTACACATGCAACTTCAAAAATTAATATTGTGGTTAATATTTATGCTGAAAAAACAAAAATTATTTTTCAGCGTGTAATAAACTCTATTTTTATTTAAGCATAAAAAAATTTGCCAATGTTAATACTGGGTGTTCAAAATTTTGTATTATATTTTTATTTTTATATATTTTATAAATATATCTATAAAAATATATATCTATATAAAACAAAGACTTATTCCTACTTCCCACACACATCTTCCCAAACCCACCGAGGTAGGTTGTCCTGATGCGGTACAACCAGCCCCGGCTTTCCTCCGCCCCCTGGTCTTTGGAGCCAGGTCTCGACTATTTCGCGGTATCCCCCGTCAAGCAATGAGAGATTTCCGTGTATTTACATTTAAGTGGTAGGTTAGCCCATTTGGCTTTATCACTACCGGTCAAAGCAATTGTTCGGCGATGTAATGATGGTTGTGTGTGCCGATACTTGCTTTCCCTTTTCTGAAGTGCAGTCGAGAGCGAGCAAACATCGAATCCTTTCATCCGTCGTCTAATACCCAGTCATTCGTCCAGTCATGTCCTTAATCTACCTTACTTGCTAATCTAATTTTTTTGGTGCTTGCATTCAAGCGCGTCGTGCGTCGTGCCTCCGGCTCTCTCCTGCATGCGGTTTTTGTTTTATTTTTTTTTTTTTTGGTGGTTCACTTGGTATCCAGGTCCACACTGTTGTGGACAGGTATCATCACTATCTGACTCACTATCCGATTCATCTGAATCTTCATCATTACGAATAATTAAAGGTCTTACTTCATCAATAACTTGTTCTATTTCATATGCCCCTAAAATTTTTTTTTCAGTATGCTCAATACATTTCCGCCATTGTTCCTCATTGACTTGGTTTAGTGCATCTTGCCAGAGTTGTAAAACGCTGGCTTCGTCGGTGGGCTTACATGCATGTTTATCATAGTAGTTTTCAGTGATGCCCCACACCAATTCAATTGGATTGTACTGGCAGTGATATGGTGGTAGTCTTAGGACCTCATGACCATATTTTAGTGCCATTTGGTCAACGACAAATTTTTTCTCAGTAATGTGTTCTTTGCACTTATTTAAGAATTCAGCGTGTTCTATATTTTTCTCCGACAGCCACTTTCTTAAGTCTTCTTTTTTCCAGCTGCTTGTGGGAAACTTTTCCTCCTCTCTGGTGTGATACGAAGCATTGTCTAAGACTATTAATGACGGATTTTCCAGATTTTTTAATAATTTTTCCTCAAACCAATGTTCAAAAATATAGGCGTCCATATTTCCGTGGTAATCATCAGTTTTTTTTGTCAAAGAAAATATAAGACTAGCATTGGGTATAAAACCTTCCGTATTTCCTGCATGCAATATAATATATCTTTTGCCATTACTCGCACTAGTACTCGAATAGCATTTGGTAGAATCATCTTGCCAGGATGATTTGGTATTATTTCCTTTCGCAAAAATCCATGTTTCGTCAAGAAACACAAATTGTCTGGCAAATTCGGAATTCTTGTTTTTTAAATAGTTTCTTATAAATTTCCACCTTTTTCCAACAACATTGGACAGCTCGCACAACACTTTACGATTATTGGTTTTTTTGTATCTAAAACCCATAGCTTTTAATACTTTTGATAAACTGGTCAAACCCATATCACAAAGTTCTCTGTCCTTTATTTTTTGACTAAGTGTCTTTCTTGTAACATGTTCTTTTGCTTTGTACATGTCATAAATGATATTTCTGATTAAGATTTTAATACCTTGTGGCAAGTCGACGGTTTTCGGATGCAAACGAATCCTTTTATTTTGCTTACTTAATTCCTCCTCACTCATTTTGCGAACTCTTTGCAAGGTCCGTTCTGAAATTCCACAAGCTGCACTTGTCCTTTTTTGAACTGCCAGTACTGATGTAATTGTTCCCATGTTGATTTTTTCTAAAGTAAAATAATTTTCCACTTTCAACACAATTCGACGCTCACTCGGAGATAAAAACTTATATTTAGGTGTTCTATCGTTTTCTTGTACGTTATCCATTGTCACTATTGAAAACCGGAGATCGCTGAATACTAATAGCGAGATTTTTTGGAGCTCTCTGTATATATATATATATATATATATATATATATATATATATATATATATATATATATATATATATATATATATATATATATATTTATATATATATATATATATATATACGAGGGGGCGGGGCCTCGGTGGCAGGGCGTGTCGGTCATTGGCCGATGAGTCCGGTCAATGGAGAGCCTCGACTCCACAGACTGTTTACTATTTTTGCAAATATAACAGCTAAAATTATCCAGTTATGCGACCGCAAGGAATGGATGCACTCCTCGAGACAATTTTATTTGAAATAAAATTATAAAAGTTTTTTCAATAAATTATCATCACAAAGCATTCAATTTGCGTTTTTTCACGATTTATAAAAAAATTGTTTTGGTAGCGCTGATTTATCCTCAAGTACTACAGCCGACCAGTAGGAGGTTCGGTGCCACAAAGCAGGTAGAAAAGGGAAAGCATAACAGAGTGGCTTTAACTAGAGTCATAAATTATTTTTCGGGCGTTAATCCGAAATATGACAGGGTAAAACGACTTCACTTTATGTAGTAATTTAAGTTATACAAAATTGCTTATTGATCAATATTAATTGAATTGTACCATTTATACACATCATAATTGGTGTTTACTATATTTCCTGTATTATGTATTTTAAAGTAGTTGAATAAAGAGCTTTCTTATGAGACAAGCTTTGTATTTGCATAACAATTTAAAATTATTTTTCCAATTTATGGAAACGTGTCACCTCCAGTCTGCGGGAACAATGGATAAATTAACTATATGTCAGTCTCCTTAATTCAGGTTTAATATTTACATCCACCCCATCAAGCATGCGTTCTATAGTTAGGTAATGGGTATGTAAATTCGGTTTGATAGAGACGTATATGTGTTGTTGTATTACATACCTCTTCAACCGATATAATGTTTTGGTAGCAAATTAAAATAACAATGGACTATAATGATGTATATAAATTAATCATTATGTCTGAGTTAGGAAACAAAAACGCACGTGTACTAGCATTGTGGATCGACTATTCGCCAGGACATAATAGTTTATGCAAACTTTTGATTTGTTTTCTGAAAGCTACGGCAATTATTGTGTTCGAACCTTGTTAGTTGACTCATTCATTAGGGTTATTATATGGTTAATTTATAAACCCCTCCGTGGGCGGCTGTTATAGGACAGTAGAGTGCTTCACCAGGATAGGACTAAAAAAAATAAGAGTTGCAAAACATTCATAACTTTATTTTTGCGAAAAATTGGCCACGATAAAATATTTCAATAAGTTTCTATCATCTTTACAGCTTTTATATTAACTCTTAAACGCCCAAGGTGGGTAAAAAATGCCCATCTAATGCGTATTCCCTTGTAACATATTATTACATGTTCCAAATTTTTTCAAAAATTATTTAATGTTAAAAAGACGGCCATTTATCGAATGTTAATCTGGTTCTACCGATATTCTTAAAAATAAAAGTATCTTGAGTAGAATGTGGGTGGATACAAAATGTTACTTTACCCTTGGTAAAATTTGTTACTTGTCAATATTTTATTTTCAAATGCTTTGACACTTCAATTTTTATTTTCAAATGCGAATCTTACAATACAATTTGTATATACTAATGAAGTCACCACTTTCGTGTAAATGACGTCATCATTTTTTTTAAGGAATAATATATTTTTCTCTTCATTTTAACATTTCACAACAATAGACGATTACAAAAATATATATTAAGTATAGTCTAAAATAATTGGTTTGTGAATTATAGACAAACGTTATATCGGAAATTTTAAATCTAGAAGTTTGGTGTTTATTGAAAGTAAACTAAATGCACGACCAAATACTTACCATGTCGGGATAGTATTGTGAGGTTTTTTTCCTGGTTTTTCCCTCATAATTTACTATGGAATCACTAACAGGAGATTTTTACTGTCATCATGGCATGTGTTTGTCTTTTAAAAGACGAATTACATGCTATGATCTTTTCTGACGGATATTCTCAAGTTAAAGTTGATTTCATGTAATCGAATGAAAAGTCGTCCCAGGAACACAACTCAACAATATTAGCAATATCATTTTAAAGTTATCTACTTTAAAATGTATAATGTCTGTCTGAATTGTCAATATAAATGAGTCAGATAAAATTAAATTATTAGAATAATTTTTTCACCAACCAAAAAACAAAATTTATTTAATTTACTAATGTTTCTATTTTGAGAACGATTTCCGAAGTGAAAATTGAAACGTCAATAAACGTACTTTAACCTTTAATTGTGGCTTATTCCCATTTGAATTTGAATTATTTTAACACGCCACAAGAAAATAGCTTCAGAACAATATTGAATAAATGAATACCACATTCTATATATAGCGTTCATAGATTTCGAAAAGGCTTCTTTGATTAACAGCAGAATTGACCACAGATATACGGAACTAATAGCCAATATATATAAGGAAGCCAAAACAACAATTAAAGTATATGAAGGAACAAAATCAATACAAATAAATAGAGGCGTGAGACAGGGTGACAATATCACCGAAACTTTTCAATCAGGCTCTGGAAGATATTTTTAAAAGATTAGAATGGGAAGAAAATCGTATAAAAATTTGTGGACAACGCTTGAACCATCTAAGGTACGCTGATGACATCGCATTGATAACCGATAACAAAGAAGAATTATTTAAAATCATGAAAAACTGGACGTAGAAGCTGGAAAGATAGGCCTTAATATGAATCACAGCAAGACCAAAATTATAACAAATACAGATGAAGACATCACAATGAGGATCGGACAGGATAAAATGGAATAAGTTCAGGATTATATATATCTGGGTCAAACTATAAAACTTAACAAAGAAAACCAAACAGCAGAGATAAAAAGACGAGTTAGACTCGCATGGGCGGCATTTGGCAAACTAAGCTACATTCTTAAAAACAAAAGATATCCACAGCATCTTAAGACCAAAGTATACAATCAATGCGTACTTCCTGTTCTCACTTATGGTTCCCAAACGTAGACATTTACAAAAGCAAACATGGACAAAATCATAAAAACCCAAAGAAAAATGGAAAGACAAATGTTGCACATAAGACTAATGGATAAAAAGAAAAACGGGTGGATAAGGGAGAAAACAAAAGTGAGGGATGTTAGACAAGAAGTTGCAAAATTGAAATGGAGATTTGCCGGACACAATATAAGACAAAAAGAAGACCGATAAAATAAAATTCTTATAAGTTGGAGACCGTGGGAATATAAACGAAGCAGAGGAAGGCCCCAAATGAGATGGGCGGATAAATTTCAGAAGCACGTGGGCTCTAGGTGGATAACTGCAGCGACAGACAAAGAAGAATGGAAAAGGTTTAAGAAGGTATATGTCCAAAGATGGACCGAAGAAGGCTAATTAGATAGATAGAAAAATGAAATCAATTGTTTAAAATGCGTGCCATTGACTTCTAGGTAATAACCAAGACGGTTTCTAAATTCCTCCAACACTCCAGTTAATGTTTTGGGGCGAATTAGTTGTAACCTATTGAGAATTCTTTCTTTCAAATGTTTGAGATTAGGCCTATAGATTTAAGATAACCCCGAAAGTAAAATCAAGAGGTGTTAGATTAGAAAATCTTGCGAGCCACTCTATAAATTCTCTCCTTCATATCCATCTGTTGGGAAAAATATTATCTAAATAATCACGTATCGCATTCAGGTACTGGATTAATATCATTCTCAATAACTACGGTATTCTTCTTCTTTTGTCGTTCTTCTTTCTGAAAATATATTTTCTTGTTCTCTCTCTATCAACCGAGCTTATTACCATTTTTCTCGGACCTCTTTGATCTAATAAAAATTCTCGTTTATCGAGAGGCACTTTTTGAGATTTGCTACAAAGGCAATTTAGTAGAGTATTACATTTGCATGCTGCAAGATCGAAAATAGTTTTACTTTTCTCCTGAATTTTATTTTGGCAAGACTTACTGTTTTGCCTGCTCTTAAATGGCTTCATAAGCTTTTTGTATTTGTCGTGGTAGGATTTTAAAAGCTGAATTATTCTTGTACATGAAACTATTGGAATTGAAGCCTTTTCCCATATTTCCTCCAATTTCATGGCAACCTCTTCGGCGATAACGGAAAACGCTGGCTCTTTCTTTGTAAGTTTTTGTTTAGCCTCTTCCAAGCACAAAATTTCATCACTTGTTCAAACGTCGGTAACACATTTTCAGGAATATTTGATGGTTGTCCAAAAATGGCGCAGTGCACAGCACATCTTGTTTTTATTCCCGACGGTCCTGGCTTATACATTTTAAAAAATCTTGAGTTTACAAACAACAATAACAGCAAAGTAATGCACTGCATCAAACAAGCGAAAATTACACTCACGGATTGTGTGACACAGATGCTAGACGCTTACTGATAAGGTAATCGGGCAGTCTGGAGCCCGATCTATACGGATTTATACGATACGCATGGTTGCCGATTTTGTTTCATTAGTACTATCTGTAGAACATAATTCGGATGGAATTCCCCGATTTTTAGATTAAGGGCCGATTTTTCGAACGATAATAAAAACTTGATTGTAATCAAATAAGTAGTTAATTACAATCAAATACGTCACAGCAGCTGTCAAAATTATTAAAAATTGCTTATTATTATTGATTTGTAAATAAAAACATGACATTAACATCAGAAAGAGTTTAATTATGGTTTATTTTAAATTAAAACGTAAAATAATAAAATTGAATAAAAGAAATCAGTCAACATAACCTCAAAATGTGACGTATTTGATTTTAATTAAATATTTGATTACAATTAAATTTTGATTAGTTCGAACGTTCGAAGTTCGAACAATCGGTCCAAAGAGACTGGGCCGATATCAAGCACAAAATAATCTGGGTAATTCCCTCCGAATTGTCTTGCAACGGATAGTATTATGAATTTTCGAATAGCAGATATTAGTAGAAATAGACGTTTTGCGGTAATTTTCAATGGGGTTGGGGGACACTAAAATTTTAAATATCGTTTAAATGTGTAATTTACAAAAAATCCAAATAAGATAAATTGACATTTCAATAAAAATTAGATATTTTTGAATTATTTAGTTCAAGGTCGTTGGGGGGGGGGCAGAAATTTCGTTTAGAAAAAAAAACTAATATGCTAAAAAATAACACTAGCAACTTTTTCACACTATTAGATACAACATTTCCAACTTTTATTTTTTTCGATGCACCCTACTGCCCGTGTTGTAAATTTTTTTAAATTTTTAATTAATCTTCGTCACGATAGCAAAAGATTATAAATAAAAATTAATGAAAAACTTTTTTCTGTTTAAACTATCTCAGGAGTGATTTTTTGACACCCTGTAGTACCTAAATCTGTCATGTATAAACGCAAAAATACATTGAATTTACCCCTCCCGTATTTTATTACATTTTAAGTGTAAATCTTCTAGCATCATTATAAACCAAAACATAAATTTCTGTTGTGTTGACACTTCCGAAACAACTAAATCAAAATAGTCTACCCTTCAAGCTACTCCGTTGGCACTTACTGTGAAACAAGTAATAGTAAGATTCATTCTGCTCCGATACACACCCTGTTTCAAACTTTACCTAACTTTTCGGTTTCAAGGAACTGTAGTTTCACCCCTTTTACTTCCTTTCGAATGTGTTCCTTGCGGAATTGGAAATATATTATTTCGTAGGGTTCAACTACGAAGAAGTTGATATTTTAGAGTATGGGTCGATTCTTTGATTTTTAGATTGGTTTATAATACATACTTTATCTTTTAGTTTTTTTCTACGTATTTTTTAAATAGTTTTTTACTTATATTCACATTCTAGCAAAACTAAATTATCGTTTTTTCTTTCAAGCAAGAAAAAAAGATAGTACAGTAGGCGCTAAAGTAGACCCTCATTATCACTCATTTCTACACTCGCGATCATAAAATCCGGGTCACCTTGAAAATTTTATTGAATATTTTTGCATATGTATTGGTGCAGTAATTTTTAGCTAATGAATTTTTTATTTGCCATCAAGGTTTGTTTTGAAAGAAAAAAAAAATCGGTTTTTTTATTGTTTTTATTGAAAAAGCAGAAAACAAACCTAGCGGTCCTATAGCCATTACCCGAGAAGATAGTCCAGAAGAACAAAGTCTTCTCCTGACTGTTGCAACGCTAACATTGCAATTTCGTACTTCCTGTAGACGATTTCGATGCATAACCGCAGTTGAGGTTCGGTTTCGTAAAGCCTGAAACATAAGGAAACGGTCATCTCGTGCCGTGGTAGTTCTTCTTCGTCCAGATCCAGGTCGTCTGGTTAGCAAACCCGTCTCCTGAAAGCGTTGAAGCACTCGTTGAACCGTAGAAAGGCTTACGCCAACAGTTCTTGCGACTTGCCGTTGAGTATGACCGTCTTCCACAAGCGCAACAATGCGTGCCATTTCAACAACAGTCAAAGGCATTTTTGGCAAAAAATAAACAATAATAAACACTAATAATGGCACTAATACACACTAATGGTGGCAATAATAAACGTTTGTTTGTTGCGTTTGAACAGAAAGTTGAAGCACAAATGAGACATTTAAAACAAGCGGCAGTTACAGGTACTGTTCATTTTGGGAAGTGTATAGTTTTCCGCGAAATCGGCATTATTGGAATTCTTTGTTACAAAGGAAACCACTAAGGCGACAACCATTTTCAGAAACATGCATTAGTTTTTATTTGTGTTATTATTATTTACGATAAAGCTCGTTAAAAATGAAATAACGGTGATTTTCAAGGTGACCCGGATTTTATGATCGCGAGTGTATTATCAGAGTTTCAAAATGGCTGCTAGTAGTTTAACAGTCATCATAACGACGGAATTAAATAAATTGAAAAAGAATGAACTTGACATTTTAGTTAATTTGAAGTTACCAGTGATACTGACAAACATTCAGTTCATAAATTATGTAAATAAACTTAGTGATAAAGCTACGAACTTAATACAGAGTATAAAGAAGACAAAGTTCATAACACGAGTGAAAATTTATCTTGCCGTTGTGGAAGACTTGGGAAAGATCATGACGCTATTAAAAAATAACTTGAAATCGTAAGTAGACTTTCTTATCAACTTGAAAAAAGAACTCAAGAACAAGAAGATTTAATATTATTGCAATAATAATTTTGCAACATGTACCGCCACCTACCAGTAAAATATCAGTTTCTATTAAAACATCAACAACAAATGCAAATTCTAGAAAAAGTAAATATAAAATAAATGAGCAAAAAATTGTGTCGGCTAGTGAACCTGAACAAAAACCTACTGAACAAAATATTGGTTCAAATACAAAACCAGTAGGAGATTCCGAAAGGAATTCCCCGAAAAATTTCTCCTAATTTTAATACACTCCCTCGACGGGGGCATCTGCACGTTTCACGTGTCATTGCAGATATGAATTCAAATGGTTTGAAGGATTTTTTAAAAGAAACGGCGCCTGAAATATGTTTTGATTGTGAGGAATGGAATAGAACTGATAAGCAAGCATCTATAAAGTGTCCTTCCCTTCAGAAAGTCTAGACAATGTATACAACCCATCTATATGGCCCAATGGATCTGTCGTAAAGAACGCAGTCAGCAGACAATTCATAACTTTGACTATAGCTACAGATGTGGCTGCAGCAGAGACACGGGAAGAAAACTCCTTTGTAATCAAACATATCGGGACTCTACAAAACTGTAGTGGAAATGCAGCAGTCCGCACAAATGGAAACAATCTAGATCGAGACGTAGGAAGTTTAGAAGTTCCTGAAAAACTAATTCATGTTTTGAATAGCGAAAGCCTGGTGAGTATGTTCTATGTTAATGTTCAATGTTTAGCAAATAAAGTACAAATGATAGATTTATTTTAGTTGGAATTTACCTTCAATGTTGTTTGCTTCTCAGAGCACTGACAGAGTGAAGCAGATCTCCGATACATAAACATCGATGGGTATTTACTTGCTATTTTATAGCAGTTTCTGTAGGAAAAATAAAAAGAACGGTGGTACTATAATATATGTTAAAAATACTTCGAAGCTATTAACTCTGATAAATTTAATATAGAACAAACATCTGAATTTTGTGGAATTGTTCTACAAGATATTAACACGGTTGTATTGGCAGTGTATAGATCGAGTAAATGTAACGATTTTAAGTCTTTTTTTACAAATTTCGAAATTTTATTAGCTTCCATTATGAGGCCAAATTTAAAAGTAATAGTTTTTAATATTAATTTTATTGCGAAAACGGCAAATACTAGTGAGCTGACTTCTATAATATCATCATTTGGAATAAAACAAACAATCCATGACTATACTAGAATTACTGATACATCTGCCACATGTATAGACAATATTATGACAAATGTTGAAGAATATCAGTTTCGGTAAAAATGTTCTTGAACCTTGTTTATCTGATCATCGCGGCCAGTATATCAGTATAAGCTTAACATCAATTCAGCAAAAGTCGAGTGTTTGCACTAGAGCCTTTACGCAAAAGGGTATCTTAAAAATGCGGAACTTTTTATCCGTGTTAGACTGGAACATTTTTAACAAAAATCTTGATGTAAATTACCTAGCAACGTTTCTAATAGATAATTATAATCTTGCAGTGTCGCAATATTTTCCACTAAAAAAACTGGTTATCAAAGAAAGAAGATGTCCGGTAAACTGGTTCAATGACAACTTAAAAAATATGATAAATCATTTGCAAACATATAAAATATGTGCTGATTCTACTAAAAACCCAGTACATTGCAGCGAATATAAAAGATATAAAAATCATTACAATGCCAAGTCAAAAAGAACGAAAAAGCTGGCATATGATCAATTGATATTATATTAACTTCAAAGAGTAGATCCAAGACGCGTTAGAAGGTAATTAACTATGAGCGAAATAAAACAAATGGTTTACATAATTCAACAACCAACATATCTTGTGACTCTTTCAATAACTTTTTTGTTGAAATTGCTGAGAATATTATACCAATATACCAATATTGTGTATATAATAATGACCAAGAAGTATCCACAGTTATAAAAACATTAAAAAATTCAAATTGTTTGGATACTAATGAGCTAAACGCATTTTTTATCAAAAGCACTAGTGAAATAATTACTAAACCTTTAACAGATCTCATTAATAGTATTTTTTCAATCGGGATATTCCTAACTTCATTTAAATACTCCAAGATTGTTCCTATTTTTAAAAAGGGCGATCATGACCTTGTAGACAATTATAGACCAATTTCCATCGTTTCAATATTCAGTAAAATAATCGAAAAAATTCTGAAGCGTCTTATATCGTACTTTGAAACAAATAACTTTTTTACTAATTCACAATATGGGTTTAGAAAGGATCGTTCCACAACGACTGCACTTTTAGATGTGATGAGTGCCATAGTTGATGGCCTTGAGAAGCATAATCACTTTGCCATAACGCTGTGTGATCTTTCAAAGGCCTTCGACTGTGTTTCTGATGATATTTTGCTGATGAAGAGGTACTCCTTTGAAACTAATTTCATCGTATCTAAAGGATAGATACCAAACAGTCAAGTACGGAAATTGTCTCTCTGAATTTAAGCAGATAAAGCATGGAGTTTCACAGGGATCAGTTCTGGGCCCTCTATTATTTATAATATACGTTAATGACTTGCCCAATTTCATGGGGTTCATTTAAAACAGTTTTATTTGCAGATGAGACTACTTTTGTTTTTTCTGATCAAAAAAGTTCAGTTTTAGAAACCACTATGTAAATTCCAATGCTCAATCATGGTTCTTAGCAAATAAACTTAAACTAAATGATAACGAAACTCAAAATTTAATTTTTTCGTCTACTTTCGACGTGAGTGTTGAAAAAAATAATGTCAAATTGTTGGGCATAACAGTTGACAACACATTGACTGGGTATAACCATATTGACCATCTCAAAGGTAAACTTTCTAGTACCTTATTTTTACTCAGACAATTAAAACTTGTTACAAGTTTTTTTATTTAGCGTATGGACTTTCACAGTACGATAAATATACAAATACAATAATATATACATATATATTAAATATATTATTTAAACACTAAAGATAGAATGAATGACACTAAATATTAATGTCCAATTTAGTTGGAAACCCTGAGTTGGGGTGGATAATATAGTCCGATTCTACTGTTGGCATCCATCTTGTTGTCCATTGCCTATATATATCGTAGGAATTACCAATTTTTCGGGCAGATCGTATTGGAGGATTTCTAGATCTCAGTCGCTGGTGCTCTTTTGAGATGTCTGGGATATCTTGATGTATTGGTAATTGTACCTTGGCTACAATTTTCTGGTACTCTCTCACTAATGCAATATTGCTCAGAGTAGGCAGCCATCTCACTGGCGTTGGTTTTATTGTTCCAGTGATTATTCTCATGGTTTGGTTAAGTTGGACATCGATTTTGCTTGTATGTGCACTATTTAGCCATACTGGTGCACAATATTCTGCCACTGAAAAAACCAAAGCTAGAGCAGAGGTCCGAAGATTATCTGCAGAAGCACCCCAAGTTGTTCCAGCAAGTTTTGATATTAAGTTATTTCTTGTTCTTAGTTTACCGGCTGCGTTTGTAAGATGACTTTTGAAGGTGAGTGTTCTATCAAGTGTGATGCCTAGATATTTGGGGTTGTTGTTATGTTTGATAGCTGTATCATTTAGAGTTACATTGAGAGTATCGCTCGCAAGTTGATTCGACAGGTGAAAGAGACAGGTTTCAGTTTTGCTTGTGTTAGGACGTAAGCGCCAGTTCTTAAAATAGTTACTTAGTGTAGTTAAGTCCTCGTTTAGAGCTCGTTCTCCTGCTTCTTTACTATTATCTTGGAAGCCAATGGCCAGGTCGTCAGCATAAGCAAATTTTCTCGAATTTGTTTCAGGTATATCTGCTGTAAAAAGGTTAAATAATAAAGGAGCTAGCACTGAGCCTTGAGGTAAGCCGTTGTTAAGTTTTCTAACGTTACTCTGTGCATCATTCATATATACCTGAAACAGTCTGTTAGTCAGTAGATTGTTTATCAGCTGACAAGTTTTGAGGCAAGGTATGATTTTCATCAGCTTATAAATAAGGCTCTCTCTCCATACAGTGTCATAGGCAGCCGTGAGATCTATAAATGTTATGGCAGATTTTTCGCGTCTTTCAAAGCCAGCTTCAATAAATGTAGTTAAGGACCGCACTTGGTCACAGCAACTTCGTCCTCTTCTAAATCCAGCTTGTTCAATTGGTACAGCATCCTCAATGGTGTTACATATTCGGTTATATAAAAGTCGTTTTAGTACTGAGTAAGGCAATAGGCCGGTAACTTTCAGGCAGCTTGTTGTCTTTGCCAGACTTCTGGATTGCGATAATTTTTGTTCTTTTGAATTCTGGGGATAGCACAACTGTATTCACAATGTCGCTAAAGAATTTTTTGAGCCACTGTCGTGTTTTTGTACCAGTGTGGACTATAAACTCAGGATACATTCCATCGAAGCCTGCTGCTTTTCCTGTTTTAGTTTGGTTAAGCGCTTCGTTTATTTCATCCAATGAGAAGGCACGTGAGTATTCTGATGTTGCGGGAGTATTTGCTTTAAGTTGTTTAAGAGCTCTTTTTACGGTAGATGTATGAGTTTTCTCAGATGGAGCTCGGGAGTTCTCAATTATTCTATTGGCTATTTTATTTGGCTCAATTGTTGATTTGTTTAAGTGTTGCGCTCTGCTTGCTTCGCCCAGTTTGCGGATCAGTCCCCATGCCTTTCGACTGGAACGTGAGAAATCAATATGTTCTACGGTAGACTTCCATTTATTAAGTCTTGTTGAGTCCAGTGACTTCAGTAAGTTGTCACCAATTTCGGGATCTTCTGATTTCAAAAATTCGTCAATTGTTACAAGTGTTGATACCTTAAAAATAACGTACTTTTCTCTTTTCCATTCATTTTTAAGCTATGGTGTTATTCTGTGGGGAAACTCTTGCAATGCCCTAACAATATTTAAATTGCAAAAAGAGCAATAAGAATAATTGCAAAAGTTAGCTACTTGAAATCTTGCAAACCGTTGTTTATTGAATATAAGATAATGCCCTTGCTAACATTATGGCTATACAGCGTTAATGTAGAAATACATAAAAACGCTGATTCTTTAATTAAAGACTCTGACTTACATAACTATAGCACACGAGGTGCAAAAAACATTAGAACATAAAGTATCGTTTGAGTAAATCACAAAAAAACTCAATTGACTATAATATATACAATGTCCTACCTAAGGATTTAAAACAACTTTGGATGAATAAATTTAAAGTAAGTCTGAAAAGATACCTTTTGATATTTGCTTTTAATTCTGCTAGTAAATACTTTGATCACTTCAAGGCAGTAACATGATTATTTATTTTGTATATTTATTATGTTATGCGCATTAATGTATTTTTATCTTCTATTGTATTATGTGTATGTTATATATTATCTTTTTTACTTATACATATAATTGACTTACTACAAACAAATGTAAAATTTGTAAACGTAGTTAAATAAATCTTGAATCTTGAATCTATCTGATCATGCTTTCCAGAAGTATATCTGTTTATGTTTATAATGTTTATACCGACATTATTAAGAAATTTTATGTAAATTAATTTGAGGCAATATTTAGTTTATTTGTTTAAAAAATGTCAAAATTTGGGCATAAATAAAAAAAGTTATTTAACGTTTTAAAACGACCATTTTTTATACACCCATGTGTAAATAATTTTTGACTTAGCCAATTTATAGAATAATATTAAGAAAAACATTATTTTTGTAATAAATTCAACATCAAGATCTCTCCAAATTGAAACACAATCTCTATATTGATATATAATTTGACATCGCACATGTAAACAATAATTAGCCCCACATTACATTATTTAGACAATATCTGCTAATGATGTTACGTAGAGCCGAAGGGGCCAAGAAGGGCTTTCAACGTCTTCTTGAAAATCCGTAACAGAGCGGAGAAGAGCGACGCCGGCATCGGCGAAAAGCAAATGGCAAACAATCGTTCGAATTATCTATTCTATCTTTGATTTGAGAATACATTAATGAGACAATCGTGAGATGCCCTCAGCTTCCATTACCTTGATGACAAAGCCATCTTAATCCAAGATACGCTTCGTGAACAGCCTTAAGCTAAGGGCTCTAATTGTTATCATTTACCGCGAGCTGCCTTTCTTCCTTCCCTTAAAACAGTGGTGTGGCTCTGAATATGTATGAGAGTTTTCAATGCCGTATTTATAAGTATTATTTTTAAAATTAAAATGTAAAATTAAAAAATATAATTATATATTTACAGATAACGCATCAGAAACTTATTTTGAGTACAAACCATAAATATAGAGCTGTAATAAACTAACGTGGAGATCATACTTTATAGTAACGTTAATTTTTGTTCAAAAGCCAAAAAGTTTTAAAAAAACAAATTTTTTTTAATATCTATTATATGTATATATATATATATATATATATATATATATATATATATATATATATATATATATATTATATGTAGTTAGGCTTTCCTTAATGTCCTAAATTCCTTTTAATAAATTTCATGATTTTGGATTTCTGGGGGCTTATATTAAGTACCATATTTGAATTCTATTGTTACGAAAGTCAGAGCCTGCAGATCCACAAGGAAGGAGATAAGACTCCAACTGCGAATGGCCTCTAGCCATTTGCGTTGAGAATGTATTACCTAATAACATTACATATATATTGGGGTTCTAAGGAGTAGTGATGCGCAATACAAGGTGTTGCTTCCTGATAACACCTCTAGCCACTCCTACTCAATTCCTATCCTCACCGCCAAGAAGTGTGGTTTAATCGCACGGGTGAACCCCGGCAAACCTGAGCAACCTTACCAGAGATTGGGTAACCAACCCCAGTGGAAAGTAGGGTCAGGGCTGACGAGGAAGGGAGAAATGGTCCTCCGAAAAGGGGGTTGGGCGATAGGCCAGTAACCTATTCTTGTAAAAAAGTACTAATACGAAACCTTCAGATAGGCCTCGGAATGGACGGATATCAAGACGACGACTCTGGCAACGGAATATGGAATTTACGCTGAGAACATGTAATGTCAGAACGCTAAATAGACCAGAAGCACAGAGGATCCTTCTACACGAACTGAAAAGATATAAAATAGAAATCACTGCAGTACAAGAAACTAGATGGGAAGATGAAGTCGATGAGGATGCCAAGAACTGCCTGGGAACGCGTTCATGAAAAAGAACAGCGGTAAATCGAGATGATTGGAGAAGCCTGTTGAAGGAGGCCAAGGCCCGATTTGGGCTGTAGCGCCATTGGATGGATGGATTACATATATATTATTATAATATTGCATATATCTCACGGCTCGTCAACATGCAATCTATGAACCTGTAGCTCGTTTTTGCTACTTCCTTCAGCCGAATTAGTCTTGTGATTACATTGTAGGGGGTATTGTCAAATACTCCCTTTAGATCTATAAATGTTCCCAGAATCATCTCTTGGTTTTCCAGAACGCACTTCACCCTCTATATGAGATGATGTAGTACCGCATGCTTAAGGATTCCTACTTAATACGCATACTGCCCTTGATTTACGAGACTTTCAATCAATACATCATCTCTAATACGCCTATCGAGCAATTGTTATAGAGTTTCAGTACAAACTGGATCAAAAAACAGTACAAGCAACTGGATGTCCTTGAGACGGGATTCCTCAAGGACGTCCAGTGTCCAGTTTACCAGGTTTGGATGTAAAAGCTACCACTATGAGCTTTCATGGTCTTGGTATGTCCCTAGTTTTATACTAGCCTGTAGTATATTTATGCAAAGTAGATAAACGATCGATGTAATATTATCATTAGAAGGCAGCTGATGAAAATATATAGGAATAGTGAAAGAAATTCGCATTAATTTTGATAAACTATCTTAAAAGGTTCTATGGTGGACACTGAACTGAGGTGTCAAGACTGGCTAGGCAACCTTACCATATCTGCAGCCTACTGTCCTCCTGGCAATCCATTAACGAAAACAACTTTAATACCTACTTTAGTTCTCTTGGACACAAATTCATAGCAGGAGGAGACTTTAACTGCAAACATCACCACTGGGACTCTAGGGTAATCACAACAAGTGGTAGACAACTCCTGAAATCAATAATGGGAAACAACCTACAATATATATCTACAGGAGAACCAACTTATTGGCCTATAGATCCAAATAAAACACCCGATCTCTTAGATGTCTGTGTAATTAAAGGTATATCTATTAACTACCAATAGAATCATGTTGGGACCTTTCGTTAAACCATTCTCCGATTCTAATTGACCTAGACACCAAAGTCATACTTAGAAGTAAGCCTTCAGTCCTAACCAATAACCAAACAAACTGGAACATATTTCGAAGTGCACTTACAGAACAAATACCAATGAACTTGCCACTCAAAATAGAAATACAAATTGAAAATGCTGTACAATATCTTACTACTTCCATACAAAAGGGGGGATGTAGTGCTACTTCTGAACAGACAATATGGAAGGAAAGCATAAATTGTTCTCTGAGTGCAAAAAGCTTGGTGAATAGAAAAGAAAACTAAGGAGAAAGTGGCAAAACACACACGCACCTATTGACAAAGCAAACCTAAACAGAATTACCAGAAGAAAATTTAAAAGGGCCACAAGACACCATACCTTCTTTAAAAAATGCTAAAGGTAAATGGGCAAAAACAGATACAGAGAAATTCAATACATTCGCAGAACATCTTTCAAAAGTATTTAGTTCATTTACCAGAGAAGTGCCTGTAGAACAAGAAGAACCACTTTATTCTTTTCTTGATGCTCCATATCAAATGGAACTACCAATCTCCCAATTTAACATTAAAGAAGTAAAACAGATAATAAAAAATGAGATAAAACATCACAAGGCGCCAGGATACGATCCCATTAGAGGTAAGGTCCTTCAAGAACTAACCCATGGTTGCTACAGAATAATTACAATGATCTTCAATGCTATGTTAAGTCTGCACTACTTTCCTTTGCAATGGAAAGTGGCACACATTATACTCATTCAAAATCCTGGTAAAGATCCAAATGATGTCAACTCATACCGACCGATTAGTATACTCCCAGTCATTTCAAAGGTTTAAAAAACTTCTGTTGAGAAAAATCAAAAAAAAATTGGACAAAAAGGATCTTATACTTGACTATTAATTCGGATTTCGTAACCAACACGCTACAGTAAAACAAGTTCACAGATTATACACAACAATAAAAACTAGTCTCGAGCACAAGAAATACTGCAGCCTTTTTAGATGCCTCTCAAGCTTTTGACAAGGAGTGGCACACAGGACTTCTGTACAAGTTGAAGAAAAACCTGCCTTACACTTACTTCAAACTGCTTAAATCATACCTTACAGAAAATATCTAGTAAGGTATAGTGAAGCCCACGCTAAACTGCCCCATTAAATCTGGTGTGCCTGTGGGTAGTGTGCTCGGACCGATCTTGTACCAGTTATATACGGCTGACTTACCAACAAGCAATAACCTTAAGCTTGCAACATCTCATAGTAATTCAGTAATAGCATCAGAGATACTGCAACTACATCTAAACAAAACTAATAAATGGTTTAAACTCTGGAGAATTAAAATAAATCTCTCAAAGTCAAGTCCACACTTATTAAATTTACTCTAAGAAGAGGTATATGTCCACAAGTTAACCTTGATGAATATCCTTTACTCCAAAAGTATGACGTAAAATATCTAGGCATTCATCTGGACAAAAGATTAACATGAGCCAAACATATATGGACGAAACGACTAAAACTAGGAATTTTATACAGAAAACTTTACTGGATGCTGGGAAAAAACTCACACCTATCGATCGACAACAAGCTGCTGATATACAAAGTTATAATAAAACCTGTTTGGTCATATGGTTCGCAGCTCTAGGGATCAGCTAGCAAATCTAATGTTATGAAAATACAAAGATTTCAATCTAAAACTCTAAGAACAATCGCTAATTCCCCTTGGTATATCCTGAATGACGCCTTACATAGAGATCTCCAGGTACTAACAGTCTCTGAAGAGTGCAAAAGAATTTCTGAACAATATCAAAAAAGGTTGCGCGTGCATCTCAACACCCTGGCATACAATCTTCTTCACAACCAACAAGCGAAGAGATTAAAGCAGTATGATCCCTTAGACCTACCAACCGTTCCTGACAGTGTCTACAGTAGTGGAAGCTATACCTTCAACAGCGCCCAGCCATTGTGATCTGTGCCGTTTTTAGTATTCGTGTTCGCGTATCGGTGTATTTGCGCATTCCACCGGTTAAAAAGGTAATATTTGTGTTATGATGCTTTACATCTCTCTGACATTGTAAAGATAAACAATTTTACTTATTGTTTTTATGGTGAAACAGATTGTAAAAAATCTAAGATGTTAATACAAAAAAGCTATGTTTAAGGTATGGTGATAAAAGTTAATAAGAACAAAGACTACAATAGTGGCTCTTGAAGGAAAAGGTATTGAGCTTAATAGGACAAAAACAGCGAATTTTGATTGTTCATTTAAAGATGGAGTTACTATTATATGAAGATACCTTTATATGGTGAAATTATTGTGAAAAATGATATTTTAAGTAACTAGGATCGAAAGACAAATTCTAGATGACTGCCATAAAATCAACTACATTAAATGGCATTGAATATTGACTGCAACTTACAATGACTGCATATTTCAGAAATCAGAGTGCTTAGATAAAAAAGCGAAATAAGTAAAGATGATTAGGACACTTTCAATGATAAATTATGAAATGATATTGACTCAAAACGAAGAATTGCTAATTTTCATATAAGACAAAAATTTATGGAGGAAGGTAATTAGTGGAAGGTAAAAAAACATAATGATGTTATGATGTATAAAATAATACATCATGAACACATCGCTTTTACAGTTCTACATTTATAAATCTCTTTTTACTTTGTTTTATATTCTATAATTTGATTTACGCAAACTCCTCTACGCCACTGTTTATCGCACTTTCGTCTCACTTTATCAAGGGCTTAGCTAGGTGCCGATGCAATGTCTTATTCTTCGAACTACTTAATATTAATACATCCATTGGTTTGAGTGTGCTTTTAAGAGGCCGTGACTGGCGGACATTTGCCTCTGTCTTTGATGTTGATGTCATAGCTTTGTATAAAATTCGATCAAAAGGGTTGGTTAACAAAGCACGAATTTATTCATAAAAAGAGGAGAAATATGTAAAGCTTAAATAATATAAACACTTAGACATTAGAGGTACTTAGAATTGCTAAAAGGTATTTTTTATCCTTTATTAAGCTCATAGTAACGTTCGTCAATAAAATTTTAAAACAAAGGTTTGTTCACTCTGCGTAGACATTCAAGATAGATAATCAGATAGACAATCTAGATAGACAAGAAAATAACAAGAAATCAAAAATGTAGTTGAAATGTGATATTTTGAAATACTATTAGGCATTATTTATGCCTGAACGCCTCTAAGGCCTTATCTTTTCTAGTCAAAGGTGGCAACGATATCTCTTGGAGTTCCGAGAGTCGAAAGGCTCAAAACAATGTGACTTTACTAGGTAATTGTAGTTCGCTACGATTGTCGCACGAGCCTTACTTCCGTTGAGATTATCGGTTTACGGTGGGATCGATCCTTGCCAGTAGACCAGATCTTTAGACGGACGAACATGGGTATTATAATATTTTCGATGTTGGAACTCGGAATTGTCTGTAGACGACTTACGTACCTGGCAGGGTGTTGTACCTGGTAGAGCAGTTACGCTGCGATCTATTGAGACTCAGCCCTCAGCTTGGGGATTCGTCTTGTCGGTTAGACGAGACCCCTGATATTAAAAAATAAAGAAAGAAAGAATAGGCATATTAAAAAATTGCAAAGTAAATGGTTTGAACGCTCACCACTGGGAAGAAAAAACAACCAACAAAGAAAGAAAGTTAATTGAGCATATCTTTTCGATAAGGCTTTACAGGATTCAGTCCACGGTATAAAAATAAACAACATCCCAATTAACAACCCACTTCTTCTCCTCAACAAATTCTAAATCAGGTAATTCAAAAGGGGACTAGGAAGACGCAAACTTCGTGGTTGAAAAATATAAGAGACATATTTCCGCGGAAATTACTGCCGGAAGTAGATCACAAATTATTATCATCACACCTCTGCGACTTAACACTGTAGTTATCTTTTCTCAAATAGTCAACCTCCAAAATGCACAACTTGCAATGTAGTAGACACTGTCTTAAAATATATAAATCAGAGACATTTTTAAAATTTCCCAAATAACCTGAAAACATTACAATTTAGTAGGTTATTTAGAATGTATTTACATTTTACACTCTCGGGAGAGCCTGGAACTCCTAGAGAGCGCGTCCCCGGGTGGCGGATAGGGGAAAGCCCTCACCAGCATCAGCTGGCGGGTAGGTGGGAAATAAAATACCATCTGCGGACCAACAGGTAGGGCAGACGATACTCTTAAGCTGCAGTGAAAGCAAACCGTCTAGGAGAAGGAAAGCTCCAAAATCAAACCCTGGTCCTCCAAGTTGGGGGTTGGGACATCGGGTTAACCACTCGATACTCGTCAAAAATGGTAAAGGTTAAAAACTCCAAAATCCAGCCTCGGAACCGGACAGATATACGACGACGAAAAATGCTACGGAACAGGAAAATGACTTTTGCTACATAGAACGTCCAAGGGATCTCAAAGAAAACTCCAGAAATCTTAGAAGAACTAAACAAAATGAAGATAGACATAGCTATTATTACGGAAACGAAACGGAAAGGACAAGGATCAGAAAACCTAGGTAAATACGATCATTTCTACACCGGAGTCACAAAAGAACGTAGAGCTCAACAAGGAGTCTCCATTATGATACACCGTCGCTTTAGAAAATACATCACATCATGGGAAGGTATCAACGAAAGAATGATAAAAATGAATATATGTATAAAAGGATACAGACTGACCATTCTGGGCATATATGCAATCAATGACGATGCTATTGTAAATGTGAAAGATAACTTTTTTGAACAACTAAATGAAGAAATCACAAAGGTGGGTAACACAAGAGAAATAATAATCTTGGGAGACCTCAACAGCAGAGTCGTAAAAAAGAACAACGATAAAGTAGTAGGTAGATATGGAGAAGATAATACAAACAATAACGGAGAAAGGTTAATAGATATATGTGATCAGAATGGACTCAGAATCATGAATGGATATTTCCAACATAGAAACATTCATAAATATACGTGGACTCAGGAAACCCGAAACTTAAAATCAGTTATAGACTATGTCATCCTTAAACAAAAAAGTCGACTGAAAACAAAAGACGTAAGAGCATGTAGAGGACCCACTTGCGGCAGTGACCACTACCTTCTACGTTCAGATATTTCATTTCCACATAAAAGAGAACAGAAAACACCGCAAGATAACCATACAAAGGAGCAAGTACAAGAAGTACGATACAATTTGAATAGTTTACACCAAGAAAGTGTTAGAAAACTATATAAACGTAGACTGGAACAAAAACTAATTGAAACGGAAGATAATACCAGGAATGTTAATCAGTTATACAAAACCATCAAAGAATGTATACACGCCGCTGCCCTAGAAGCACTAGGGCGATATGAAAAGATCGGACAACAAAAACCATATTGGTGGGATCAAGATATTTCGCAGGAAATAACACAGAAAAGAAAATTGTATCAAAAATATCTGAACACAAGAAATGTGGAAGACAGAATCGAAAACAAAAGAATGCAAGCGATGGTCAGAAGAAAAATATGCCAAAAGAAAAATGAATCCTGGGAAAAAAAGTGCACCATGATAAATACATACATTGGTGGAAGCCAAAGTTCAGAAAGCTGGAAACTGTTAAAAAAATTTAAGAAACAACAGAAAAAGAGATATTATCCAGTCCATATCACCGCAAACTTGGGAAGAATACTTTAGAGATTTACTAACAGAGGCAAGAGAGCCCTTCAAACAGATAGAGAACTATGGTTTACAAGGCGTCAGGCTGATAGGGTCACCAATCAGAATAAATGAGAGAGAAGTCGAAACCGTATGCAGACATCTAAAGAATGGCAAATCACCTGGCCCCGGAAATGTAGCTCCGGAACTCATTAAACATGGACCCAAAATACTAATTCAACGACTACGACAACTTTTCCAGGAATGCATAAATAAACATGAAATACCTGAGGAATGGAAAGAATCGCATATGAGTACCATCCATAAAAAGGGAGATAAATCGAAACCTGAAAACTATAGAGGAATTGCAGTTACTAGTAGTATTAGCAGAATATATGGGAAAATAATAAAAAATCGAATAGAAGAAGAATACCAAGATATGGAAGCCGAAGAACAGGCTGGTTTTCGTGCAGGTCGATCTACAATAGACCATGTCTTCTCTATTACTCAGATAATTGAAAAGAAAGTTGCTCGTGGCCAAGAAGTCCATCTGACGTTCGTAGACCTTAGGAAAGCATATGATAGTATCCCGCTTTATAAATTATGGGAGGCACTGGGGAAAACAAATATAAATATAGAATTGATTGAAGCAGTAAAAACGTTGTACTACCAACAAACAACAAGAATTGAAACAGGAAATCTGATAACACCGGGATTCAAAGTGACTAAAGGACTAAGACAAGGATGCTGTATATCCCCAACATTATTCAAAATATACCTCGAAGCAGCACTCAACAAATGGAAGAAAAAATGTACGAATATGGGCATACCACTAATAGACTTAACTTTGTACACTCTGTGCTTTGCGGATGACCAGGTAATCATCGCACAGGACTCTGAAGACCTTAGTTACATGATGCGAAAACTATTAGAAGAGTTTACAGAGTGGGGTTTGGAAGTGAATATGGAAAAAACTGAGTACATGAGTATCGGAGGAGATCAACATAACCTTCTCGTAGAGGAAAATTAAGAGATCAAACTATGTGATAACTACAAATACCTAGGATCACTCAAGACGGAAAATTAGATGCAGCCATTAAGGAACGAAATACACAGGGAAGGAAAGGCATAGCCTTACTAAACAGCGTACTGTGGGATAAAAACATCTCTAAAGACAATAAAAGAAGAATATACAACACCATAATAAAAAGTATCACAACATATGGATGCGAAGTGTGGCCCCTAAAAGACAGATCAGAGAAAATGCTTAGAGCAAAAGAAATGGACTTCTGGCGCCGCTCGGCGGGAATCTCCAGACGCGACAGAATAACAAACGAGAGAGTCCGAGAAATCATGGGGGTTACACATAATATTGTTGATGACATCAAAACGACACAACTCAGATGGTACGGACACGTAAGGAGAATGCCGGAGAATAGAATACCAAGACAAATTCTCGAATGGCAACCAAGACGTAGGCGAAGACCAGGAAGGCCTAGAAGAAGTTGGAGAGAAGGAGTTGATAAAGAAATCAGAGAAAGAAAACTGGAGGACGATCTATGGAACGATAGAATGAGATGGAGATTGGAAATCGGAAGACGTCGAAGAACGTTGTAAACCGAAATTATATATATATATATATATATATATATATATATATATATATATATATATATATATATATATATATATATATATATTTACATTTTACATAATCATTACTTGTTACAAATAACCTTCGGGTGGATGCGGCTTTAGTTTACAGTTTTAGTTAGTAAAAACATCTGATTTTATTCTAGAAATAACAAAAAATAATATGTTTATTATTATAAAATTCTTAAAATTCTGGTATATTGACACTAGGGTAAAACGGTGTGTAGTGTAACATATGTCGGTCATTACATGTAGGTATCTAAACTGGCCGCATGTGCACCACACATGTATCATATTGTACAACATTATCAAATATCTCGCTCTAATGACATTGGATAGATTAATATTTACTCTGAACCTATATAAGGTAAACTGTTTAAGACAAATTATATCAGATTGGGAGATCTGTTTATATAGAAGACGGTTACAATTAACACATATTATTGCTACATCTCAAATAATATTGATGTCCATTCAAACTCAAAATATATGGCTAACTACTCCATTGCTAAAGATAGAATACGTACGTATTTTAATGGTTATTGAAAAGAAAATGATGTTTCCTGCACTTTATCCGGTATTAAGATAAAGAGTTATCAACTTAAATTATCTATACAAAACGAAGTGGACAACCTAGTTTATATTCCTATATATATATATATATATAGGAATATATATATATAGGAATATATATATATATATATATATATATATATATATTAAACCTAGAGCTAAGATTAATACTATTATAAAAATTAATATTAAACTCACCAGTATTCCGGGTTGAACCGCGTCGATATCCATTGGGCCAAGCTTTCGACATCCTATCTGATGTCTTCTTCAGGGCTTCCGAGGTCTCAGTCTCCCGAGCCCCCAGACACTACTACACTCTCCTGTGAAATGTACAAAAAAGAGGCAACAAGCCCCACTTAACAGGGACATTGTTAAGAAGTTGAGAAACGAAGGGAAAGCATATTCTTCTTTGACGGGCAAAAAAGTTGTACAAATTGTCCCAAAAGTCCGGTTCACGAACAAAGAAAAACCAAGGCGTGCTAACAATTCCTTTCACTTTCAAGTAGCAGGGGTAAGGATTAGAGTTTGTAAGCTCTTCTACATGAATACTCTAGGCATCATTGATCGCCCGATACGAACAGTTGTTAAAAAAACAAACGATATGAGCTTTTTGCAGCCAGAAGGAAGGGGTAGACATGGCAAACATAAAACTCTTAGCCCGAAAGTTAAAGATTCTGTACGTGATTTTATAAAGAAGATGCCAAGAATCGAGAGTCACTATACCAGGGCAAAGTCTACCCGAGAATTTATAGATGGTGGCAAAAGCTTAGCTGACATTTACCGTGACTATTCTATGAATAAAAAAAAAGAAGGGAAAGAAACTGCCTCCTTGGTTACTTTTTCTCGTATATTTCGGAATGAATTTAACATTTCCTTCTTCATCCCAAAAAAAGACCAATGTGGTCTGTGTGAAGCTCTCAAAAATGACCCAAATGACCAAGAGATTCAATAAGATTATGAAAACCATCAATACGAAAGAGTGCTGATCAGGATTGCGAAAGAGTTAGACAAAAACAAAGCGAAGGAAAATCCGCTTCACTATGTCTGCTGCTTTGACTTACAAAAGGTTATGCCATGTCCCATTGGCAATGTTTCTCTTTTTTACTATATTATTTACTTTATATATTTTTATATACTTTATTATTAAAAGAATAAATTTCACTATTAAAAGCAAAATATTTTTTATTTGACAATATAAATTTGATATCCTATACCAATTTTTACGAGAAAATACATTGGAAAATAGTGCCATAACCCACAAAAATATATTTTTTAGCAAATTCTTTAATGCCATTGTCCCATTGTCAATATTGCAATGTATAAAAGCCTTGAATAAAACCGAAGGCAAAAATTAGCATTGGTAAGTTGTGAGAGCGCGAAATTAACAATTAAAAGAAAATAGAAAACTTTGCTATTTTCAGAATTCAGAATTTCTAGAACCACAAGATGCAGAAGACTGCATCTTGTGGTTCTAGTTCCGTGACCCTCGCCTCACAAATATAGAAAAGACAGTAAAATACAACGCCAGTGTATAAGCTTCGCTTTAAAAATACATAAGAAAGAATATAAAATGATATAAAATAAAATGAAAAGATTCTTGCAAAATAGCGGTACTTACAAAGTGTTTTCCAAAATGCAAGACAAAGAGACATATTGTCTTCACCTCCACACAAACGAGTGAAAGAATTTTTTTGGAAAGTAACCGAACGAGCTTGATGACTCGTTGTCTTTCGAAAGTAGGGGCTTTATGTATGTTATGGAAAGTATGCGCTTTATTAATTATAGTGATCCAACTAGCGGCAATCGATGAAAATTTCCGGCAAAAGTGCGTTCTGCACTATCGTGCTTTATTTTGGCGCAGTAACTAATAGATTTAGCCGGGAATTTTAAATTTATGTAGGGTGTTCCGTATAGTATATTAAGAACCTGTTAAAGACAAATCAGTTTTTATTTGATTTTATCGATTTTCAATTTGAATGTTACAATATAAGAAAATTAGGAACTAATTTGCTATAGTTCTCTTAGTGTTCCGTTACAATTGAAGCGTAGTGTATTTTAGGCCACACACTGTATAGTCTAATCACATTAAGTAAATAAAAACCTGTCCACTTAAATTGCCCGTCCATAAATATTATAAACAATAAAACCAAAGCGTCTAATTGCATTTTCCTTACAAGTATCAAGTAGATACTTTGCATAATTGACAGGAAGGTATTTAATTCAACAATTACAATAACAGCGAGTAGCAGATCGAACATCATTCCCTCTCCCTTTTAGATAAACGGCCGTAAAACAATGGGTAGTTTGTTTGATTAAGTTTAATACACGTGGCCTTTTAAGTTGAAAGGTCCAAACAATTGACACATCATCATCTTGGGTTTGCCACACAGATGGCCTAACCTCTTATACACGTGGCAGACGTAAGGGGAATAATTATTGTTTTGTATTTTATGAAAAACAACAGTACACAAATTAAATAGAGAAAATTAAAAGGTTTACAATAAGTTGTATACCTTGAAAACTACAGAATTATTAAATAGTTATGTTATGAAAAGCAAATATTGATATTTAAAAAACAGATTGAGAACATTGAAATTAAAGGCAATAATGGTTGTCGTCTAGTTATTAATGAATCAAAGATATATCGTTAATACTGCGGAGATCCAATCCAATATATTTCTAAGGTTTATCTCAGGTACAATCAGTACAGTCGACTCGCGTTAATTCAAACCTGCGCTAATTCGAACCTCTCTATAATTCAAAGTTATCACGAGTTCCCTAGAAAATCTCTTTTAGTCTAGGTGCCAGGCGACATACTGTATCACTCATACATAACAGGCTACAATTTTCAGGATAGCTTCATAAGACCTCGACCCCCAAATATCTCTTGGGATACTTTCTGTACAGAATGCTTTTTCTCTCCAGCTTATCCAAAAGTGGTCATTTTGAAGTGATGTATCAAATTTATTAATAACGTATTGCTGTTTAATAAATACAAAAATCCACTTCGTGAAATAACCGAAAAAAATCTTGTCCGACAAAAATTTTGGTTCCATTAAGGGAGTCCACCAAACTAAACATGCCAAAAAAACAACTTCAAAAAATTTAGTAATAACAAGCTGATTTTCTCTGTATCGTTCAAAAATAACGTGAAAAATACTATTTTTACATTGTCCGACAAAATGTACTCGCCGATTTTTCCGTCCGACAGTGAAAATCGGCTTTTCCATGAGTCTAAATTTATTAATAATTTTTTTTTATGATTTAGTTTTTAAATTAAGAGTACAACTTAATGAATGAATTGTCCGATAAAAAAATGGGCATTTTATGTAAAAATTAAAAAAATATACAGTCTAGATTACTTTTTTGTAGCATGTGTGAGCATTAAAATTTTAGATACATCCTATGTATAAATAACAAGCTGATTTTTTCAAAGCTGTTTTATAAAATCTCGTAGTATACAAAAATGTAGAATTGACGGACAAGAATCTTTTTCCGATTTTTCAGTCGGTCACGTTTCGTCGTACACTTCGCTGAAATTGTGTATATAAATTTTTTTTTAATTGTAAAACTTAAAATATTCAGTATGATATCAGAAGAGAAAATATGCGCTCAACAGATTTTGGCAAATTATTAAGAAATTTATTTGAACATTGAAGACTGGTGCAACGACGAATTTGCTGAGATATGTGAAGGAAAAATATTAAAATTGAATTATGATAAATAGTATCATAATTACGATTACGAAAAATTTTACTGTGTCACATGTTTCACTAAAAAGCATTAAGTTCTTCACGATCACCGGTGACACTAGTGGCACACACGTGTGTAATATGTTACTGCAGTGCCATTAGAATCACCTGTGATCTTGCTTTTTACAAAAAATTTGTAAGAATGTAAACTTACTTTGTATTATTAACCATTTGTATGAATAAATATTGTTTTGTAAGCATTTTTCACTTTGGGACCTGGGGAACTTACCTAACACTCTTATGGTGGCAGCCAATGTGTTAAATTTAAATTCACTTTTATAAATTTACAACAACAAAATGAAAAAACAGTAAACAGTAAGATGACTACCGAAATAATACCATATCCTATTCAAAACAAATATTTTTAAATGGTCATTTTATGTACAATGTAAACAATAATATAGGCATCCATACCTGAAACGGCCTGCTTCTACAATTCTATTACTCCGTGGCGAATGTAAAAACACTATGGTATAATTTCACTATTTGAGAGAGTGATTCATCGTTTAAAGGCGCAGAAATGCGGAAAGACGTATGAAAATCCAGTGACGTACACTCACTTTTATTTTAACGTTAATTATATTTTATTTTTCAAATATTAATGTTCGAAATAGGCCACAATATATTTATTTACAACTTTTTACTGACGTTTCGATCTCTATATCCAAAGACCGCTTTCAAAGATATAAATGATATGAAAAAGATAAAAAAGACATAAAAGATTCGATTTCACGTTCAAAGCGTCTATGTATCTGTTGATACGTATTTCGACTTAATAAGTCTCATCAGAACAGTTATTCATAGCCGTTCTTAACGTGAAAAATAATCTTCTCTGTCTTATTAGAAAGCAACAATAAAATGGCTTCGTTATGGACGCAATAGCGACATCTGATAGAAAAATCGGTAAGATAGTTTCGAAACAAATTCAGATTTCTGCTTTAATCTGGAGCCTTCTAAAAATTGCAAGGCATAGCCAGACGTTGATAAAGATGTTAATAGAGACATGGGGAATCTAAAATTTGCATTCCACGACATGTCTCTTCAACTAAGCAGAAATCCTTAACGAATTTGTTTCTTGTACTCGTACAGAGTAGATCCGAATAAAATGAAAAAGACAGAAAAGATTCGATTTCACGTTCAAAGCGTCTATGTATCTGTTGGTACGTATTTCGACTTAATAAGTCTCATCAGAACAGTTATTCATAGCCGTTCTTAACGTGAAAAATAATCTTCTCTGTCTTATTAGGAAGCAACAATAAAATGGCTTCGTTATGGACGCAATCGGTAAGATAGTTTCGAAACTATCTTACCGATATAAATGATAGTTATATTTATTTTATTTGTTTATTATTATATATTTTTATAATCTTATATTGTTTATTTTCTTTTTTTTTCTTTCTTTTTTTCTTTAAAAACGGAATAGAGATCGAAACGTCGGTGTATTAAACATGTAAATAGATATATTGTGGCTTATTTCCAACCTTCTCCCTAAAAATACAGAATGCCACAAACAAAAAGCTATAGAAAAATAAATATATCTGTCATTTGTATGTTTGAAAACGGTCTCTTTATATAGATCGAAACGTCCGTAAATTAAACATTTGAATAAATATATTGTGGCTTATTCAGAACATTATTTCTAATGATACAGAACGACAAGCGAAAAGCCATAGAAAATAAATATTACTATCATTTGTATAATTGAAAACGGTGTCTGGATATAGAGATCGAAACGTCAATAAATAAACATATGAATAAATATTTTGTGGCTCATTCCCTACATTCTCCTAAAAATACAGAATGCCACAAGCAAAAAGTTATAAAAAACAAGTAATTTTGCAGAAAGTTTACTGATACCAACCGGCTGTCGCGGAAGTTACGCTAAAACGTCCTTTTGACGTGACCCGTCCTTAAAGAGTTACACAATGAAATTTTTTTAAAACAAATTTTAAGACAGTTTCTACACCACTCCAGAGGTATGTCTTGTGGCGCGTTACTTTTTTTAATTGGGTGTTCGCCAAGAGCCATATTGTCTTATTAAATAAAATGAACAAAACACTTAAACAGTATAAAACAAAACAAAATAAAATCCTATAAAACAAAATAAAATTCTATAAAAACAAAATAAAAATAATGTTTAATGTAACAAAACATTGTACTATTCTATTTAAACACAAACACTATACACACTTACTATGTTCTCGTTTTTTTTTTTTTTTTGTTTTTGGTTTTTTTTATGCTGATGTTCTTATTAAACTATTAGAAAATATTATTCGCTGTCTAAATCTGAAGATGCAGTGCTGCTATTGTCTTCACCACCTGGTGTAATTATAATTGGCTCTAGTAAAACTTCGATATTAGTGTCAAGTTCCCACATACGATGTTCTGCTTTAATTATGTGGCCTATACATTTAGCCTATTTCTCTGGAGTTACATGGAGGATTGCTTGAATCAAAAGTTTCTTAATTTCGTTTAATTTGAACGTTTTGTTATTGCGTGCTACTTCTCCTTTCACTTGCGCCCAGATAAGTTCAATGGGATTAAGTTCGCAATGATAAGGTGGTAGACCCAGAACTTTGACACCATAATCTTTTGCAGTTTCATCTACAGCATATTTAAGATATTCACTTTTCCTTAACCGTGCAATGTCAAGTAGCTAAATTTTGAGCATTGATTCTTCGTATGCAATCCCCATTCTTGAATCCTCCCTTTCAATTTCTTTCATAATCACCTGTTTTTTTCGACAAATTGAAGAAAACCATCATCAAGAAACCCTATATCACTTCCTATATGGGTGATGATTAAACGCCGTCCTTTTCCTGATGGAGCTTATAATCCTGTAGATCAGCCTTCTCTAACTGCTTCGCGTTTACTTTTGACATTTAAATCTTGCCAAACTTTTCCAACTCTATGACCTTCGTCAATCCAGGTTTCATTCAAATAACATATTTTGCGTCCAGTGCTGCGAATTTTGCGTATTTCTTCTAAATATTTTCTTCTCCACACAATAACTTTATTTTTTTCTAATAGCATACTTTTTCTGTTGAGTTTTACATAACGAAAGTTCATTTCGCGCATGGTCCTGATTAAGACTGTACGAGATATCTTGGGTAAGGAGTCATCGTTTTCGAGCTCTTGAGAAATATTTTTCAGTGTTGGAATTTCACTCCGAAAATAAAATGAATGAATTTTTCGACGTATAATATTCCTTGTCTCGTCATCCAAAACAATGCTTTTCCTACCTCTAGTTTTACCTTTTTCTTGCTTTTTATTTTCCGATGTATTTTTAAGTACACGATAAATACAGCTAACGGATACTTTTGTTAAACTACTACAAATGTCGACCGCTTGGCTAACATTTAATGCCATTTTTCTGCCGACAATTCCTTCATAAACGTTTCGTATCATTACCTTCTCTTCGGACGTTAACATTTTCCGTCTCTTTTGCGGCTTTTCATTTTTGGAATCAACATCAGAATTTTGCTGTCTTCTCTTGGAACAACTCGGTTTTTCGTCCAACTCCAATAAAACTCAAACCAAATAATCACAGAATATAACTAAAAATTTACTATAAAACGACAAACTATAACACTCGTATTATCAATAACACGTTTTATCAATAACACAAACTTATCGCATAAAATATATTCACAAAATGCAACACATGCCCTACCCTCAGAAAAGCCAATGTAAATGAACTATTGTTGATGAGCACTTGGTCGACAAAAACTAGTTTTACGGCTTTCTGTGGGTCGGAATTGAATCGGAGTTCCGTCGCTAATTCCAAAGTTGCCAAACGATTGAAAAATATTGTTTTAAAATATCGATTTTTATTTTATAAATTTAAATATGTAACGAAACGGAACATATAAATAAAATTTATTTAATTACAATATTGTGCTTAATTTTTACTATTGAAAAAATCATGTTTTTTGGTATTTTTATGACGGTAATAATCGCTGCGTGGAAGAATACAGGTTTTGTATGACCATAATTACTACTTGTGAACAAGAATTGGCTACACTGTACGACAACTCCTGGTCAATTTTTCTATAGAGAAGCACAAATAAATATACTACTTATATATTGTGTAATTTCTTATGAGAAAACGCAAATTGCAATTGAGAAAACGGGTAGTTTTCGAGGGCCGCTGTGTACATTTAAATTTGAGGATAATCAGCGTTTAAACGATGAATCACTCTCCCAAATAGTGAATTTCTACATATAGTAGTCGAATAAGGGAAATATGTAAGCTCGTAATCTATTAATGATTTCTTTTGAAAAATAAGTATGTGGTTGAAACTGTCAGAAAAAATTTATTTAGTTGTATATGACAACGCTACAACAAAATAGCAAACGAGGTTTGTTAAGGCATATAGTTTTAAATAAACAAATAAACTAAATCAAATTGTTGTTGGTTCAAATTTTATTCAACATTATAGACTACTATTGTAATCG
This sequence comes from Diabrotica undecimpunctata, assembly GCF_040954645.1. Taxonomy (NCBI): domain Eukaryota; kingdom Metazoa; phylum Arthropoda; class Insecta; order Coleoptera; family Chrysomelidae; genus Diabrotica; species Diabrotica undecimpunctata. The sequence goes on along the minus strand of NC_092812.1, from coordinate 62,299,910 downwards.
AAATAATAGTTGCATAATCTACCCATATAACTATACACGCCACGGTCAATTTGTTTCCAGATGTAGTCCGATACATCAAGCTTTGGTTGTCGTTAAGTCTGTCTGTCCGTATTAGCTCCAAACTGTCACGTCGACAAATCTGTTTGTACCATTAGGATATTTCGCTAAAATTACATTTGTCAGGTGGAATTTAATACCTATATCCTCCTCTAACAGCATTTCGACCGGTATATCCCTGTCCTGGCACAAACGTGTAAGCTTCATTTATTTTGACAATGATTAGTCACTAATTCTGATTAGATTTGCGTTACAAATAGGTGCAGGCTCCAGATTCGATACCTTTGAATGGAGCGACTAAAATTATATATTTAGAATTTCATTTATGTACACTTTAGTGCATTAAAACACAAAATTATTAATTAAATTAAGACAACGAATTGGAAAATAAGAATTCAGAATTTATTAGTCATAAGAATATTTGTAAAATATTTTTAAACCGATTACTATACTAAAGCCGATTCAAAAATTCGTTAGTTACTGCTGGTATGATACAGAAACGAAATAAATTACTATTTAAATGGGAATAAGCCACAATTAAAGGTTAAAATACGTTTATTGACGTTTCAATTTCCACTTCGGAAATCGTTCTCAAAATACAAACATTAGTAAATTAAACAAATTTTGTTTTTTGGTACTTAGGGAAAAATTCTTCTAATAATTTAATTTTATCTGACTCATCTATATTGACAATTCAGACATACCTTATACATTTTAAAGTAGACGACTTTAAAATGATATTGCCAATCTTGTTTAGTTGCGTTCCTGGGACGACTTTACTTATAAGATAGTTCATTCGATTACATGAAATCAACTTTAACTTGAGAATATCCGCCAGAAAAGATCATAACATGTAATTCGTCTTTAAAAAGACAAATACATGCCATGATGACAGTAAAATTCTCCTGTTAGTGATTTCATAGTAAATTATGAGGGAAAAACCAGGAAAAAACCTCATAATACTATCCCGACATGGTAAGTATTTGATCGTGCATTTAGTTTACTTTCAATAAACACCAAATTCCGATTTTATATGTTTGTTATTTAAAAAACATAAATGATGTATTCTCTATATGTTACTGACTTACCAATACTGGTATTTTCCTTTTAATAACTTCCTCTTTCAATATGGGTAACCAGATCCTACTACATTCTGCCGAGGAATTCGCGACACAATGGCTCTCACTTAGCATAATTAGAGCCGCTTCTTTGATTTTTCTCTTTTTACCATCCGTTTCTTTTAGGACTATATTTGAATGATTCCATTGAACCCTATGTTCATTATCCCATGCGTGTTTACAGATTTGAGATCTATCAAATTCTCTATTTTTAATATAGGATTGATGTTCACTTATTCTAACATTTAATGGTCTTGATGTTTCACCTAAATAAAACTGATCGCATTCACAAGGCAAATTTATAAATGCAATTCTTTGTCCTTTCTTGTTCATTGTTAGGTTTGGTTTTGGACAAAATAGATCTCAACGTGTTTGTTGTTTTGAATGTTGTTGAAATGTTGAATTTATTTCCTATCCTTTTAAGCTTTTTCGATAATCCTTTTATGTATGGTATTGTTATTTTCCTCGTATTATTCCTGGCATATGCTGTATGATCTCGTTCTAAGTTGTTTTGTTCTATTCGATCGATTGTTGAAAATTCCTTATTTATAAACGATAAAGGATAATCATTTTTTAATAAAACAGATGTTAACAAATGTTTTTCCTCCAAGAACGAATTTTCGTTAGAACAAGTAATTTTGGCTCTATCGTATAAGGATTTAATAATTCTCTTTTTAATATTAATATTGTGATTTGATTTGAAATTTAAATATCTGTTGGTGTGTGTTGGTTTTCTATACACCTGAGTTTCGTATCCAGTATCGTTCTTAGAGATTAAAACATCCAGAAAAGGTAATGTGTTATTATATTCCTTTTCCATGGTAAATGTTATTGTCTCTTCTTTATCGTTTATATCATTTAGGAATGTGTCCAACAACTCTGATCCATGAGGCCATATTGAGAATACATCATCTACATATCGTCACCATACTGAGGGTTTTAAATTTTGTTTAGAAATAATATTTGTTTCAAAATCTTCCATAAATATATCGGCTAATAATGGAGATAAACTAGAGCCCATTGCTAGTGAAAAACTTTGTTTATAGAATTCATTATTTAGTTGAAAGTATGTATTATCAGTGCATAATGTTATTAACTCCATTATAGCTGATATATTTAGTCTTGTTCTAGTTGCCAATGTATCATCACTTTCTAATTTTGTCTTGACTATATTTAAAGTCTTATCTAATGGCACATTCGTAAATAAACTATTTATGTCAAAACTTACTAAAGTATTATTTGAATTAAATTCAATATTTGATAATTTATTTAAAAAATGTTGTGTATTTTTTATAAATGTGTCATTTTTATTTGCAATTGGTTTTAAAATATTTAATAAAAATTTTGATCGTTCACTACAAGGAGAATTCATGGTACTACAAATGGGTCTAAGTGGTATATTCGTTTTATGAATTTTCGGTACTCCATAAAAATGAGGGGTCTTACTGTAATGAGGTGTAATTAATCTTCTCTGATAACTGGGTAAACAATCTTTAAACTTGAATAAAGTTCTATATATTTTGTTTTCCAAAGGCTTTGTTGGATCCTTTGTTAATTTTGTATAAGGTCCGTTTATTATTAGATCTTTAATTTTGTTTTCATATTGAATTCTATCCATTACCACAGTTGCATTCCTCTTGTCTGCTGGTAGGATGATTATGGAGTCGTCATTTTTTAAAGTTCTTATAGACTTTAGTTCCTCTTTGCTTATTTTAACCTTTAATTGTGGCTTATTCCCATTTAAATAGTAATTAATTTAAAATGCCACAAGAAAATAGCTTCAGAACAATATTAAGAAACGAAATAATTGGACAAAAAATATATGAGCTGGACTCTTTAACCCTTTGTGGACGGACTTTTTTTTGTTTATATTTAATGGTAAATAATTTGTTTTTAGGACATATTAGGGCAAAAAATAGCAAAGGTTTTTTATATTATATTTTTGTAATTAGTACAAAAAAAGCTGGTTCCATGTGGAAAAACTAGGCCACAAACGAAAAACTTATTTGGTGTGAAATGGAATAAAAAATTTTTTTCAGATAAACATAAACCTACTTGACAGTGTCATCTTGTGCGACGAGGAGTTGCCTTGGTACTGCAGTGTATACAACGTACTTTGGCTCCATGCTGAAGCAGATGGACTACTTTGTCAGTTCTTATTTCTAGAGGAACTTGTTTTTTGAACCTGTTACTGGTGCTTGGTTTGTCCATGCTTCTTCTTCCAAATTTAGGCATTTGGGAGTATGCTCCAATCAAACCGGTGGCCACAGCAATTTTAAATTCTTTCAAAGACATACTTTTACCAGTTGTTGATTGTTTGAAAATTATATATGAGTTTAGTAATGTTAGGTCAACAAAATGGAAAAGTTTTATGCCACCACTTTTTGGATTTTCTATCCAATTCGTAGCAAGATACTAACATATCAGACTTATCGACATAGCCCATATATTTGTTGTAATCTTGTACTAATTGTTTGCAGTTAATTTCAAATGATGTCCCATCCTTTTCTTCCCCTTCACAGTGACATTTTCTTCAGGTTTGTTAAAATTGCTTAGAAAATGAATGGGTTTTTTGTCCATCCATTGCAAAGCTAGCACGCCGTTTTCACTCATTCTCCAGTTTGAATCACCCCTTTTCATTTTTTTATTTGTTTAAAGTTCAGTTGGAAAACCTTTTCTATCTTTTCGAGTTGTTCCACATGCGTAGATATTTATTTATCTTTTATCAAGTCGCTTTGTAATGCAACAGAATTGAAATAGTTATTATTAAATTAAATAGTTAAAATAAACTTCATAATTTTTTCCAACTAAATCTCTTGTAAGATCTTTTATTACTCTTGTCCCGAACTGTTGTTCCCTTACATCATTTACTTTTCCGGTGTATATTTGGAATTGTAAAACATATCCTGATACTTTATATCCCCTTTTTGTGAAGTTTATCGGCATATATTGGCGTAAACTACTTCGTCCCTTGAACCTTATCATCGATTCGTCTATTGATTGTTGCCTGCTGGAATAAAATGAGCTTTTATAAGTGGTTGAAAGTTCCTCTAGCAATGGCCGCGCTTTGTAGAGTTTATCGTAGTTACCATTACCTTTCTTAGGTTGTAATGAATTGTCATTTATACGAAGATGAGTAAGCAACCATCCAAATCTGTCACGCGACATATATGAAGAAATAAACTGATCCCTGATAACAAAATTTGCAGACCAAAAATCTCTATAACTAGGCAACTTTTTCACACTCATCAAAAGGTTTATTCCCAAAAAACACTTTATTTCTTCAAGTGTTGTGGGAGTGTTGTTTTTGATATTTTCTTTGACTACGTATAAATTAACGTATGAAGCAACGAATGAAGAAAGAATGTGAAGTCATAAGAACTGTTAAAATTAGAAAGATTAAATATCTGGGTCATATAATGAGGGGCGAGAAGTACGTATGTATTACTTAGGTTAATTATGCAGGGGAAGATACAAGGGAAGAGAAACCCAGGACGACGCTAAATATCCTGGCAAAGAAATTTGAGAGAGTGGTTCGGTTGCAGCTCATTAGAATTATTCAGAAGCGCGGCCAATGAAATTAAAATAGCGATGATGATTTCCAACCTCCGATAGGAAAAGGAACCTGAAGAAGAAGGAGTCATCCTGTAAGCTTTCGACTTTTATCTTTGTGGTGTATTCTGGTGTTTTGTTATCATATATATGTGTTTTCACTCGGATTTTGCACAATATCAATTTATGATCGCTTTCTATTTCTGCTGGTGTTAGTGCTCTTACATCCAAGATTTAAGAGGGCTGTAACTCTCTATTCGACAGAATATAGTCTACCATAGATCTTTGTCTTGATCTTCTACTGTTTTCAAAAAAGTATTTGTGTTGTTCTTTGGGAGGGAAAAATGTATTATTAATACGTATCTCATTTATGCTGCAGAGGTCCATCAGAAGGCCTTCGTTTTCATCTCATATTAAAGTTGAATAAGTAAACTCATTACCTCAGTTGTTTGAAATCAGCCGTGAGTTAGTTGTTGTTGCTGGATACACATTATTGGTTGACGTTTGTCACCCGTGCGCCTAACTACGTTACTGTTTGAGATCAGGTACATTTTTTATAATTTTTAATTTTTTGAAATATTTTTTATTCAAGGATTTGTTGTACAATATTCTTATTTTTGTACTATATTGTTCCAAAAAATATCTGAGAAGAAAAAAAGAAAAATAAAGCGTAGCAAAGATCTAAATAAGTGGATGGAACGGTATAATCTTCTCAGTAACGATAAAAGTGATAATAATTTACCAGATGACAATCGCGACCACGAAGAGGAAGATCATATTGAAGAAAATATGGGTGAGAATAATAGTGAGTGAGAGTAAGTTAAGTTGACAGCTTATAAAACGCGACCAATCACATCATACTTAAACACGCGCCTAACGCAGGGTTAAGATACTTTGAAAAGGGTATCTTAACGTTGCTTTTCTCGTAATGTAATCGAACTTTTTGTGTGAGTAGAAGGCATGATCAACTCGAAAAAAATGCAAAACATCGCTAGAACATATATTGGAAACTGATATAAAGTCCCAATGAATTATTTTAAAAATGAAAAGTGTACTTTGAATGGCCAGGACATTCACCGTATCCTTATCCGATTGAGAATCTTGTGTACTTATCTAAAATCTAGACTTCGTAAAATGATATGCGTAACAAAAACAAAGCTTATTGGGATTGCAATCGAGACATAATGACAAGATCAGCAAAGATGATAAAAGTGGTAAAAAAGCTTGTTGAATTTATGCAAAAAAACACCATCAAGAAGTTATAAGAGCCAAGTTAGGATTTCAAGCAATTCAAAATGTTATTCTATTTTCTCTTTTTTTTGCCTGTATCTAATAAAGTATTTTAAAATTATTTCTTTTGTTTACATCAATTAGGGCAACACTGCAATTCTAATCACATTTTACGTCAATTCGACTATCGTCAAATTTAATAAATTTTCCTTTTCTGCAATTTTCTGCCCTCTGTTAATATATATTTTAATTCTGTCAATTTTATTGTGCGATTATCTTTGTCTAGCTTTCTAGAGAAACACTTTGTGTTTTAAGTTGCTTTTAGCAACATAAATAATTTCAAATATACGTCCTACATATGCACCGTTTAATTAAGGAACAAAAAAGTTTTTATGAGTCTTCCTTGCGTCTGAACGTCGTAAATATTTCAATGAATAAAATTCTCGAACGTAAATGACAAAGAATCCTAAAAATTATTAAGAATCAGCAACAGCTGATTTCTTTATTGACTCAGAAAATATTTTTGCAATCCAGAAAATTGAGCAGCCTCTCTAAACGGCTCTATTCAGTTACGAATTGAGATTCAAAAGCACAAAATAGCGAGACATATTGACCGAGCCTTTAGCTTCTTATAGAGTTGAGTCGGTACTAAAAGAATCGGATTTGTAGAATCGGATCATATATATATACATATATATATATATATATATATATATATATATATATATATATATATATATATATATATATATATATATTTATTTACGGTAACAATTGACTTCCCACATGTAAAGTTGTAGGTTCAATTGGCTTCCGCTGGTCAATTGGCATCCGGTATTCGGATGCCAATTGACCTCTTCAAAATAATATCAGAAACGCATAGTGGATGATATTATAAGGCTCTTTACGCGATATGAACCCGGAATCCAATTGGACCGTTTTTTGATTCGTAAATAAATCGTAGTTCGAGGCAAAAAATAAGCAGCGCCACCATCGATTTGTGTATATTGAGGTGAAGCGATATTCATGTCGTTACAGCTTAGCGGTTCAATTGGCATCTACAGGATGTGATACGATTTTGGAAGCCAGTTAGTCACTTAGATTGTCTTAGATTCCAGGTTTATAAAGGTTCGAGTAACATCTGGTCGATTCGCGTTTGAGTTTAATTCTTAGAATGGATATTTTTTGTTTAGTTTTTGGATATTCAATATATTATTGGTTTTATCTTACTTTCTTGTTATCTGCAGTCTTTTATTCTTTTTGAAAGGTTTTATAACCTTATTTCTCAGCGCCATGTGTATAATTTTTTGAAGCACATTGCTAAAACGTTGTGTATTAAAAAGCATTTAATGTTAGGGGTTGTAAATGCATTAAAAATGTTGTGAATTTTGAAAATGTGGTTTGGCGCTGTGTTAATAAGATTCTTTCGTTAAGATGCTTAGTTTTTATCTATCTCTGGTTATGCTTTGTCTTTTTTTCTGTGAAAATATTAACTAATATTATAAATGTGAGTGTAAGGTGTTTGTCGGCTTGTTTTTTTTCGCATTCCCTGTTTAACTTTTTAACCGATCATATTGATTATTTTTGCAATTTTGACAGGGACACAAATAAGCACAGATGATACATTTTATTAAAAAAAGTTGTATTTTCAAGGGATACTTCTCGGCAGAAGACGCCATCACAATCGAATCGAGGATAAAAGCTAGTATTTTATATGTAAATGAGAATGCAATCCACTGATCAACATTTAATATGTCATCACAGGTGTTCCGTGTGCAATGCTGCCAGGTCACCCATGTACAGCTTGGAACAACAAGAGCCATTTGCTGATCGGTTTAGGTGACCAATTATGATTGGATCAACAGAAACAACTACTCCGTGGGCTAATACCCCTACCGGCATTAAATTATACTATTGATCCAATGGTCGCAGAACAACACAACCCATCAAGTGTGAAACGCCAAACAGCTGTTTCGGTCCGCCAGACCTTATCAGTGACGCTTGGCTTCTTCATTGGAAAGTTGTCCGTTCTGCTTAAGGGGACAAGGTCCTCTGAATCTCAAATGTAAATGAGAATGCAATCCACTCTTAACTGATCAACATTTAATATGTCATCACAGGTGTTCCGTGTGCAATGCTGCCAGGTCACCCATGTACAGCTTGGAACAACAAGAGCCATTTGCTGATCGGTTTAGGCCGCCGAAACCCAATTAATTATGTTTAGATCAACAGAAACAACTACTCCGAGGGCTAATACCCCTACCGGCATTGAATTATACTATTGATCCAATGGTCGCAGCACAACACAACCCATCAAGTGTGAAACGCCAAACAGTTGTTGCGGTCTGCCAGACCTCATCAGTGACGCTTGGCTTCTCCATTGGAAAGTTGTCCGTTCTGCTTAAGGGGACAAGGTCCTCTACATCTCAAATGTAAATGAGAATGCAATCCATTCTTAACTGATCAACATTTAATATGTCATCACCGGTGTTCCGTGTGCAATGCTGCCAGGTCACCCATGTAGAACTTGGAACAACAAGAGCCCTTTGCTGATCGGTTTAGGTCACCGAAACCCAACCAATTATGTTTAGATCAACAAAAACCACTACTCCGAGGGGTAATACACCTACTGGCATTGAATTATACTATTGATCCAATGGTGGCAGATCAACACAACCCATCAAGTGTGAAACGCCAAACAGCAGTTTCGGTCCGCCAGACCTCATCAGTGACGCTTGGCTTCTCCATTGAAAAGTTGTCCGTTCTGCTTAAGGGGACAAGGTCCTCTGAATCTCAAATGTAAATGAGAATGCAATCCACTCTTAACTGATCACATAGGTGACCTAGCAGCATTGCACACGGAACACCTGTGATGACATATTAAATGTTGATCAGTTAAGAGTGGATTGCATTCTCATTTACATTTGAGATTCAGAGGACCTTGTCCCCTTAAGCAGAACGGACAACTTTCCAATGGAGAAGCCAAGCGTCACAGATAAGGTCTGGCGGACCGAAACAGCTGTTTGGCGTTTCACACTTGATGGGTTGTGTTGTTCTGCGACCATTGGATCAATAGTATAATTCAATGCCGGTAGGGGTATTAGCCCACGGAGTAGTTGTTTCTGTTGATCCAATCATAATTGGTTGGGTTTCGGTGACCTAAACCGATCAGCAAATGGCTCTTGTTGTTCCAAGCTGTACATGGGTGACCTGGCAGCATTGCACACGGAACACCTGTGATGACATATTAAATGTTGATCAGTTAAGAGTGGATTGCATTCTCATTTACATTTGAGATTCAGAGGACCTTGTCCCCTTAAGCAGAACGAACACTTTTCAATGGAGAAGCCAAGCGTCACTGATCAGGTCTGGCGGACCAAAACAGCTGTTTGGCGTTTCACACTTGATGGGTTGTGTTGTTCTGCGACTATAGGATCAATAGTATAATTCAATGCCGGTAGGGGTATTAGCCCTCTGAGTAGTTGTTTCTGTTGATCTAAATATAATTAATTGGGTTTCGGTGACCTAAACCGATCAGCAAATGGCTCTTGTTGTTCCAAGCTGTACATGGGTGACCTGGCGGCATTGCACACGGAACACCTGTGATGACATATTAAATGTTGATCAGTTAAGAGTGGATTGCATTCTCATTTACATTTGAGATTCAGAGGACCTTGTCCCCTTAAGCAGAACGGACAACTTTCCAATGGAGAAGCCAAGCGTCACAGATAAGGTCTGGCGGACCGAAACAGCTGTTTGGCGTTTCACACTTGATGGGTTGTGTTGTTCTGCGACCATTGGATCAATAGTATAATTCAATGCCGGTAGGGGTATTAGCCCTCGGAGTAGTTGTTTCTGTTGATCCAAACATAATTGGTTGGGTTTCAGTGACCTAAACCGATCAGCAAATGGCTCTTGTTGTTCCAAGCTGTACATGGGTGACCTGGCAGCATTGCACACGGAATACCTGTGATGACATATTAAATGTTGATCAGTTAAGAGTGGATTGCATTCTCATCTACATTTGAGATTCAGAGGACCTTGTACCCTTAAGCAGAACGAACAACTTTCCAATGGAGAAGCCAAGCGTCACTGATGAGGTCTGGCGGACCGAAACAGCTGTTTGGCGTTTCACACTTGATGGGTTGTGTTGTTCTGCGACTATAGGATCAATAGTATAATTCAATGCCGGTAGGGGTATTAGCCCTCGGAGTAGTTGTTTCTGTTGATCCAAACATAACTAGTATTTTATAGTATAGCAAAGTAATACATTTTCGGGTAGATCAGATATGTAGGATTTAGTGCTCGCTCTTCTACCTATATTTTATTAAAGTGTCTTATGAAATTTCAATTTCTGGATCATTTTTTGTCTTTAACTGGGATATTATTACTCTCCTGCCTTCTACTATTCTTTGCTTTTCTCACCACTCCTGCTGATATCTCTATATTTGTGTTTCGTTTATTTATTCGTTCATAGTTTGTTATTAATTTTGCCTCACACATATTTGCGTCTTAATAATTTTAATAATATAGAAATCTTATTACCTGAATAAAGGAATCATGTTTTGTTCAAATAAATTTAATAAATTAAAACCATTTCTACATACCATTTTGAAGATAATCATAACAACTTGAAAACACTACAACAAATGAAATGGAATAAGCAGTTGTTCCACATCTCTAACGTAAGGATATGAAGAAAAATTGATTCTTAATATCGTGTGTATTTTTCACCAGCGCGAATTAGTGCTTGAAATCTACGTGGCATGCTGCGTATAAGCCTGTCGATATCTTGTTGAGGTACCTATATTTTCCCATTCTTCGATTAGAGTTTCTTTTAGTTGTTGAAGGATTTGAGGTGGATGTGGGCGCCTCGGGACACATCTATCTAACATATCCCAAAGATGTTCAATTAGTATAAGCGAATAAATGCAATACACTCTTAACTGCTCAACACATCAAGGTGTTATAGCAGGTGTTCCGCGTGCAATGCTGCCATGTTCACTATTGGAGTCACTGGAGTAGTTGTTGCTATTGATCCAAAAAGTTAAGCTTTGCTTGGGTTTTCGGTAACCTTAACCGACAGCAAATGGCTCTTGTTTTCCACGCTGTACATGTGAACATGGCAGCATTGCACGCGGAACACCTGCTATAACACCTTGATATGTTGAGCAGTTAAGAGTGTATTGCAATTTTTCGCTTATATTTTATAGTCAGAGGACACAGTCCCCAAAGCAGAACGGACAACTTTCCAATGGTGAACCCAAACGTCACTAATGATAGTCTGGGTGGACCGAAACAGCTGTCTAGTGTTTCACACTTGGTGAGTTGTGTTGTTCTGCAACCATTTGGATCAATAGTGTAATTCAACACCGGGAGAGGCATTAGCCATCGGAGTAGTTGTTGCTATTGATCCAAAAAGTTAAGCTATGTTCAATTAGATTTAGATCGAGACTCAGGGGTGGCCAATCCATGGTTTGAATCCCGTGCTGCTGAAGGAAGTTCTTGGGTTTGATTTCCTTTTACGACTCTGTCCAATGCGTCTTTTATATCGACCGGTTTCTACATATCGATTCCAAGCATGATGGATGACGGAAGAACTGACGATAAAATTCCTTGCCACCTGTCGAATACTGGTACCATTTTCATTAGTAACAACAAGAACGATTTCTTGCTTATTTGTATATCATTATGTCATCTCTCATTTTGAAAAACTAGTGTGAAACTTAACAATTTATGATGAAATGTAAAATTTCTAGAATAAAACAACTGAAAACTTTTGTTTTCTGTACTTCCACAAAATTTATTTAGTAATTGTCACTACAGCTGTTTCGGCAACTTGCCTTTCTTAAGTGATGGTTAACCTACTGTGCGTTCAGGTTATATAGTTTCACTGAACAGGTTGAGGAGGGGGGGAGTTGTTAGTCTCAAGTTCGTCATTCAGAATTGGTGTCTTTTAATTTTCATAGATTCTAATAAAGATAGCTTAAGGCTTTTATTTTGGACGTGAAGAATTTGAAATTGGTCGTTAAAAGAATGATTATGATCTAGAAGGTGAAGTGCATATGTGGATTCTGTTTTCCTATTATTGAAAGCCCTTTTATGTTCTGTTATACGTTTGTTGAAGGCTCTGGATGAGCTTATAACATCTTCAATAACTCACCTGGATGAAAATGTGAATAACACACAAGCGTACAAATGTCTGCTCGAAGGTACATATTGCAGCTTACTACTTTTTAATAAGAGACGAGTAGGGGAGCTGCAGAGATTACCTTTAGATATTTATTTAAAACATCATGATTCTCAATCTTCTAAAGAGTTTGAGAAAGTCCTAACAGAAACCGAGAAAATTTTAGTTCACTCTTTAAAACGCATAGTAATAAGAGGTAAGAGAGGTAGAGGCGTACCTGTTCTGTTTGACAAATTGACCAAAAGTGGAGTTGACACTTTAATTAAATATAGGAATAATTTTTTTACCTCTTACAACGAATACCTATTTGGCTTACCGAATACTATTAACTGCATCAGTGGATATCATGTTCTCAGAAAGCATGCTTCTAAGGTGTTGAATGATGCAAACAAAATCACTACCCTCACGTCAACTCGCCTCAGAAAACACTTAGCAACAATAATACAAATTTTAAAAATGGAAAAGGGTGAACTAGAACAACTAGCAAAATTTATGGGGCATACCTCAAAAACTCATGATGAGTGGTATCGTCTCCCGTCAGACATTTACCAAACCGCAAAAGTTTCCAAAATATTATTGCTCGCTCAAAACACTAATATTGACCAATATAAAAATCGAAATTTAAATGAGATTGAAGTCGATAACGAGATATTGGAAGACGCAGAAGAAGCTGATAGTGACGAAGAAAATACTAATCAACCTATTCTTCAACAAAATGAAGTAAACATCCCGTCACAAAATAGAATACAGGAGAAAGGTAAACGTATTTTAGTTCCATGGACAAAAGAGGAAAAAGAACTTACGCAAAAATTCTTTGCACGTCATATTAAGAAGAAAATTCCGCCAAAAAAAATGGAAGTTTTAAATTTGGTAGAAAAGTATCCAAATGTTTTTAAAAACAGGAAATGGGACACAATAAAAGTATTTGTACAAAATAAATATAAATCACCATAATTCATTCAAGTGATTACGAGTTTCAATAAAATATTCTATTACAATCCTATAGTTTTAATGTATCCTTCATTACTTTCTTATTGAATTAAACCTAATTTTATTAACGTTTTAAAACGTCGTCATATTAATATTTTCTCTTGGATTTTGTAAATCCAATGAAATGTTGTAGATAGAATTTGAGGTTGGACAAACATTCATTTTTTCTTAGCTGTTCTAGTTTTAAAATAAAGTTTCTAACTAGTCTATGTTTCTAATGGTAATAGTGGGTTTTGTACAATTGCTAACGTATAGACTTTACCTATTTTACGTTTTTATCGAGGCTATTTTTTTTTAAATAAACCCGGTGTGGTCAATGTTGATTATTTCCATACGACATGTGAGTCCTAAAGTAACGGATAAATTCAATATTTTTGTAACTAAAAATATTTTGACGAAATCCTCGTACAGGTCGATTTTTGTTTTTTGTTGTGCATTTTTTCAATATAATCTTTTTATACAGGGCGTGTCGTGTAAGAGTGGCCAATACCAACTTTCTTATTTTAAATACAACACCCTGTATATTATTATATCTTTTGATTTCTAAGAATATTCTAGATAAAATTTATATTTAATCTTCTATTCCTATCTATAACTGTTTTTGAGTAATCGAGGTTGGAAAAGTGACAATTGCTCACAAAATCTAAACAGTTCGATCTAGAGTAAAATAGTTTTTATATTAAGACAAAAGCTTTTTGTATTTACAAAAAGCTTTTGTCTTTATATTGATTCAGGGTATACAGCCAACTATTGGATTTGGTCCATTTTAATTAGTTTTTATATTACTATCTTAGTTTTTAATATGCTATCTAGTGGTATTAAATAAAAATAAAATACGAAAATTGTCGTGGTCGGCCCTAAATTTCAAAATTTGTCATTTTGAATATAATCCTATCATCTCTGGGTTTGATACCACTAGATAACATATTAAAAAGTAAGATAATAATGTAAAAACCATTTTACTCTAGGTCGAACTGTTTAGATTTTGTGAGGAAAAATACACGAAATGTCACTTTTCCAACCTCGATTACTTAAAAACGGTTAAAGATAAGAATAGAAGATTAAATATAAATTTTACCTAATATTCTAAGAAATTCAAAAATATAATAATACACAGGGTGTTGTATCTAAAATAAGAAAGTTGGTATTGACCACTGTTACACGACACGCCCTGTATAAAAAGATTCTATTGAAAAAAATGCACAACAAAAAATAAAAACCGACCTACATGAGGATTTCGTCAAAAGATTTTTAGTTACAAAAATATTGAATTTATCCGTTACCTTAGGACCTCACTGTATATAAATCACAATGGATCATTTTATGTACCATTATAGGTATGTGCCATGTATAGCCTTGATAAAGACTTAAAATAAAGTAAAAACATTGGCAAATTTTAAACATTAACTAGGTTTTAATTGTCCCTAACCCACTATTACCATTAGAAGCTATTAAGTGGACACTACTCCTAAAACTTTGTTTACGTTGAAAGCTATGTATCGCCATTTTAAAAAGAGAGACCAAGAAATTTTGTAAATTATATGTTTGCAACTGTGTTTCTTACAAAAACCTTTTGTATGTATATAACTTCTTTATTATTCACTTCTAATGAAGTTAAGAGATAAAATACTGATTCTGAATTTTGTTTAAAAGAAGTGTACCTTTAAACATTTGATTTTCAACTTCTTCAAAGTTACAGTAATTTCAACATCTTTTCAATTCTTGAGTACTTCAATTCCCAAGAGATTTCAGTAATTTTATTTTATTTTTTTCTACGTAGGGCAAACACAACCATGAGATATAATCGAGACTCCATATATTTCAAACTAGGTTGATTTTGATAAAATTGGTTTTTGTTAGGTACAGATAATAATTACCTATGTAGTGCCTTCATAACAGGTAATTCTTATTTTTATGTTACAGCCTTAAAATAAAACATACATTATGTCGAATAAATTTTAATATATTATTTATTAACAAACGGTTAAAGAAAAACAAATATGTGTTAAAATACGACTCTTTTTTAATTATTGCTTTTCATAGTATATGGACATAATATTTTATCTCTTTTTAATGTAAAAGAATCTGGTTCGTTTTGATTGTGCATCTATTATTATATAATACCACATCAAACCAGATTCAGTGACGTACGAGAAGTATGGGCAGAGGAAAGAAAAATACACACAGTTGTAAGAAGTCAGATACCAAAAAATAAAGGAGAAAGTTATGTGCACTTTGCGTTCGGCAATAATGTGCCTGTTGTCTTAAACATCTTCACTTGCAAAAATTTTCACAGTGAGTGTTATCAAATGGTCATATACTCTTATAAGTACTTTTGTTTGCTTTCTAAGTATTTTTCATGGACTTTGAATTTGCTAAAATATTGGAAAGTGTCATCGAAAATGCAAATCGAAGAGAAATACGAACAAGAACGAGAAAATACAGCCCATATAGCCCATAATGCGACGTAACAGCCCAAGACATGAAGTTACAATCATTGTAACATTTAATTTTAACATTTAATCCTACTATACCAGAATTTCTTTAGTAATACCAAATAATTCATTAGAACAGAGCTCTTTTACTCAGTGAATAATCAGACTAGAAGTTGTTAAAAGACGATAAAACATTTTTAAATTACTGAGCTTAAAAAATGTAAAATAAAAGTATTTAGCAAATTAAATCAAATTTGAAGCTGTCATAATTTTAAAAGAAAAATATTCAATCTCGAAAAAAGCAATAACTACCTGCCTACAATTTATAGATAAAGAGTAGTATACTCTAACAAGTTAAATTTTTAAACATCCGTTTCGACAACAAAATATTACAATGACTGAACAGATGAATTGACTCAGGTAGAATTCCACCGAAACCTTTAGGTATTATTGTCGACTTGAGTCATAAACCAATGGATGCTAAAGGTCCAAAGCCAATCGATGCCAAAGAAACCGCAACAGCGATTGATGCCAATTGGTACCGCAACAGAATTCGCTGTATATTGTGGCCCGTGAATATTCACGGATGCCAAATGGGAATACTTTTCGTCCAGAAGTCAATTGGTACTACAAAGAAATATATATATATATATATATATATATATATATATATATATATATATATATATATTTATATATGTATATCATAATATTAAACCTAAAACTAAGATCAAGATTATTACAACTTTGAAACCCACCGTGGTTCACAACTTTTCTGATACCCCTACTTCCACCATTGCCACTTAAACTTTAGCAGAAGGGTTTAATAACTCTATTACCCCAAGTTACATTCCCATTCAGATAATCATCTGTCAAACTAAAAAACCTATCTCCAATTTACATTCCGACGATGCTGAAACAGGTAGACAAGACGTCGCTAGAGTTTTTAGAAACTCAAAGGCTCCTACTCCAAACATTAGCCAATTCGAGAGAAAAGCCCTGAGAGAACATCAGTTAAATCCAAATATCGTCATTCTTCCCGCCGATAAAGGAAATGTCACCGTAACACTTCTTGTTTCATTAATAAACTCTCAAATCTCATTAATACTCTGGACTACAAACCAATTTCTAATAATCCAACAACCTCTCTAGAGAAATCAACGAAAACCATTATCAATAAAACCTCTCTTCCTGTTGACATAAAACAAACTCTAATTCCTCATAAAAATTCTTCTAGAACACCTCGAATATATGACCTACCTAAAATTTACAAACCCGATATTCTTCTACATCCAGATATAAGTGTCTATTTGCCCGGCACAACCATTGGCCAAGTACTTGGCCAAAATTCTACAACGTCTCGCCGAAAATACTTCACCCTTGGTCAAAAATTCTTTTCATTTTATTGTTTCACTCTTAACAAACATTCCTATAGACGAAACCCTAAACATTCTGGAAACTAAATACAGTATCCAGCAAGACCACTTATCTCTCATTAAACATTGCATGTCCAACATCTATTTCATCTTCCAAAATCAATTCTACAGACAAATAACTGGTGGCCCAATGGGCTCCCTACTATCTTCAGTAATTGCCAATATCTTTATAGAAGACTTCGAGACCCGAGTACTATTCACATCAATGCTCAAACCCACATGTTGGCTATGATATGTTGATGATACATGATGATGATGTACATTCGTCATTTGGAACCATGGCAGGGAAGCTTTGGCGTCTTTTCATATCCATCTAAATGGTATATATCGTAGTATCCAGTTCACGATGGAGGTGGAAACTGATTCATCCCTACCGTTTCTCGACGTTATCGTAAAGAGAAAAACCAATCCCAAGGTTTTCATTACTCTGTTTATCGAAAACCCACGTATACCAATCGTTACTTGCATGCCAACTCTCACCATCCACCTTCACATATTAATTCTGTCAATAACACCCATGGACATGGGCTTGGATGGCAAAGACGTTCGCATAATTGCAGATTTGTATTGTAATTAAACAACATCAGTCTTAGTAGATGGTTCTGAATCACAGGATCTCTTAATATTAAAAAAGGAGTACGGCAGGGATGCCTTTTGTTGCCCCTGCTTTTTAACATTTACTCTGAAAGAATTTTTAGAAATGCACTTCTGAAAAACAAGAAGGAATAATTGTGAACGGTGAAGTCATCAATATTTTGCGAAATGCGGACACCATACTCCTTGCATCTACTTAAGAAGATCTGCAAACATTACTTGACAGTGCCGTCGAGAACTTTAAGGAAGCAGTACTGGATCTGAACATACGGAAAACCAAAATACTCGTAATAAGTAAACAACAGAATATAATACCATCTATATATGTAAATAGTACCAAACTTAAGCAAGTTGATCAAATAGTTTACCTTGCATATCAGGTAAATTGGAACGAAGAGAATCACGGTAAAATTAGATCCAGAATTGAGCAGGCCTGAGTCGTTTTTAGAAGGATGTCCAAGGTATTAAGTAACAGAGACCTAAAATTGGCTTTAAAGATCCGCTACCCGATTTGCTGCTACGTATTCTCGGTCTTACTTTATGGTGTCAAGTCTTGGACTGTAAGTAAAACTGATCTAAAATCACATTCAGGCCATTTAGTCAGACCAGCCATTTAGTCAGATCCACACGTGGTCACTCTTTTAAGTAAAGGTCAGGGTAAGGGTCAGTCAGGACCTTTCAGTTAAATCTTTAATCTTCGACATTATGTATTATCGCTTCTATTTTGACTTTTACAACCACTTAAAATGTAACAAGGTTAAAGAAATGAATATTAGACTTACTCAAAATCGATTTATTGTAACTCGGACGGCCAATTTCGGACAATAAACTTTACTGTTCATCGTCAGGTCTCCGGACAGGTTACTTAAATGCTAAAATTACAATTTGCATCTACTAGGATTCTATCAGTTATACGATAAATTATGTCAACAATGTACGCATAGTTTTAAAGAGTATGTAAGCAATGCGCAATAAGCTATGCAAGGAAATTAGTTATATAGAAGCATACTTAACGCTCTTTAAGCATTTAAGAACAACAAGTGCTAAGATCCCGAACACAATAGATCGAAAGGCTTTTATAAAACTTAAAACTCTACTCTGTAGCCGCTGCCTGTATTAATCTACCATCAAGTACTCGTATTAGCAGATCCTATCTCTTTAGTGGACTAATGTTATGTATACGATTACAACCTACAGATGTTATGTATACGATTCTATAAGCCTTTGAAATATTGACCTACTGGCGTATGCTAATAATTTCATTGGTGAACCGAGAAAATAAAGTACCAAACTTACTAAACGAATTAACGGAGACTATACAAATCATCAGAAAAATAAAATTAAAATACTTCTGACATATACTGCGAAATACAATTATACCAAATACTTCATTTTATTACTACAGATAAAATTGTTAGTAAAAAGGCTCGTCGCAGAACCGAAACCATCACGATGGTACTATTCTGAAAAATGATAGCCAAAGTTTAAACAGCGTTTATGATTGCAAAGTTTAATAAGAAGTGGTACGATAACGGTGATAAGTGGTACGATTGATTATACAAGGGAAAATCCAGGGCAAGAGAAGTGTAGGAAGAAGAAGAATCTCATGGTTGCGTAACTTGAGGGAATGGTACGGATGCACATCAATTGAACTATTCAGAGCAGCAGCATCTAAGATCAGAATAGTCATGATGATTGCCAACCTCCGTCGCGGAGATGGTACGTGAAGAAGAAGAAGGTACGATAAGAAAAAGAAGGTCTGGAATTATTTCTTCTTGGTGTTTCATCTGCAACAGCGGCAAACATTATTAAAGACAAATTTCCATTCAAAAACAAATCCAAATAACAGATTCTTCCGAATCCGAGATTTCACCGTATTAGAAGTGTGCCGAATAATTTGAACAGACATATTTTACTGCAAAGATCCCATTTTCAGAAAACTCTAGATTCGATGCCGTCTAAAGGAGTCAATATCTAGAAAAGAAATCACTAAAAGGAACGATCCGAGCCAGTTCTCCTATTCGTGGCAATATAAGAAATATGTTTCCAGACATAAAGAAATGGATATATGAAAAGTGCTGAGTCGATACATATAACCGTCCTAAACAGTTTGACTGCAATAAAATACTAACAGGGGTAATATTTTCACACCACGATGCGACACGGAAGTAAGGCGACACACTTAGTAAAAATAAAAGTACGGGTGTAAGCCAGCTTCCATAAATATTTGGATGGAATGGAAATGTCGCAAAGCAAATGAAACGAAATTCATACTTGTTCCTTACTTTGTACCATAAATATATCAGAATATGAATCACACTGTTTTTATGGCAGTTTTATTTTCTTGGAGATATTGATGTGAAGAAAATATTATTATTAAATATTATTATAAATATTTGTGGGTACATAAGTAATCCGTGATCACAGTATCTTATAAACACAGTACATAAATTATACCAGCTGTTTATCAACACCAGTTTTTATCATCAAAAATAATTACCAAAACCTGAAGCGGAACAGGTCCGTATTTAGAATAATTAAATGGTGATTAAAAATGAAATTTGATGTTACTGAGAATAACGATAAGTTATCTCAATCTACTTCACAACCACCCTTATCTTACCATCTAATCCATACATCCAAACTACAAGCAATAGTTTTTAATTATCTCTATTAGTTAGACCAAAATATATTCTTTTTTCTTCAAGACCTACCAACAATCTCTAGTTTTTAATTATCTCTATTAGTTAGACCAAAATATATTCTTTTTTCTTTAAGAATTACCAACAATCTTATCTGTATATATTTCTCAAGCAAATAAGTCGTATATGAACTTTTTTCAAACAATCCAGGTTTTATCACTGTAACCAATAAACAAATTCAAGTCTGTAGACTAATAATTACTCCAAGTAAAAGACTCTTAATATAAAATGTATCTCCCACTATCTTGCATAAGATAATAGAGAAAGAACGTTAATGTCCTTAGTTTCCGTCGACATATTTACATATCGCCACCCACAATATTCCAATTCCAGATTCCATTATTATAACGTATGACGACATTAACAATCAAGTTTTTTTAACATTGGAAAATGTATGTTTCCATTGCAAACAACATGGCCACATTTCCAGTAGTTGCTCAGTAACTGTAAATAACTCAGATACAGCAGCAGTATATTCAGCAGCAACGACTGCTATTATACCTTCAACAGTAAGTACCTCTACAAACATATTAAATACCTCAACGTCACCTCCAAGAACATCAACTACGACCCACTTAATAACGCACGATACATCGACCATAGTTAATGCAATATCAGTACTATCCAAAACAAATATATCCACCTCCCTAACCACATCATCCCACACAAGCATTACTAAATAGTCTTCATTTATAGTCTACACAATAATTCTAACTCTCGTAATGAAAATAAAGACTGTCCGGCACCATAAGAATTTAGCATATCTAACTAGGAAAATACATCAAAATCATTCTCCAACGAACTATATCTGAAGCAATAACACCCCCTATTCAGGCATCAGCTAGCGACAATGGATTTTCAAAGCCAACCCAGAAACAAAAAAGAACAAAAACAAAAACATCGACAATGTCTTTAGAAACCCTAATGCAACCAATTAAAGAATTATTCGATTCCGAAAAACGAATGCGAATTCCGAATATATATATATATATATATATATATATATATATATATATATATATATATATATATATATATATATATATATATATATATATATAAAAGCGGGGATCCTACAGCTTCTGCCGCTTCCCGCATTTCGATCGCCATCTTTTTCTATCTCTCCAGGTGTCTTCATCAATGGCTCTGTCTTTCATGGTTTCTATAACTCCTTGTATCCAAGACTTGGCTGGTCTTCCTCGCTTCCTTCTATTACTTGGATTGTATTCCATAGCTCTTTTTGGCCATCTGTTGTCGTCCATCCTCTGTACGTGTCCATACCATATTAACTGTCTAGTTTCTATTCTTTCAGAAGTTGTATGTACTCTATCTGTTTTTCTTCTAATTTCAGAATTAGGTATACGTTCTACTCTTGATATACAGCAAGCTCTTCTCAGGTAGTCCATTTCAACCGTGTCAACTTTTTTCTTTCCTTTTACTGTCATTTACCAACATTCTGCTCCATATGTAAGAATGGGCTCTACAATTACTTTCTAGATAGTCATTTTAGTTCTCATAGTAGCTTTGTTGGACCAAAGTATCGAATTCAGCATTTGAACACTCTTCTTGTTGCACTCTATAGTCCATATCTCGTTCCGTTGTTCCTTTACTGCAGATAATACTGCCCAAATATTTGTATTTGTAGCACCTTTTCATTTGTCTAATTTCCAAATCCGGGTCTTCGTCTTCACTGCCTCTTCGCATATATTCTATTTTAGACATATTCATACTCATCCCCCATTTTTCATATTTATCTTTGAGCTTTCTAAGCATATAATCTGCATCTTCTTCACAGCTTGCAATTAGTACTTGATCATCTGCAAAGAACAGCGTTGTCAGATAATGGTTGTTAAGCTTCAACCCCATTCCCGCACATTTTTGACTCCACTGGTGTGGTGCTTCTTGGATATATATTTTGAATAGGGTGGGGGAAAGACAACATCCTTGTCTCAAGCCTTTCGTTACTGTAAATACCCTTGAGAAACAATTTCCTGTTTTTTCAGTGCTTTGAGGACATTTATAGATGTTCAGTATTGCTTTTAGATATGTTTTACTAAGGTCCGTTTTCGTCAAGACACTAAATAAAAGTTTTAAAGGAACTGTATCATAAGCCTTCTCCAGATCTATAAATACCAGATGCGTAGGGAGGTTTCGAGCTGTTCGTTTTTCAATTACTTGTTGAAGGGTAAATGTGTTGTCCACGCACGATCTTCCTGCTCTGAAGCCGCTTTGTTATTATTCAATTTCTTTATACTCCTCTTCTATTCTTCTTTCCAATATACGACCATATAACCTTCCCAGCGAGCTAGTTACGCTAATGCCTCTATAATTTCCGCATTCTTTTCTGTCTCCCGTTTTATAAATGGGGCTAATGTGGGCCAAATTCCAATCGTTTGGAATCGTTTGGCCTTCGATTAAGCATTTATTAAAAATATTCACTAAGCTTTCCAAAAGAGCATCCGGTCCATGTTTCACCAACTCGATGGGAATGTCTCCTGCTATTAGTATTACAAGTAAATATTCCTCAGACACTTAGCATTTATACAACTCTTATCCAAAATATATTCTTGTACATCTGAGCGTCCACTATATACCTTTATTGGACTACTACTTACTGCAGGGCACCTGAGTGCTAACATCCATAATGTAGATATATTTTGGAGTAAGTTTTATGGACCTACTATATTTAAAGTTACCATGGGGTTAAAACGATTCAAAAATTTGTTCGATTCAACGATAAGGACACGAGGTCTGAACAAAGAAGGAACTACAAATTAGCCACAAGTCAACCAAAACTATCAGAAATACTATTTACCAGGAAAAAACATAACGGTAAATGAGCAACTTGTTCCGTATCGAGGTAGGTGTCCTTTCAAGCAGTATATGACTTCAAAGCCAGATAAATGTGGCATTAAAATATGATGGGCCTATGACTACCCTTAAGATGGAATACCATGTACAGGAAAAAATGGAAATACAGTAGCTAAAGCTCTTGCATCTCAAGTTATACATCAACTCGTTGAGCCTTGTTATAATTCCAAGAAGAATGTGACTTGAGATTTCACTGATCTTGCTCTTGCACATGAATTACTGGCAAATACTCTTGTGGGCATAGTGAAAAAAATAAGAGATTTGTTTCTCGGAAATTTCTATCAAACAAGAACCGTTTAGAGAAATCTTCAATTTTCGGATTCACACCAAAAGCATCTCTTGTTTCTTACGTTCCCAAAAAACAAAGAAGTGTACAGATAATGTTGACAAAAAAACAGATATGATACTCTATTATAATAGTACAAAATGTGGTGTTGATATGCTAGACCAAATGGTTCATAAACATATGAAAAGATGGACTAACCGTTGGCCTTTTGCATCTTTTTTGAATATTTTAGACGTAGCTGGTGTAGCCTCATTTATTACTTGGACAAATTTACATCCAAAATGGAACGAAAACAAAAATGACAGAACAACTAGTGTTGCCTCAAATTTGGAAAAGAAAATCAAGGGGACTACAATGGGAAACAAAACAGTGTATTGAAAAATGCTTACAGGAAGTTGAACCACACAATAAAAAGCAAAAACTAGAAAAACCTCCAGTTTTAACAAGGAAAAGGTGTCACATGTGCCCAACAAAAAAGGACAGGAAACAAAAACAAATTTGTGAAATATACAGTAGAAATATGTGTAACGATCACTGTATACTTTAACAAAGTTTGTAAGTATTGCAATAAAGAAAAATAAATGACCAATCTATGTTTTTTTTATTTTTATTGTTTTTTTTTAACCTAATATTTAATAATAATTTAATTTGTCATATCAATTTGCTATTCTAGTTGGGAATAAGCTAATCTTGTGGCTTAGTCTCAACTAAAATAGTAAATTGATATAACAACGTACTAATTTGTAAAATTAAAATAATAATATTCTTCTGACTTATTCGTTGTATTAATTTTGTAAAGATTATGAATGTGTTGCTTGTGTGAGTCCATTTCAAAAGGTAAAGAAATAATAAGTTAGACTTACTCACAATCAATTTAATTTAACTAATCGGACGACCGGTTTCGCTTTCTATAATATGCAAAGCATCTTCAGGTCACGATACAAAGTTAAAATGCTGAAAATAATAATCCCATATTAGGGTGTTGTCTAATAAAGATAAAAAACATAGGTAGGTGATATAAATTATATAAATTACAGTAATTATGCCAATATTACATGTCTGTGGTTTTATAAATGAATAAAAAATAAAATGTTTAAGCAGACAAGGTAAGACCCACAAATTGGTAACATCGTCTATTAAACTGTAACGAATTAATAAATAAGCCAATAAATAAACATTACTTACATGCCGGTACTCTATTAATTGATGGTTGAAAGAACATGGTTCAAACTATCTTGGATTGTTGATTGGAGAACTCAGGTCAACTATTGTAATTGTTTAACAGTAAACTGGGAAGTTCTTGAGGAGACAGATTTTATCCAATGAAGTAGAGATAGGTGGAATGTATTGTTTGTTTTATGAAAGTAATGTTCTATACCATTAATTTCTTTAAAGTTATTTAAGTTTATTCTGGAGATATATTTATGAAATGTGTGTTATTTATTGAGATTTTATGTTTTGTTTTGGAAGGTGACAGTTGTAAGACAATGAATAGGAAAGGATGTACAGATTGTGTGGGTGTGCAATTGTATAATCTTGTAGTTATCAAAATTTCTTTGATAAAGTTGTTGCAATATCTGGCAAATTATTGTAAAGTCCAAAGATTTTTATGTTAAAATTAAATTAAGACACTTTTACACACACAGAAATACACAGAAAACACTTTAAAAACGGGGGACGAAACAAACATTTAATTTAAAAGGAGAGGATTTCCAAAAGAACTACATTTCTTATTAGGAGACAATGAGTTTTTTATGTGCTGTATATCAGATTTTAGAGGTAAACTTGACAAATGTAGGTTAAAGTGTGACAGTTCTTCTTCTATTTTAAATGCTGTAAGTTAAGTTATCCAGTTTATGAAACAAGCTGATATTAATAAAAATCTAAAATTTTTTAATTTTAGATATCAAAGTTATTTGATGTGTTAATATTGGCATACTTTAACAAACTTTAAATAATTGATTTCAATGTAACAATATAAATAATTGTAATACTTATTCTATGATAACTAACTCAGCTTAGTCAAAGTTACAGAACAAACTTAAGTGATTATTTGTTAATTAAATTAAAATATGTACATTTGTATTGAAAATGTATAATGTATAACTAAATTACAAACTTTCTTTGAAAATAATTGTTGGTGTGAGTCATCTGTCATGGTGTGTATAAGTATTTTTAAATATTTATTCCAATTCTGATATGTTAATATGAAACTGAAATAATAAGCAAATAAACCATTGTTGATAAAATTATTGATAAATTAAAGAAAATTAAAGAAATTGACTGAAAAATTAAGTATTCAAAGGTTAGTTGGTAATTTTAATATCTGACAGTTGGGACCGGAAATTGGTTATACCAACAGGTAAAAGGTTCTCTATTTAAACCGGTGTAAAGTAAAATTATTCTTATTTCAATTTTCCTATACCATGAAGAAGTATCATCACACCGACACGAACAATGGTGAGTTTGTACAATAATTTCTGTGACACTTTAACAATTTTAAATTTAAAACAGTTTATAGTTAAAATATAATATTTCTATTTGAAAATGTAGATTTGCTAATTATTAGGATTAACAAAATTCTATTTAATTAATACTGCCAGTCTGAACGACTTTACCATGTTGTGTTGGGAACAATCAAACCACGTGTTAATTTGAAATTAAATATTTTGTAAAATGAGTGTATGTCGCAACCGGATGGGGTGTAATAATAATTTTGGGTTAAATAAGTTGAGGCACCATACCAGTTCAATACTGATGTTTTATATAGTTTTAGGAAAATGTAGTTTATAGTAACATGTTAGGTAACACGGTCGTCCGATTAGTTAAATTAAATTGATTGTGAGTAAGTCTAACTTATTATTTCTTTACCTTTTGTAAAGATTGTTTTTGTTGGTACTTAATACATGAGCTGCTAATTACCATAATCTTTTCTCAGAAGGGTTTTCACACAATAATGAAAAGCAACAACACCGTAATCTTTTTCCAGGGTATGCGTAAATATCAACATTTCGCTCCAAATGTTTATTACTTGTGAATAAATATTTTTTCTACAAAAATGTTCTTGCATTTCATTATTTTGTGCTAATCCTTCAGGTAGATCGCACCCTCGAGGTAGACCGCATACTATAGTAACCCTTTTTTTAATCTAGACAATTTAAATTTATATATATTTATATATATATATATATATATATATATATATATATATATATATATATATATATATATATATATATACCCGGTATTTAGGCAACACACGCCCTTCCGGTAGGGATCTATGGAGGAGTATCACCAAGCCGCAAGCCCTTATCTCTTGCCGTACTGCTCCACCATAGGCCGATCAGATACCAGCATATTCTAGACTAAGCCGCAGATTCATTTAGAATTTTAAACTGCTGCGTTAGCCTTTTTGTTTTCTGTACACCGAGCTGGGGATTGAACTGACATCTCTCGCAGTGAAGCGAAGGAGAAGCCAGCCGCCCAGCCCGCTTGGCTATCCGATCGACTTGATTGATTGATCCGATCAATTTAAATTTAACTTTAATAAAACATAAAAAAAGAATATTAGAAATATATAGGTAAATATGAATAGTACATTCAAGAACAGTGGTGGGACCAACAGACCCGAGTTGCCCTGTTACGTAAGTAAAATGTGTTGCCCGGATAAAGGTTAAACGCTATTCCTTTGTCTCTTTGTTGCGTGTACCAGAAACATGTTACCGTACCTATTTTCAAGAATGCTTTGTAAATATAC
Organism: Diabrotica undecimpunctata; assembly: GCF_040954645.1. Classification (NCBI taxonomy): domain Eukaryota; kingdom Metazoa; phylum Arthropoda; class Insecta; order Coleoptera; family Chrysomelidae; genus Diabrotica; species Diabrotica undecimpunctata. The sequence continues at coordinate 62,272,692 of NC_092812.1, read as the reverse complement.
TGTTCGTTTTAATCCGATCACTAACACTTGACACTTTGACTCCAAAATCAGCTGCAACAATCCGCTGCGATTTTACGTCTTCCTACACATCTGCCGTTGATTTTGCCCTGCATTTTATTTCTTAATAAGCCGTATTTTTCACCTCTCATGATGTGCCCCAAATACTCCTGATTCAAAAATCCAAAAACTTCCTGATTTTTATGGAATTTTCCGAATTTACCATAAATTAAGTAACTTGCAGTATTCAAAGAAAATTGAAAAACTGGCTACAAACGTATTGCAAGGAGAATAATCAGTAAAAACAATAAATATCTTAACCAAAACCCTCGCTCCTAAAGATCTTTTAAAATTTAGTGTGATTTTAAAATTTTCCTCTACTTTTCGGTAATCAATATCAATTTCAATTTTAAATGTGCTATTTCCCTTTAAGCGGTATTAATAAATCACCTTTGTAGAAAATACATCACAATATTAACCATAAATTATACACGATTTACAAATTTAATAAAATTTAAACCTGGGTCTGGTGGAATTGGACCAACATTTTCAGAACACAAAAAATTTAAGGTGATAAAAGCGAACAATATATCAAATTATGGGGGTGATTTCTCAACAAGAATATGTGCTTTGTTATTGTAATTCCCCTTTTCGTCGGAGCTAAGCAAGCTAAAGCATTTCCCATTTCTCGCAACCCTAACTTTGTCACTACAAAATTGAAATATATGAATAGAAATTGAAAAATAACCCAAATATATCGCACCTTATCTGAAGCAAGTCATCGGTTTTACATACAAAAAGCAGGGTCTATACAGGATGTATAACGTTCCACGTAATTTCTCCTACTTATTAAAATTTGATTGTACTATAACTTATTTCCTGTTATGATATCAAGCTTTTTTGTATATTTTGATTAGCTTTATTAGCTTTTACCAATACCTAACTATATGACTGATCTCCAGATACCAAACAGTTTGTCCATGTGTAACTTTCGATTTTCAAGTTTTCACGTACACCTACTCCTATATATATTCGTTCAATTATTTGTATGTACCTGATATTGTCTTATTGTTTGGTAGTCTGTACAAAAATTTCGAGTTTTCAGTTTTTTTATTAGGAAATAAATGTACGAAGCAGTCGATTTAGGGGTTGTGCGTTCCCAATTGTCAACTGGACACTTTAGACCTCATTTACATACATTTGCATGCGGTGATCACTGGTCATTTATATAGGAAGTCGGTTTCTGTCACTGAAAGATTAGACTGTCACTCAAATTGTTACGATATATTTCATGCTATTCTTTCGCATGGAAAATGGCGGTATAAATGACTAGCAATCATCCTAATATGTAGCCAAATACGCATTCATTAATATCTATTAAATGGCCCGCAACATTCAATGGACCTTCATTTATCAAGCTTTACCGTGAATATATGCTGTTTATAGCTTTATGTTCCTTTAAGCGGTTTTAATATTTTTTTGTACTAGAATCGGTTGAAAGCTCGTCTATTTTATTCATAAATATTTAATTGGACTGAGATTTTGTATTTCAGTTGAGTAATCGGTAAAGTTTAATTCTTTCGTTTATCACTAAGACACTATTAAAGCTAGGCAGCTGAAACTTTAGAACAACATACTGTATATAATTAGAGCACTGAAGCTTTTGAATAAAAATTTTACCTATAAAATTATTTAGGTATCTTAAAAACTACTAACTAATTTAACAAATTTTAACTATAGAAATATATGTTGTTTACTAAAACATTGTACATGTAAACTTAAACTTAACTAATTTCTATTTGAGTGATTTTGTTGAGGATAGGTGATGATAGAAGAAATATGAAATGAAAGGAAGTGTTTCTGCTGTAATGTGTCTTGAACGCCAAGAACGCTCGAGAAAGACAGAGACACAAGCACGGAAGCACGCACCGATTCAACGCGCCTAATTCTCTAGTGCTGCGCGCGCAGCGGACCGATCATGTTTGAGTGGGAGAGAGACGCAAGGCATTCGCCGGTCCGGCGGGCCTCTCTCTCGTTCGGTGACTCACTGTAACAGACGTGAGCGGGCGTTACACTTTTTCATGAATGACTCCGAGCCACAACCTAATTTAAGACGTTGTCACGTCAATAAAATAAAATAAAATAAAATTTCATATAAGATAGGCATGTTGCTAAATTCAAATCTTGCGCCGGATAATAATAAAATGATTTACAAAAAAAAATATCATCATAACAACTGAAATACAAGACAAGGCCCTGAGTCCTCAACAGACTTTTGATAAAGGATATTATAATGGGTGATTTTAATGGCAAAGTAGTCGAAGAGCACTGCGAAGATTTGATGGGAGAACATGAACTTCGCAAACGCAATGAAAGAGGAGAAAGGTTAGTCAAATTTGCCCAAGAAAAAATACTAATAATAACAAACACGTTATACAAGCTTCCACCAAAAACATTATATGCCTGACAGTCGCCTCAAGATACAGAGGATAAAATCTTAAGAAACCAGATAGACTATATGACATAGTATAGGAAATAAGAAAATAGGGAAAAGATACAGAAATTCTATAAAATCTCTGAAGACGTCTTGAGGTGCTAACGTAGATTCTGATCACAACCCAGTTGTTGCTGAATTCAGCTTAAATTTAAAACAATCTAAAAAGAGCCAAAATAGACACAACATTGATCTCTCCACATTAAGAAAAAGGAACCAAAATTTAATGTTGATAACTGGATAAACCAAGAACTACTACCAGCTGCAACTTCTTCTTTATGTGCCGTCTTCTACCGAAGGTTGGCGACCATCAAACGATAGGTTTCTCTGTTTTGTGCTGCATGTATTATGTTCGCAGCTTCTGGTATTTGAAACCATTCTCTCAAGTTTCTCAGCCAGGATTTCTTCTTTCTGCCCAAACCTCTTCTACCTTCCATCTTGCTTTCCACGATAAGCTGTAGCAGACTGTACTTATCATTACGGAACACATGGTGCAGGTATGACGCTTTCCTCCTTTTAACAGTTGTTAATAATTCCACCTCTTTACTCATTCGTCTTAATAGCTCTGTGTTGGTCACTCTGTCTGTCCAAGGTATTCTCAGTATGCGTCGATACAGCCACATTTCTGGAGCCGCTAACTTCTTTATAGTTGCTGCTGTTAACGTACACCCTTCAACTCCGTAAAGTAGAGTAGAGAGTACGTAGCATTTCGTGGCGCGCCATCGGAGGTTAACGCTTAGGTGGCGGTTGCTTAAGAGCTTTCTCATTTTGATGAATTTGAATCTTGCTATTTCAATTCGGATCTTAATCTCTACGTCTGGGTCCCACTTATCATTTACTGTATATCTCAGATATTTAAATCGGTGAACTCTTTCAATACGTTCGGCTTCAATATTCAGGTCGATATGTTGAATGTTCTTTTTACTGATCACCATAAATTTAGTTTTCTTTCTATTGATCTGCAGTCCGAATTGGTTGCCAGTTGTGTTTACTCTATTTAGCATCATCTGTAAATCTTCGATGTTATCGGCCAGTATAATAGTATCATCTGCATATCGAAAATTACTTATTGGTACGCCATTAATCTTGATGCCCTCGTTGTACTCTTGTACTCTGAAAAGCAGTGGCGAAAGAATACAGCCCTGTCTAACCCCTCTCGAAATGGTTACGTTTTCACTCACCATATGTCCATTCTTCATGTGGGCTGTTTGATTCCAATATAGATTTTTTATAATCTGGATGTTCTTAGTGTCAAGTCCTGTAAGATGTAATAGTTCTATGAGTTTGTCATGTTTGATATCAGCTGCAACTGATAACGGAAAAGGTAAGGATGCAAACATCCAATAAAAGAACTTAAAACACATCTTCTTCCAAATAAGTAAAGATGAGTTCAGTAAAAAATGCAAAAAAAAAGACTGGATGACAGATGACATACCTAAGTTAATGGAGAACAGAAGGATCATTAAAACTAAAGATAAAACAATATATATGTCAAGATATACAGAGAATATAAGGAAATAAATCTACAAGAATTACACGACTTGTTTAACATACGTAAGAAGATTAGAAAAATCACTGGAAGCTACAGATGCGGCAACGGGCAGATAGCAGCAGAAAACGAAACAAAAATACGAACATGGAAAGATAATATAAAAGGCAACTTTTAAGATATATGACTCGGTTCAACAATATCAGAAGAACCACACAGAAGACCAATAATAATAAATTAATATGCGCCCTATATATAAATATGCGCCCTATGATATAAAAAACAACAAGGCTTCTGGTCAGGACGAGATAACTGTTGAACTATTAAAGTTGCTGAAGTTGCTAAAATATTAAAGTTGAAGACAATATGTATGTGCTTAATAAACTTTTTAACACGGTCCACGCAACAGGAGAAATGCCGGATGATTGGCTGACTTCTACTTTCATTTTAATTGTACTTATAGTACAATTGTAGTGCAGTAATTAATGAACAGTGCAGTTTCTGTGGGATCAGGATACATCAGAGAGGATATCGAAAGCTCGGCGCAGTGATAATTGACGCGGTTTAACCCGGAAGGCTGATGAGTTTAATATTAATTTTTATCATAATATTAATCTCAGTTTTACCTTTAATTGTATTAACCGCGGAAACCTTTTTGAACATTTTGTCCGCTTCTACGGGGAGCTTCTCATATGGCAATCTGCTGCTGCGTAAGAATCGTCTTCTTTGCAATTTAATATTCCTTAAAGCCTGCCGAGACCATAAAATCATTCATAAATTTCTGAAACTCAAACACCATACTTTTTCTTCTATCTTTCAAACTCTTAGAAAGACAAATTTTGCGCTTCTCCGTGACACTATTCATTCCACAAGACGAAAACTAGATGTCGCAAATACCCATTTATATATGCAATATAATACCTATTTAGATATTTTCAATATATGGCCATCTATTCATACTTTTAATGTACATTCTACATTATGGGATAGCTTGTATCAAAGACAGAAACTCAAAAGCGCAAATTAGCACACATAATTGTCGAATAAATTTCAAAACCTACAACTTTGAAACCCACCACAATGGTTTACAACTTTTCTGAAATTTCTACCATTGCCACTTAAGCTTTAACAAAAGGTGTCAATTATTCTGTCACACCAAGTTAGATTCCAGTTGGTACAATCTTTTGTCAAACTGAAGAAGCTTCTCTCTCTTCATTTCTATTTACCTTTTGAAGATGCTAAAATTTGACAAGACATCGCTGGAGTTCTTAGAAACTTAAATAAAGACTCTAAAACAACTTTAGTCAAATCCAACTCTAATTATTCTTCCTTCCGATAAAGGAAACGTTGCCGACATCCTAAGCACTTCTTCTTACGTAAATAAACTCTCAACTCTCATTATTACTCGAGACTAATAAACAAACGAATTGCTAATAATCCAAGAACCTATCTAGAGAAAACAACAAAAACCATCAGCAATAAAACATCTCTTCTTGTTGACGTAAAACAAACTTTAATTCCTCGTGAAAACTCTTCTAAAAGATCTCGGATATATGGTCTACCTAAAATTCATAAACCCGATATTCCTCTACGAATATATATATATATATATATATATATATATATATATATATATATATATATATATATATATATATATATATATATACAGCAATTTTAACAGGTACGTTATTCTGTTTATACAGTTTAAAGATTTTTCCTGTATTAGGCTTAATATGTTGTTTACTTTAAAATTGTCCCCTAAGGTGTATGTTCTATCATATTTTCATATTAATAATTTCAAATAAAAACAAAATAAAATATTTTCTTACATTATTTAACTTAGATTCATTCAACTTACATTTTATTGATTATTTTGTTAATGTTACTTTTACACATGTGAAATAATTGTTTCTGACCAAATAGTTTAATAAAATATTATACTTAAAATTGATTCATAGAATATATATTAATCTCAGTTCCAAATGTTATGAACCTTGGACTGTTGGAAGTTGAATCAATCTTCACCTGTTGGCTGGCTATTCAGCCACAATTTAGACTATTTAAATACGCCTTGCTGTTCTGTCATATTTTGACCTCTGTCCACTGTCAGTCAAGGCCACTGTCTTTTCTCGTGGTTGGCGTGTTTCCTACCTGTTGTTTCTCATTTCACTAACAGCAACTAAGAAGCTAAGAGTGGTAACTTCATTATATATATATATATATATATATATATATATATATGTATATATATATATATATATATATATATATATATATTTAAATATCACTTAATTCAATCTTAATCTATTTAATAATGTTACCCAAAGTCAAAATCAAATTTAATTAATAATATACTGTTGGAAGTGTATCTTATGATCTTTTTAGTTCTCTGAAAATTAATGTTTTTTACTTAAGTTTTTTACATATTTTTTATATACATGTACAATTACCACATGTTCTTTTGCTGTGCTAAGTTTGAGTGAATTTGTAAACTGTATTTAGTTTGAATTAATTGTTTATACAACATAGTCTTATAATGTCCATTTTCATAAGCTTCTTTACATATTTAATATCATTGATTGCTACATATCTTTTTAAGCTAACACACTTATAACAACTTTTCTATGGATGTTTGTTTTTTCATATTGTTCTTTTTAGATGAACTGATGATGTTTTTTGATTAAAAAGCGAACTTCAATAAATAGATGAAATAGCCACCTTCTTTGTCTTTTATTTCTCCACTTTAACCAAAAACCCACCACTCTTCTAGTGTACCTTAATTTATATATATATATATATATATATATATATATATATATATATATATATATATATATATATATATATATATATATATATATATATTGATATGATTGGTGTTTATAGAAAATAATTTATAAGTTACACTACTAGATAATATTAGATATTAAAAGTATTTGGTTATTTTAATAAGTTATATACTAGAAAATTTTATAAAAATTATTTATGTGAGGGCATTTTTAAGAAATTAGCATATAATAATTGTAAAAAGTTGTATTTTAATATTGTAGATATATTTAAGTGAGCCATGTGACTAGGCAACCAAAAATACTCTTTAAAGTGACAGATAGAAATTCATAATTAGGAATATAAAGTGGGGTTATAATAATTATGTTAGTTTAAAATGTTTAATTTATATATAGTTACTGATTTAAGTGTATATTCTGATCTGAAAAGCCTAAATGTCAACAAAATTATCAATAGAAAATTAAAGAATTCTCCAGAATAGAGAATTTGACCTTTGTTTACGGTGGAACATTCTCGAAATAATGGTGATGTCTGTGGATCGAACATATACTTTTTTCGAGAACATCCCTATAGAAGAAATAGAACAAATCGAACATGATTTCTTACCAGATGGCTCTGGAACATGAAAAAAGGATATAAATACCCGGTGATTTGGATTCAAGGGGGGCATTCAGTTAGTCAATCAGTTATGAGTTACAGTTACTATGATGGCCAGTTTTAGTATGAAAATTAGTTAGAGGCAGTCAATCAGTTACAATTGTTCAATATAGTGAGTTAAATCAAGATTAAGAAACAGTATAAACAAAATATTATTGAAGATTAAAAATTATGTTATGTATAAATGATGATAATGGAAGAAGTATTAATTGAATATTAAAATTAAATAATATTTTTGGTGATTTGATATTGATATATTGAAAAGAAAAATAAAAATAAATGCTGTTGGCTGGTTTGCTTGGTGGTTTATAAATGCTGTGAAGAAAAATATCTTAAATTGGTGGAAGCTGATAATTGGAAAAAGTAATTTCACAAAAACAAGGATAACCGAAGCTGAGAAGAAGACATTTGAGTGGTGATTATAATCTATATAGTGGAAAACAGTTCATTTAGGCATTCAGTGACAGAAAGGTTCAAAAATTTGTTAATATAATTTAGTTAGTGTCATAACAATTTCAATTTTGAAGATAGTTTGTTTAAATTTTACATTGTCTATAGAATTTAATTAGTTTCATAAGAATTTCAATTTAAAGATAGTTTATTTTAAATTTACATTGGCTAGGTTAGATATATATGTGTGTTTCATAATAGATATAATAAAGATAATTTAAAAAAGTACTTACAAACTAATTCTTTGAGAACCGCGATAAAAACCCTATATTATTAAAAAACACTCATTGCTCATCATTCAAACAAACAATACATCATAACAATATATATATATATATATATATATATATATATATATATATATATGTTCCTAATCTTTACATTATACAATCTTAACAACGGCAAGGGTTTCCTGCCGCGGGTTAATTACATTAATTACACACCTTACCTCATTTTATGTTAGGTTTAATGACAATCGAGTGTTATGAATAATCACACCTAAGATCTCATCTCTACCATGAATCCTGATCTCTTTTGGTTATAGTGACAGGGGCAACAGATCTTTGTCCCCACTTCCACACTATCACTATCATTGATTTTTCTGGCAACTCTGCTACTAAGATTTCCTAATATTATTAATTCTCTATTTTCTGCCAAATAAATAGACTGGTTTAAAGTTTTTCTTTATTAAAAATCCCGTACCCAGCAGCCTATTTGCCCCACCACTTTGTCCTCACTATAGGGTGTCTCAAATTTAACGTAGCAAAGACAGTTCCAAAAGAGAAGATTGAGTAAACCTTTGCCCAACAGTGTGCCCATTAGCGGAATTCGTTCACGAGAAAATCAACAACCAAAATGAGCATAAGTTTTGGTAATACAAAACTTTTGCGGTTAAGTTTATATTGGTTAATAATACAAACTAAATTAAAATATTAATTAAATTAATTCTAAAAATTGTAGTGTTCTGTATCTATAATATAAATTATGTTGGAGGCTTATAAGGACCGAAGAAACTTATAGAAATGATAAATAGAATTAAAAAAACCAACAGGTTTAGCAATGGGATCTCCACTATCACCTTTTCTGGCTGACATTTTCTTAGACAGCTTAGAACAGAAGTTTGTTAACAACAACAACAAAATAGTTTTTTGGTCAAGGTATGTTGATGATTGTATAGCTCTCATACAGGGAACCCAAGATGATGCTTTACAGATTCTGGATGATCTTAATAACCTCCATCCCAACATCTCTTTTACTCTGGAACCAGAATCTGATAAAAAGTTGAACTTCTTGGATATGACTATTTCCCGTAATAAAGATTCTTTAGAGTACAATATTTACAGAAAACCTACCCAAACAGATCATGTTATACATGATACATCTAATCATCCAACCCAACATAAAATGGCTGCTTTCAACAGTTACATTCATAGGTTACTCAAATTTCCACTTTCTAATGATAATTTTAATTCAGAACTTAACACTCTTAAACAAATTGCTTTCAATAATGGTTATGATCCTAACATTATCTATAAGCTTCTAAATAGAGCTAAACTAAAAATTGCAGAAAAGCTTGCATATTCATCACACTGTTTTCTTCAACCTACTGCTTCAAATAACACCAGATATTTCTCCTTCACCTACATTAGCAGCATTTCCAATAAAATATATAAACTTTTTACTTCTACAATCGATAACATCAAAATTTCCTTCAAGTCACACAACACCTTAGGTTCCTTCTTAATCAACACCAAAGATAGGATGAACACACTTGACAAAAGTGGTATTTACAAATTAAAATGTGATGATTGTGATGCCTCTTATGTAGGTAGAACCATTAGAAAGTTATCCACTAGAGTTTCAGAACATTTGAAAAGACCAAACTCTTCAAGTTTTGGTCAACACTTATTATCCAGTAAACACAATTTTAACATCAACACTGGTTCATCTATCTTACATGACATTAGTAGAAAGAAAAACTATATGGAGTTGGATTTATTGGAAGATTTGGAAATTACAAGGGAAACGAATGAAAACTCTCACTGTCTTAATACTCAAATTAATTTAAATTGTACTAAATTTAAACCTATTTTTAAAAACTTTATTACAGCTTCACCTCGTGGGGGACCCAGCTCGACTGTTTAGACTTCCTGCACTGAGCACATCCATAGTAATTTTATAGTTATACCATTGACTGTGGGTTCAACTGAACTACTTGGATTACACCCCATTTATATATTTTGCTTTCCATTTTGAGTTTCAATTATTAGTATTTTAATTACATAGTCAGATCTCTTCCTTTCTATATTACAGATAGTGCTTGGTAGACCATTTTATTGTAGTCAACCACCCACTGTTTAACATATTGTTTAGTCCGCTTCTTGCATTCTTACTTTTCGTCTATTTCAGTTGCTCTCAAACTAACACCTTAATTATTACAGACATGTTTGAGTGTGAGATCTGGATTATTCAATTTACTTAAAAATATTCTATATAATTTTAAATTTCATCAGTGACCTCCTATAGTAGTGTCAGTTGGACTTTTGGTCAATACTTAGTTTCATAGAATTGTAAAAGGTGCAGATCACATATCTATGATTGTGACTGCTCATCCAAGTTGTCATTTGTCACATGTCACCCCAACATTTCCGTTAGATCAGGAGCCATTCTGTCTCCGACTTCTTCAAGCAATGTAGCCTTCCTTAAATTATTTTAAAGTGTTTGTTTGTCTATTTGTAGTGTAGTGTAATGTACAATTATATGTTTATGACATCTTGTTCTTGCCGGATAGGCCACAATTGACGAGGTAAGTCTATAAACGTTAATCATATAAAAAACCTTTTTTCAACCATAAAACTTCGAGTTTTTATCGAAGTTAATCAATTTCTTTGGTTATAAAAAAACGTTTCTTGGCTTATTTCAGATGCCCCTGAAGATGATCTAGGGATCGAAAGTACTTGGGCAAGATTTAATTAAACTGTGCTCGATATATGCCTTTTATCTGATCAAAGTTCATTTATTCGAGCATTCAACCTTATATTTATTTATTGACTATGGCAGTCTTGGTTGATACTTATAGAAGACTATCCTGCAAGAGAATGATCATATTCTTGAACATTTGGTTCGTTAGACAGTGCATTTCACATCAAGTCACTCCTACTTTTGCTAAGGTCAAAACATCAAAAAATGTACCCGATAAAGAAAAACAGATTTTGGAGAAAAAGATCCTGAAAAGAGAACTTAAGAAGCACTATACCAAACTTCACCATATTTACGTCAATCTTAAAATTACTTATGATCAAATTTTGCAACAACATCCTTGGTTTCTAGTCAACGACTCCTTTAACAACATAGAAGATGAGGTCTCTCGCTTACAATCCATCAAGAAGAGAAATCTTACCAACAAATTAAACCGTTTGATTTTGCAAAAACAACAGAGAAGCACCTCAACACTTTTGCATAAGTTTTCAGATCATCAATTTCATCCTAGAGTCTTAAATCTAAGTAACACTAACTTTTCAGAGGATGAACTGTATTTTTTAGGATTAGGCCTTAAGTTTTCTTGTCAGAATTTTAGGTTAAGTGACTCAGTGCTGGGAGGATTTGCGGTAGAGCTGGACACTCTAATAGAAGGTATGACTAACAATGCTGATACTAAACAATATTTTAGAAACTCTTGCATTAGCTTACTTCAACAACAACAATGTAAGTACAAACGCAATTTTCATAGAAATCACCATAATTTTAAAAAACAAAAGGATTTGCTAAAATCAATTAAACAAAAAATTGATAGAGATTCTCTTGTACTCAGCAAGGCTGATAAGGGTAATTGTGTTGTAATCTTAGAACAAACTCAATACATAGAGAAAGTAGAATCTTTTCTTTCAGATAACAGTTTTGTAGTTTTGGAAAAAAATCCACTTAACACCTTTATTAATAAAACAAAAGCAATGGTCAAATTGTTTAATGATACTATTACTAAATATAACAACAGAAAGTTAATTGTATCTAATCCTATAACACCTAGGTTATATGGACTTCCTAAAATCCATAAACACAATTGTCCCATAAGGCCGGTAGTAAGTTTTTGTAATACTCCAGTTTCTATTTTATCAGAGTTTATTTACAACACAATTCAGTCTATCACTAATTTTAAACCTAAGTTCTCCATCAAAAATTCTTTAGATCTAATAGAACGGTTAAATAACATTAGGATAGAAGAGGGTTTTTATTTAGTTTCTTTTGATGTTTCCAATCTGTTTACTTCTGTACCAAGAGATGAAACATTACCTTTAGTACACAATCTTCTAGACAATTGCAACATATCAGCAAAAGACAAAGATGCTATCTTAACTATACTTAAATTCTGTCTGGATCAGGACTTCTTTCAATTCAATCAAAAAATATACAAACAACCAACAGGTTTAGCAATGGGATCTCCACTATCACCTTTTCTGGCTGACATTTTCTTAGACAGCTTAGAACAGAAGTTTGTTAACAACAACAACAAAATAGTTTTTTGGTCAAGGTATGTTGATGATTGTATAGCTCTCATACAGGGAACCCAAGATGATGCTTTACAGATTCTGGAAGATCTTAATAACCTCCATCCCAACATCTCTTTTACTCTGGAACCAGAATCTGATAAAAAGTTGAACTTCTTGGATATGACTATTTCCCGTAATAAAGATTCTTTAAAGTACAATATTTACAGAAAACCTACCCAAACAGATCATGTTATACATGATACATCTAATCATCCAACCCAACATAAAATGGCTGCTTTCAACAGTTACATTCATAGGTTACTCAAATTTCCACTTTCTAATGATAATTTTAATTCAGAACTTAACACTCTTAAACAAATTGCTTTCAATAATGGTTATGATCCTAACATTATCTATAAGCTTCTAAATAGAGCTAAACTAAAAATTGCAGAAAAGCTTGCATATTCATCACAATGTTTTCTTCAACCTACTGCTTCAAATAACACCAGATATTTCTCCTTCACCTACATTAGCAGCATTTCCAATAAAATATCTAAACTTTTTACTTCTACAATCGATAACATCAAAATTTCCTTCAAGTCACACAACACCTTAGGTTCCTTCTTAATCAACACCAAAGATAGGATGAACACACTTGACAAAAGTGGTATTTACAAATTAAAATGTGATGATTGTGATGCCTCTTATGTAGGTAGAACCATTAGAAAGTTATCCACTAGAGTTTCAGAACATTTGAAAAGACCAAACTCTTCAAGTTTTGGTCAACACTTATTATCCAGTAAACACAATTTTAACATCAACACTGGTTCATCTATCTTACATGACATTAGTAGAAAGAAAAACTATATGGAGTTGGATTTATTGGAAGATTTGGAAATTACAAGGGAAACGAATGAAAACTCTCACTGTCTTAATACTCAAATTAATTTAAATTGTACTAAATTTAAACCTATTTTTAAAAACTTTATTACAGCTTCACCTCGTGGGGGACCCAGCTCGACTGTTTAGACTTCCTGCACTGAGCACATCCATAGTAATTTTATAGTTATACCATTGACTGTGGGTTCAACTAAACTACTTGGATTACACCCCATTTATATATTTTGCTTTCCATTTTGAGTTTCAATTATTAGTATTTTAATTACATAGTCAGATCTCTTCCTTTCTATATTACAGATAGTGCTTGGTAGACCATTTTATTGTAGTCAACCACCCACTGTTTAACATATTGTTTAGTCCGCTTCTTGCATTCTTACTTTTCGTCTATTTCAGTTGCTCTCAAACTAACACCTTAATTATTACAGACATGTTTGAGTGTGAGATCTGGATTATTCAATTTACTTAAAAATATTCTATATAATTTTATATTTCATCAGTGACCTCCTATAGTAGTGTCAGTTGGACTTTTGGTCAATACTTAGTTTCATAGAATTGTAAAAGGTGCAGATCACATATCTATGATTGTGACTGCTCATCCAAGTTGTCATTTGTCACATGTCACCCCAACATTTCCGTTAGATCAGGAGCCATTCTGTCTCCGACTTCTTCAAGCAATGTAGCCTTCCTTAAATTATTTTAAAGTGTTTGTTTGTCTATTTGTAGTGTAGTGTAATGTACAATTATATGTTTATGACATCTTGTTCTTGCCGGATAGGCCACAATTGACGAGGTAAGTCTATAAACGTTAATCATATAAAAAACCTTTTTTCAACCATAAAACTTCGAGTTTTTATCGAAGTTAATCAATTTCTTTGGTTATAAAAAAACGTTTCTTGGCTTATTTCAGATGCCCCTGAAGATGATCTAGGGATCGAAAGTACTTGGGCAAGATTTAATTAAACTGTGCTCGATATATGCCTTTTATCTGATCAAAATAAATAGAATTGATCCACCATCATTTTTCTTAAATTACTATTATTTAGTCAGTATTTATTACAAACTCCAGCATGAGTATCAGTTTTGATCAATAAAATTAGTTTGTAGAAAAACCAAGTATCCTAATTTTATTACTCGCAGTGGCCTGATTACTTCCAGCCATATTAGTCTATATCGGATTATGGCTGATTCATGCTCCTACAACAATGAACATTTTACTGTTTTAATTTATGGTATCATACCTCGACAGCATTGCAAGTATTCCCATTTTCTATTATCAGAATATTAATTCTGTTTAATGTCCAGATGCTCGTAAATGTTAATATCGTCATAATAAAACGTTTACTTGCTGTTATCGACGTATATCTGGATCCCTAGACGAACCTGACTCGGAAAATCAAATACACAACTTTATGGTTCTTTCGAAACAGCAGCATTGCAAATTTAGGTTATATCACTTGCTTTAATGAGAACGGTGGCACATAAAGATTTTCCAATTAAAACTTAAGTTTCGTTTATTTATCAAAATTAACTACCTATTTTAAATTAAAGCTGCTATGAATATACTAAAGGCTACAAAGATCATACAGTATGTAAGAGATTATAGAGAAAGCTAAAACAATCTAGCAAAAAATAGAAACAATTAGTTAGATAGAAAGTACAATAGAAAGTTAAATTATAGAACAAACACGTAGAAAAAGTAAAATCTGAAGATGGAAAGTTACAAGAATAAATTAAAAACAAAATATCATATAAAGGAAAAATTTCTAGTGGTTGGCTGCATACTATAGTTTAAAGAAACTTTTCAGAAGGTTTTTGGTCGTATTAGACCAATATCAGGGATTAATGAAGTAATTAATTCAACTTTAACTTTAAGTACCTTCCAGATTAGTATTGAGCTTGATAGTGTAGAAGATGGTTGTTATAATTTCCAATTATAAGGTCATTTTTCGTCGTTTGGTTCGTGAATTTTACCCTGTGTTTACGACATATGGTAAATCAGGTAGTTCTTATTGTTTGTGTTACGTCCCTCCACACATATTCTAATTTTTATTAAGTATTTCTTATTATTTTATTTTATATTTAATTCTTTAATTGACGTGTGTGTATGTCTTATATACGTAACCATGATACGGCCCTGTACACAACGCCCTATGAAACTTAAGTTAAGGGAAGCAAAGCTACAAGACGACACGCACCTCAGTAGCAGTCTTGTATAGATCAGCGCGATAAACACTCCAGTTTTTTTTGTGTAAACTTAACTAGGCCACTTTAAGAAGATGCCCCCCTAAGTTCCCCCAGTTCACTGTGGAAGAAGAAGAAGTGTTAGTTCAACATCACAGGTATCGTAATTTGATTGCATACACACAATATTGATATTAATTGATAAATTTTACATATAACTTATGTTCGCATAAAAATAAACAATTATGAACGAGTGTTTCTCTTATAGAAATTAAATTCGTTCAGTTTGTTATTTGATTTTGAGTGTTTCAGTAACAAAAAAATGAAGGTAAATTGTTTTTTTAATTCTCATTGCATTATATCTAGAGCCGGTAGACTAAAGCACATAAGTCAAAAAAATCGATTTTTCTTTTTGTACATGCACATTTGCACATGTCTATATATTTTGTCTCCATCGACTGACTTAAGCACATAAGTCCTAAACGTTCATTTCACATTAATTTTAAGTAGCGACTATTTCAACCTTTCAATTCCTACAAATCTTTAGATGTTATAAAGAACATAAGTTGACTTATGTAAAAAAGTACAACTGATATATTCAGTTTTGCTGATTTATAGGAATGAGTTAAGTTGTTAAGTACCTCAAGTGCTTGACGTGATCATTTTACTACCTACTTAGGTACCTACTTAAAACATGTTTAGTCTACGAAGGAAAAGTAATGTAAGCAACAATGATTATTTTGAGTTTAAATTATATAAATTCAGTTAGTTTTGTTCTACGATTCTTAAAGAACGTTGATACTTAAAGATATTTTCATTGTAAAGAGCCACAAGAATGGATTCTTATATAGGAAAAAACTGGTAAATTTGGTGTTAAACCAAAAAGCTATTCTCGAAGGTAAGCCTAGAACATTTTTTAAACAAATAGTAGGCAACTTGAAGAGTTTTCGTATGAATATTTTTGTTCCTACATTGGTTTTTATTGATGTTTTATTTTTCAGGTCGTCGAAATCAGCAACCAACAAGCAGTTATTTCATCGAGAATGAACCTTCAACATTATCAGGCCTTCATTGGAACACGTTTATTCCATCAGATTTGGATTTTTCAAGATTTTTCAAGGATTCCATACAAGATCCACATTATCAAGCTCCAGAAATAAAAACAGTACATTCAAGTTCAAGTGATAAATCGACTTCACGAATCTCTCCGACAGTGGTACCAAAAAAGAGTATTCACTCCACTAAACACGAGAAAAAAAAGAAAAGAAATCTGGGTAAGTCATATAAAACTCTTAAAGGAAAATTTATCGCTGATAGATCCATGAAAGAACTGCTGGCATGTCGCATGAAATGCAAAGAGCGTATACCTTTGGCTAAGAGAGAAGCGATATTCAATGAATAGTGGCTAATGGTTAGATACCAAAAAAGGTCTGCTTACATTTCATCATTAATAGAGATTGAAGACAAAGCTACCCAAAGACACCGCGCAATAGATCCTAAAAAACAGAAATTTCGTATAAAGACGTATAAATATTTTGTTCTAATAGATGGACTACGTCAAGCTATTTGTAGGGGATGTTTACTAAAAATCTTTGACAAAAGTGATAATTTTATAAAAACCGTAGCAATGAAAAAACGGTCTTCACTAGGTGGTACAAATATTAATGATATGCTTGGAACAACTGTACTTAAAAATAAAATATCCGATGACAAAAGAGAGGAAATAAAAAACCATATTTTTTCTTTTCAGTCGTATAAAACTTGCAAATTGCCATTTGCATAAATTGACATGCCAACAATCTGACAGAAGTCTTTCGACGCTTGCGGGCAGCGAATTTAAAGTTAAGTTTAAAGAAAGAGTTGATTTAATAAGTATTAAACTCTATCATCCTTTAAGCTTAAAAATAAATAGATTTACATAAATTAGAACCGCTCATTTTATTAAACATGTTGCAATATATTACCGCTACTATACATAACAATATTTTTGATATTGACTATTTTATGCTGTATATTTATACTTATCAGTATCTCGACAAAACTGTACGGAATGCGTCTATTTACATCTGATTTGACAACTATTGGACAAAAACTAATTCAACTTGATTAATTTCAAAGCTTACCCAAATTATGACGGCTCCATACTTGTTTTTTCTTTGCCTTAGGGTGCATAACCAACCAGTCAGAAACTAATTTTATAAAAATCTCCATATATGTTCTTTTTTTAAACAAAAAAATCAATTCCTTGACTATTTTATAGTATTTTTGGTATTTTAACGCCACATATATTCGGAAATAGTAATATTACTTCGAATTTTTGCTTAGTTTCGTTAATTTTAGGCATACTTTACATTGTATCAACAAAGTAGCCGTGTATAGACATAAGCAATAACAGTTAATATTGATTTACAGAGCTATAACATTTGGATCTTAAAAAAAACCAATAAATCATGCTAACTGTTTGAGGAGCAATAAAAGGACATACTTCCGATTCACCACAAATTTTGAAAACTGAATAATGGTTTATTTTACGTAATGCGGTCTTTTAACAGGTCTATAAAATAGGAAATAATATTTTACAACCATGAGCAAGACAAATGACATCCAGATTTTTTAAATAACTTTATACTATAATAACTTAAGTTTCAAAACATAATTTGACAAGAAGTGTAATTTAATTTGTGGCCTTCTTGCAAATCGAACTTAAACACTCAGTAAAAATATATATATTTTTTTATTTAAATTAATGTGTCTCGGCTGCAAAGAGGAAACGGGGGGAAACAAAGCGAAACGGGGCCAGAGATCATAATAGAGTAAATCGAACAAGCAATAAGAAACGCAAAAAACGGAAAAACTGTAGGTCCAGACGAAATAAATGCGGAACTACTGAAATGTCTAGACGATGAAACTCTACCTGTACTTCTGGACCTATTTAATGAAGTATATAAAACTGGAAAAATCCCACAGGAATGGTTGGTGTTCACCTTTGTAGCAATACCAAAAACAGTATATGCCAAAGATTGTTCAGACTATAGGACAATATCACTAATAAGCCATAGCCTCAAAATATTTCTAAAGGTGATTCATGGAAGATTATATAGAAAACTAGAAGATGATATGGAGGTTCCTCAAGGGACTGGGAACGAGAGAGGCATTGTTTACTTTTAGTGTCCTCTCTCAAAGATGCTTAGATATGCACCTAGATATTTATTCCTGTTTCATCGACTTCGAGAAGGCATTCGACAGGGTCCGACATGAAAAACTAATAGAAGTACTGAGAAACAAAGATATAGACAGACGAGACTTACGAATCATTATAAATCTGTATTGGAATCAAAAGGCCAATATAAAGATAGAAGAACAAAAGTCCGAAAATATAGATATAAAGAGAGGAGTAAGACAGGGCTGTGTTCTGTCACCATTACTGTTTAACGTGTACAGTGAAGCCATATTCCAGGAAGCGCTAGCGGATCTGGGTGATGGAATCTCTGTAAACGGAAGAATAGTAAATAACATAAGATTCGCTGATGACACCGTTATAATGGCAGACACCCTGGAATCGCTACAAGAATTGGTAAATAGAATTAACGATTATTGCATTAGATACGGACTAAAAATAAATAAGAGAAAAACTAAATTTATGGTTGTCTCAAAAACGCAACATGGAAATGAAAGATTAATGATAGAGCAAACCCAAATAAAAAAAGTAGAGACATACAAATATCTGGGAACCTGGGTTGATGACAAAAATGACCAAAGCAGAGAAATCAAAGTCCGAATTGAAACTGCAAGGCAAGCATTTGTGAAAATGAAGACAATGCTTACCAACAGAGACCTTCAGTTGCATCTCAGATTGAGGCCTCTAAGATGTTACATATTTTCTATCTTACTATACGGAATGAAAGCTTGGACATTGAAGAAACAACACATAAGAAAAATAGAAGCGTTCGAAATGTGGTGTTACAGAAGAATATTAAAAATTCAGTGGGTTCAAAGGATTACCAATGCTGAGGTACTACGACGTCTAAATAAGGAGTTAGAAATTATGAACAGCATAAAAAGAAGAAAACTAGAGTATTTGGGTCACATAACCAGAGGAGAAAAATATGAGCTGCTGAGAATTATTATGCAAGGAAGGATCTAAGGAAGAAGAAGCATAGGAAAAAGACGCATCTCCTGGCTGAAGAACCTTAGAGAATGGTTTAACTGTAGTTCACTACAACTTTTCAGAGCAGCAGCCAACAAAGTGACCATAGCCGTTATGATATCCAACCTCCGATAGGAGATGAAACTTTAAGAAGAAGGCTGCAAAGACTATTGACACAAACAATATTGTGTACAATAATTATTACAAAAAGCACATGTTACTAATTGCTACAGTTAATCTATAAACTTAGAACCTATGACTAAATAATACAACAATTTTATCACTAAGATATAATTTAAAGGTAAAGTACATGGAAAACAAGAGGTCATATTCTGTTGAACAACTGAATGTCTTTCAAGAAAAAAAAACTCGGTTTCTGTTAAGTCGTAATTAGGTGGAATACATGTACTGCATATAGTTATTTGGTCCAGACACCAGACAGTTATCGCTATGGCCTCTAAATTGGTAGTTAGGATATATTGTGTAGAAAATAAATCATTAGACACGAAGATAGATGTTCCTTCACTTGTTCTTGTATACGTAGTCCGAAGGAAATGGTAACCTTCAAAATTTTTAAGATCACGTCTAGTGTTTCCTTGAGATTGGTTTCTTGAAGGCAGATGATATCTGCTTTTGTATTATTGATTAATTGTTGTAAGCATTCTAAGCGAGGGTAGAACCCATCGCAGTGCCACTGCACTAACGTTAAAGTAAAATATATTTAACATTGAGAACGTTGAAAGGTTAAAGAAGAGTCGGTTAGATAATCTTCATCATTATTTTTGATTGCGATGTTGTGGTTCCAATTTCTGAATTGTCTATATTAACTGCGTTAGGCTTTCACGGCCATCGTCTAACTTGTTAAAATGTCTGTTCGGGCTGTTAGGCCCCTCCACTGGTTTCGGCTTGAGGGGGCGTGTCGTTGTTTGTAGTAGCTTTTTCTTCGTGTTTGGCGGGAAGGGTGTTTGTGGATTTTTATATTGGCATCCATGTCTTGTTAATTTTCAGTCCCTCTTTTATCCGATTAAAATGATTTGGGTGCTTATATATTTCCACCGCTTCCCGATACAACCGTGGGTAGTACTGTGAAGTTTTGTCCAGCATTTGCGTTTCTTCAAAGAGTATTCGATGTTCTCCGCTTCCCAAAGCGTGTTCGGCAACGGCAGATTTGTCGATGTGTCCTAAACGACAATGGCTTTTATGTTTATTTATCCTTGTGTTTGTGTGTCTTTTCGTGGTTCCCACATATACCATTCCACATGTGCATGGTATTCGATATACTCCGGCCGTTGCTAATGGGTCGCGTTTGTCTTTCACCGATCTTAAACAGTCCTTGATTTTCTTTGTAGGCTTGAAAATGGTCTTTACGTTGGCTTTCTTAAGTATTCGCCCAATTCTGTCCGTTACCCCCGATATGTAGGGCAAGAACGCTTTGCCTTTACATTCTGCTTCTTCGTCCTTTCTTCTAGAGATGTTGTTCTTGGCTTTATGTATTTCTCTTCTGGTATAACCATTGGAGGTGAGCGCTTTTTCAATGTGAAGAAGTTCACTTTGGAGATGCTGTGGTTCACAAATTCTCTTCGCCCTCTCCGCCAGAGTTTTGATGATACCTTGTTTTTGGCCTGGATGATGATTTGAGTTCCTGTTTAGGTATCTGTCAAGTTGTAACAAGAATGTCAGATTCCTGTAAAGTTATCCCTTTGATTTTCTCAATGAAATGGGCGGAGTCTTTTACAAAGGCATCGGTTTTTCCTATATGTGGTTGTAAAATATCGGCCAGATGTTTAGCAAGGCTGTAAGACGGAGATCCTATGGAGCTCACAATAGGGCGTAGAGGTACATCGTCTTTGTGGATCTTAGGCAAGCCATACAAGCGTGGTGGGACTGCTTCGCTGTTGCATATTCTTGGCTTTATATCCTCTGGTATGGACGAAGATTTTACAAGCCTATTGATTTTCCGTAGGGTGACTGCTGTGGGATCTTTTTTAAGTTTCTTATATACCGCAGGATCTAGAAGATTTTGTATTTTTGTTTTGTAGTCGGTTGTCTTCATTACGACGGTGGCGTTTCCCTTGTCTGCTGGTAAAATTACAATATCTTTGTCTGCGTTTAATGATTTTATGGCACGGATTTCTTGGTGGCTCAGGTTATTTTTCGGTGTCTTAGCTTTATGCAGAATTCTCGCTGATTCTGTCCTTATTTCTTCAGCTTCTTCGATTGGTAAGTTGCGAATCGCAGACTCTATATTAGCGATGATATCTTCTTTGGGTATAACTTTACGTGCAATCGCAAAATTTCCCCCTTTGGCTAGCAATGATGTTTCGGCTGGAGTTAAAACTTTATCTGAAAGGTTGACCACTGTCCTTTCTGTGTGTTGTTTTGATTGAAAAAATTGAGTAAGAAAAAAAAGTACTTGTGACTCGTTTAGAAAAAATATATAAATATGTTTTGAATGGGTTGGAGTCAATAAAAGGGGCTATTGGCTAACCATTTTTTTAAACTCGAGCTTTCAATTGTGTTTACAATTATTATTTTCAAGTAAAATTGGTTTTGTTAATAAATTGCTGCTGAATATATTTTAAAAAAACTGTTCTAAAAAATTTCTTATCTAATATATGTTTCTTAAATTTTGTAATATAATTTGGAAAAACTTTAGCACAAAAACTTTTTGTGTTAAAAAAATATTGTCAAATGTTTTGTGTTTTTGTGTTGTAATAAAATCGCTATGAAAGGCACCTTAGCGTGAAAATTTTCCTCTAGGCGAAGTACTATTATGTTAACAAATGCAAAAGGTCAATACATCATTAAAAAATTCAAGTAGTCAATTACAATATCGTGGCTGAATGGATCAAGTTATCCAAAGCTATTAATTAAATAAAAATAATAATTTTGTGGAAATTTTAAGTGTAGAAACCAAAAGTTTGCAGTGTTTTATTCTGAAAAATCATTTAAATCTGGCAATACAAATAAACATTCTACATTTAAATTATACAATTTCTAATTTAAGAAGATCTTAACAAAATATAAATTAAGGTACAAAGGTGCCTTTGGCGCCTGTTAATTTTTAAAAATAATACTGTCCGACACAGATTAAAGATGTATACATTGAAATGATTATACTATATCAATATTTAAAAATCCACTGTGAGATCATCCGATTTTATTGCGCATAGCAAAGTCCTGCAGTGAATGTAATCATTAAGCGTCGATAAATGCGATAAGACTCCTGTAACGACACAACTTTGGCATGTGCACATCAAATTTGGAAATAAAACTACCTATTTCCCATTGGAAATATAAAATGAACCATTTGCCCATAACGCACTTAAAACGACTTATTTTATTGTAAAAATTGCTTACAATGTAACAAATTTGTATAGGTTTATGCATTTCGAGTAATAACCAATTTGTAGAAACTAATAAAAAAGGATATTATGTTTTTAATTGCTTTGCTACAGCTTTTAGCGATCTGACCAAATGGCTTTTGTATAATAAGGTAGTTACAAAGTTTTACATTTTACTGTGAATATAAAACGAGTTCTAATCTTCCTACCGTTTGTCACATTGAGTCTGTTGATAAAATCTCAAAGTTATTTAGCACTCTGTTACTTAGTTAAACTTCAGTTATTATAACCAACCTTCTAATGATTACAATAACTATTTACAAAGCTACTAATACGGTATAAAATACGGCAACAACATGAAATCTAGAAACAAGGAGATATATCGAATAGGTACAGTTGAAATTCCTTTTATTTAAAGTTTCAAATAACACATCAATTTTCATTTTATTTAATTCAAGGTTTTTTTATAGGTTAATTAGTCCAATTCACATGTACAATAGACACTTAAACATTGGATAAAACTTCTTTTAACCTCCAAAAAAGCATGTTTTTTCATCGTTTTTAGGTTTTTTTTTAGATCGATACAACCTAAATAATTAAAAAATAAGACAGCGCAATTTTCGCCCGCCACCACCTCCCCTACCCCAAAAACGGAATTTTTTCCTTTTTATTTATTTGTTTTTTTTTTCGGTCGGTTGCAATCGATTTAAAAACTTTAAAAAATTCACACGGATAGTTAAGGATTTTACAAAACTTACATGTTATATGTTTGTGTATAAATCATTAACATGAAACACACAAAAGCAGTCAGAATTTGATATCCCTAGGGTAATAACACCACCCTCAAAATGTGTTATAGCTACTAGGGTCTATTGTCCTACAAGATCTAGGTCAGGCATGTCAACTTTAAAATGACATAACCAATAAGAAGATCTTTGGTTAAATACATTTCTACATATTTTGTACATAAACTTTTTTTGAGAACGATTTCCAGAGTGGAAGCGTAAAAGGTAAGGAAAGGTCAAATAGTTAATTAAAAATGTGACTATACGAAGAAGAAAAATTAGTAACCTGCGATACGCAGATGACACACTTAGACTAGCAGCGATTGAAGTCAAAAATTACCGTCACCGAACGGCTAAGCCGAATAAGCAAAGAATTCGAACACTGGAAAAACAAAAATAAAGATCATAGACAGAGCTTAAAATAATAATCTACCGCACATAGATGGATATATTATATTAGGTCATTATTGCCATGCAGCCTCACCTCACTTCGACCTATAGATATCTTTTGTGCATACCATAATCTAGTTGAACTCTAGGATGCCAATACTTCTGATGATGTTGATTAGCTTTCTGGGTGACTTGTTTCCTATGTCAGAGGGCGTTAGAGTGACCTCTCATTGGAACTTAAGTCGTTTGTAAAACAGTGATACTCATTTGCATGGTATATGTTCTGCCGTTTCTTTTTTTTTGAGATACAATCTCAGAGGGCAGTGACCAGTAAAAAGGCCAGTGGCCATTTTGATATCTTTTTTACTCATTTTGAAAAGGTGTTTTGTTGTAGTAGGCGACACTTTTATGAGCCTTTTGCTTGCAATTGTTCTGGTGTGTTAGACTATTGTTATCTTAGTTAATTGAGTTTTCAGGTCTGAAATTCCTCTCTGATGTGGCTTTTCGATAGTCCACAGAAAGCTTCTAGACCCTTCTTTTGCCAGGCTGTTAGCTTCCTCATTTCCTGCAATTCCCTGTGACCTGGCACCGACATCAAAATTATTTTGTTGCGTTCCGCCAGCTTCTTGACGGATTGTTTATATTCCCAAACTAACTTTGACTTACAAGTAAATGATTTTAGAGCCTTTAAGGCGGCTTGACCGATTAATAAAATAATGACTTCTGCCCTACGAGTATCTTGGTTGAGTCATTCTTGTGTAATAATGTCTATAGCGTGTATTTCTGCCTAGAAGATAGTTGGGGCGTTTCCAAGAGATTTGGATAGCCTGAAATTGGGCCCAGTAATTCCCACTCTTGCCCTTTCATCTATCTTAGATCCCTCCGTATACCATACGAGTGAAGCTTCTTCCAGTTTCGGTTCAACTTCTTCACCCATTTGATGGTTTTTGATGTCCACTTAAAACGGTGCTTCGAAATCGAATTGGACTGGCATGGCATCTGTCGGTCGGTCCTTAGAATCCAATGGAATTTCTTTCGAGATTTTTAGATGGCCAACTAGATCTCCAGGTTTCATTATTGATCTACCGCACATCCACTGAGTGGCGAATTTTGCAGTGGTAGATAGATTTGTATATTTGAACTTACATAACCAACAACGGTGATTGCTCCTCAGAAATCAAGCTTAGACTAGCAATGGTCCGAACCGCAACAGCTAAATTGATTAAAATAAGGATAGACCAAACAATAACAAGGACCACTAAGCTAAGGTTGGTCAATGCCCTTATTTTTTCCATTGCTACGTACGCAGCTAAAACATGGACTCTCAAAAAAATCGATAATGATAAACTTTTCAAAATCAATGAGCTATTAAAAAAACTCCACCAATCTTTTCAAGCTTTAAGTTGTTCAAAGTATGTGTCGATGGTGGCTACCTATATAACACTAAA
Source organism: Diabrotica undecimpunctata (assembly GCF_040954645.1). NCBI lineage: Eukaryota > Metazoa > Arthropoda > Insecta > Coleoptera > Chrysomelidae > Diabrotica > Diabrotica undecimpunctata. Next base: position 62,247,133 of record NC_092812.1, on the reverse strand, counting down.
ATATATTGTGGCAAAGAAGATGGAGATCATGATCTTACTTACAGTACCTTCACAAATAGTCCAAACACTAAATGCAGATTTGCTGAATGCTGGACGAACAATTTGTATGGACAAATATTACTCGAGTGTTGAGCTTGCTCTATACTCTTCTAGAAAAACAAACATTTCTCTTGGTACAATACGCAAAAACAGCAAAAACAGTCCTGATATAGTTATAACAACCAAATTACAAAAATACCAACTAATAATGCAAGAAAGCAATACAGGAATATTTGTGGAGAAGTGGAAGGACAAGAGAGATGTCCTACCTATGAATACTAAGTACATTCCGGATATGGCTACAAATGAAAAACGAAGAGGACCAGTCCAAAAACCCAAAACAGTAATAGAATACAACAAACAAAAGTTATATTGATCGTTCAGGTATGTATTACTCGAATTGTTTCAACCATGTTACATTAGTTTTGGTATTAGAAGTACCTATACAACTATTACTACTTTTATTTTTCAGATAAAAAAAAATCTTACAATTTCTCTCTTCGAAAAAGCATGAAATGGTATAGAAAGTTGGCTGTGGAACTTATTTTTGATGCTGCTTTTGCTAATGCTTTCATATTACATCAAGAAGTAACGAAAGATAAAATGAAAAAAACAAAATTCAGGGAAGACATCCTAAAAGATAAAAAGTCAGATTTCAATAGCAATTATTACTATCTACGTGCTACGACTTTTTAGCTTTGATAAAACAAGAAGAAACGGTCCCACAAGAAGTTTCAACCAAAAATCATTCTTTGAATGACATGGAAAAATGGCAAATTTGTGCAAATTGCTACAAATTGCTAGAAAATGTTGCATTTATGGATAGAAAGTCAGTGAAAAATAAAACAAAAAAAACTAAATATCGGTGCCAGTTTTAGGCTTTTGTTGCCACATGTTTTTTTCTTTCTAAATGAAAAATATGAATATCTATTTGTTTTGCTGAAAAAAAGTTTGACCATTTGTAGAGACCTATTATGTCAACACAGAAACCAACTTTACTACCTTTTTTGTATATGCTTTATAAACCTCTTCATATACACTAGTGGTCAGTGGTTTGGTAGTCAGTAGTTTGGTGCATTTCCGTTATCCACCATGGCTAAACATAAATTCTAAGCTGGTGCATAACGCATGATCACCACGGCCACTGGGGATATTTTTCTCTTGAAACTGGTGGATAAGTTATATACACCATGGCACTCTATGTGTTAATAAGACTTGGGTTTTCATATGATTAACATAGCAGTACCTATAACAGCAGTCAATAAAGTGAAAATAGCTACGACGATCGTTAGTATCCGGAACTTATAGGTAACCGAGGAAAAAGAAAAGAATCAGAAAAAAGTACATTTGTAAACAAGATTTTGTTTATAAAAACCATTATTTAACAGAAAATAGGAGTTTTATATCGAGAAAAACATAATATTAATTCAGAAAAATAAATGTTTTGACTCCATTTACGATATATTTTAACCCTTCTAATTTAAACAGCCCCGAGAAAGGACCTTTGTAATCACTATAAAACTACGAAACGCGAAATAGGCCGCAGAAGCTTAATTTCCAGAATTAAAAGTCCAATTAAATTCTTGCAATAATAGGGAGACCATACACGTGTGATGGACCATGGCTGAAAGTTAAAACATCCGAAATCGTAAAGTTGTTGGGCGTGATGTCCTTAATTTTTTACCCTCAGGACTTTTTAGGAGCATCGGGGGCAATGGAAGTGAGTTTTGTGTCGTCCGTAATAAAAGTTATCTTGACATTACGTTCCAGTTAAAATAAATTGGAAATCCTACATTAAACTGGGTAAAAAGTAGTAAACTATGGATAACGGAGGCGTAAAAATAGGGCTAGAACTGCTTTTGCGTTAAAATAGTAGTCAAATAAGATAAAAGGTTTGGTTTATTACTTATAGGGTGTGTTATATATCTATTAATAAAGTGGGCTTAGTTTCTGTATAAAATATCAATAAATGTGTAAAAATCCATATAATATATTTGTACATATAGCACACTATGTTTCATGAAAACAAAGTAACTGATGTTCTAAACACTTTTAATGCCCAGTGTGAACACTTAAAGTTTACGGTTGAGAGAGAAGCTGATAATATGATTCCGTTTTTAGACATGCTTATACATCGTGGCAGTGATGGCATGCTAAGGACGGAGTGGTATCGTAAATCTTGTTTTAGTAACCGTTTCATATACTTTTATTCTCAACATCCATCTAAGATGAAAACAAATTTGGTTTTGGCCCTTAAAACTAGGGTTATCAACTTATCACACATCGAGTTCAGGGACAAGGGACTAAAAAAATTGAGATCTATACTACAAGAGAACTCCTATCCTACAGGGCTTTTGAATAAACTCATTTTTGGTTCTCCTTTTCCTTTGCAACTTTCTGACAACCAAAATTTTCATAATAATGAGGTGAATGAGGTCCGACAACTGACACAGACATTGACACAGAACACATCAGAGCTACCACAATCTAAAATAACGTATGGTTGCCTACCCTATATTCCAGTTCTCACACCTAAGCTATTGAACATTTTCAAAAATGTTAGTGGCTTAAAAATTGCAACTAAGAATGTGAAAACGGTATCGAAGTTGTACACAAAGACAAAGGATCCTTTCACAATACAGGAGTCATCGAATATTGTTTATTCTATACCGTGTGCCAACTGTAAAAACGTGTATATCGGAGAATCATCTCGTAATTTTTACAATAGAGTAATATCACATCGCAGCGACATAAAAACCAAAAAGATAAACGCATGTGCGCTCACAGAACATGTATTAACTTTAAAACATGAATTTAATTTCGAGGATTCCTGTATTCTGGCTAAGGAAAAATACCATTCAAAACGTGTTTTCTTGGAAATGTGTTTCATAAAATCTAATACGTCTTGTATAAATAAAAAGTCAGACATAGATAAATTGAGCAACATTTATTGTTACTTACTGACAAAATATCAAAAATAAAATAAAGATTTACTTTTACATATACACACCGTAATACACCTGCATAAAAAACATGTTGCATACTATCAAGACAGGTTTAAGATACTACTTCAATACATACATATTTAAAAAAAAGTTTTTTGATTTATTTTAAAACAAACTTTCGGCTTTAACAGACACCCCGTCCCCCCAAGTAGTCCGTTATATCGCGGTTTTACTGTATTAAATAATTTTATGACTTGTTTCCACGTTATTAACACTTATATCATGCATAAATTGAATCACATATAGTCACTACTTATTTAGTCTGTCTTTAATATCAAAAATTGACTTATTTTCTATCTTGTCCATACACAACAATGCGGAAATGCTAGTGAATATCCCTCTTGCTTTTATTTATTAAATTAAGCCTCTATAATTTCACATCTTGTACTGAGGACTTAAATTTCCATTTCCAATTTTCTGGTAGACTTTATTGCCGCTTAACGAAAAGAAATGGATAAGATTTCAAAGAGTCGAATTTGCAAAGCGATGTTTATTAGGTTGGCTTGGCTCTTTGATTAAAAGGGGAGATCTTTATTCTATATCGGAACAAATAAGAAACAAATTTAAATGAATTAAACTCTTAAATTGGATAATGATTTTTATCGAGGGTTTTGGCCCTTTTTTAAACCCCTGAAGGTAAATACACTTTACACAGATAGAAAAGTTTTCGTATCTTTTATCATCGCATAAAACTGACTGTTAAAAAAGTTAATCTATCCAAATTATATAAATATGCTTTATTGTAACTGAAAATTGTACAATTTTATGGACAATGCTTACTATAATTCAGAAAATAACAATAGCAATTACAATTTACTGAAATTACTTAAATTGTCAATATCACAAAATAACACATAATGAAATAAACAACAAATTGCAAAATTTAAATAATTTGCAAATTGCATAATAAAAGCTTACGACCTAATAAGTTGAAGTTGATGCATATGATACCCAAATATAGATAAACATACTTTAGTTTCTTCTTGATGTGCCTATCCGTTACGAATGTTGGCGATCATCATGGCAATCTTTATCTTATCTGCAGCAGCTCTGAAAAGCTGCACAGATGATGTATTGTACCAGAATCTGAGGTTCTTTAACCAATATGTTCTTTTTCTTCCTGGACCTCGTTTTCCAAATATTTTTCCTTGCATGATGACTGAAAGGAGAGCATATCTGGATTCATTTAGCATAATATGTCCGAAGAATTGTAACTTTCGAGATTTGATGGTGGTGATACTTTAGTTAAATGTACATAAAGGTACTGTGATTTCTTAGACTTCTTAGATTATTAAAAAAGTCTTCTACTGAATAATATGGTCTTAAGTAATAATATATCTATGGTCAGATATAGAGAGGCTTTTGTCATTTTACGCAACTTGGGGAAAAATTTTGCCGAATTATATTCGGCAAATTCGGCATCTGAAGCTAGCTGACCTCTTGTGAACACCTCAGGTACAAAGGCAGCGCAGGCTGACTCGGGTTCTTTTCAACAAAGCCAAGAGGACTGGTCGGCCTGCCCACTGGGACTTCTTTAAGCAGGCTCATAGGTAATACAAGTCTCTGATTAAGAAGTCCAAAAGGAGCCCTTGGAGAGGCTACTGTGACAGCGTGAAACACATGTCCGCTGCAGTAAGCTATATCATGCCCTCTCCAAAGATCCGACTCCGGATGTAAGTTGCTATCTTCCACTGACGAGGAGGCCTTAAGGACTCTCTTGGACGCTCACTTCCCAGAAGGCAAGGATGATGATACTGCACTACTAACTACATTAGGCTCCCGCGAATGGATGATTTTCGGATGACGAAGAAGGTAGTATCGTATACGAAAGTGTGCTGTGCTGTTAGGGATTTCGCCCCCTTTAAGTTGTAACATTTTTTTAATTAATATATTAAATTAATTTTACTTCCTTTTACCCATGTGGATGATACGCTGATGGTCGTGTTTACGATCAGAAATTTTTATTGGAAAACTACCGGAATATGACTGAAGAATCTACCTAAGTATTTATTTAAAGACGCCGGTCTGGCGAATCCTTAGCTAATCCTCTTTTTCATAAATGCGGTAATTGTCGTCGAACGCCCGTTGTAATGTTTTTCGGGAAAAACCTAATCTAGGAGATTTGATGTTTCATCACGTTTGTAGGTAGAAGTATACCGTTATGTTCAATGTTAATTAGAACTTTTTACCTTCTCAGAAATACATACAGCTGGCCTATCATTTTTGGGGGGAATATACCCTCACCTTTTCTTGGGTAGTTTGGTAAAATTTTAGAGGAACGAAGTCACTTATCGGTGGGCATTCGTCGAGTTAAGACGCCTAACTCACATTATCGTATCTGCTACCTTACCGTCTCTGTGCAATATCTTTATAAGTGTGTATACACTTGCTTATTAGAGTTTTTTTATCTTACACTATATTAGTTTAAGTATAGTTGTAAAGCACCTTTAAGGGTAATTAAATTCAGTGTTTAATACCAGTACAGTATTAACTTCAGTGAATTAAAGCAGCAGTCTTCAGGAATTACTGTAAGTTGACATAATTTTAATATCTTCACCTATCTGGGCAAGTAACATGGTATGGCATCATATCATCTTCCATTATCTGGACGTATCTCAAATTGATACATGTCTTCTAATGTAGTTGAGAGTAGCTACTGAATTTTGCAGTCAATTAAAGAACATTCTATAATTTTTTTTTGTTACGAACCAAATAATCGACTTAACCAAGTGCGGTTTGGTTAAATTTTTATGTTTTTATTTTAATCTTTCTGTATTTTTGTAAATTTAGATTTTATTAATTTTTGTTATGTTTGTTATAATTTTTTATTCATTTTTTTGCTGTAATATCTCGAGATACGCCAAAACTTTATTTGTGCATGCTTGTGTTATACTTATATCTTTGTAAAGATATTTTCTAATTATATTTCTGCCTATTTTTATATGTATACCACCATTTTATAGTTGTTGGTGTATTTTTATTACTTGTGTTGCATTCAGCAGCGTCATAATTTTGTTGTTGTTTAATATATTGTTATTGTTTCATGTATGTATTTTATTTGTCGACTCCTAACAAAGTTCCCTGATATAACTATAACTCTGATATATTTGCTTTTTTACCTTTAAATATAACTATACCTTTGACCAGTAGAAAGATCAGGCTTATTAAGTTTCGTAGGTAAGTAAGTGTAATACCTTATATATTTATTTTTTGTTTATGTAGAGTGTTGACCGAATTTATTCAATAATTAACTGTGATATCTTTTCTTGGGTTTGATCTCTGAACCTAAATATCTTTCCTTATCTCTTTTCTTTTCTAAGGTTTCTTAATTTTCTCCTTAAACCCCAAAAAATTAAGTGGCGCCCTGTTCCCTATCTTATCTTATCTTTGGTAATTTTACCCACCTATCTTTTTGTTTATTTCTGTATCTTTTCCAATATCTCTTATCGTATCTTTACTTATTTCGTCCGTTGGACCCATTCCTGGTTCCAAAAGCTAGTTTCGCTAGTTTCCGAGGTTACAAAGTCACCAAGCGAGGAAGGCATTATTTTTGCTCCAGCAGGGCTCCAGCGGGGCTTGGACCTTATAGTCCCCACACTGGTCAGGATATTTAGGGCCTGTCTTAAAATAATAATAAAAAATAGGGTAAAACCGATGTTACCCTTGCTAAATCGTTCCGACCAATCAGTCTGTCATCCTTCCTTCTGAAGGCTCTAGAGAGACTGGTGGACCGATTCATACGCGATGGAGTACTTAGAGGGAGCCCTGCATAACTCTGTCGACAGGGTGGAACGGGTGCTAGATCGGAAGCAATACAGCCTGGGTATATTTATGGATATTAAGGGCGCTTTTAGTTGCGCTTTTTTTAATTTGATGTGCGATGCTGGGAGAGGCATGGGGTTGGCTGCATCTTAGTCAGGTGGATCCGGGCCCTGCTTTCTCAGAGGCAGATAGCTGCGTACCGAAACGGTTGACGCGTTCGGGTGTCGGCATCCCTTGGTTGCCTTTAGGAAGAAGTTTTGTCCCCTGTGCTGTGATGCTTGGTGGTTGACATCCTTCTTCAGCGACTGTATATATGCGCAAGCCTACGCCGCTGATGTAGTTATAATTATAGTTAAGGAGTTAATCTTAGAGAGACTTGTGGCTTTCTGTGAGGCCACAAGGTTACTAGATTAGACATTCAGAATGGCAGGAGGGGCTCAGACTTAGAGCCCCTGCTGATCATTGCAGATATGGGAGCCCAGAGCAGCCTGGGCCCCAGAAACCCAGAAAGCCTATTCAGTATTATAGGGGTAATACAATGGACCCGTCTTAGGAAGTGTCTGAAGGGCTCATAAATGAGCCATGCCCTGATCTACCATAACCATAACCATTAGAGCAGTTCAGATTTAGCAACTAGTCTTATAAAGAATGAATTCGAGACCTATTTTAAATTGGAGAGATAGAAAATGAAATTGTGCTATGGCAAAATAGTTGATGTTATATTTTTACTCACATTAACGCAGTATTCATTTAGATTTTCAGGCTTTAAAAGGGAAAATGTTTGAGCTGTGTTAGTTTTATTTCGAAGATCGTTTATTACGGACCAAGTTTCTTTTGTAACACTTTTTTGATAAGTTTTAGATATATTTCTTTCTACTTGTGATATATTCAGTGAGAGAGACGTTGGTAGTAAATTTCTTGGTATACATTAGTGAACAGATATTCTTGGCTGATATTCAGATACCATTGACAGTCCAGGGCTTGTGACGTTTTGGCTTAATTGTAATTAAAGAAAATGTCTTATAGTTCACGTTCACAGAAGGAAAGTACCGCCCAGAAGTCAAGCATAAATTTTGGAATTTAGGAGAGTTCTGAGCTGAAAAAATCTTACTTAAACGTCGAGTTGTCGAGAAGAGTTTTGTGAGACCATACGATTCGAATATATTAACCAAGAACAGTTGGGTAGCATATCGGTGTATATTTTAAGCCTGCTATTTGTTTTATCGTTTTCCATACTTTATTTGTAGGAGTTGAAGAATTTATTTTAGAAATGTGTGTTTGGACCAGGACGATTTTTTGGCTTTTTTAGTTATAAGTTGAGCTCTATACAAAATATATTGAAGAATTAACAAAAAAAACAAAATTAAGTAAAAGAAATTTTTTAAATACAATAAAATCATGTTTTACACAAGGAATTGCATTTATTTGAATTGAAGACCTAAAGCTCATTAAAAAAAAAGCCTTCATGGTACTACAGCGTTTATTTTGACCATTGCTGTAAATACATATACAAGTACATTTCAGTAAACATTAAGAAAAGTATCAGAGCTCAGCAAAATCTGTTGCGCTAATTACTGTTGAAAACGTGTTTTGCTAGGGTAACAAAAGCAAACGCCGTGTCCAGTCCATAAATTAGAGGAAACAATGAACCTGGCAATTCGTATAAATCGTTCTGTAATCATAAAGTGAAACGCTCGAATGGAACGGCCGCTGTTATCTTGGCGCTCATAACAGTTTGAAAGTTTAATTGTTTGGTTAACTACCGGTCACATGAGTGCCGATACTTAAATGCCATCATCATCGCTATATATGCAGTATTTTTATTAACGGGTCGGGAAAGCCTATCTATCTGTTTTATAGTATTTGATAATAGTAGGTATAAACAACCAAACCTCATATTTTACATTTACCATTTACTTTTATAACTAATGAACTGTATCTACTGAAATACTTGTTTAGAGTTACTTGAAGGTAACTCCATATTTTAAAGCTATGATATCTATAGAATTTGAAATATTTAACCTGTTATAGACTTTTGGCGTAGTGATTGTTATATACGTATTATTTTCGAATCCATTGCAAGATTTATTCTCGATCTGCTATTTTTCTATTTTAGAGATTTGCTCTGCTTCTTTTACTACAGAACTTTTAGCAGTGTTTTTAAATAGACCTCTCAAATTATGTTATCTCTTCTGTTTTGGTATGAATGCAGTTCATTTCCATCTTCTTTTCTTTTCCTTTTTACGTTAGGTCTATGAGTGGTGTTTACTGTGTTATGTTTAATAATATTTGCGGTGATTAGCTATCACGTCATCTTCTTCTTTGTGTATTGTCTCTTATTTTCAAGCGTCGGCTATCGTCCTATTAACAAGCTGATGAAATGTTTCTCGGTCAGGATCTGGATAAAACATTTTTTGACCATTGTCTAATATTACGAAGAGAGGACAGTTGTTTTCTTCCGACCCAGCGTTTTCCTTCGATTTTGCCATGAATGATCACTTGTAGTAAACGATATTTACGTCCTCTCATTATATGATCAAAGTATTGGACCTATCTCATTTTGATGATGTTGATCAACTCCAGCATTATGTGAATGGTCTCTAGCCGACGTTCGTTAGATATGTCTGCTGTCCACGGGATTCTGAGCATGGTATCACCACAACTAGAACGCTTTTAATTTTTGATTTAAAAAATCTTTAATAAGATTTTTGATTTTTGCTGTCAAGAAGAAAGTTGAAGACGTAGCTTTTCAATACTCTTAGACGTGTGGTTAATAACAGACAGCTACTGCAAAATAGAGAACGCCAGCTAATAAATCTTTCTATTCTAAGTTCTATTCTGGTCAAAATTTCCCCGTCACTTTTAACCCTACAGTCCATCCAACTACTCAGATATCTAAAGTGGACCACTCTCCATTATCTCACCATGTCTGATGATATTCCTGATAATCTTTATCTTGACTATTGTATCATCCTTCATTCTCGTAATTTCTTGGTTCCAGTTCTTTCTCCCTTTCTTGCCCATCGTACTTTAACCTGAGTACTGTCTAAAACCGGGATCTCACAGATTTTTCACACAAAATACATAATAGAAAAAGACAAAATCTAAATACGAGAACCGTTTTCCCCCTCAATATTTGTGGTTTACTATCACTGGGATAGAGGATCTTCAGAACAAATACGACCTATTCAACATACATAAAAAGGTTAAAGAAATGGCAGGACTGCAAAAAAGAAACCACAACCCAACTCTTTTAGATAAAAATGGAAATACTATGATAACGACTGACAAAAAACTAAAACGATGGGAAGAGTATATGGAAGAGCTCTTCGACGACGAAAGAGGAAACCCACAAGACTTGTCTTTTGAGGACAGAGAAACAAGTGCAGAAATTACAAAGGAAGAAATAATGTATGCACTAAAGAATACCAGAAACGGAAAAAGCCCGGGGCCAGATCAACTGCCTATTGATATCCTTAAAATAATAGAAAATGAGTACATTGATGTCCTGTTAAAGCTTTTTAATAAAATTTATCAATCGGGTGACATACCCAACGAATGGTTGACCTCAACATTCATTAGTCTCCCAAAAAAGAAAAATGCTAGAGAATGCACCGACCACCGTACCATAAGCCTGATGTCTCACACACTTAAATTGTTTTTAAAGATCATTCATAAACGCATTTACAAAACACTTGATATGGATATTGAAGAAACTAAATTTGGATTCCGTAATGGCGTAGGTACCCGTGAAGCTCTATTTGCATTTAAGGTACTAATCCAGAGATGCTTGGATGTGAACCAAGATAGGTACGTCTGTTTCATAGACTACAACAAAGCTTTCGACAAAGTCCGCCACAAAGAGCTAATGGACATCCTCAAAGCAAGACAAATACAACACAATGACCTTCCAATTATAACAAATCTATATTATAAACAGCAGGCACACGTACGCATTAATGAACACACATCAGAAGAGTTCGAAGTTAAAAGAGGAGGGGTGTGTATTGTCACCACTATTATTCAATGCATACTCTGAAGAAATTATGAAAAGAGCTCTTGAGGGAGAAACAGCAGGAATCAAGGTCAATGGAACACCAATTAACAACATTAGATATGCCGACGATACTATCATAATAACAGACAACCTCCGAGACCTCCAAAAGCTAATGAACAAGATAGTTGAGTATGGAGAGGAATATGGATTATCAATAAACACCAAGAAAACCAAATTTATGAGGATATCAAAAACCCAAAATAATGGTGAAAGCCTGACAATTAACGGTAGTGCTTTAGAACAAGTTGAAAACTACCACTATCTTGGCACAATAATTAATCACACAAACGATTACTCCAAAGAAATCAAAGTTCGAATAGAGAAAGCACGTACAAACTTCAATAAAATGAGAAAGGTACTTTGTGCAAGAGAACTAAAATTGGACTTGAGAGTTAGGCTGGCAAGGTGCTATATTTTCTCGACTCTGCTTTATGGGATAGAAGCATTGACACTTAACGCGTCGACTGCTAAACAGTTGGAAGCATTTGAAATGTGAGTGTATTGAAGAATCCTGAAGATATCATGGACCGAGCATGTAACAAACAACGAAGTCATGAGAAGAATCAACAAAAGAATGGAAGTATTAGAAACCATCAAGACACGAAAGCTGCAATACCTGGGGCATGTTATGCGTAATGAGAGATACTTCAATTAATTATACAAGGGAAAATCCAGGGCAAGAAAAGTGTAGGAAGAAGAAGAATCTCATGGTTGCGTAACTTGAGGGAATGGTACGGATGCACATCAATTGAACTATTCAGAGCAGCAGCATCTAAGATCAGAATAGCCATGATGATTGTCAACCTCCGTCGCAGAGATGGCACGTGAAGAAGAAGATCACTGGGATAGAACAAAGCTGTCTATTTATAGCGGGTACGTGCTATCTCACCGTTTGTCGGTAAATCAACATGAATCAACATGGTTCAAAGGAAGGTTGGAAGCTGATGCATAGCATACTTACATACTTACACCTCCTGTGCATCCAAGGCACCGTACGATAAGCGGCGATAGAATATTACCGGGGCCTTTTTCCCTGTCCGTCGGAAAAGGCGACCAATGAAAAGGAATGGGAGGTAAAGAGCCGTCGTTTGAGGTGTCAGGTTTACAGAAACTCACTCAGAGCGCTTCAGCGTTACGGTCACCCGTCTGCATTTATAGTATCCATTCCACTCCATTCTGATTTCACATAACCAAAGTAAGGTTGAACACGCTGCAAACATTGCAGGTCCTCTCCCCATCGAGGACGTAAGTTTGCGGGACGTACCCACTATTGGGACAAGAGTGGCAGAGAAGTAGGCTTCTCGGCGACTACCTGTCAACATGCGAGGTCGGAACCTTATTCCTACCTGCATTCACCTTTCCGCCCTGTAGTGGGGATAACGGACCAAAAGTGGGGCTACAGGGAGGGTGAAACCGCGCGATGCTTTAAGCAACGTGCCACCCTCAAATGGTATCGGACTCGTAGGGGCAATGGATTCGCTAAAGGTCATATATCGAAAGGCGACGTGGACCCTTCTGCGTTCTTGCGCAAGAGAGGTAACACGAACAAGTACCTGCCCTTTCAACGTTGGTAGGGTCTGGTATAGTCAGTATATTGCTAATTTTACTATAGAGTAGTCTAGTTTTACGTCGATACCCACCGCATATTTGTGGATTTCAAAACTGTCTATGATTCTCTAAATAGACTTAATTGCCTAAGGTTATGCTGAATTTTCATAAACATAAACTGACACCCTTTTTTTTGACCACAATAGTAATAAATTTTTGTCTTAAAACCTTTGACAAAAAAAATGAAAAAACAAGGTAGAAATGATCGTCTGTTGTTAGATAATGCTGCGTTCCAAAAATAGAATTAAAATATATTCGAATAGCTCTTTCACCTCCCAGTACTACGTCTCATTTTCAACCACTCGACCAAGGGATAATATAAAATTTAAAAATGATATCGAAAATTCTTCTGATAACAACGCTAATGGTTTTTACAGATACCGAGGATATTTTTGAAACTGCAGAAAAAGCAAATAGATTTTTCAAGTGCTATGATATAGATAGTTGCAGCATGGAAAAATGTTTTACCTGTTACTGTAAAAAATAGGCTAGATTTATGGAAGCAATCCAAGATGAGTTTTGAAGAAGATGATAACACTGCACTCTATACCACACAGAAAATCGGTATTATGAAAAATACTAATTCAGGAATTGACTGACTGGAAAGCTAATTTGACCTTACTACAGCTGAAAAATAAAGTGACCAAGATGAAGAAATTTTGCTTCATCTTTTCATCAAGGAACGGCAATTTGGTCATTGATATTTCGTACATTTTAATAAAATGTGAAAATGGGGTCACAAAAACTAAAATAAAAAATTTTAAGCATTCTTCCATTCTTCTAATGAAAAAATTTTTGACTAAGCAAAATAGTTAGCAACTTTCATATGACTATAACGAAAGTAAAGATATGTAAGTATAGACGTGGTACATATACATTTTTTGAACATAATCTCTTAAAGTCGGTAAAACTATAAAGCGGACATCCCTCTAACCGTCCAAGATTTTATGACATTTTCGTTTACCGTTTTAACGTTTTATGGTTAAAAATTTAGAGTTTTACAGTGAAGTTTTATGAAGAATTGGATACACCTGAGGGGAAAAAAAGGTTATACAGCATTGCTAAAGCAAGGGACAAGTCATCAAAGGACTTGACTCACGTGCAGCAGATTGATTAAGAGTGCGGATGGAGGAGTGTTAAGATCCGATGGTGAAATAAAGCAAAAATGGTATTAGTACTTCAGAAAATGGCTAAATGAAGAACACCAGAGGAGAGACAGAGATTGTGCGACTCCACATGATAATTCCATACCAGAGATATCGCAAGATGAAGTTGTCTTCTGAAGCTCAATTATCGAGCGTTGGCTATCAAATTGGCTATAGTAATTTTGTTGACGGCAGCTCGGAAAAGAGATGCAGAGGATTTGTTAAACCAATCTCTCAGGTTTCTAAGCCATGACGTTCTTCTTCGACCTGGCCCTCTTGTTCCGTCTACCTTGCCTTTTGTTATTAAATGGAGTATATTATATCTCTCTGGGTGGCGCATAACATGGCCAAAATATTCAAGTTTGCAATTTTTAACTGTTTTGACGACTTCCTCCCATCCGATGCAAAACAACTTCGTTACGAACTCTATCCACTCAACTTATTCGTAGGATTCTCCGATACACCTAGATTTCAAAGGCTTCCAGTTTCTTGAGAAGTGTATCCGTCAAAGTCCAACCTTCGACAACATACAAAAGAGTAGAGAACACATAACATCTCACTAATCTTATTTTTAGACTTAAAGTAATATTGTTTCCACATAACAGTTTCTTCATCTTAAAGAATGCAGCTCTGGCCTTCTCTATCCGTATTCTAATTTCTTTGCTCATGTCCCAGTTCTCATTTAGATTACAACCAAGGTAAATGATACTGTTAGTTCTCTCCAGTTGTTCACCATAAGCTGTTACCACTTCCGGTTGTATTGGCGTTTTACTGACGACCTTTGCGGTGTTTAGCTTAAGGCCATATTCATCACACATTATGGTAATCCTATTAATTAGATGTTGAAGTTCTTCGTAATTGCTTGCAATTAACACTGTGTCATCCGCATATCTCAAATTATTAATATTGACGCCATTCATTTTTATACCACATTGAACATTATCCACTGCTTGATTGAAAACGAACTCAGAATAGATGTTAAATAGTAGCGGGGACAAAATGCAGCCCTGCCTTACTCTTCTTCGTATTTGAAGCTCTTCAGAAGTGTCCCGACCAATCCTGATGTTTGCACGTTGATGCCAGTAAAGATTTTTAATAATGCGTAGGTCTTTATCATCAATACCTACCTGCTGAAGAATGGCTATCATTTCAGTATGTTTTACTCGATCAAAGGCCTTCTCAAAGTCAATAAAATACATATAAACTGGATGTCCGACATCTCTGCATCTCTGTACCATGAAGTTGTCGCCGCTTTAAATAGGATGAAGAATGATAAGGCAGTACTACCTGAGTTGTGAATACCTTCGAAGGTTTGAATGGCTCTGGGAGGGAAGTTTGATGACAAATGATGAGTAGGATATATGAGGAAGAAAGAATGCCCAATGCATGGAGGGAGAACATGAGGTACCACTGTATAAAAATAAAGGGGACATTCAAGACTCTAAGAACTATTGAGTGATAGTAATATAAATATAATACTTAATACTAATACAACAATAAGCCTGTTAGGAATGTGTGCTATCCCCGTTGTGATTTACTATTTACTCAAGATATATCTTCGATAAGGCTTTACAAGATACAGACAACAAGACACTGCGATTATTGCTGACAACCAGGAAGCTTTTCAACGACTTCTAAATCAGGTAATTAAGGAAGAAAATGCATTGTGACTTAAAATAAATATTACAAAAACGAAAATAATGGTTATTAATAACACAAATACTTATTCAATTATCAGACATAAGAATATACAGGTAACATGTAGAAATTGTGGGTAACATGAGAAACTGTTGAGAAACATTTCCTGACCATTTGAAGTCTTACAATATAACATAGTGATTAAAAACTTTTTTATCAGAATTTTTAACACCAACAGAGTAATTTCACCGCGAAGCTACCGTCCAACTTTATAGGTATATAACAAACGACAAAATAACGTGGATTATAGGTTACAATTGTGATTATTGAAATATTATAAACAAATAACAGTGTCTGCTATGATTTCTATTCCTAGTAATGTTTTTTATATTAAATAATTATATTTATATTTTTATGTTGAATACTTCCCTGGTAATTTTGAACAATCCAAATATTACACAAATAGAATAGGTGGTGCCATCTAGTTTTTAATAGTGCATATACAACATATCGATTTTAGAGTGAGTAGAAAGACGAGTAGTTCGCTATCCCATTATAATTTAATATATAATAAGCATTTGATATCTTACAACATAACATACTGATTTAACAACTTGGTCCGCGGACTTATTGTTCAGAATTTTTAACAACACAGGAATTCCACCCGCGAAGCTACCGTCCAACGTTATCTAACAAGCGACCAAATAACGTGGGGTTACACTTTACAATTGTGGCTATTGAAATATTCTAAACAAATAACAGTCTTATCTGCTATGATTTGTAGTTATGTTCTTTTTATATTAAATAATTATATATCTATATTTTTATGTTGAATACTTTTCTGATAATTTAAACAATTCAAATATTACAGAATTTGAATAAGTAGAGCCATCTAGTAGTTAATAGTAAATATACAACATATCGATTTTAGAGTGAATAGAAAGACGAGTAGTTCCCTAGAACATTTTCAGCCTCCAATGACGTGCGATAGATGGTAGCAAGCAATACAAATTTTACATAATTTTTTTGAATAATTTCTACTTTTGTTCTTTATATTTTTATATTCTGAGAAAGAAAAAGAGAGTAATAAAACAAGTTCTTTAGGGTCTGCAATTACAATTTGATCATCTGCATAGTGTAGCTTGTAGAGTATGATATCTCCTATCCATTGCTCTTCTTCTTCCGCTGTCTCGGCTTCATCAGTATATTATATAGATATAGGGCGGTCCTTTAGTAATTGCACAAAATATTACGATTTCACTTAAAATGTGTTAAGTTGAAGTTTAGAATTTTATTTTTCGCTATAACTTTCACGTTTGTGTACATTTATTTATAAAAATATATAAATCGGGCTTTTTCATTTCGATTTCATTTTAAGATCACGAGCAATAACACGGTTAGTTACGTGCCGTAGAGTATTTACGATAATCCTAAGTACTTTGGAATCTGGAATCTTTCGAAATCGTAGGATTTTGATATTTGAGTGGGATGCTGTCTCTCAAAATTGAATTCCATAGCTCCATATCGATTTTAGGACGAATTTGTGAATTAAAAATTTGTGAGTGACTGTTAATTGTGATATACGACCTAACATCCAGTACAATTTGCTTTTTAAGCTACAAGTTTTAAGCCCAGTTGCTTTCTGTTAGCAAATATATTTGTTCTCCAAGTTTATGGTCGGTCCAGATGAATTCCTAGATATTTTACATTTTCTTTTTGTTGCAATAACTGACCATTTAATTCCACAGTTGCACAGGCACCTCTTCGTAGGATTTAAGTGACATGGATAGATTTATTTTAATTTACCTTGGTAATCTGCGGTATCATCTGCATAATATGTTACAATGGTTATACTTTTACCAGTGGGAACATTAGCTGTGTACATGTGTACAAGGATTGTACCAAGTACACTCCACTGATGCACACCAGACCTTATTTGGTATAAAGTTGTGATTTTGTCTTAATACCTTACGTGAAAATGTCTATTTTAAAGGTAGGATTTGAGGATAAGGGAAATGTTGTCCGTTAAGGTTTTTCTAATTTTTATAATAGTTCATCGTGCCAAACTTTGTCGAATGTTTAGGCGATGTCTAAAAAGGCAGCAGAGCACTATTCTTGATCTTTAAATGATTTATATAATTTTTTTATGTAGGTGGACTTGTTCAATGATGGCATGTTTCGCTCTAAATGCAAATTAATGATTAGGAATTAATTGATTTGCTTTCAGAATTAGTTCTATTTTCTCTACAAGTAATTTTTCTTTTAAATTTTGCCATAACAGCGAGTAGGCTAATATGTCTGTATGATGTTGTTTGGTCAGAAGGTTTCCTGACTTGGGGATTAGTATTTTATTAGGGAGCTGATTTTATGTCCATGTAAAACATAGCCAATGGCGCTTTAGTTTTAAAGTGTTTTAGGTTCCATATATTCTCAACTTGGTGACCATGCTTTTAAGGACAACTTTACGGACAACTTTAAGGACAGCAAAGTTTCGTTCTATTTTTAATTGGTAAGTGTGAAATTCGGTTTTCTTATCACATATAGCTTGCGTCATCATTTTGTAACTATCTATTGTTTTGGGTAAGATGTTAACCTTATCGAAGTTTAATATTTTAATTTCATAATTATTTTTTACTATCTTATTTAATAAGTCAGTGAATGGTGATGTGTACTTGACACCACTAATAAAAATTGGAGGTGGTTTATTTATTTATTGGAATATAGAAGAATTAAGCCAATAATCATTTATTTTTGTTTGTTTTATTGCCCGATTATCAGGACTGCCACAGTTTCCTTTTTTTTTGGATTTTCTACAGTTTTACATTCGGCCGTTTGAGACTGTTGTTGTGGATGGATGGGAAGGGGGATAAATGTACTTTTTAATTGTGGGTTAGGATAATATAAAACATTCGTTACCGGTTGGGAAAAATATAAGGGATTACCTTCGTCTGGTCACAATATCACATTAAACAAGAACTGGTTGGGTTTGCTTTTTGGTTCGTTTGAAAGTAAAACGACAACTCCTCTTATTTTTCTGTCATAATATGCATACTCAAAGCGAAAGGGAGCAACTAGCGAGTTCTAGATTGAACTTAGACATTCTACTCTTTTTCTGGCGACCTTATATATTATATAGGTCGTCGTACGTACAGAAAGCAACAATCTTGTTGTTTATTTATATAAAAACTAGTTGTCTAACAGTGTTTTGTTATATTCTATAAAATATATCTTGACTGGAAAACGGTTACGCAGATAATTACTAGGAAGCTCTTGAGACCCAACTATCAAAGGCAGGTGTTCAAAATAATATGTATTTCTAAACAAACCAGTACCGTACGACTACCGCTTAGACTCAAGTCTAATTCCAATGTAAATGTTTATAGAAACTTATTAAAATGTTTGGTCCACTTTGTAAAGCTTTTCCGCAACTAATTGGATTTTTTAACCCTCTGAATATCAAATAAAGCATAAACAGTTAAAATGCGTTAGGCTTTCACGTCCATCGTCTAACTTGTTAAACTGTTTGTTCGGGTTGTTAGGCCGTTGTCTTTTGAGATTAGTTCTCGACGTATCGCCAACACTAGGGATTGGCATCTTCTGGAGATATTACTGCTTCGCTTGTAAGCTGAAACTGACGCCGGGTACGAAGGTTATATTTATATATACAGTTATAAACAGTATATAACGGTTATAAACAGTTAAATAAAACGCATATCATTCAAATCATAGTTATATTCAACAACAGTAACATATAATGAATAAATACAGCCCTCTCCAAGTCTTACTATTACGATAACGAGTATAAAGTTATATCATATGGACTAGACAAAATAAAACTACTTACACAATATATAAAACTTTTGGTAACAATTTATATTTTAGATACAGTTGTAACAAGTCTACATGACTTTGTCATGACAATTTTATATAAAAACGCTGTTACATATCTCCCATTTTTTGTCGTACTTTTGCCAGAATTGTTTTTAATTCGGTACTCCTTACGGTTTGGTACTGAAAAAAAAAGTATATGATTATTAGTATAACTAGTGGTGAGGGAAAAGTTCTATCTAATTTTTTAATGTACTCTATCTCTCTTTGTCAAAAACATTTGTCAGATTATTAAGGAGTGGAGGGCCACTGTTTTGTAAAGGTTCGCGGTTCGGAGTTTATTGATTTTATTGTTGATGTAATATTTCATCTTTAACTTCTGCAGACATTACCAGACCTACGTCTTCATTTCCCTAATTCATGCAACGATATAATGAATCTAATTTTAATATACTCATAAGTAGAACTTGGTCGAATAATAGTGAAACCAAAAGGTGTGTTGGTAGATAGACTAATCAGATATTGGTGAATATAAAATATAGGCCATACATCTATGATTTTTAAACTATTATTCTCCAAACAACAGAGTTTAACCATCCGATAGGCCAAACGGACACCTACAGTCCTACCTTAGTATTTGTAAATTTGGGTGAGTGGGGGCTCTTGCTTTCATCTGTTTGTCTGTTTTAGTGGTCTACCCCGTAGCCAAATTTTTTCGGTTGCTGTGAATGTATTCAAGAAGTTATAATCTTTATCGTATTTGCTAAATACGCGCTAACATTTCTTCTTCTTCGTAAAGTGCCCTCTCCTCAATGGAGGTTGGCTACTACAATTTTAAAATCTTCTCTATCATCAGCTGTTCTTATTAGCTGTTCAAAATTTAGCCCTGTCCATTGTCGGATGTTTCTGAGCCACGATAGTCTTTTCCTTCCTAGGCCTCTCTTTCCCTCGATTTTTCCTTTCACTATAAGTTGGGCATATTGGTACTTATTATTTCTCAGTATGTGGCCTAGGTATGATGTTTTTCTAACTTTTACTGTGTTAAAAAGTTATCTTTCCTTGCCTATTCTATGCAGCACTTCTTCGTTTGAGGTATGCGATGTCCATGAAATTTTGAGCATTCTCCGGTAGATCCACATTTCAAAGACCTCCAATTTATTTACGGTTGATGTTTTTAGGGTCCACGTTTCAACTGCATATAGAAGAGTCGACCAGACGTAGCATTTTGATAAACGTAGTCGAATTTCGAGTTTTATTCGAGAATCACAAAGCAGTTTTTTTATTTTTTCGAAAGATTTTCTGGCCTGTTCTATTTTCGATCTTATTTCTAGATCAGGATTTAGGCTGCTATCGATCCAACATCCCAGGTACTTAAATCTATTGACCTGTTCTAAAATGTGCCCATTTATTGTGCAAGGTTGAGGTACGTTTTGGTTTTTTCGGATTGACATCACTTTGGTTTTTTTATTGTTTATTTTCATACCAAATTGCTCACAGGTCGAGTTGGTCTTGTCGATGAGTCGTTGTAGACCTACGTCGGAATCCGCAATTAACACTGTATCATCGGCGTATCTGATACTGTTGATATTTACGCCATTCACCTTGACTCCATCCTTGGAATCCTCCATTGCTTCTTTAAATAGAAACTTGGAGTAAAAATTAAACAGCAGAGGCGACAGAACACATCCTTGTCTAACTCCCCTCCTAATTTCTACTTCTGCGAATGTGGAACCTTCGATCCTAACTCTGGCGTTTTGGTTCCAGTACAAGTTTTTTAAGAATTTGATGTCTTTTCCATCTAAACCGACTTCTTGCAAACGTTCTAATAGTAGGTCGTGTCTTACTTTATCAAATGCTTTTTCGAAGTCTATAAAGCATATAAATATATCTTTCTGTTGGTCGTAGCATTTTTGGGCGAGAACTAGTAAACTGAACAGGGCTTCTCTCGTTCCCATGCCGGCTCTGAATCCAAACTGATCGTCTCCGATGATTGTTTCGCACTTTCTATAGATACGATTATGTACGATTTTTAGTAGGACTTTTACTGCATGACTCATAAGGCTTATCAGACGGAACTCATTGCAGTGTTGTGGGTTTGGCTTTTTTGGTAGTGGGATGAATATTGACTCCAGCCAATCTTGGGGTATTTTACCTGTATCATAAATGCGATTGAATAAAAGGACAAATATTTCGATATTTTCTTCGCTAATTAATTTTAACGTTTCTGGGTATATTCCGTCTGGACCTGGGCTTTTATTTGTTTTAAGATGATTAATTGCATTTATGATTTCAGATTTCAGAATTGTTGGCCCTTCGTTGTTATTTTCCAATCTTGGTTCTTCTTGCATGTCGTGAAAAAGAATTTTAATATAGTTTTCCCATTCTTTCAGTTTGTCTTCCGTTGATTCTAGCAGTTTGCCATCAGTGTTCAGCATGGTGTGAAAACACGCTAACATTTATGTGTTTTATATTTTTATTGTTTTAAACCAACTTTACATACTTTATTACGAGTATACAGTGTTTGTCAAAAGTCTACTCCCCCTCATATCTTTTGAAAGATTATATATTTGTAATAGTGAAATTTGAAGGGAGGAAATAAATGGACGTAGGCTTCTCAACTAGTCATAACAGGTGACGTAATAGTCATAGATGACGTTAGAGAAGCACTGTGACCGATCATTAAACGGGACCTTATGGGAAGTGATATCTCGTTTGAAAGGTATTGAAAATACGGACATATACTAGTTTTGGCCAATATTCTTAATATTTGTTTACTTTTTTCCTCCTAGAACTTAGTATATAATATAAATACTTAATCCACTTAACCACGGGAGCAGATTAAGTCCAAATATGGATGTTCTTCGTCTACGTCCAAATATGCATAGAAAAAAGACAGAGTACATTTTTTCGTAAAATAAGTCTACTTACCCCACTTATAGATTTCTGGATATTTAGCTGTGAAGCTAACCGCTTTCCTTCGTCTTTTCCGCAGACCCTTTCTAGCTCTGATTTGTTAAAATCAAATATTTGATGACCGCTAACACCTTTAAACTTGTTTCTGATATTTTCGTTAAATCCTTTAGCATCCAACCATTCTTGAATCTAAAACCAAGAAAAATTATTAATTACAAGTTAAAATAATGTAATATCCAAGTCCATTCAAAATATTTTTAAAAAAACAAACAGCTGCAAAAGCCAAACTCAGCAAGGTGCAAAGACTTGCGTGTATGGGGATAACTGGTGCCATGCGTACTACTCCAGCAGCAGCTATGGAGGCTCTACTAGGTCTGCCTTCCTTACATTTGATAATATAAGGAGAAGCAAAATTGGGAGGATACAGAATAAAACAATCACTGAAACTTTGCAATGAAGGGACAGAGCATATGAGCACCACAAGAACTGTGGCGAAGGACATTTTTAATGAGAAACCAGATCTCATGACAAAAAATACAATTTTAAAAATTTATATAGAATGTCTATTCCGGACAGAACTCTAAAGTACCATAACCAACAGGGTAAGATCTGGTATACAGAGGGATCCAAAACTACAGAGGGTGTGGAGGCAGTAATATATTCCAATAATCCAAGAATTAGCGAAAGCTTTGGTTTGGAGAGGAACTGCACCGTTTTTCAAGCGGAGATTTATGCGATAATGAAATGTACAAAAGTAAATAATGAGAGAGCTCTTGAAAAGGAGCAGATCCATATATTGTCTGAAAGTCAAATGAAACCTGGCACTGAAGGCACTGGCGTGTCAGAAATTGACGTGTAGGTTGATGTGGGACTGCATCAAAAAACTTAATAAACTGGGAGACCGGATCAAGGTTGAGCTTGTCTGAATACCAAGACATCAGGGTATCGAAGGCAATGAAAAAAGGGGATCAACTTGCAAAGAGAGGATCAAACGAATCAAACGAACCAGCTGTCACTCTGAGAATACCGAAAAGCTTGCAGTTCATAGGGCTGTAGAGGACTGGAAGTAAGAGAGTCATGAGCGATATTGGGAGGGCATTCTAAAACAAACACACGGAAAAATCTTCATTGGTGGACCATGTAGAAAAAGAACCGAGGAAAAATACGTCAAAGTTATGCAAAATGAGAAGACTCCTGGACCAGATTGACAGTGGGAGTAGATATGGAACTGATTAAATATGGCCCTGACAAACTATTTTGGATTTTCGCTTGTACCTTTAATTTATTCTTGAGAGGTGAAAAGCTACCCCCAATCTTTAGATAAAAAGGCGACAAAAAGGATTGTAAGAACTACCAAGGGCATAGTGTAACCCAATCAATTTGTAGAATGTACGGGAAGATAACTAAAAGCCGAATTAAAAATTGTTGGGAAGACGCTGAAGTGGCTTCCGTACTGGTCGTTCTTAATAGACAATATGTTCTGTCTAAAACAAACAAGAGAAAAGTGCTTGGAACACAATATGGAGACACACATGGTATTTATTGATCTTCAAAAGGCGTTGTATGTTGATACTCCCATTAGCAAAGTTGTCGTTCGTAGGTACTAGAAGACAAGAAAATTCCACCGATTTACATTCATGCTGTAAGAGAGTTGTATGACGATATGACGAGTTCAATGAAGATTGGACAAACAGTGACAAAAAAGATAAAGGTGACCAAAGAACTTCGTTAAGGCTGCTGCATTGTACCCACGCTCTTTAAGATTTATTTGGAGGAGGTTTTTGATATTTGGAAAAGAAAATGTGAACCTATGGGTGTTAAAATTGAAGATCATAAACTGTACAGCTTGCATTTTGCGGATGACGAAGTAATACTTGCAGAAGATCAAGATGATATCCACTACATGTTGCGAAAAATAGATGAAGAATATGCTAAGTTGGGTTTGCCAATTAATCTATCAAAAACAGAGTATGTAGTAGTGGAAAGTGAAGGGTGGT
The DNA here is from genome assembly GCF_040954645.1 of Diabrotica undecimpunctata. Taxonomy (NCBI): domain Eukaryota; kingdom Metazoa; phylum Arthropoda; class Insecta; order Coleoptera; family Chrysomelidae; genus Diabrotica; species Diabrotica undecimpunctata. The sequence continues at coordinate 62,223,141 of NC_092812.1, read as the reverse complement.
ACTTAGACCTAGGAGGCACACAAATCGAAAATATTGGTAGCTATAAATATCTCGGTGTTACATTACAAACTATGGTCAGAATACAAAAGAAATAGCTACCCAAAATTGGTCAATGTAATTTACAATACGTCAACCGAATAGTATACTCTGGTATAACCACATCACTCAAAATATAAAAATTAGGATATACAAAAGTATCATAGAAAGTATTGCTAGATAGAAATATGGTTCAGAGCTTTGGGTAATAAATAAAAACGCCACATCCAAAACAAAAGCAATGAAAAAGAAGAATTACTGGTGTAGATGTTGCCACATCACTAGAAAAGATATAAGAATGCGTGTATTGATTACCTTGCATGAATATTTGTACACGATAAAACTTTATTCAAAATGTAGGCAGCGTTTACGTACTGATGATGAAAACAACAACAAATCGACGATTCTGGGTGTTATTTTTACTGGGTTTGAGCGGAATAAAAAGGAGGCTTTGTATTTATATATAAAATGAATAAAACGTGCAACCACCATTCGATTCTAAATCAAATCGATAGTCAGTTGGGTGAACAGCCGCAGGAAAAACCATTCAAAATAATGATTATGGGAATGCATGGCACATGGACAAAAGCATTACCTTAACAATGGCCCAGCAAGCTGGAAACTCTGAGCAATGATAGACTTGGTATGGTATGGACGCACTGCAGTGCATGACAGCACCGCCCGCCTCGACTTGACGGAATAGAATGAACATGGAGAGAAGATATGGCCCAGAAAGCTGGTAATTCTGTAGGTAAAACACCATTATGAACATAGGAATGCATGGCATATGGAAAAAATCGTTACCTGAACGATGACTCAGAAAGCTATAACCTCTGAGAGATTATAGGCCTGCCTTTATACGGTATGTGCGCACTACAGGCAAATCTTGAGTACAGAAAAGTTCTATCAGGTGTTGTCTTGGAGCTTATATATATTAGATATGTTAACGGCCCGAGTGTAATTCTTAATATAAGATGTACAATAAGATGATTGATGTATAAAACAAGTAAAAAACGAAAAAGATTGCAAAGATAACAGCAGTAAATTAATTGGACCTCTAATTACGTCCGCATTCACCAATTCTTCTTATCTAGATATACTCAGCAACTACTACTTTTTGAAAAAACAATTTTTTTAATAGTAAACACAAACTTACCTCAGTTGGATTAGATCTCTGATCAATGAAAGTTTCTGGTGTTTGTTTGATTTCTAAATGCCTTTGCTTATTTTTCTCCCGGACTAAAGTTAACACGCTGATTAGCTCTTCTTGCAAATCTCCATTTGACTTCGTGGACATTAGCGACTGCCTGGACTGAGTTCTCTTTAAAGGCTGTGGAGTTACAGGTTGACTGGGTGGTTCAGGAGCTGGTGGGGGTGGAGGAGGAGGGGGAGGAGTATTTTGGACCTCTAAAGAAATAATACCATGAGTATAGATATCTAGTTTGTATAAAAATGGTCCCAAAAGCTGATTTGACACACACAAGCTTATTTTTGCAAAAAAAATCGGAGCATGAAAAGCATCAATGAACTACAGTGAAAAAATATTTTTTCTCAATTAATTTTGCGTATACTACAAATGAGAATCCTAGTCGTTAAAACACCAGCCAGTAACTGCGATATTTAGCGTGCTTATGAAGAACTGTAAAACAGTACTTAACTTACTATGTTGCTTCTTGTTTTAACCTTAATTTAGTCTAGATGAAAAAGTAAGAGATATATGAAAAAATCTGGGGATAGATGAAAATAAGATTAGAAAGAAAAAATACCCACTGTTTTGTAAAAAAGACTGTGGGAAGTGAGACAGTAAAGAATTAATTAAAGAAGTGAAAAGATAGCGAATAACTAAAAAAGCAAACAAATTAAAGAAATAGGATAATATTAAGTTTTAAATGGTTGAAATTATGAGTGGGCACTATATTAATAATTAAATTAAAAAAATTTTATGGACGAAGTAGGTATATCAAAAACTCTTTTGTAATACAAAGGTTGAACAGAAAAAGTCTCCAAATATTGTTTAAAAAAAAAAACTAAATTTGAAATTTTCCTCTTTTGGGAATTGATTTCGTAAAAGGGGAGGGGATCGACTATAATACCGAATGCCGTAAAAATAAATATGAAAATTTTAAGATGGTCTTTGAATTTTATATTAGAAATAGCGAAAAAGTAAAATGAATGAGTTGTGATTGAATAGTTTAATTGAAAATTAAAAGACATGCATAAAACATAGACGTTGTGTGAAACAAATTTTTAAAAACACAGTACGGAATAACTGTATGGGGTAATTCTTGTCACGCAGATAAAATTTTTAAACTACAAAAAAGGGTAGTGAGGAGCAAGAGTCTGGTTTTAGGTATTATGCCATTACTTTCACTCTATATATATATATATATATATATATATATATATATATATATATATATATATATATATATATATATATATGAGACGCTGATTGAAATTTATTCCAAAAAAAGTAAGTTTAACATATAAGGTTAACAAAGAGCATAAAAATTCGACTGATGTTGGTTTGTATAACTTTTTGCCAGATGAAGTAAAAAGTCTTCAGTTATTATCATTTAAGCTTAAAATCAAATCACACTATTTAAAACATTGTTTCTACTAAACAATAGAGTACTTAAGTTCAGCTTTTAAACAATAGCATTATAGTTTTTGTCAACAAGTTTTTGGTCTAATGGCCAGTACCCAAATCGACAAAGAGACATGTTTGCTTTGCGTGGTCAATGGGGATTAAAACTGTTTCTCTTCTCCTAATGACTATAATGATATTTATTTCCCAAGGAATGTGTTTACAATTACAATGGAAGCTATTTTAATTGATAAATATAGATAAGCTATCGACAATGAGTTTTTGGCATATTTTACTTTTTTTATAGTATTTTTCTTGTTATTGTTTATTTCGACAATGTAACTCTCTTATTACATGGATGGTTGAATCATGCTTTAGTTGAAACAATAATGATAGTCTTTAATACAACTGTAGGCAATTGTTGTATTGTTGAATAATTTAAATTCGGAAAAAATTTACTTAAATTTTATAATGTATGTATCTAATAATTCACACTATTCCTTTGACTTGTCAAAAACAAACTATTTTTGTATAGTGCCCAGATAAATTCTATTCTAATATTATCTTAAACTAAATATGGAGGACTACCTAATTAAAAATGAATCGAAATATAAATTGAATCTTAGTCGTAGTATAGTCATTGTACTTTTTGTTCTTTTTGTAGTAGGGTCAAGTAGGGCCAGGTCAATTATGAGACATTATTTAAATCTTTTGATTTTTGATGTCTAAACGGCATTACATTTAAAAGCAAAAAACATGGATATGTGCAGAAATATATACAGAACCTTCTTTTATGGTTAATTTGCCAATAAAGTATCAACTTGTTTAAAAATATGACATCTACACGTCTCATTTTCCACTCCTTATAAGAAACAATTGTGAAACCACCTCTATGCAAACTTGATACATATTAAAAAGCTCCTTGAAGTCAGTAAAATTGGGTTTGGGAGAAAGTAAAACGGCTTGGTACAAAAATGATACACAAGCTATTTTAGAAAACTTGAAAACAAAACTGGGGCCAGAGATATGTTTGGGTTTGTAAGTGGGGATGTAAAACCGGTTGCAGTACATCACTAATATATCGTTGAGCTGTCAGAATGCCGTTAATAAGAACTAGAGATGATCTGCTTCCCAAACATAGAGCACCCCATACCATACTGCTTCGTTATCTTGCGATATGACATTCAACAGTCAAGCCTCTATTTCAGACGGAAACACAATCCACTACATCACACACATCACAAGTGTCTATCACTTGGCAGGGGCAGGCTCTGACAGAACTCTGCCTCCCAAATCCTGAGATGGCCAGCAAACACATTACACAAATCATTCAAAACATAGAATCACAAAAAACCAAATCACCACCCAGCCCTACACGAGTCAAAAACATAATACACAAAATATACACACTACACATTCAAGATACACCACACACCTACACCCACACACACTACACCAACACACACCACTCCAAAACAGACATAACACACAGACAAATACTTCATCACACCAATCCCAAAAAAATTTTCCAGTCCAAGAAAATTTTACCGCATCCTCAATAACCACAACCTCCTCGGAGACATCCCTTTCAACCTAGAAATAGAACCATCCGAAAATCAAGCCATCCACTACACAACAGGCCCTATTCCCAACATAAGAAAATGAGAAGAGGATCTGCAAACCTTCACAGATCACAGTCACATAACCGTATCCAAGCGCAAACCCACAGAATACATAGACACAAACGACACAATACCAAAAATACTCACCACACCAAAGAAAACACAAAGAAACACGAACACAGAACAACACAATCCTATCCCGTCCACATCCAAAGCATCTACTCCTTATTACAATCCTCCACCCCAAAATCCCTCACACCTACACACCCCTACAAACACAAAATACACTCTCACTAACACACACTCAACCAACACCATCACCCATACACACATCCATACACACACGCACCACGCTACAACAAACAACACCTACACAACCACAAACAACCAACAAACCCACAACAAAAAACACACAACAATCACCACACACGATCCAAAATTACAGAATCGAGAACATCCCCCCGGACATCTGTCAGTGGAGACCATTTTATCGACTTATCAAACACAACGATCTAATCCCAGATTTAGACGCAATAAAAGTCTTCCCAATCCAAAAGGCAGCTTCCTTACGAACTACTAAACTTCTAGACCTCAAAGATCTCACGGCAAAACTTCGACCAATCACCTGAGATAGCAATATTTCCATAAATTCAGGATTCAAATCTAAAAACCCCCCTAATCCGCAACCCGGTCTAAATTATCAACAAAACTTTCATTTAGGTTCAACAGGATAATCTATCAGAAAATAAATTCCCATTCACCAAAATAATTCGTATAATTACCCGCTCTACAAACCAAACCACCTCTTTCATTAGAGTTTTTACAAACTCCGAAACTAAATTTGCCAATGCACTCTCGAACGGTATTGAGATCGAGAGAGAACGATTTAAATGCGAGATTCCAAGATTCCGTTCCGGTTCGACTAAAATACTGTTCGAAATGTTTCCAAAGCGGTCACCTCAGTAACGAATACCCCGAAAAATTATTTATCTGTCCATTCTGTGGACAACAACACAGGTCTACTGCATGCCCCACGATAGGTGATCCCAAATGTCCCAACTGGAATGGAGGCCACCCGGCATTTTCACAAAAATGCCCACACCGAAGAATCCAACCAAAAGACACAAAACAAACACAACCCGTACACACTTCCAAACAAATCCTCTTATACGACCTATCCTCGGACTTAAAATCGCTAATCCACTTCATGTCCATGATCTTTTTTAATGTCTTCCCTGAAAAGAGGAGTTACACAATCCGCTATTGAAATCAAATGTCCAATGCATTGTACGGGTACGCCATATCAACCTCCTGTTACAATAATTCCATATACCAAACCTTCACTCAACTCCGCACATAAATACACAATACAACACACATATTCATTATTCATATGTACACTTATCATTTACCCACACACACACTTTACCTCCACCAAGCTCACAAATCATAAACATACAAACACCAAAAAAGAAACAAGCCAATAACATACAACCAATAACTATTTCTTCTTTACAGCATCCACTTGTTCCCGAAGAGCGGCAATACTCACCCTTGAAGAGGCAACAGAGCCTAAACAAGGTAATAACGTGGATTGATTGATGATTTACAAGTAAAATAAGAAAAAGCAGTTAATGTTAAAAAAATGATAGAAAAACATTATGATTTAATCTGGAAGAGTATTGAAGAATGAAGCTATTTTAAACACGTTTTAGAACGAGACAACTATGAAAAACATCCATCTGCAGACGAAGTTCATAAATAATTAGTTTACTTTCATCAACAATACTAGTACAATAAACAGGTTTCCCTGTTTTCCTGTTTATCGATACGATATGAATAAATATAAAGCTTTTGTATGAATTTCTTTCACATATCCGAAATAATTTATCATGCAGCTTATTTCTTTTAATTTCTGAAAACTCATTTGTTTTTATCTTGGTTTTTACTTTTTCAAGGTAAGTAATGTCTTTTTTTTAGGCAATATTTTTATATGCGCTTTTCTGTGAAACGTATCCACCGCATAAAACGCGACTTTACTGTAATGTATGCGAAACCGTCAATTGAATATCCTATTTAATCAAGGCGAAACGCAGCAACTACTGTTGAAGAAAGTGCCACAGTGTTGCCATGATAGAGTTGCAAATGTATGAGATATGCCAGAAATATGAATTAAGTATTATTAACTTTTATAATTAATTAAAATTAATAATATTTAAATGGTTTAAAATATACCTAAAATAAATAGTACCAGGAATATATAAGCAGTAAATAAAAGCAACAATGGTAAATAAATTTATTTTTTTGTATGATATATTGTATACAAAAAAAATATTTACGTATTATTTTGAGTTAGTAAAAAATTCATAAAAGTCAATTATTAAAAGGGAAACTGAAATATATACATTTATATTAATAAGAATTTAATAACATAGTTAAAAAATTACATAAAGTTATTTATGTAATTAGATAATCTCCTTATATGGTGAGCAATATTCAAAATTTTTAGGCTACTTTATGGGTTTTTTTAAACTACCCATTGTTACACTTTCCTCTTTTTGTCATTGCACTAAAATTTATATATCTATTAAAAAATGGAGTGTAATATATACGAAATAAATTAATATAAGTAGCTGAAATTGGAAACAAGCAATTAGGATGGATATTCCTATAGTCAGCCTGCGCCAGTGGCCACTCAGTCAAATATTAGTAAAATAAGTACATAACTCAAAATTTTTTCCAGTAGCTAGTGCTCCTGGCACCAAAAAATAATTAATAATAGAAATTTCATCGTTAAGTATCTAATAACGTATTTAAAAAATAGTAAATGCCATTGTACATATATATTGTTGAAATATATTAAAGGTTAAAAACTGGGTTTGTTTAGAAGATTTCGCCGCCGCAGTTCACAGCGGCTGACTACAAAAAAGAAGTTTTTTCTGTTATCTATGACCACGTTTTGTTGCCTATGAACATATTTATATCTCATTTTGTATTTGTACATCATATAATATGCTTTTTTAGCAACCTATATCAGTCACCACTATGTGTGTAGGTGTAAAAATTTACTTTTTTTTATTTTTTGGCGTAATAGGCAACAAAACTTTTTCTTTGATTAAACAGTGAATTTCATTTCATATTATACTCCCTGCAGAGACTAAAATTGATGAGTATTCGGAATAATCACCTAAAAGTACTCTGAGAGTAGAGACCACAGCAAACATATCAATAATATGATAGGAATTTGGTGTCTCTAGTGGTACGTTACAAAACCGTTTTCATGCAGAAAAAGCACGAAACTAGGTCCAGATGTTTTAGTACTACGAAAAGAGGAGAAGCATATTGACTAATCAATATTGCCAAATGACTCTTCTAAAAAAAATAATTTCTGGCAGCTGTAGCCTAAATAATTAAATATTTCAACAGAACAAATCAATTTTATGACGGTATACTAATTTCCTAAGAAGAAATATATAAAGTTCAGCGAGGAATATACAAACGATCAGTAAATTTTGCGCGATTATTACAAAAGAATGTATTTAAAAATGGTTCATAGGATTACAGAAAAAATGATGCAATAGACATGTTTAGTTTATTTCTCAAGACGCGTAAGATTTTAGCTCTTAAATAGTGGAAAATATGTTGGAAGAGAAACAATTGTTTAAAAAGTTAATTTTGTCTTCAAAATCAGTGGATAATTGCGATCACCAGTGGTAGTTTCTTCATATGTGTGACCTTCACGTGCCTGTAGGATGTTCATAACCTTAAACAACCAATGGTTCTCTTGGTTGATGGGTTTAAATCTCTAATAAGTATAAAACTCAATTAGTTACCAAAACGAAATTACTTTAAAGTCACTGTCCTCAGATACCACCTCGCTAATGTAACGTACGATTGGTTGAACAAAAATTTGAAAGGACACTACAAACAAAATGTAAACAAATGGCAAAAAAACAAAAGCCCAAAAATATTACTAGCGTTCTATCAAAAACTATTTTCTATTCACTGATTTATGATATGTATATATCCTAACTATTCAAAACCACTCCAGATCCTGAATAATCCAGAAAGTTTTTTGATCAAAAATGTTACTGATTTGACTGAATGATTTTCGCAGTTGCAGATTAACAGAAAGACTAATTAATGAAGTAAAAGCACGACTGACTTCACGTTGGAAAGATTCTTAACTAATGCTGGAAAAATTGAGACTGTTATAAGATTAAATCAATCAGCAGTAGAAAAAAAAATAAGAGGTCACAGAAACAGTTACGTTAGGGGTAACTTCACTAGAAGAAACTGGTTCAGAATACATATGCCAAAAGTAGGTTTAATCGTTTCTTTTTCTAATGTGATTGCTCGTGACGACAGTTTTCTTCTAAATGGCACTAATAACTGGACTGATCAGTAAAATAAGCCATTTCTATCGATCGTAGCCTATATCTCTGAAAATGATTAGCAGACAAGTGACTTATTAGAATTCAGATAAACAATATGGCTTTACATCTACAACCACTGAGTGAACTGAAATAGATTTCAGTTCGAGCCCATTAAAGACTATTTTTGAAGATGATGATACACCTTAAAATGAAGAACACTGTCAACAATTCAAAAATTTGGTAATTAATGAGAAACGGATAGTAGATATGAGTCGGGAGAGGAACAATCTTCACCTTCAGTAAATGCTCAGTTGCAGCTTAAATAAAGGCTGCCTACAAATACCAGAATCCAGATGTATGAAGATCAATAAAATCATTTCATCACGTTTATAGATAAGGCACATGTCAGTAAAGTATTCTTAATCTTTTATGTCCTACAAGACAACCATAATCCCATACCTAAAACAGCACCACCTTTTATTTCCTCTATTGCTTATATAATGTAGCATATGTCCAAGAAAGTTGACAAGGAAATATGCTATAAAGAAGAAGAAAATTGTAAGCATTGAAAAACTGTCTTAAATATTAAAAAGAAAGGAGGAACACAATTACTGAAAATAAGGCAACTGCAGGAAGCAGATGAAACTCAGACCAAACGTAAAAGGAAAATATTAATAATAGAATAATAATGTGGCTACGGAACATATCCCACACGGTTTTAATTAAAATTTAAAAAATGTAAAAATATTAATTATTGTGATTTATTTGAAATTGAATACAGTAGATTTTTGAATATAATAATAGTATTTTTATTTATGTCAATGAAACTTTTTTTCTAAATAGTTATTTTTGATGCTGGTAAAGTACATTACATCCTTAACTGGATGACTACTGGCGCAATAATTCGACTATTTTTCAAAAATACAATTATCAATTTGATTAAGTTTGAAAAATCGATCCCTTATGCTCATCAAACAAACGAAAATGTTAGCAAACACAAAAAGCGGACGAAACACTTTGGAAGCTGCACTCAGAAATAGCGAAATTCTCCCTTCTTACCGGTCCTTTCGTTTCTGATCCAATCTGTACTTTTTGATTGAGGGGAATGATCTTGGTTGCTATGATCACGGTTAAATCTTTCTACTGGCGAGTCCTGAAACATAAGGAATTGCTTATTTAAATCTATTTTATCCTACATTTGTACAATAATATACTATAATATCCACAAGGAAACAAAGTTCCTGTATTTGGCTGTATACCATATATTAAAAAATTTTGAATAAAATCCTTTATAAAAAGGTATATAAAAAACCCAGTTGGGCTATGTTGAATTGACAAAACGTTTTCGGAATAAATATTCCATCATCAGTGTCTAGTTAATACATGGATGTAGCCACTAAATATGTGGGTAAAAACCCTTTAAAAATTATTAAATAAAATTTGGTTTACATTATGTCTAATTTACAGTTAAGATGTTAAAGTTACCGTTGGATTGGTAACATGGCGACATATGACTCTACATTAGTTGCGAGTCCTGAGACGGTATGTCTACGAGGACTTTGTCCAATGTAAACCAAATTTTATTTAGTAATTTTTAAAGGGTTTTTACCCACATATTTAGTGGCTACATCCATGTATTAACTAGACACTGATGATGGAATATTTATTCCGAAAACGTTTTGTCAATTCAACATAGCCCAACTGGGTTTTTTATATACCTTTTTATAAAGGATTTTATTCAAAAATTTTTATACTATAATATATTATACCAGGTGTGCCAAAAGAAGCGGGACACCAAACGCGACCTCCCTTCCTACCCCTTCTTCTTCTTCTTCTTGCGCCACTCCTATCGGAGATTGGAAATCATAAAAAGGCTATCCTGACCTTGTTTACAGCTGACCTAAAGAGTTCATTAGTGGTACAGCCAAACCACTCTCTCAAATTACGCAACCATAACATTCTTCTACGGCCTGGATTACGTTTTCCTTCTATTTTTCCTTGCATTATATTTGAAGTAATGCGTATTTATGTCCTTTCATCAGGTGACCCAAATATTCGAGTTTTCTTCGTTTGATCATTGACAAAATTTCTGGGTCTTTTCCTATCCTTCGAATTACTTCAAAGTTTGTGACTCTTTCAACCCAACTTATCTTCAGCATTCGACGGTAGCACCCCATTTCGAAACTATCAATATTTTTTATGTTGTTCTGTTTGAGAGTCCAGGCCTCTACACCGTATAATAGCGTGTTGAATACGTAGCCCTTTAGCATTCTTAATCGTAGAGGGATGCTTATATTTCTGTTGCACAAGATCCTACCCCTGGGGTCGGATAATAAGATTGAACTGAAATCTATTTCAATTCAGTAGAGACGATCCTGAAGAATTACCGACGTCGGTTATGTTTGGTACACCTGGCTGGGTGTACAACGTGCTGTAACTAAGTAAGTTTACCGTCTATATGGCATACGGAAGGGTGGATTAAATATCTGAAGTCTGTTAAATTATGTTACACACTGCTAGAGGCTATATTTCCATCTAGAGGTTTTTTTCAGTCTGTATTAGATTTTCTAGGTACTTTTGACTGTCAGTACGTCAGTATGGTCAATTACAAGCTCTTCTCAGTTCCTTTGCAATATTACTATACATTTTTTATCTTCTGGAGCTTTGATTAATTACCAACTTTTTCCCTAATAATGGGTGATAGTTTGTTTAACACGAATTTTTTTTTTTAATTAGATGTGGCTTGTAGTGCTCTTTCTGGATAGCTGTTGGTAATATACCAATAAAACACTGAAAACTTTGTTTTCAAAACTTCCACAAAATGTATTATAATATCTTATCACTACAGCTGTTTCGGTCTAGTGCCTTTCTTAAGTATTGTGTTGTCAACTGTTGTTAAATTTACTACTACTTCAATAATATCTAATTAAGAATAAAGAGGTATGTTTACCTGTGATTTTGAATATTTTGGAACTAAATGTTAGATATACCGGATAATGATCTGAGTATAGACTAGGGCAAGGTTTTACATTTAAGGTACCTGAATGGATTGCTTTAGTAATGCCAAAATCCACTAAGTAGGACATTTTATATTTGACACAAGACCGCTAAGCGAGCTTTCTTCTGGAACATTACTTGACATTTTTGTTCTTCATGACATATATAGTTGTAAACGTTTTGTTGTAATCAGATGTGACTCCGTGAGTTTTTAGTGTTAACGACTAAATTTATAACCAAGACCGATCGCTGTACGTGCCTTCCAAAGCACGGTGGCGGCTCTTAAATACGGAATTGAACCAATTCCGGTGTCTGTCCCGAGGATCCAAACCGAGAAGTCCAAGCCCTGACTTTGTAAGCCAGAAACATAGCCACTTTATTAAGTTTTATAAATTACTCTAAATTAATCAAAGCTTCATGGCCTGTTGTACTACTTAAAAAAAATAACATATAAATACTAAAAACATGATAAAATGTTTTAGAAAAAACCCAAAGTACTGTTTCTCTGTTACTAATATTTGTAATCTTAAAAAGTAATAGTTTAAATATTTTAAAAAATTGTTTAGAATATAGGTACTTACATTTCTTCTATAGTTTTGAGTGGCGTGTAAGGGATTATTAAAAATATAAGGTGTTACTATAGTATGCGGAACGTGAGCGATCTGTCCTCTGCTGTTTCTAGCTTTCCACCATTTTCTACTATCATCCAATATCTAAAATTAACAATGTTATTTTAAGTATCATTATAAAAAGATGATATTCTATTCATGCAAAAAATACCGGGTCAGAGGTGGCTCATGAGCACAATTTATTAGGACAATTAGAAACTAGAGCACAAATTATGTAACATGTACATACATGTTACATAATTTGTGCTCTAGTTATGTTATAGTTATGTATGTAACATGTACATACATGTTACATACATTTTACATAACAACATAACGTAAAATTATGTAACATATTAATGTCAACCAGACAATTTCAGACAGATTAGATTAGATTATGGAAGGTCGTTAAGGCAATGGAGCCTCACTACATTCAACTTCTATAGATCTTTTGTGCATATCTTCATCTAGGTAAACTCTAGGATCATATACTTCTGATGATATTGATTAGCTTTCTAGGTGGATTGTTTCCTAAGTCAGTGAGCGGTTGATTGATCTCTCCTAGGAATTGTAGTCGTTTTCAGAACAGGGCTACGTCGTTGCATAGTATATGTTCTACCGTTTCTTTTTCGTTGACACAGAAACGGCAGTTCTCACCATCAGATTTGCCCATTTTCTGATATGATATCTCAGAGCGCTGTGACCAGTAAGAAGGCTAGTGACCCAATTGCAATGACAAAAACTAATACCGACGGAGTGCTAGTAAACATAATCTAGGTGTACGTTTCCGCAGTCGATAAAGATGAGAACGAGTTTCTGAGTTTTACGACCAACTAAACACTGCGCTGAACCCAACAAAAAAACATGAGGTAACAATCATATTGCGAGATTTGAGAGACCGAAAGAGTAAACGGGAACATGGTTAACTCATAATGGAGAGCAAATTGAAGAGATTTAAAGTCGTACTCAAATCACTAGAGCCAAATTTGTAAATATAAAGAAAGTATTATGCAATAAAAATCTAAAGATGGATCTAAGGATAAGGTCACTGTCATGTTATGAGAGGTCAACAAATTAGAGGCATTTGAACGATGGTGCTAGCGTATAGTTCTGCCTATATCGTGAATAGGTAAAGTTCTTCTTCTTCTATGACACTACAGCATAAATTGAGCCTTGGCCTCCTTTATTTTTTGCCTTCACCCTTGCTTGTCTGTGGCTGATCTTCTCCATATACGGACTCCTAAAAGGACTTGTGCGTCGCTGTTTACTGTGTCTTTTCAGCGCTTTCTTGGCTTTTCAACTGGTTTCTTTCCCTGCCTTTTTGGTAGCATATCCTTTTTTTTTCTTGTTTTCTTCCACAGGTCCTAATACTTTACGTGTAATGTTTTGTGGGACTATATTTCTTCTCGTCTGTATCATTATTTTAATTTTTCTGTGTTACTTTCCAGACCTAGCCTTTTTGTTTGCGATTTTAACTCTCTGTATGTTTCCTGTGCTCCTGATGATGTGCTAGTCATAATATTAATATTATCGGCATAAGCGGCCAGTTGAAGAGAATGGTTTTTTAGATCTGCCACAAATAAAGTGAAAATTGCCATGCTAATATCCAATATTTAAGATAAGACGGAACTTTAAAAAGAAGAAAGTGAATATTAAAAGGTATAAAGAAGGAATATTACAATATAATTTGTATTTTGAGAACGATTTCCGAAGTGCAGATCGAAACGTCAAAATAACCATATTTTTAAATGAAATTGTGATTAATTCTCATTAAAGATAATAAATAATATCTTTCATACATATGACTAGTATTATTATAAAATATACGGCAACTAAAATACTCGGAACACCTTAGAAAAAAGTCTAGTACATAAATTTACCTCTAAATATTCTCCCCGAACGACAGTCAACTCTTTCTCATTATTCGCTGTTCTAGGATATGTAACTTGGACGATAGTAGCGCCTCTATTTTGTAAGTCCTCAAGGAAACTTTCCTGGTTTCTTCCAAAACCTCGTTCATCTCCACCATTCCTTTCAATCGAGTCAATGGAAATATCACTTCGGGTACTCTCTCCTAAAATAAATAAATAATTTTTATATTAAGACTATATATTTTTTAATTTTTGTTTTATTTTACCTAATGCTGCAATGTCCTTATCAGGTTGATGATGATTGTTTCGATCATACACATCTTGACTTGATGAGGGGTAGTCTGTATAGTCTCCTCCATACTGATCGTGTTGGTATGACTTGGGTTCTGTTTCATCAATTACTGGATATTCCGGCGACCAGCCATCCATAAATACGGGGTGATACGTCATAACATTACCTTTGTATTGATCTCTGTAACACCAAATTACTATTAACTTCAGACAAGAAAAGAAATACTTGGATCCGCAACAAAACAAAAGTGACCGATGTATTAACTCAGATAGCAAAACTTAAGTGGAAGTTCGCTGGACATACTATAAGACAGAAAGACGACAGATGGAATAAGATGATTATACACTGGAGACCATATAGTTACAAACGAAAAAGAGGAAGGCCACAAATGAGATGGTCAGATGACTTGAAGAAGCACGCAGGCGAAGTGGATACAAACTGCCTACAATAGAGAGACGTGGAAGAAGGAAGAGGAGGCCTATGTCCAAAATTGGACAGCAAGGGCTGTATAGATAGATAGATAGATTCCTTGCGTAAGGAATATTTTCAGAATTTTGGAAAATTAGTTGAACAACACCTATAGCATTTTTAGGATTTTAGGATATTTAGCTTTTATTCAAAGTATTTTTGTACTATCTTACCTGGGAATAAGCCATGCACTGCCAAGAGAATGCCATAATTCGGTTTCTTTACTAGTGACACAGTTCATTAACAAGTTAACAGCTTCTCTTGTGAGTAGTGGAGAAATGACATTATGTGGTATGTGTTGGTCGAAGTACTGATCATGTGCAGCTTCAACAATTAAAGCCAAAGGTGTGAAAAGGAAGTGGACCAGTTCCGGAGCGTTGGGATCATGTATATGCGCCTTTAACTTCGCCAAAAGGTTGAATGATAATTTAAACTTTTGGAAAATATCGACGAACTCCTTTTCTGGCGGTGGCTTTGTCCTCATGGTTAACATTCCGTCACCCATATCGCGTTTTTTGGTTTTTCTTGTTTTTCGTCTACGCTCAAGTTCTCGTGCAGCTGCAGCCGCGTGTTGTAATCTGGCTATGAACTTTTCTATATCATCAAAACAGTGGTTGAGGATAGTGACATCTCTTTCATACTTTTCACTTGTTGTAGAGCTTGAGTCGTCATTGTTGGCTGTGAGTTCTGAGTCTGATCCATAGTAGTCTCTAGTTACATCTCTGGATGGGCTTATTACGTTTTGCGGGGGTTTGTGGCTGGGAGGTGGAATGCTACTCTTACGGCTTCTCGTCGGTGCTTTACCCATTCGGAGTTCTTTCAAGTCTTCGACCAAATCTTGAGCAGATATACTCTGGCACTAAAACAAAAATAAAATATCTTACTAATTTTTGTCCTGAGACTAAGACCTGACTTATTGGTTAATTAAATTTATTGATTGATCAATTGTTGAATGAAAGGTAAATATTTTAAGTGAAATTCACAAATACAAAAGAGAAAAATACTCAACTAATATTAGCGATTCTAAAATTATTTATACTAATTTAGAAAGAGACATTTTTTACACAGAAGGCCGGGAGAATCGATTCCCAGCGCCGACGCAAATATCTAGATATTTTGAAATATATACAAAGTTAAGTTTTAAAAATTCAACCGTCTAAATAAAATATTAAAATATTATTTGTGTTAATATGATTGCTCCACTCTCCCATAATATGCAAAAGTCAGTAACTTTGTTGTAGAAAACAGATTGTTGCCCCAATGTCTCCCATATCTCCATTATGTTTTTGGAAGTAATTTGCTGTGGTACGCCGTCGGTACTCAAGTGTTGGATATTTTCTTTGCTCTAAAAGACTTCCACTTACCTTGTTAGGTTACTTATTTTGCAACTTTATCTTATTGTCTATATATAACGCTGAAATCAACTGGTGAATCCGAGTTTAGGTACTTCGAGTGTGGGTATATTTGTTAAATTAGTTTAATGTAGAAATTAGGTACTTTGAACTACTCTGTGTAGTTGGCTGACATATAGAGCGATTTAATTCTATATTTTTTTTTTTTTTATTTAAACAAATATACCCGCATCAACCACTAAGGGTTATTAGCGGGGTTCTTAATTCTATATTGTTACCACTAAACTTTCTTACGAAATTAGTGGTTATTGGGGTAGTAGTACCTTTGAATCTGGCAAGGGTTGTCAACGATTTTCCGGTACGTTATCTTGACATACGGTGGCAATGATAGACAATCCAAAGTCATCGGTCCATCTCCTCGGGGGTTAGTGTTAGGATTTCTGCATCATAGGTCATCATATTGGATTCTTTGAGCCAAAAATATCATTTATCTTTCCAAATGCAGCCTACGCTAAGTTTGTTCTTCTAGTCTGATATCATGGCCCAAATACTTGTAGGAGTCAATTGGTTCGATGTCTCTGACTACAACTAAGATATATTTGCTGTGGACTAAATTAGTCATAAATTGTGTTTTTAAACAATTTAATTAAGATCCACTCTTTTTGTGGCAATATGGAATTCTTAAAGCCCTGTTTCATCAGAAACTAAAACAATAGTAGTCAGCAAAGAACCAACCAGATGTAAAGTAGAAATTGATGGCATCAGTATTTAACAAGTAATGGAAATAAAATACCTGGGAATTACACTACATGAAGTGAAAGATCAAGTACGAAAAGCAGACTGGCAGGATGCCTTAATAACACTATATGGCGAAACAGACACATTAACACTGAGATGAAATCAAGAATTTATAAAGCCAGGATAAGACCAATAATGACATATGCCTCAGAAACAAGACCCAACACAGTCACAACGCAAAGGCTACTGGAAACAGCAGAGATGAAAGTACTGAGAAGAATTACAGGAAATACACTGAGAGATCGAAAGAGAAATGAAGACATTGGAAGAAAATGTAAGGTACAGTGTATAAATGAATGGACACAAAATGGAAAAAAAGAATAGAAAAACCACATAAGCAGAATGGATGAGACCAGTGTCGTCAAAATAGCAAGAGATAAGTCACCAATCGACAGAATAAGTATCGGAAGACCGCGCAAAAGATGAAGTGACTTTCATAGAGGTATTAATCCGCCAATGAACAAGAAGAATTGTTTATAAAGAGGAGGAAGAAGAAGAAGAAGTTTTTTCTATATCACTAGCACTGTCTTCTAATTCAAAATCGTCAAAATCATAGTCATCTCTTTCAAATAATACCGATAGTTCCTCCTCGGTAAGTTTTTTTCGCTTCGAAATATCGACGGTTTGTTCATTTTTATTTATATAAACGAACGACATATACTAAGACCCATGCTAAGCCAGCACATCTAATACACAGCAATTTTACTATTGCACGCACATAAATTGGGGAATTACAGGACTCACTGGCCAGGTATACGGGGAGTACCAGTCATTATATTTATCTGAAGTATCTTTGCACTGCAGTTGGTTGTTGAAAGAAGCAAAGAATATACCACAAGCATGCATAAAGCAGTTTTCTTTCGACAAAAAGGTCAAATTTCTGCCTAAGTATAGATGTTAAACAATCATAAATGTCTTTGCGACAACATTTGCAATGGCTGCTTATGATTAAATTATGCCCTATTTAGGATAAGGTACCAATGGAGAAAATTTGTTAGGAGTAGTAAAGGAAATCACGATATTCAGTAATGGGGAAACTATAAGAGAGTGAGAGTAGTCTAGAGTTCACATAATGGAACCTCAGGAATAGTTCAAAAAGTAAAACCACAAACGTATTGGAAGTACCAAAATTTACGAAATTAAACTATAATAAAGAAAAATTAAGAATTCTAGAAAGAAAACATATAAAAAAAAATTGCAAGGAAAACTGAAGTAGGAGAATTAAGACGATTACTTAAGAACGAAATTAGAACTCAGATGAAGGAGGAAGGAAGAAGCTATAATTTGCTACATAAAGGCAAAAGGGCTGAAATAGTAATCTCATATCCAAATAAGAGGGGAGGATAAACTTATAAAGAAAATATTAATATGGCAGCTAATTAATTCGAGACATCGATAATTACATAATGTCAGAACTTTTAAACTATAAAAAAACATCAAAATTTTTATGCAAATTTCTCGCAGAATTTGCGATTAAATTACTAAGGTGCGTCTGTTTTTTAAATGGAGATGTGCATATTTAAATATATTTAATGAATCACCATGACAATGTTATGTAAGCATGATATATACAACAATATGTTAACGTTGACCAACAAAGTGTTACTACTACAAGGTTGTATAAAATTTTTTGGATTTCCGAAAGTGAGAGCTTTAATTTCTTTTTCTCATTTATTTTTTGACCTTTGAGTGACTTTGAGTTTCGCTATTATCTCTTTCTTTAGTATCACAAGTTTCGCAGCCATATGTCATGATTGGTAGTATACACTGATCGAATACTTTTTTCTTCAGGTGAAGTGGTATCCTGGATTTGAATATATCTGCATTTTTACCAAAAGATGCCCAAGTCAGTTTCATTCTTCTGTTGATTTCTGGGAGTGAGGAGTCAGATTTATGTATTAATTGTCTCAGGTATACATAGCAGTCTGTCTCAAGTGCGGTGGCATTTATTATTACATCTTGGACATCCACTAGCTCGTTGTGCATGGTTTTTGTTTTTGTCACTTTTAGGTCAAGTTCACTTTTAGGTCAACTGCATTGTGCTCGCTTATAAATTCTTGTAGTTCTGCAGGATTATTAGCAATCAGAACGATGTCGTCTGCAAATCTTAGATGGTTGAGGTATTCTCCATTAATGGATAGGCCTTTATTCTGCTAGTTTATTTTGCTGAATATATTTTCCAGAGTTGCAGTAAAGAGCTTTGGTGATATTGCGTTTCCTTGTCGGACGCCTCTAGTAGTGGGAAATTCTGGAGTGTTGTCATCAATTTTTACCTTAGCTTTTGCTTGGCTGTATATATTTGCTAAAGTTTCTATGTACGGTTTGTCAATACCTTGGATGGTCAAAGCTTCTATTACTGTTTTGTAATATATAGAATCGAAAGTCTTCTCTGGGATATAGCGCACTATGCCATTATTGCACTGGGGATATATGATCCATAAAGGTTTGGCATAAAATACTTACATCTTATTTCTACCGGCGGTAATACTGCAATCACGCAGGTAATGGGAAACCATCTGATTATCTGCATAGAGAGCGTTATGAAATGACGACTGAGCAACAAAATTCTATGCTCTGCAATCTGGATAGGAACTGGTGCCATGGATTCCGTGTCGAATGGTGTAAACTGTGCGACCGGGCAGATAATTGTGGGCGACCAAGCACTAACTGATGGAAGATCAAACTTATCATTACGCAGAAAACACCGCATCGCAACGTGGAATATTAGGGGGCTGCTAGAGCCAGGTAAACTGTACATATTACAAAATTATTGTCCATCCAAACTTAAGATATTAAGTTTAAGTCTCGTCATTTCAGCTTTCACATTTTTATCATTTTGTCCGATTGATACAAACTTCTTACAAGTGGCTAATCTTATGGCTATTCTTGGGATTTTGCTGTTTGTTTTATGGTTGGTGATTTCTTCACGAAGAATTTTGTACGATCACAACCCCTGAGGTGCCGCCGGCTCTTGGGTTCCAAGCTGAATAATCAGAAACTTAATTTTTCTTGTTGGCTATTGCCGTGATAAATATAATTATTTATCATGGCATTCTTCATTCCTAGCTTTATTTTAATTCTTTCTTATCCAATTTCCATATCTACATATTTCTGGTTTAAATTTGGGAGAAATATTTATTTTAATCTCTTGCAACCATTTTAATATTTCTTAATGTAACTGAAGCCTTAAAAACATTCATAAAATCATTCCAGATTTTTAATTAATATAATATAATGATAATAAGTAAAAATGTATCAGGGAATTGCCAGGCATATCTTTTAAAAATCCCCTTCATGTGCGAAAATGTGTTAATGGATGAATGAAATTACAAAAATTAAATAACGATAATAATGAACATATTGGGCGGAATTTAAAAATGATCCTACAATGAGAGTTAATGTATATAGGAAATCGTCATCGTCATCGTGAAGAGAACGAAACGCACATATTTTGTAAATTCAAGACTTGCATCATGCACTAAAATGTTAGTTTTCCAGATTGCATGTTTAAAATTTATAGATCTTCTAATAACTCTTTGTTTGTCTTCTAACTTCACCTTTAAAGAACGTTGTACTTGTTATTGTATATGTATATATATACAAGCCATACGCTCCCGAAGAAGCTGAAGCTGTTATCACTTGAAGATTCTTTTTGTGTGGGGGATCATCCCATTCTGGGTTTGGTCTTACAGATTTACAGTGACTTAACTGTTTCCGCTACTTTTCTCAATTCTTCTTTGATTATCCTTTCTATATTTCTAATTTCCTTACTCCTTAAGTCTTTTTCCACTTGTTGTCTCCATCTCTGTTTAGGTTCTTTTACCTGGTGGTATCCATTCCGTTATAACTCTTAACGGATTGCTCTTGTCCTTTCGCATTATGTGTCCACACCATCTAATTCTTTGTGCTTTTATTGCTCTAACAATGTTCTTTTGACCCATCCATTCTTGTATTTCGTGATTCATCCATTGTCTTGCATCCTCTTCGTTTTCCCTCTTTGGTCCCAGTATTTTTCTGATAATATTCCTCTCAAGAACTTTCAATTGCTCTTTTTCTCCTGCTGTGAATGTAACTGTTTCTGCAGCATATAATACTATTGGTCTTATGGTCGTTTTGTAGATTTTCATTTTTGTGTTTCGCCTTATTTTCCTATCACTAAACAATTTTTCATTTCTAGAAAACGCTGTATTTACCGCTTGAATTCTTCTTTTCATATTTACACTTCCATTTCTTCTGTTGACTAGTACTCCCAAATATTTGAATGATTCAACCTCTTCGAAACTGTGTGCATCTATTGTCAGTTCTGTCATTTGTGTCTTCTTTTTCCTGCTTACGTTCATGTATTTTGTTTTATTTTCATTTATTTCCAGTCCTCTCAGTTGGTTTTCTATTTCTTGGAAGGTTTTCTTTAATGCGTTTTTATCTGCTGTTACTATGGTTATGTCGTCTGCATATCCTATTATTTGTACTGCATTCTTGTTTATAGTTCCTGCGTTTGACAGCTTTTTTATTATCTTATCTACTGATAGAATAAATCGTACCGTTGAGAGCGCATCTCATTGTCTTACTTCATTTTCTATTTTTATTATTTCTATTTTTTCTCTTCCGCTGTCTATTACTGCTTGGGAATCTTGCATTGTCATTTCTATAACCCCTCCATTGCAAGCATGGATTACTTAATTAATTTCAAGAGACTAATATCCAAATCAAAGTGGGAAATAAACTACAGTGTTAATCCAGTAGTACAATCGCTGACACCCCTCCAACGCAAGTATGAAACAAATTAAAACAAATAAATGGACCCAACATAACATATACAATACCTGCCCTTATCCACGAAACTAATGTTATCACAGACTACCAGAAAATTGCTGATACCTTCGCATAACATTTTTTGGGCAAATCCAATAACAAAATAAATCGCATACGGACACATGCTGAACAGCACACTTCTCAGTCCTTTTTGCCTAACCCCGATCTATTGATCCTACCGTTCACTCTACACGGACTCTACGATCTTGTTAACTTTTTAAAATATTCTGCTGCAGATACAACTACACTCAGATACATTAAGAAAATTATTAGATCTGTACAATACATTATGGACGTACAGTATTGCCCAAAATAAACAGTACTGAAACTGAAACATAGATGTCTCTTTGTGCGAACTGTCATATTCAAATTAACTAGTATAGATCTGTCAAGTAATCCTTAAACAATTAATTATTAAGACCTAATTGTTGAAAATGGTGTTAAGTATAGAGGAAAAAATGTTTCTTGTGGAGCATTATTTTCGCTCATACGGAATCGGCCGACGTAATAGTGTAAGTCTGCAATACGTGTGTGATCCATTTACACAACGGTTTAATAAACTTTCTCCAAATAATGCTGTAATTTTGAAGGTTGTTGAAAAGTTTAAAAATACAGGTAATGTATTGTACCAACAAAAAGGAAACTCAGGGCGTCCCAGGGCAGTTAACAACAACGATAACTATGAACTTGTTTTTGAGCAAATCTTGGAAAATCCGAAAGCCAGCCAGACAAAAACAGCGTTTCATCTTGGCTTAAAACGAACTTTCTTGCAAAGAATCCTGAAGGAGCTGGGTGCATTTTCGTATGTGATTCAGGTACATCAATAACTACATCCCAGGGATTATCACAGTAGAGTGGAATATTGTGCCAGAATTCTTGAATTACAGTATGAAAATCCTGAATTTTTGAAAAATGTATGGTTTTCAGACGAAGCACATTTTCATTTTTCAGGAAATGTAAATCGTCGTACAAATCGATTTCTGGGCTTTGCCAGACCAGATGGAGTTCAAGAAGTTCCTTCACATAGCGCAAAAGTGAGTGTCTGGTGCGCAGTTTCAGGACACGGAATCATTGTTCAACACTTTATCGAAGAAAATGGTAGGCAAGTCACACTTAATCAACATACAAATTTTAACACAATTTATCCCTGATCTACTTCAATTTTGTCGTGCACGTAATTTGGCATTTCGAGACCAATTTTTTCAGCAGGATGGGGCAACTTGCCATACTGCTGTCGCAGTTCGTCAATTTCTTCACGGGCATTTTCCAAACAAATTCATTTCACGTTTTACTGACTTCCCCTATCCTGCACATTCTCAAAACTTAACATCTCCAGACGTATACATTTGGGACATGGCTAAAACTGTCGTTTTTAAATAAGCACCACAAACCATCAATTAGTTAAAGGATGCCGTTAGAGCCTTCTTTGCGGACCTAAGATAACCTTTATTCCATATTATTACGAGAAATCTGGAATATCGGTGTGAAGTCTGTCTTGGGAGAGGAGAAGCTCATTTAGAACATGTTATAAAGTGTCCATAATATGTATTTTTTAAAACAATAAAATGTAGTCAGATTTAGACTAGATAGGTGTACTATAGACAGCCTGATTACATTAGAATCTGAAATTGCTTACGCCATGAAAAACAGGTGCAAATAGAAATCATTCTATAATACTTCAAAATCATTAATTCTCATAAAACTTAATGACGTCAAATTAGAAGGTAACCTATCGACCTTTATTAACCAATTTTTAACAAATACAACATTTTAAGTGGCCATAAATGATAAAATGTCTACACTGCAAGCTGTAGAAAATTGACTACCACAGTGCTCTGTTATTAGCATCACACTATTCTTGATCTGTATTAAAGATAATATGTTCTATAACAAAAACACAAGTCCACGCCTGCTGTGCTAATATCTCATACTATTTTGTCAATTAAAGCCACATCCAGTACATACATCTTACTTCAAAATACCCTAGAGATTTTGAACAATTGGTCAGCAGGAATATATAAGTATAAAATTGGATAGATACTGTCATAGAGAAACCATATACAAGAAATTAGGATAATTATTTACAAATAATTAACATAATTAAGACCCTTGCTCACGATCACTGAAAAGTTGAAGAGGAAGTATTACTTAGAATTTACCGAGCTCTAATCAGATCCAAACTAGATTATGGTAGCATCCTCTACAAGTCCGTCTGCAACGCTCTCCTAAACTCTCTTTACGTCATCCAAAACACATCTCTCTGAATTTGTTTTAATGCCTTTGGACCTTTTTTTTCTTTATAGAGGAGGGGTCTGGAATCTTCCAAAGACATTTCAGTTCAGGATGTCGCCTGACTGACCTTAGTGCAGGATTCGTTCTTCGTACTCCCGGCGATAGTTCCCGAGGTACTTTAAAATGCCCTATCGTAGCCGAGTCTACGTCGAACGCTTACCTGCTAAACCAGACCCTCCTCTGTCATGCAGCGATCCGGAAGTGAAATGGACGCAGTAAGGCCGACATCACTTCCGAAGCACTACCTTCATTCATCCACAGACTGTCAGCAAGGAGGCTCCCTGTCTCGTTCTAGGTAGCGCGTAGAAGGCCCTCATCGCTCCTAGTACGGCATCACTCCCAGACGGGCATTTCCTCCTGACTCGCGCAGTGTAACTCATACAGTCTGAATCACTTTTCTAACTTCCAGCATCTTTCCTTCTTACCTTTGCCATTGTTCCAGCTGTATTTCTTCCTCTTCTTTTTCTTGATCACTGCACGGATATACTTGTGTACACTAGTCCAACCTGCTTTATTTTCAATCATTCTCTCAATCGTTTCTCTCACTGTAACAAAATTCACACCTGTCTCTCTTTCCATTCTGTTCCCTTCTACTATCCATCTGTTGCACTCTAACATCGTATGTGTCACAGTGTCCGAGTGTCCACAGTATAGACATTTATCTATGTCAGCCTTTCCTAACCTAGAGAGGTAGGGCCTAAAACACCCGTGTCCTGTAAACACCTGCGTCAGGAAATAATCCAGTCGCCTGTGGTCACAGTCCACCCAATCTCTAATGTTCGGGATCAGCATTTTCGTCCACTGTGCCTTTAGACCTAGCCCATCAGAAAGTCTTCATATCAAAGCCTTTGAATCTCCCCTGATCAATAGTAGAGAAAGACTCATTTTGAATTACTTTGCAAAGGTTTTTGTTAACCCCTTAAACCCAGCTGCCAATCTTGTGGCAATACACACACAATTACTGGCCATAGATAAATCTAGATCGGTATCTCCATTTGACCGTAAATTACACCAGTTAATGGACAATATAGATTTTTTAAACCCCTATTTATATCCATCATACCCCGACTTGGACCAGAAAGCTCCACTCTTAACACATCTATGTATCTACGACACAAAGAAAACTCATACCTTTCCACTTACGATAAGAATTCCATCAAATGATAGATATCGAAAAGTTTGACACAATCTGCTACATGGATATCAGCAAGGATGAACGTAGTACAAGCTGCGCAGTTGCTACAATAGATCAAAACATAGGGTCATTTCGTCTTTTAGCAATCTAGTATACACACAGTAGAAATATATGGAATTCATAAAGCTCTAGAAGTCACACCTAAATGCAGAAAATACATAGCCTTATGCACCGATTCATCGATTCAGTCGCTAAGAACCATAAGCTCACAATACCCATTTGTTAATTAGATACACAATCACTGTCACCAGCTATTAACTTCGCAACTTTTTAATAAAAAAGCGCATCAAGCAGCAAAAAAAGTTAATTGTCCCAATTTTTCAGTCAAAAGAACACAATTATATCAAGGCCTAAAATATATCTTCAACCAATCGGTATTGGAAAATTGTCAAGATCAATGGAATAGAAGCACATCCAAATTACACCAAATACAACCAAGAATACGATTTCCTTATATCTCTGTACAGAAACGATGGGACAAAACAAGAATTAGAACAATAATAGGTCACACTCGACTCACGTATGGTTACTGGAAATCCGCCAGTTTATGATAGCTATATCAACACACTTTTCATGCAGCACATCCTGCTTGAATGCAGTACCATCCGACATCAGCATAATATTAATGGTACCCTTAGTAACATTTTTAATTTACCTGGATTAATGAACTCAACTGATTTTTTGAAAGACACTAACCTACATAATTTGATATAAAATGTTTAAAATTTTGTATACAGGGTGGTCTTTAAGTAATTGTACAAACAGAAACCGTATATTCTGCACTTAAAAATATTACGATTTAAGCCAACTTGCTTTAATAAAATATAGATATTAAGAAAGATACAGGGTGTTAAAGTGGAAATTAAAAATTTTATTTTTCACTATAAGTTTTACGTTTGTAAATATTTTTGGACAAAAATTTACAATTGGATGCTTTTAGATAGGATAAACTATAATTTTATACATATTTTAATGTAACTGATAGAGGACGCCACATATGCCACATGTGTGGCATAAATTTGCGCTTAATTTTTTTGTTCTTTAAGATAGCTCTATTTGTGTTAAAAAATATTAAAGATGCATTATTTTTACAAAGAAAAGGTATACTTGTTAGTAACCTCAAAATTCAACCGTTTTGCCAGCTGCATAATAATTCTTATTTTGATTTGTGCGGTAAAGCACTGAATACCTCTAGATAAGCGTAATTCATAGTTTATTCTTATTAAAACAACTTAAAGATGATAATGTAACATCACAAAATGCTTTGTTATACATTTTCTTCTTTAGGTGCCGTGTCCGTATTCAGACGTTGGCCATCATCATGTTTACAATTTCCCTTTTCTATCCCTTCTTAAGTTTCTATACTAGCGTTGTATTAGTTTTTCTCTATTGTAAAATGCTGAAAACCCAAAATATGTTGTTTATGCAAAATGGTACACCACAACATTCTAAAGAAAAGGCAGTTAGAACATACTTAAATACAACTTTTCTGAACGTTGGATTGGTCGTGGTAGTCATATTCCTTGGCAATGTGGTGAGATATTGATATAATTATTTAATTCAGAAAAAATCCGAAAAAAATGTTTATTATTCATTACGTAAATTGTTTACCCATTTTTATTAGGACAAATAATAGAAACTAGAGCACAGGTATGTAACAACACATATGTGTCTTGTTTCATAATACTTTTGCTACAAATCTAGCCATAAAGACTCAGCATTTTTACAAAAACATCATCGTTTTCCTAATAACCGATATTTTTATTATAAATATAGTAAACACACGGGCAATTTAGTTTAGCATTATATTAGTTCGTTAGTAAATAATAATAGTCCATTTGTTCGAGATGTAATTATAATTACTCGTAAGCTGTAACATATCATATAAATAAGTAATGTCATCGATAGGTTATTCCTTGTGGATTTAAGTAACCAAAACCAATGGACGAGATACATCACAGTTTAATACATTATTTAACCTCTGCGACAAAAAAGATGTACTTCCATAATATACCATAAGATTTGGATATGTATCCAAAAGAATATATTCATACATTATACATTATAGCCACCAAGTAACCCAGAATTTAATCCGCTTGATTTGGGTATATGGAGCGTATTAAAACAACGTGTCTATAAGAATCCCATAAATATTCGCAACCAACTATGGGAAGAAATAAATAGTGCAGCAGTTTCTTTAGAACGAATGATGCTATTTAATATGAGAGGATCTTTTATGGAATATATCGACAAATGAATTAAATAAAATGGTGGACATATCAAACACTTACTTTGACAAAAAGTTATGTTATTTAGTTTAACTATTTCTTAATTTGGTTTGTAAACAAAATGTTTTGATTATGACTTTAATTTAACATAAAACGTAAAATGTTTGATGTAAAATTATATTATTCTGTTATTTTGTCAAATCCTATTATTAATTATCCTGCTGATATATTTATTTTATTTAATATTTCGTTAACTATTAACTTTAGTTTAAGATATTTTATACCAAAATTCAGAAGTATTAATGTTTTTGTCTATTTTTCCTTCGTTGCCTGGAGTAATTGCTTTAAATCAGAATTATGCAGCTGATTTGTAAAATGCGATTATCTCGAAAACTGTTAAGTTTTGAAGTTATTAACAGGTATACCTTTTTTTTGTTAAAATAATGTATCTTTAATATTTTTTATCCCAAATATAGGTAACTTAAGGAGCAAAAAAGTTAAGTGCAAATGTATGCCACATATGTGGCGTATGTGGCGCCCTCTATCAGTTACATCAAAGTGTGCATCAAATTATAATTTCTCATATTTAAAAGTACCCAATTGTAAATTTTTATACATAAATGTTTACAAACATGAAAGTTATAGCGAAAAATAAAATTTTAATTTTCCACTTTAACACCCTGTATCTTTCTTAATATCAACATTTTATTAAAGCAATTTGGCGTAAATCGTAATATTTTAAAGTTTAGAATCTACTGTTTCTTTTTGTACAATTACTTAAGGACCACCCTGTATATAACAGTGCCAACACTTGTAAAATTTGAACAAATAATGTAAACATTGTTTTTAGTGCCCATGCTCATGTCAATAACCATTAGTTGTGGACACACGTAAATTTCAATAAAAAAAATTCTTCTGCTATATTTTCATGTTGAATTATGATTTGAAACAGTTTTTAATATGATTATTTCATCACCGCATGTTTAATATGGATACCTTAGTATTGATTAACATCCTGCCCAAAATAACCTCAAGTAAGACTTCCACTAAGACATTAATAAAAATGGAAATGCTGTATTTAATGATATTGATATTCAAAAGTAGCTAAAACTTACCGCAAAAAAGAATACGAAAAACAATACACGAATGGTATCAATTTATATTGCTCTTCACACTGAAATAAACAGCATGTAACAATTGATTATTAAAACTTATATTGTACTCTAATCTGAAAGATCTGTGAGATCATCCATCAACGATAGAAAATAAATCATTGTTATCTTATCAAATACTACGTTGAATGTGCATTTATTATTATATTTCTATATTTTTTAAAAAAGTGTTACAATAACAAAGCTACGACCACACCTAACATCAGGGCACTTGAACGTCAGCATAGACAAAAATAGCAGAATTTATTGATAAATTAAACGGGATCAGCTAAATAAAAATATTTTGATGATGAAAAAACATCATATACGATTATGGCAGAAAATTTGAGTGTCGTGGTTCTACATAGAAAATAGTCGCCTACACTTAGAAGGTAGAAGCTGCTATAACTGGAACCAAAAATATAAACCATGAGGTTTAAAAATTGTAAACAGCATAAAATGAAAAACATTATTTTACAGAACAGACGAGTGAAAAGGCCTAATTGCTAAAATGAACAATATGTTTAGAAGCAGATATCTATATCCATAAATCAACATTAATCAGCATTTCAGTCTCGATCTATATATAAATGTTAATAAAGGGTTAAGATAAGAAAAATGCCCTCACTTCCAGAAATCATTTTTTAAATTTTTTTTACGTTTTATGTAATTAAAAAATAAGCCACAGTGCAATTTTAGCCTGCCAACTTCTCTCCTTACCCCCTTCGACCAAAAACGTCATTTTTGACGTCACTTGTCTATATAAACGTCATTTTTGAAGGTGGCTGCAGGTCCATTTTTTTTATTTTGTGTATTTGATCCAAAGTTATATCTCTGATTTTTTCAGATTTTTCGGTATGGTGAGCCATCTTCAAAAATCCGAAAAACTGTTTTTTAGGGGTTTTGGGGGATTTCCTCCATTTTATGGACTTTAAAACAG
This sequence comes from Diabrotica undecimpunctata, assembly GCF_040954645.1. Classification (NCBI taxonomy): domain Eukaryota; kingdom Metazoa; phylum Arthropoda; class Insecta; order Coleoptera; family Chrysomelidae; genus Diabrotica; species Diabrotica undecimpunctata. Next base: position 62,193,516 of record NC_092812.1, on the reverse strand, counting down.
ATTAAATCAAGGTTTTTTTATAAGTTTTATTTATTTTAAATTAAATAACGCTTTTAGGTTATTCAAAAATTGCTTTAAACATGTTTTCACGGTTTTTAAGGGTTTTGGTGAGGTTTACATGATTAAATTGTATTTTATATGATTAAAAAATAAGAAAATAGTGGGGTGGTGAGCCCACCACCCCCTTACTTCTTCACAAAAAACGTCATGTTTTCGTTTTTATTATATTTTTTTTCTGTAGGTTGAAATCAATTTAAAAATTTCAAAAAATTCACCCGTATGGTTGAGGCTTTTACAAAACCTTTTGTTTGGTGGTGGCTGCAGGTCATGGTTTTTTGGTTTAAAGGTGTTTCGCTTAATTTTTGAATGTTCTAACGACCTCATTTAGTTTAAAATATATATGACCAATAAAAAAACCTTGATTTGATCTCTTTTGAAGTCTATAAAATGAAGAAAATCCCCCAAAACCCGTAAAATTCCCATCTTCAAAAATGCGAAAAACTGTTTTTTTTTTCGAATTGGTTTTCCATTTGACAAACAAGTTTTGTGGTTGCTGTATGTCTAAAAAGACGTTGTTTTCGGTAGCTGGTGCTACCAATTTCTATTGGGGTAACGTACATACAACCTATACTATTTGTTGCCAAAATTACATTGCTGCTATATCGACTATAGTTTACTGGTATATACATTTTCTTGCAAATTGATATTGTGCTGAACTACCGATTTCATTTTGTGTTGAAATTTGAACTTTCTAAACTTTCTAAAACAGCATTTTACGTGTATATAAACATTTATCATTTATCATATTTATTTTCCGTACATCTGTTTTACGTTAATTTATTCGCCTTTGGTAAATATTTCCGATTATGAATAAGTACTGGTTTTTGTATCTTTCTCACGCGTATTTTAATCTGTAGTTAGTAAGGATTTATTAGAATGAAATGTATATATAATCTTCCATTTTATGTCATTTGCTTTAAATATAGTTTATACTACTGCTCTATACTACTTTATACTACTCTTCTTACTTATTTCTTTGACTATTATCTTATAAAACCAAGGCGAAAGGGAGCAACCAGCACGTTCTAGATTGAACATAGAGAGTATCCCTCCTTTTTGATGGCCTTATATATTATATAGAGGTCATCGTATGTGCAGAAAACAACACAAGTAATGACCACACTTTAAACTGTCCACGCAAAGAACGCAGCAATAGCAATAGCGTACAGTGTATACTTTTGTATAGGTAACCATCCCTCGGAAGGGCAGCAGCATATACAAACAAATCAGCTCAACAAGTCAGCTTTCTGCTGACTCAACTGAAATTGGAACATTTTATTTAAAATTACAAGACATTATCCTTAAAGATGGACTAACTTCAGACCAAATATTTAACTGTGATGAGACAGGCCTTAACTTTAAAATGCTTCCATCCAAAACACTAGCTGCTAAAAATGAAGGAACTGCAACAGGTTACAAAAAAAGCAAAGAGAGTCACAATCATGATTTGCAACAATGCTTCTGGTTCATTAAAATTAAAACTTCCTTTAACTGGATAATCCAGAAATCCAAGGCCATTCAACAATGTCCAAATAAATTGCTTACCTACAATCTATAGCAACCAACACAATGCATGGATGGACTGTAACACTTTTAAGGACTGGTTTTTTAATGACTTCGTGCCCGTCATTGATGCCTACCTAATAAACAAAACTCTGCCCGGGAAAGCTTTGTTGTTGTTAGACTACGCACGATCCCACCCAGATGCGAGTAAATTGATTAGTGGTAACATACGAGCTGTGTTCCTTCCACCCAATGTGACGTGTCTCATCCAACCCCTAGACCAAGGCGTTATAGAAGCAATGAACAGGAATTATCGGCGGAAGCTTCTTCAGGTACTGCTAACTAAGCTGGATAGGACTGACTGTAATTGAGGCATTGAAGAAGATCACGCTTAAAGATGTCTATTTAGAAGTCGTAAAAAAAATTATTTAAGATAGACAACAAAACACAAGACGTTCAAAATGAAACTGATGACTGTGAAGTTGATTCTATAGCCAACCTAGCCAATCAATTATAAGTAGAACAAACAATCGGAAACCAAGACATCATCGATTGGATGAATCTAGATGAAGAAATGGAACTGACAGATGATGCAATTGCCAATCTAGTTCTAAACGTCACCCTTGAAGAAGAAGAGATACAGATGAGATAACTCAAAAGATTTCTCATTCCGATGGATTGAAGTCCCTTGAAGTAGCTCTCGCATACATCGAACACCAAGAAAATCGACACCATTAGACGTCCTCCATTTTCAACGTTGGCGCAACATCGCCGCCTCAAAAAGAAGAATGAAGTTGAAACAAAAATCAATCAAAGACTTTTTAAACAGTAACATTTATAAGGTAACTTTTTTATCTTTTATACTACTTTTATATTAGTTTTTAGTTATTAAAATAAACACATTAAAAATTAATTTACGTAGGTACACATCAGTATAACCAATCTCAGTGTTAACCGAGTTTTTTCGGTATCCGAGGTAGTGACGGTCCCAATTACCTCGGATAATCGCGAGTCTACTGTACTACTAAAAGTTATTAAGGACTTTAAGGTAGAAAAATGTCTTATTTTAGCGATATATTGAGAAAAAACCGATGTTGAACATTTCCGATATATCAAATATTTGTTCGATACTTAATTTGTTATCGCACTCGTGTAAGCCTAATGACGTCCTCTAAGTGGTAATTAAAAAATAAAAAAAAGGATTAATAGTAATTCCCTTAAGTCTACACATAGATAAAAATACTTTTGTTATATTTAGAGATGATTTTAAAAATTACTAAGGTGTGCCTCAAGGCTTGAAGAAAGGTAATAAAAATGCGAAAAACTATATAAAAATATTAGGTGGCGCCTGTTAAACAATTTTAAATTTTTTGTTGTAAATTTTTATCTGACATGAATTTACAGAAGAAATAAATGCTTTTATGGATACTTTTCAAAAACAATCAGTAAAATGCTAATTTAGGTTTGATCGATGACATTGTAAGTACTTGACGAAACTTGAATTTGATAATCAACTAAGATAAACAAAATTCTAGTGATAAAAGAATGGTTTGGACTAATGTAAACTAAGAGAAAACATCACAGACTTTTAAATAATAAAGATGCATATGAATTTTACAGGGTTGTACACGCGAGTACAAAACGAGTTGGTTCACAATAAAATTGGTGTGAAGTGGAGAACTAAAGTAGAAACCCTCAATTTAGAAGAGTGATATCATAGTTTAAACGCGGAATATCCTCAAATTTAAATGTACACAGCGGCCCTCGAAAACTGCCTGTTTTCTCGATTGCAATTTGCGTTTCCTCATAAGAAATTACAGAATATATAAAGTAGTATATTTATTTGTGCTTCTCTATAGTAGACTTGACCAGAAGTTGTCGTACAATGTAGCCAATTCTTGTTCACAAGTAGTAATTATGGTCATACAAAACCTGTATTCTTCCATGCAGCGATTATTACCGTCATAAAAATACAAAAAAACCTGATTTTTTCAATAGTAAAAATTAAGCACAAAATTGTATTGAAATAAATTTTATTTATATGTTCCGTTTCGTTACATATTTAAATTTATAAAATAAAAATCGATATTTTAAAACAATATTTTTCAATCGTTTGGCAACTTTGGAATTAGCGACGGAATTCCGTTTCAATTCAGATCCACAGAAAGCCGTAAGACTAGTTTTTGTCGAGCGAGTGCCCATCAACAATAGGTTATTTACATTGGCGTTTCTGAGGGTAGGGTATTTTATGCGATAAGTTTGTGTTATTGATAAAACGTGTTATTGATAATACGAGTGTTATAGTTTGTCGTTTTATAGTAAATTTTTAGTTATATTCTGTGATTATTTGGTTTGAGTTTTATTGGAGTTGGACGAAAAACCGAGTTGTTCCAAGAGAAGACTGCAAAATTCTGATGTTGATTCCAAAAATGAAATGCCGCAAAAGAGACGGAAAATGTTAACGTCCGAAGAGAAGGTAATAATACGAAACGTTTATGAAGGAATTGTCGGCAGAAACATGGAATTAAATGTTAGCCAAGCGGTCGACATTTGTAGCAGTTTAACAAAAGTATCCGTTAGCTGTATTTATCGTGTACTTAAAAATACATCGGAAAATAAAAAGCAAGAAAAAGGTAAAACTAGAGGTAGGAAAAGCATTGTTTTGGATGACGAGACAAGGAATATTATACGTCGAAAAATTCATTCATTTTATTTTCGGAGTGAAATTCCAACACTGAAAAATATTTCTCAAGAGCTCGAAAACGATGACTCCTTACCCAAGATATCTCGTAGAGTCTTAACCAGGACCATGCGTGAAATGAACTTTCGATATGTAAAACTCAACAGAAAAAGTATACTATTAGAAAAAAATAAAATTATTGTGCGGAGAAGAAAATATTTAGAAGAAATACGCAAAATTCGCAGCACTGGACGCAAAATATGTTATTTGGATGAAACCTGGATTAACCAAGGTTGGAAAAGGTCATACAGTTGAAAAAGTTTGGCAAGATTTAAATGTCAAAAGTAAACGCGAAGCATTTATAGAAGGCTGATATACAGGATTAAAAGCTCCATCAGGAAAGGGACGGCGTTTAATCGTCACCCATATAGGAAGTGATACAGGGTTTCTTGATGATGGTTTTCTTCAATTTGAGTCGAAAAAAACAGGTGATTATTAAAGAAATTGAAAGGGAGGATTCAACAATGGCTTACAGAAAAGGGGATTGCATACGAAGAATCAATGCTCAAAATTTAGCTCCTTGACATTGCACGGTTAAGGAAAATTGAATATCTTAAATATGCTGTAGATGAAACTGCAAAAGATTATGGTGTCAAAGTTCTGCGTCTACCACCTTATCATTAACTTTTGATTCAAGCAATCCTCCATGTAACTCCAGAGAAATGGGCTAAATGTATAGGCCACATAATAAAAGAAGAACATCGTATGTGGGAACTTGACACTTATATAAAAGTTTTACTAGAGCCAATTATAATTACACCAGGTGGTGAAGATAATGACAGCGATAGCAGCACTGCATCTTCAGATTTAGACAGCGAATAATATTTTTTAATAGTTTAATAAGAACATCAGCATAAAAAAACCAAAAACAAAAAAAAACGAGAAGAACATAGTAAGTGTGTATAGTGTTTGTGTTTAAACACATCAAACATTATTTTTATTTTGTTTTTATAGAATTTTATTTTGTTTTATAGGATTTTATTTTGTTTTGTTTTATACTGTTTAAGTGTTTTGTTCATTTTATTTAATAAGACAATATGGCTCTTGGCGAACACCCATTTAAAAAAAGTATCGCGCCACAAGACATACCTCTGGGGTGGTGTGGAAACTGTCTTAAAATTTGTTTTAAAAAAATTTCATTGTGTAACTCTTTAAGGATGGGTCACGTCAAAAGACGTTTTAGCGTAACTTCCGCGACAGCCGGTTGGTATCAATAAACTTTCTGCAAAATTACTTCTTTTTTATAGCTTTTTGTTTGTGGCATTCTGTATTTTTAGGGGAATGTAGGGAATGGGCCACAAAATATTTATTCATATGTTTATTTATTGACGTTTCAATCTCTATATCCAGAGACCGTTTTCAATTATACAAATGATAGTACTATTTATTTTCTATGGCTTTTCGCTTGTCATTCTGTATTTTTAGAAATGATGTTGGGAATAAGCCACAATATATTTATTCAAATGTTTAATTTACGGACGTTTCGATCGCTATAAAGAGACCGTTTTCAAACATTCAAATGACAGATATATTTATTTTTCTATAGCTGCTTGTTTGTGGCATTCTGTATTTTTAGGGAGAAGGTTGGACATAAGCCACAATATACCTATTTATATGTTTAATACATTGACGTTTCGATCTCTATTCCGTTTTTAAAGATAGAAAAAAAAATAAACAATATAAGATTATAAAAATATATAATAATAAACAAATAAAATAAAGATAACTATCATTTATATCTTTGAAAGCGGTCTTTGGATATAGAGATCGAAACGTCAGTAAAAACTTGTAAATAAATATATTGTGGCCTATTTCGAACATTAATATTTAAAAAATAAAATATAATTAACGTTAAAATAAAAGTAAGTGTACGTCACTGGATTTCCAAACAGCTTTCCGCATTTCTGGGCCTTTAAACGATGACTCACTCTCTCAAATAGTGAAATTATACCATAGTTTGTTATTTTCTTCGACATTTTGGACTGCTGTAATACTAGTTATTGTGTTATTATTTTTTATTAAAATCAACTAGGAATAGGTAGAACTAGATGTTTTGTTTATTAGCAAACAGTAATTATATTTAGATTAACAAGTTCTTGTTTTTATTGCATCAAATGAGACTTTGTTGTTTTTGTCTAGGTACCTGTTGCACTAAATATGGATATAGGAATTCAGAAATGTTTATATTTATCGGTGAATATAAAACCAGTTGGTTCACAATAAAATTCGTGTAAAGTGGAGAACTAATTTGTTATTTTCTTCGACATTACGATATTGTCACTCATTCGTTTCAGAATGACCGCGAGGTAGTCAAAGTTCACTCGCAATGTTGCACGAATGATTATAATATCCATTGCAACAGCGTTACGGCTCTTATCCCAGTCACCACTACTACATATATATATATATATATATATATATATATATATATATATATATATATATATATATATATATATATATATATAAACATCAAAACCAGCCATTCATTTTTAGTATTTGAATCATGGCGTAAAACTAACATTTTATAAAAGAACAAGACGCTGAATGATTTGAAAAAAATTAAATTAGTGGTAATGGAACCTGAAAACAAGTATCAGAGAACAAGAAGAAGAGCCTCCAATCAATGATACCATACCTCAATAATCCTCAGCACCAACAATTCTACAAAAAAATTCACTAGAAGTAGTTGAAACTACACAAGAATACCCTACTGAAAATACTAACATGCAAAATAATGATTCCGTCCCATTACAGAAGAAAAGTAGCTACTTATGACCTTCCTATTAAAAAAAAATTTCTTCCTTTCGTTTCTTTATAAAATTATTATACTTTTAGATTAAATTTTCCGTTTTGTTATATACAGATTTTTGTATAAATAAACAAACAAAATTAATCCTTGAGTTTTCTTAACGTTTTTACTAAATACCTCAAAATGTTTTTGGCACTTAGCTCATTTGAAACTTCCACTCTTCAACTATGAACATATTTTGATAGACAATACATTCACGACGTATTTATTCATGTATGAAATTTGATTAAAAAATGTCTCATTCAGTAAACAGATGGGAGAAGGTCCACCTAGATTCGAATTCCGTACTATACATTACTATTATACTCGTATTATATTATACTAATATACTATTCGCACCTCAAAATCTCTATACAATTCACTGCACACACTCTTCCAGGATTGTTATAAATACCTAACGATGTTCTCATTTCTTACATAATATCAGTAATGCTTTATTCATAAGTAGGAGAATATTCACTTGATGAATTATTCAAAGATTTACCTGAAATATGTGCATTTCTGTTGGGTGTGATTGGTTTGAATTTGTTACGATAAACACTAGTATATTGTTATACATGTCCATTGGGTCTTGACTCATAAAGGCGCTCGGTTCTTGTATTGAGCTAGCAGGAAATCTTTCCATTACACTCTGAAACAAAAAAAAACTAAATTAAGAAACATGCTGAGAATAAAATTTAAATAAAAATTTAGTAATAAATACAAAAGTTATGCAGAGTAGGAAACATGATACATATACTACAAGATGTAGAAAAAAAAGTGTATTAATTAGTGAATTTTTGATAACAGCAGAGCGTTATAAAAGGCAATGCCTGGAGTAACCTCCAAGTGTTTGCAACTCCAAACTGTTGGTTGTAATTTTTTTATGCCACTTTTAATATGCAAAAACGGTGTTTTTTTATTAGTTTTATTGTACCAAATCAATATTTTAGGGTAACATGGGCAGTATATGGAATTAAAGTACATAAAAAAGCTTTAATTTGAGCTGCGCTACATTAAATTTGACCCAATAGTCAATTTTACTCATGTTTTTTTAATATAAATAGCAGTGTTTTAAAAATAGAATATAATATCGTCATATAATATAGGCCTTTAACTATCTAATGACACCAATTTTAATTCTTAATTGTTATAAACACAGCAGCTGTGATTTTTAAATAAATTAAGCTAACTTCACTTGTATTGGTCATAGAAAACTTTTTTTTTAATATTTGTGTTGACTTCAGCTATAAAGTTATAGACTTCAGCTATAAAGAATCACTACTGATCAACTAAGTATGTTAAAATTAATACAAAATAATAGCTACGATCAAAACTTAGGATTACATATAGTCCAGTTACTGTGGCATTTTCCCTTTAAATTTTTTATAACTGCACCGATTTATCTGAAATTTTTACAGTGGGTAGTAAATTACTCAAAAAACATAAGTTATATGGTGCCGATGTGTGCTTCTACCCCTGGGGTGGTTGGCACCCCATCTAGGGGGTTGAACTTTTTACACTCAAAATAACCCCGGAAATTGATAGAGAATTAAATTTTAAATAAAAAATGTCATATAAATTTTTTTCGCTAAATCAATACTTTTTGAGTTATACGCACTTGAAAAAGTAAACTTTTCGCAAACAAAAAACATGTTTTCCAATGATGTTGTACGAATAACTCAAAAACAAAGCGTTTTATTGAAAAATCTATAATGAACAAAAATAAAGCTTATAAAAAAACAAAGAGATTGTTTTTTTAATAAGTTTAATAAGTACAATACTAAGCGATTTATAATTGTTTGAAGATGACTTTTTGTTTTTGGGATACTATACTCGATGCATTTAACATCAAATATCGGAAAATGGATTTTTTTTTGATAAAAACTCATACAACACATTTTAAAGGGCTAGAAAAAACCTTTAAAATGAGCTATGTTAAAAGCCATTTAGATTAAAACAAAGCGAAATACGAAGGAAAGAATTTGAATTACTCTAGCGTTTAAAAGAAAAACCAGCAGTATAAGTAACACTATTTCGATCAGAATTGAAATTAAACGTATATCTTCTACAATTCATTTTTTTTAGTGTTATTTATAAGTTTTAACAGTTTAGCTTGTTTAAAATGCGTATTTTTTGAAAAAATCATGTTTAAATTAAAAAAATTTTTTTTTAATTATCTAAAAATTTATATTTTTTCAAAATAAATCTAAAACTATAAGAGATACGTAAAAAATGGCTCTATACCAAAATGTAGTTTTTTCTTAACAACAATTTTGTTTTTTTTATTTTTGTTGTAGCTCGAAAAATAATAGAGATATAGCCAATTGAAGTTTGAGATACAGCGGCTGACACACCTATAATTAGCACTTTGGCCCTTTACTATTTAAAAAGAAAGAATTTTAACATATTTTAATCTACTTAGTCTTGTAGCTTTTGAAATTACCATCAAAATATTTTTTTAATGGACACTGTAGCTTAAAAATTAACGTTAGTTACTCTAAAAAAATTTTGGAGCATGTTATTTATATTTTGGAGCATCAACTTATTTTCTGTATATATAAATGCTTTATTCAAGTATATTCGAAAAACTGGTAACAGACACACTAACACTCACACAAATATGTATATAATACATATATACATACATACATATATATATATATATATATATATATATATATATATATATATATATATATATATATAATATGTTTATAATAAAAACATCATGAGTATACTTAATTTTTTTATTTAGACATTTACCAAAGGGGAATTTGTTTCGTGAGCATAGAGGTGGTTTTTAAGGGTTGAAAATAAGCAACCAATCAAAAAATATTTTATTGATAAGAAAGGAATTTTTGAATATAAATGTACATTAAAAACTTTTGAAGTTGTTTAAAAAGATTTTTTTTATATATTTTGACATAGGGGGTAGTTTTTAAGGGTTGAAGTGTTGCAATCAACCAAAATTATTTTATATAAGCAGATAATTACATTGTAGATAATATAAATGCACTACAAAAGCGTTTGAACCTGTTAAACGATTTTTACAATTATTTCTATTATAAGGGGTGGTTTTTAAGATTATTTAATGGTTGAGAATGTACACAATATCCATTATTATAATTGACAATATTTCAATTACCTAATTTAACACGATTTAAATCCATAAAATGCTTTAATATAAATTTTTTTCATTATTTTCAATAAGGGGTGATTTCACCCCTTAAAAATAAAAAGCTCACCTAGCGCATATATAACTTTTGAAGAGGGAGGTAAGATAAGCCTAATTCCAAATTTTTAGCAAAATCGATTCAGTTATAAAAAATTTAGAGGTATTGACTTCTTTTCCTCCACAGTGACTGGAGTAATATGCTATTTATCAATTTTAAACAAGTTTATGACTCCCCAAATCGAACGAGGCTATATGAGGCCATGATAACATTAGAAATACCAGAAAAGCTTATAAGGCTAGAGATAATGACGCTTAGGAACACGATAAATAGGGTAACAATGGAAGGATGCTTTTCAAGACAGTTCACAGTGAATAGAGGTTTAAAACAAGGTGATCCGCTATCAAGGAATTTATTCAACGAAGTATTAGAACAAATCGTAAGAAGATCAAATATGAGCACAAACAGGACTATTTTCAATAGCAGGGAACAGTGCATAACGTACGTGGATGATGTGGTGATACTAGCGAGAACAAGAAAACATTCAGGAAAAGTTTTCCAGAAATTTAAAGAAGAAGCGAAAAGATACGGATTAATAATAAATCAAACAAAAACGAAATATATGGAAATGAGAGGAGGCATAACAAATAATAACAAATATATCAAAATGAAAGAAGCAGAGACTGTCTATAGTTTTGAAAAAGTGTCAGAATTTGAATACTTCGGAGTAACCATAACGAACATGGGAAAAGAAGAAAAAGAGATAGACAAAATATTAATGAAGGGTAGCAGAGCGATAGGCTCACTAAATTCAGTACTGAAAGCAAAAAATGTGTCAAGAACAGCTAAACTGCTAGTCCACGATACAATAATCAGACCCACAGTGATGTATGCAAGTGAAACGTGGATGATGAACCAGCAGGAAGAAAAGAAAGTAGAGATATGGGAAAGAAAAGTGCCCAGAAAAATCTTCGGAGGAATAAGACGGCAGAGAATATTTGGAGAAGACGAACAAATAAAGAAATAATGAGGATGTATGGAAAACCAGCAATTACAGCAAAAATACGAGCCCAAAGAGCTAGATAACTTGGTCACATTATAAGAGTGCCAGAGAATCGAAATGTTAAAACAATACTGAAGAAGGGGAAGAAATGGGGAAAAAAGAAGAGGACGTCCAAAGAAAAAATTGTTTGAAGTAGTAAAGCAGGACTTGTCAGAAATAGGCGTCAGAAATTGGAAGGAGAAAGCAAGAGACCGAAAAAATAAATAACCAAGTTTTTAGAAGCCATGGGCCTACAAGGCCTGTAGCGCTGTTATATATTTTTATAAATTTGACACCGCCAGAACTTTTTTTCTAAAAACGAATCTCTTGTTGGTCAATTATATTTTTATGTAGGAATAAAAATAATAACTTTATAATAACTTTGTAATAACTTTATAATAACTCTATAATATGATAACTTTATAGCTGAAGTCAACACAAATATTAAAAAGTTTTGATCGTAGCTATTATTTTGTATTAATTTTAACATACTTAGTTGATCAGTAATTATTCTTCCTGGTCTAAAACCTCCCTGGTATTCTCCAATCACTTTGTTGTCATACCTCTATAGTTTTCGCACTCCGTTTTGTCTTCTTTTTTATAGAAAGGACAAATAAGAGCGGTATTCCATTGTTTCGGCATTTCTTACTTTTGCTAAATTATTAGTGTCAAGTGAAATATCCTTTCCTTTAATCTTTAGCCACCTTCCTTAAAAATCTCAGCTGGGATACCACTTCCTCCTGCACTTTTGTTATTTTTTAGGTCTCTTATTGTTTCTTTGACTTCATTCAAAGTTGGTTCTTCGCACTTCCCTTCTTCATCTTCTTGCCAATTCTCATTTCCCTCAAGTTCCTCTTGTATTTATTAGATCTTTGAAATATTCCGCCTATCTGTTTAATTTTTCTGGTGTTCTTTGCTTCTGTAATACTGTGGATTATTCTTTGTAGTTTTTTTGGATTTCTTAACGTCTTGGTAGAAATTCTTTACCTCTTTGTTTATGTAGGCTTCTTCTATGTTTTTCAATTGCTTTTTTAGCTGTTCTCTTTTCTTTTTTCTTCAAATTCTTTTCACTTCTCTTCTTCTTGCCACATAGTTTTCGATCGCATTTTGGGTATTTTCTTTATCTCTTTGTAGTTTTGCCCTGTTTCATCTTACCAAAACATTCCTATATTTTTCAAAGAATGAGTCTTGCCGTCTTTTAATGTTCTCTTGTACGTCTGTATGGTCTGCCACTCTTCTTCTATATCCTGTTTGACTGGATTCTCTAGTTTTTTAATTATTTCTTCCTCCAGTCTGCTTCTCTTGAAGGCCCTCTAATTGGTAATTTAATCTATCTCTAACAGGTTTTGGAATTATTGGTAGTTCTTGTTTTAGTTTTGCTATTATTAGTTTATGGTCACTGTTGGTATCTGCCCCTCTGTAACTCCAGCAATCTATTATTGCCTTATCATGTTTGCTTTCAATTAGAACGTGATCTATCTGATTTTTTATTTTTCCATCGGGAGAAGTCCATGTTACCTTATGAATGTCTTTGTGATCAACTTTTGTGCTAGCTATCTTCATTTTGTTCTCTGTAGCAAATTCTATTAACTTTTTCCCGTTTTCATTTGATTTCTTATGTAAACTTCGCCCCCCTGTTATTCTTCTATATATTTCCTCTTTTTCGACTTTCGCATTCATGTTACCAATGATTATCTTTATATCGTATTTCTGTATATTCCCTACTAGGGTGCTTAGCTTTTCGTAAAACTCTGTTTTGGTTTCTAAATCTTTATCTTAAGTAGGCGCATGTACATTAATGATACTTATATTCCTATACTTTCCTCTTACTCTCAAGTAACAGTCTGTCTGATCTTGGTTAAAAATCTAGAACTGCTTTGTTTACTTTCTCCGACACCATGAATCCCACTGCAAAATATCTCTTGGTCCCCCACTCTTGAACAGTGTACTCTTTCCTATTTTTATTATTTCATTTCCTAGTTGTTTCGTTTCTTGCAGGGCACGGATATCTATTGTATATTTTCCATAATTTGATCTAATTTTCTTAAAGCTCCCTGCTCATAAGTATCTCTCACATTCCAAGTCCCAATTTTTATTATGTCCTTTGATTGTTGCCTTCCTTTTTTGTTTATTTTTCGGTTTTCCATGGTTGTATTCCTTTACCTTGCCGTTTCGGTATCATATCTCCCCGGTTGTTTTTCTTCTACTAGTTTTTTGGCAATTTTTCTTTGGTATTTTCTTTTTTGCATAAACTATTGGGTCAAATTTAATACACTACAGCTCAAATTAAAGTTTTTTTTATGTACTTTCATTTAATATTCTGCTCATTTTACACTCATTAAGATATTGATTTGATACAATAAAAGTAAAAATAATCAAAAACACCGTTTTTAAATCTTAGAAGTGCCAAAAAAAATGACAAGCAACAGTTTGGGGTTACATACACTTGGATGTTATTCCATGCATTGCCCTTCATAACGCCATGCTGGTTTCAAAAATTCACGTCATGTCTGCTTGTCTCTACATCTTGGACTAACAGTATAAACGGTTATACATAGTAATAAATTGAAGAGAGTTTAAAATACAAGAAATGAATATAGAGCATATACATTTTGTAGCTCAGCAAATGCTTAACATTACGTAATATTTACCACAGTTTGTAAATTGTTTTCATTTTAAAACAGTACCTATCTTTAAGGTAAGTTAAAATTTGTTCATATAAACTTTAGAAACAAAACACGCCAGTGCGAGAGTCGATGGTAAGATTGGACTTTCGTAGCCCGGTTAAGTTAACTCAAAAAATAGAGATACGGTTACAAAAATTCGCATAGAGCCAAAAACTGATACAAATATTCGGAAAACCATTATAAATGAAATGTTAAAGGTATCCATCAATCCCATATCTTCAAAAAAATTTATTCAAGGTCAAAGATCGCAAATATAGGTTGTTTGCGTTTTTCAGCCAAACAGTAAGTTTTACCATAAAAATACATCCGATAAAAATTGTAGATCACACAATAATTATCTATAAAGATTATCGCTTAACTTTTTCTCCTAAGAATCACCGTTTTAAATATATAACGTTTTCATTATCCTAACGTCCACTTAAAAATGATGGTAAGGTAATAAAAATAATCCCCGCTTATAAATCTTCTATTGTTGAAATTTTGTAAGTTATCAGGACTAACTTAAATCCTAATAAAATAAGTCTGCAAATTAAGGTTTTATATATAAGAAGTTGAGCTCGCTAAACTACTTAAAATTGATAATCTTCACCACCTTGTGATTAGGGAGAATTTGGAGGTTTTCTTAAATTGGTGTTTGAAGATTAATCTGTAAATTTACCTGTTGCGTATCGTAAAATACAATGTACCGTTCCCGTCATAAAAAACTGGTACAACTCTTATAACCGAAAATCGTGTTTTTCAAGTTGTGAAGTTGATCTTGTCACATTATGTCATTCTAATTTCTAGTACAACGTTGCCAGTTCAACGAAAATATTGTATAAAATCAGCTAAAAGGAGGGTTGTGTGACAGACACATTATAAAATTACAGTACTTGCATTCCAATGTTCCCTGGGCCAATACCCTACGTTTAAAGATCCTTTAAACATTTTGGGCATTACCTCAACCCTCTCTCTGTTAAATTTATTAGATACGGTTTTTTGTTGTGAATGATAATAATAGTAGGGGAGAGGGGGGTTAGTGTGGACATGGGGTTAGTGTGGACATAGTTAATTATTTAAAAACTCGCATTTAAATCTGCCGCCCAGTCTGTTCAGGAAGTGACTATTAACGCCACCGAACACCACGTAAAAGTTGGTTGAAATATTTTCTATAATATGGCCGCCAGTGACAGAAAGTGATTTTGTGTGTTGTATCCATTTATTTCACACGGTAAGTAAAATTATACTAAAATTGAAGTTATTGAACTAATTGTATACCTAAGTTAGTGTATGGCTTCTGGAATATTTAATTACTAAATTTGATATGGAATGAGATAAAATTATCATTTTTCGAAACGTCATTCCATTGTTACTGTCAAACATGGCGTTCGGGGTTAGTGTGGACAAATCATCAGCTGTCCACACTAACCCCACAAATGATTATATTTCCAAAAATCATGTGATAAAAATCGCTTTTTTGTTTCAGATGAGGACTTACAGTAGAAAAACGGCGAGAGCTGATATTGATGAAAAAGTTGTAGAGCGTGCAATAAAGGATATCCTAAGAAAAAAAGGAAGCTTGAGAAATATTGCAGAGAAATATGAATTGAAAAAAAGTATGCTTCACAAAAGAGTCATTTTGGCTAAGAGGAACCTTCAAGATGCTAATATACCCTCTGGTGATGATTCAGGTAACGAAGATGAGTTAGAAATTGTTAGCTTGAATGTTTCTGGCGTCAATAAATTTCGAGGTCGCCAAATATTTTCTGATGAACAAGAACAACACATTGTCAATTATCTTAAGAAGGCGTCTCGATTACATTATGGCTTGACTTACAAGCAGGCTTGTACCCTAGCTTTTGAGTATGGTAGTGCTCTACAAATAGAAATTCCTTCGAATTGGACTAAAAATAAGATAGCAGGAAAGGACTGGATATATTCATTTATGAAACGACATGGAGATTTATCTCTTAGAAAACCTGAAAATACAAGCATAGCACGAGATGCAGCCTTTAACAAATCCAACGTGGATTTATTTTTTGATAATTACATTGGAGTTTTAGATAAATTTAAAGGAAGGCCAGAAAGGATAATAAATTTAGATGAGACAGGTATACCCACGGTCTTACCACCACCCAAACGCATAGAGAATCTGGAATTACTCTTTTATCGTTTCCGCCACATTGTAGCCACAAACTACAGCCGCTAGATGTTGCAGTATATGGTTCTTATAAAGCTGCATTACGGGTTGCAATGGGAGACTGGCTTCAAAATCATCCAGGCAGACCTATACAAATATATGATGTTGCTCAACTGTGTGGTATTGCTTTTCCTGTGGCATTTACAATGAAGAATATAACATCTGGATTCAGATCTGCTGGTTTATGGCCAATAAATCGTCTTGTATTCACCGATGAGGATTATGAAGCTGCCGAAACAACAGATAGGAATCAAGAACCACCAACAGCAATGAACCCAAGAAATCCTGAAGATCCTGAGCGAATATTAGAAGTTGCTTCAATCTCCACAAGACTGCTACCTGTAGCTCCCATTACGCTTTCACCATCAGTAGCAACTACATCAACAGCTGTAATTACTCCTGAGAGCTGCCGCCCTTTTCTAAAAGCAGATCGCTCATCAAACTCCAAAGCAAGAAAAAATAAAAAGTCGACTATTTACACGAGCACACCAGTGAAAGATCAGTTGGAAGCTGAAAAAGAGGCTAAAGATTTGAAGGAAAGACGTGCGCAAGAAAGAGCTGAAATGCGAGAAAAGAATAGAGTGAAGAAATCTCTTTCCTATGAACCAAAAAGGAGTAGGAAAGAATCTTCCTCTTCCAATTCTTCTACAGAAGTAATACTTGAATCAGAGGATGAAGGCTGGATGGAAGATGATGGTCAGGACAACGATATTTTTATGGACAAACAAATGAAGAAAAATGATTTCGTACTTGTAAAATTTATGGGTAAAAAATCGGTAACACACTATGTTGGCCAAATCGTAGATATTCGAGATGTGGAGGTACAAATTAATTTTTTAAGGAAAAAAGTGAATAATTTCGTATTTCCCGAAGTTGAAAATGTCTCAGTTGTCGACAAGAACGATATTGTCGGAATTTTGGAGCACCCAGTAGACACTGGCACGAAAAGGCAAGGAAGATTATTTTCATTTAATATTAATTTCAGTTCTTATAATGTATCGTAGTTTCTTTTTGTTAACATAAAGTTTTCAGTATTCCTGTATATGTTTTACTATGCGTCCACTATAACCCCATACTCTGTCCACTTTAACCCCACCACGGGGTCATTGTGGACAAATTATTGATTCCGATTTGAATCAAAATATTTGTTCTATTAAGAAAGATACAAATAAAATATTCACATCGAAAGTTGAGTTGATGTTTACAGTAAATATGTGAGGTAAGTTCAGCAATAAGAATCTTATACATATTTTTTAATTTGCTAATAAGTAAAAATGGTCCACAGTAACCCCCTTCTCCCCTACCTATATAAAAACTTTAAACATTTTTGAACGTTCTTTTTTTTGTTTTTTATTTTATTTTATTTAGATTTAGTGCAATTCCGTTATCTGTGATGGCAACAACCATGGACGTATAAATAAAGAATGGCAACTTTATTTATACGTCCATGGCAACAACGAATTGATTCACGAACCATTGTGTCAAGTCTAAACACAGGTTTACATTGGGAAAAAAAGTGTACCAGTTTTATATGACGGGAACTGTACATCGTACATCAAAAACAACTACAGTACATTTAACCAATTTACAGTAGATAAGTACATATTACCTAACGTTACGGGCTGATACGTTACTTTTGATCAGCGCACGTGTATTTATGTTTATTTGTTTTGTTTTTTCACATATAAGATTATATTTTTTTCTTCTTGTTTGAAATTTTTAAAATTAAATCAAAAATGGAAAACGGTAAAAATCGACTCCACTTCAGCAATGAAGATGATTTGTTCCTGTCAGGCCCTGTCAGGGAAGTTTTCAGAACCCTTAAGAGTATCCAAAAAGGTGGAGATTAATTCAAATTAACATGCTCCAAATAATTGGAAAAATACAACTTTAAGGAAATTAAAAGATGGGGTTAAAAACTTGGTCACTAAGTTTGGTCAGAGAGATACGAAACTTCAAATTAAGTAAGTATACATTTTGTTTGGCTCTTTGTATATAACTATGTATAATAATTTAATCAAGATGAACCAGGATTTGATAAAATAGTTGTGTTATCTATTATAATTTGTAGTATTTGCTTTGTAGTAGTTACAATATGTAGTAGGTACCTACTCAAAATTGTTTTAATAATAATTTTTGCTTAACTCTTCAGTACTCGCGTGGGATATCAGCGTATCCCGCTTGCCGGAAAACCGCGCATGCTTACCTAGAAAACCAGTTTCTATGTAAGCTTTCTGGACAGTTCACTTAAGACGGTGAGGTGCGTATGTGTGCGTTTTCTGTTCAGAGTTGAGGTTAAATCTTGTTGTGGTCCTTCATTTTATATTGAAAGGGCAGTTGAATATATATTTTAGACCTGATTTATCCTAGGAAGCATTTGAGAACGCTCATTTAATAAATTGCTATGCAAGTAATCCAGGTTTAAGATATAGTAAACGACAACGCTGTTGATAAAACTGAGATACATTCAAAGATTATAATCTAGTAAAAATTGTTAGGTTCTTAATACAAAATAGGCGATTTTACGTTCTGCTGGGGAAAAGAAAGGTCGATCGAGAAGAGAAAATAATGGTCTGGCGCAGGATAGCATCAGAACCCCATCATATTTAATAAATACGCAATGTAACAACCAACTCACAAGTATACAGATACTTCATGCCGAGTATCCTATTTACTAACGACTTGGCCATGACTGTGCAAGGAAAAACCTTGGAGAAAGTATAAAAACAAGCTATAAAATGCACTAGATACGATATTAAACTACTATTAAAGCTTTTTCTATCTCTGTACCCACTTCTACCCACTAAGCAAAAAAAAAGACTTCAAATCAAAAGGGGTGGTGTCACTCTCAAACAAATGGAGCAACAACTCTATCTTGGTGTCACGCTAGACAGGTGACCTATATACAGATGCCACTATGAAAACAAACGTTAGAAAGTCGCTGCCAAAAATAACTTCCTCAGAAAACTCACCAGTAGGAGGTAAGGAGAGAATGGTCATCTTAAGAGACAGTGCCCGTGCGCTTTGCTATTGTCATCCTGAACGAAATGTGTACTTCTTTAAGTTCCATCTTCTATCGAAGGTTGGAAATTATCATGGCTATGCGGATCCTGTTGACTGTCACTCTAAATGGTTCTGAACTACTACATTCAAACCATTCCCTCAAGTTCTTAAGCCATGATATTCTTCGTCTTCCCACGTCTTCTTGTATATTCTTCTTCTTCAAGTGCCATGTCCGCGGCGGAGGTCGGCAATCATCATAGCTATTCGGACTTTTGAGACGGCTGCTCTGAAAAGTTCATTTGATGTAGATCCATACCAGTCTCTTAGGTTTCGCAGCCATGACATTCTACACTCCCTATGCTTCTCTTTCCTTGGATCTTTCCCTGCATAATCAGTTGGAGCAAGGTGTATTTCTCTCCACGTGTAATATGTCCGAGATATTCAGAAGTCTTCTATAAACCCACAGCTCGAATGATTTCAGTTTTTTCATTGATCTCGCATTCAAGGTCCAAGATTTCATTCCATAAAACAAAGTCGAAAAAACCTAGGACCTCGCCAACCTAACTTTTAGTTCCAATTTTAAATCCCTTGTACATAGCACTCTTCTCATTTTGTTGAAATTTGCTCTAACCTTTTCTATTCTGATTTTGATCTCCTGAATGTAATCATTATTCCCAGATATGCGTATTTGTCCACTTGTTCAACGTTGGTTCCGTTTATTAGAATATTCTTGTTATTTCTTCGAGTTTTCGATATTCTCATAAAGACCGCACTCTTTTCCATACTCCGCTATTCTGGTCACCAGTCTTTGAATAGCACAGTATCGTCCGCATATCTAATGTTATTAATGAGAACTCCATTTACCTTTATTCCAGCTGTTTCTCCCTCAAGAGCTTTTTCAGGATCTCTTCGGAGTAGGCCTTACAAAGAATTGGCGACAATACGTATCTTTGTCTCACTCCACGTCTAATTGTTCTGTAATCTTCTTGTATAATAAGCTGCAATAATGAGTATCTTTGCCCTCTCATAACATGGCCTAAGTATTCAAGTTTCCTTCTTTTGATAGTTAATATTATTATTTCAACTTATTTAGTTACACTTGTTTTAATATCCACGCTTCCAAGCCATAAAGAAGAGTAGTGAATACGTAACAAAGAAACTTTTTAAGTTAAACGAATGATGCACGTGCTATTTCAATACGTGTCTTAATTTCTTTGGTTTGGTCAATTTGACGTTATTTATGTTCCTAGGTATTTGTATGTATCCACACTCTCAATTACAGTATCCTTAACAATCAATTGGATCTTTGCATCTGCTGATTGAGTCATGATCATGCATTCAGTTTTTTTTCAAATTCATCCTTAGTCCGTATTCATGACAGCATTCATTAAGTCGTTGCATAACGTTCTGTAAATCATCAGGCTGTATGAAGCCAACTACAATAAAAAAAAATATATAGAGCCGTCGGTTTTGCTAGTCACAATTACTGCAGAAAAAGAAAAGCGTGGAACCGACCAAGCAGACAGTTAATGAACGCCACCTTTTTTGCCGAATTCAAATCCAAAAGATTAAAATGCCGTAGAGGATTTCGAAATGTCGGCCCACCTTGCAACTACCTACTCACCCTTCAAGGAGATGCCCAGTGGCGTCAATTAGAAACGGTTAATATGGAGAACCCTGAACCGAATAAGAACCGGTATCGCACAAGTCAAAACCACAGTATATTGCTAAAGAATCTTTAGCCATATACTGTGTCAAAACCAACCAAATAAAGTGGGCCATAAGACAGGAAACAGATTATAAATACGGAGTGATACAGATCATGGAACACGTACTGACCAGCCCAACAACCTTAGTACCATCAATGTCGACGATTTAGAGCTTAACAAGCCGTTTAGCATTGGGTCGAAATTTTGTAAATTCCGACACGAAAAAGTAAAGCAGCAATAACAATTCCCATGCAAAATATTCATACGACATGCAATTATTTACATCAAGTTTTGTTTACGCAAACAGAATAACTTATGATACGTAAAATTGCTAGATAATAATACCGACAATTAAGGCAATTAAGCTGGATTTTTATAAACTAGATTCACTGCCATGTAGGGCTCAAGCTCAATGTGAAATGCCTGAATAACTAATAATTAAAATGATGTTTTATAGTAATTGCTCAATATGGATATCATTATACTCTGGGTATTCTAATATATACAAGGTTGGGATAAAATATGGAACCAACTAATTATCGTTTTTTAGCAAGCAAGTTTTTGTCTACAAAACTTGGTACGTCTGATTAATGAGTAACAAGTTATTTTAAAATCTGCAAAAATATTTAGGGTGTCCCATTTAAATTAAATTTTAAGGGGATTTCTGGTGAAACCAGAAGTAGTATAGTAAGAAAAACATGACATCAGATGCCCCTGTATGTCATTGTTACAGACTGGAGTACATGCAAAATGCATACGCACATATAGATGCTGCATATTTCTCATGTTTTTCATAAATGGCAATATTTGGAGATTTAAGAGCATACAATTTCATATTTTGATATCTAGAAATAGCAGTATCTTAGTAACATCCATTAAAATAAAATGTGAAAGTATATATTCGGCTCTTAAGCTCCTTTGCTGTAGTAGAGATAGTGCACTCCTGACCACGGCGCAGCAGACGAAATTTGTTTTACAATAGAACCTCTCTGCCTTTACGTGAATTTTGACTCCGCCTTCGCACAGCTCCATGGTCAGGAGTGTTTGGACTATCTTTACCCATAAACATAATAGGCGGTATCACTATAGGTATCACCGTCCCGGTGTTTAACAGTATAGACTTCCTAGAGAAGATTACATTAGTAAACACCACATTATATTTTGAATATTACAAATACTACTAGTACTTTCTGCTTTATGAATTATTCTAAAAAAAAGATACAAAATTAAATTTTAAGGGTAGGGTAGGTATCTTAGATTATTATATAAATGGTTAGTCTTAAATCAATCAGTGGTTGCAGTTCTAATAGGGTCTACTCTATCCGGGGGCTGGTGTACCGCAGGGAGCAGTGCTGTCGCCTTATGTGTATACCATATACACTGCAGATACACCGACTGAACTCAGATCACGACTGAGCCTGTATGCTGATGAAAGAGCTATAGCAGCCAGTAGCAGAGACCCGGATTTAGCCACCAATCACCTACAAAACGCACTAAATAAACTGCAAAGATGGTGCATTAAGTGGAAAATTGCACTAAACCCCGAGAAAACTCAGGCGGTTATGTACTAGAAAAGAAAAAGTAGACCAAACAGGGAAATAAAAATAACAAACACTTTAATAGAATGGAGCAATGAGGTCAAATATCTAGGAGTAATCCTAGATAAGAGGCTAACTTTCACCGAAAATGTCTACAAGCCAAAGGCGCTAAGGAGTCAACTCTCACCTCTAATAGGCAGAAGAAGCAAACTAAGATTTCAAACAAAAATCAGAATGGCAAATAGTGTAATTCTACCTACACTGGAATATGCATCTGCGACATGGGGCCACAGATACAAACTCAACAGGAAGAAAATCCAAACCTCGCAAAATCAGATAATCACAGACGCATTGAACATACCTAAATACGTTTTTAGGGGCTCAAAACAAAAAAGGATCCTGCGCACGGTGGATGAAAAAGCCTATGACATCTTTAACAGCCTAAGAAACCATCCAAATATGAAATTAAGAGGGTTGACTAGCTACGACGAAAACGAGAGGACGATACATAAACGACCAAAACATCAAATCACAAGATATAGGAAAGTACAGGACCAATGAAGAATCGAGATAGCCACCCGATAGTCAATTACACATAACAGTAAGCAGATAGGAGGTAAACCCAAAAACACTGGCGAGAGGGTACGCTTTTAGGATAAGTACAATATACACGGGGTGTGTGATGGCCTTATACACCTGGGAATGCACACCCCACCACACGCACACTTTTTAGATTAGTTAGTTATTAAAAAAAACTTTGTCTCCTATCAAGTCATATATATTTCTTTCAAATTTCAAGTGAATTACTTATTTATTATCAGGCAAACTAAATTCATCACTGGTAAAGTATACAAGATCTTTAATGCAGCCGCTTATAGGCATAGGTTCCTAAGGTAGGTCGAAGAAAAAGACATCAGTCGAGAATTCTGAGCATCGAGGCCATGTCCGACAAGCATGGGTTCGATGGCCAGGCCTTTCGGGTGCTCAGCCGGCTAGGAAATCAAAATTTATGTTTGCCAAATCGGCGACTGAGTAATGGAACACATACATATTTCGGACAGAGAGACATCAACTTAGGTTGGTGGCTCTCTGTTCGGAACACACACTTTTTTTAGGGACCTTAGTCCCGTAGTCAAGTTAGATTAATTTCTAATAGAATCAGTAAATTCAATAGGAAGAAAAGACGGTATGTGTGTTACCCTTACAGTTAGGTGGCTTAACCACAATCAAGGAAAACAGAGGGTGAGGACACCCAAACTAGGGTGGAAGAAAAGAATAAAAAGAGAACTGAACATAGAATGAAACGTGTTGCCGATTAGGTGATGTCAGCCGCGCATGTTGACCGCGGCCACAGCAACGGACTTGGTCATTATGGCCGCGGTGAGTTGATGTTGTCCATAATTTTTTTTGCATTTTTTTTAAAAACTAAATAGTTTATAAATAGGAGTAAGACAAAGATCATGATAGTAGACAGAGCTCGAAATAATCTTCAACATATTAAAGAAATTGGGGGCTTTGACGTAGTAAATAGTTTCATATACCTGGGGTCCCTAATAACAAATGACGGAGGGTGTGACAGAGAGATACATAGAAGGTTGACTATTGCTAGAACAGCTATGATGAAACTGGTAGCAATTTGGAAAAATTCTAGCATAACAATACACACAAAACTAAGGCTGGTAAGGGCGCTCATTTTTCCCATAGCGACATATGCATCCGAAACGTGGACCTTAAAGAAAGCGGATAAAAATAAACTGGACGCTTTCGAAATGTGGGTATACCGCCGCATGTTGAGAATATCCTGGATTGATCATCGCACTAACGTATCGATATTAGAACAACTTAAAGTAAAACTTAGATTGTTTAAACAAATACAACAGAGATATTTGCAGTATTTTGGACACATTGCTGGAAGAACAGGTACGATGGAAAAACTGATAGTCGAGGGTAGAGTTGAAGGAAAGAGACCTAGGGGAAGATCTCCAAGCCGTTGGGTGGATCAAAAAAAAATACTGATTAACCAAGGGTTACATGAAGCCGAACAACTAGGCCAGGACAAAGAAGAATGGAGAGAAATCGTGCAAATACTGTAAAGGCCTGATTGTGTCACCACATACCAAAAGGGATTAGGACTTAGGAGAAGGAAATGGTTTATGAAGAAACTAGTAATTTTATATCATATTTATAAACATTTTAAATGAATTCCTGAAAAAATATGTTTGGGCAGTATGGATCATGAAACAACATTCTCATAGTGGCACTCTATGTGTTAAAATGCATATTGCATGAATATTTTAGACATTTTTTAGTGCATATTTTCGAGTCTCTAGTCATTTTGGTAATGAATATGGTCTTTTTGGTTTCAAGGATATTTAATTGATTCCAGACTTTATCCTAACTCTGTATATTAAAATATTTAAGCCATGTAAGAAGCCAACTGAGATATTGAAAAACATTTTGCCTACGACTAGTGTATCTGAAATCATTTTCAATAACAAAAAGTCAAAAATTCTCACTCTTGAAATAGAATATTTATTCTGAAACACTTGCTTCTTATGTGTTTTGAATGTATTTTTATTATATAATAACTGATAAAATAAATATTCCATAATTATATTCAACGAAATACATAGATTAGCATGGATTTCAAAACTTTCAATGTTAGATGTAAATTCGTCGTCCTACTTGTTTTAAAATAAGTTTTAATTCCGTTAAAAACATCGAGTAAATAGTCAAATGATTCATCTATACAATTTAATAATACTTCATCTAAAATTACAAATTATGCAAGTAACATATACCAGAATCTCTTGTTGCAAAAAACGGAAAATAAATGTGAAATTATTTCTAAAGTAACTTCTCTTAAAACTTTATAGTAGAAATGTCGTTTCTAAAATAAAATAAAAACACATTTTTCTTACGACACTACGATCAGCTCTGTATACTAAATCGATTATTGTTGTTGCGAGTCCGACTAACTTTTGGTTGTGAAAATGTATAGTGAAGTTAGAAAATGTGAAAACGATTATTTTATGTTCTTTGAGTATATTATTAATTACTTCGCCTGCACACGCCTGAGTTATTTTCAGGAATTTTCTTCTATTTGACACTTATCAATATCTAAAATAATTTCTTTCGTTTTGACATCGAAATGGCATTTTTTTGTTCGTTTTCTTCGAGGATTGATAGATAGATAGAAGATAGAAGATATTTTGGCAACCTCGTCAGCAGTATCTGTGCTGGACATATTTGTTATTACTTATGTATATACTTATTAATAATTAAAATTGATATTTAAAAATAATTATATGAGCATAAATGTATGAAAACAATAAACTACCCTGTATACAAAACAAAACAAGAATAAAAAAAAACAAATAATTATACTAACACTATAAACAAAGTGAAAGCCAATCTTACTAAAACAATTAGGAACTCTACTTTTTAATAGTTTTAAGTATTAATAATTTAATATGAAAGCAAAACCGTACGCCCATGGCTTCTTACGTGTCTTACGAGCGTGATTCTGTTTATTCTCAATGCATCTTTATTTTGAAAATACTCTATCAATTGAGGCTTAATCCCATATAAACAATATTTAATATATATTTAATTGCAAGTGCTTTAAAACGATATCTTATTTGACCCCCATCGCCATTAAAATTTTTGGGCGATTCGTACCCTGGCTTAGGGGTCAAAGTAAAATAATCTAAAGTACTGAAAAAATGTGACCCCCTTTAATAAACAATCGACGTGTCGCGGCGTTTTTCAAAAACGTTGTCGCAGTTCTTAATAATGCCTCTGTTTCGTTTTTGTCCAGCCACCCAATACAATCTACATCTATGATAGAAAAAACAGTTTACATTGCGTATTTCTTCACGTTTTCCTCTAAACAGGTAAAATTTCACGAAATAATAATTTGAAAAATAATTTGCCATTATTTTAATATTTCAGTGATGATATAAATTTTTAAAAACTTTTATAAACAATTTTTGTTAATATTAACAATTATTATAATAGGCGTAATGTCCTAAATTGTAATATTTTAATGTAAGAAACAGTTGCCTTTCATTTGTTAATCGGCAATCTTATAAGTTGCGATAAAATGTGGAGAAACAAGAATCAAAATAAAGCGAGTAATCACAATAAAAAGTAATCACAATAAAAAATTTCTTACCATAATGTCGTGATTTAATATATTTTATCGAACATACACTTATTGTCTATTCTTGATAAAGATTTGAAATAGTGCAGTTGGGGTACGTTAGTTCACATGTGAACCATCCAAAAAATTTACAGAAACTAGTTATTTTTCTGTTCAAGCTCGGGTTGTTTTTTCCGATAAACTAGCAAATAAATTTTTCATTATCAGTTCTGAATATGTTAATGATTTTTCTGTGGAAAATTAACAATGTGCATGAACAATACGTAATAATTATTTATGTAAAATATTTAAATTCTGAATATACCAGTCAAAAAATCAAATTAAGATAAGAACCCAAATGTGAGCTATGCTTCAATAGAACACTGGTGTAAATAACTAATTTAAATGAGAATATAAGTCGGAAATCGAATTTAGTACTGGCATTGGGATTTATAATTGTATCCACGTCATGCCAATATGTCTAGACAGAAATAAATGCAAAAACATATTCTCTAAAATTAAAGATCGGACACCAGTGATGAATAATAGCAATGTCATATATCAATTATAGTGTTTAGGTTCCCAAGGATGTTATATTGGACAAACCGAACAGTGGCTAAAACAGCGGATCACACAACACAAAAGTGACTGCAACAGGAGAAATAAAACATGCGCTGTTGTCGAACATTTTATAAAAACAGACCATCAGTTTGATTATGATAACGTGAAAATATTGCAATCATTAAGCAATTACAAAAATAGATTGTTTCTCGAGATGTCTCATATCAACTGAACTAAGAATGCTATTAATAATAAAACAGACACTAATAACCTTAATAACATTTTAAACACTTTATAATAACGTCAAAAATAGCGTAATTTTACTTCTCTATATAATTTTATTTAGGCTTTAATATCTAAGTATCTAAAAGATACTCACAAAAAGCACAAGCCATAAGAAAAAACTAAAAAAAAAACAAAACACTGGCAAGCGGGGCCAACATTTTCGAGCCTTAAGTAGCCGAAGTGGGCGTATCTCAGACCGGGGTCTAGTTTTGTTAAACATACCAACTGCTTTGATACTCCTAGGTTTTCCATTGTTCTGAACATTTCTTTTCTATTTACAGAGTCGTAGGCTGCCTTGTAGTCTATAAATACGTGGAGAATATCTACACTATATTCCAGTGTTTTTTTAAAGGGGTGTCTGAGGGTTGCAATCTCATGAATTATCGATTTACCACCTCTGAAACCAGCCTGGTATTTTCTTATTATTCGTTCTGCATATGGTGAAACGCAGTGACATAGTATAGTGGAGAATATTTTATACGCTGCATTTAGAAGAGTAATTCCTCTGTGGTTTAAGCATTCAAAGATATTTCCTTTTTTGTAAATAGTGCAAAGTATTCCAATTACTGGGGAGGGGTTTCTGTATTCATATTTCTTTTAAGAACTGCGGTAGTGCTACTAAGTTATCGGGTACACCTTCTTTACATATTTCCGCTGGGAGATTATCCTCCACGTATTCCAGTGCTCACTAACAGATCGGAAGCATGGCAATGACGACGCGAGATAAGGAGCTGCTACAAATATTTAAAATCAAAATATTGAGGACCATGTGTATCCTTTGCAAACAAAAAAGAATTATTACTTCAAAGGCATTGATTTATAAGTCTACGAGTTTGTACTTCAAAATTGAATTTGAAATGGTAACTTTCTTTCCCAATAAGGTGTGACAATATCTGATAATAGTATAATACACATTACGGTTTTTTATTTGATGATTTTATTTGTGGGAAATAAATATTAATAGCAATTTTGTATTAAAAGCGTGCAAAAATGTTTTTCGTTCGATGCACTAGATTCAAGATAAGACATTATTAGAATGTTGTGTATATATAGATTAAAAAGTCTTTAAACAATTCTACTAATACGATAATCTAAGCGGTACTTTGAAGATAATATTTATTTAAAATACATTAAAACAAGACATTTGTATGGTATTTAATTAGTGAAAATGCTGAATAATATACTGGCGTCTACGAATTAAAACTTAAAATATTTTTTGTTATTTCCAATAACCACATGGGTCATTAACGACATTTCTCGGGAATAACAGTGTTGAGAATTTGAAACTGATGTTTCAGCAGCTATTTTGGAGTCATTATCAAGAGGTATACGGTTCCGTTCGAGTTCGGGGTCTTAATCTGACTACTCCCCTCACTCGTGACGTACCAGTATTTTGTTCTGTAAAAATACAAGAACCGTCAAAGGGCACTGAGGCCTCAATCTGCCTACTCCTCAGTGTCGAGTGACAAGTAGGCAGTCACAATTAGGCAAACTACAAGTCTACGCTAGTATATAGCCAATCTGATTTCTAACTGGGTGATCTTGTGCATCTAGGGAAGATCTTTATCTATAGAGGCATTTTAATGTTAGTTTGAAACATGTATTGAAGATTAGCAAGTACTACTCCTGGCACAATAGGATAAAGGCAGCATCGCTTTTTTCGTTTCTTATTCCCAGTCCATGTTTCCAAACAGTGTCATTGCATCTTTCCTTGCCTACTTTTGCGTTGAAGTCCCCTAGGATAAAAAAATGTCTCCATCTTGGTCTGGGAAAGCCATTGTTTTATTTCCGCGTCTTCTTTCTTCTTTAAGTTCCATCTTCTATCGAAGGTTGAAAATCATTATGACTATGGACTCTGTTGACTGCCGCTCTAAAAAGTTCTGCACTAGTGCATTCACACCATTCCCTTAAGTTCTTAAGCCAGGATATTCTTCGTCTTCCCACATTTCGCTTTCCTCGGATTTTGCCTTGCATAATAAGTTGTAATAATGAGTATTTTTGCCCTCTCATCACATGTCCTAAGTAATCAAGTTTTCGTCTTTTGATAGTTAATATTATTTCCGCCTCATTTCCTATCCTTCTAGCTACTTCCACGTTTGACATTCTTTGAATCCATTATATTCGTAGGATTCTTCTGTAATACCAAAATTCAAAGGCGGCCAACTTATTCAGATGGACTTGTTTTAGTGTCCACGCTTCCAATTCGTAAAGAAGAGTAGAGAACACGTAACATCGAAGCATTCTCAGGCTTAGTTCTAACCTTATATCCTGACAACAAAAAAATTTTTTTAAGTTTAATGAATGATCCACGTGCTATTTCAATGCGTGGAAGGATTTAATAAAAAATTCTGGTTTATCAGCTGTTACTATACAATGTTACAAGTAAAATTTGGAAAAGTAGATTTTCTACTTAAATAAAAATAAAAGTAAATAAGATTCTCCAGTATTTGTGTAACAAACCTATTGTGTCTGACACTCAAGTTGCAATTAAGACCCTTAAGTAACTGACAAAGCATAATAAAGTAACTTTTTTATGGATGCTGCATTATTACAGAAAGTCCCATCATCTAAGATCTCCAAAAATCAAAAAGTACGTTAGTGGTATGTAGTTACCTACAGGAAAATATTCTAGGTCAAAGGAAAGACAAAGGTTTACTATACTTACGCTTTGTAAAAATGCTCTTAGAGCTTCAAAAAACTAAGCTTACAGAAACCGCAGGTATTCTCATTGGACACGATTTACTTAGATGTGATCTGTATAATATAAGCAAAATGAATACAGCAACATGCAGAGGAAACGACTTAACATATTATTTTGAATTATGTGATGTAATCAATGTTGTTGATGAACAAAATTGAAGCATTGGAAATGTGGGTTCATAGACGAATGCTAAAGATACCTTGGACAGCAAGAAAAACTAATGAAGAAGTACTAAGGAGTGTCAATAAAGATAGAGAACTGCTAAAGACTGTTAAACATCGAAAAATGTCTTATCTGGGACATATAGTAAGGGGAAGTCGATATACAATATTACAACTGATCCTTTAAGGCAAAATAGAGGGCCGTAGAGGTGTAGGAAGAAAACAAGTTTCTTGGTTAAAAAACATTCGTGAATGGACACAGATATCAAATGCAGGACAATTATTTTATATTGCAGAAGATCGAGAAGCCTTCGCAATGGTGATCGCTAACGTCGGATAATTCGGATATGGCACGCGAAGAAGAAAAAGCTAGTTGTTCGCCAACCCATACATATCTTTAACAGGTATTTTTAGAACCTGATGAAATACCAAACGTAGCTTTAAAGAAAGCAATATGAAAAAGTTCACAGTGAATAGATGTTTAAAACAGGGGGATACGCTATCAACGAATTTATTCAACCTAGTATTAGAACAAATAGTAAGAAGATCAAATATGAGCACAAAGAGGACTATTTTCAATAGCAAAGAACAGTGCATAGCGTACGCGAATTATGTGGTGATACTAGCGAGAACTAAAAACACCTAGAAAAAGTTTTCCAGAAATTTGAAAAAGGAGCGAAAAGATACGGATTAACAATAAACCTAACAAAAACGCAATATATGGAAATGAGAGAAGACATAACAAATAATATAATAAATATATCAAAATGAACTCTTGAAGTGCCAAGAACAGCTAAATTGCGAGTCTACGAGACAGTAATCAGATTATAAACCATCAGGAAGAAAAGAAAGTAGAGATCTGGGAAAAAAAGGTGCTCGGAAAAATCTTCTGAAGAATAAAGATGGCTGAGAATATTTGGAGAAGACGAACAAATAAAGAAATAATGAGGATGTATGGAAAGGGCAAAAATACGAGCCCAAAGAGCTAGATGGCTTGGTCCCATTATACGAATGCCAGAAAATCTAAATGATAAAAAAATACTGAACGAGATTGAAATGGATAAAAAAGAGGCCGTCCAAAGAAGAAATAAGCAGTAAAGCAAGACTTGTCAGAAATAGGTGTGAGAGATTGGGAAGGGAAAGCAAAGGCCCGAAAAAATGGAGGGAAATAACCAAGTTTTTGGAAGCCAGGGGCCTACATGGCCTATAGCGCTGTTCTATATATAATATGAAAAAGTTAACGAGGTCAAACCTGTCATTTTAAATTTGTAGCTTACCATACAATATTTGTGGTTTACTTTATAAGTAAAATCATAGGAAACCGTGCTGTTGTACTGTTTTGTTGGAAGATATATATTTGGAAGGATATCCTTACTTGAAAAGATGATTTTTAAACATGCAATGTTTAAATAAATAAATAATTCAAATTAAAAAGTTGGCATGTAAATAGACTAAGGAGCAAAGTATCACAATCATTAACAATAGAAGTATTAACAGGAACTTTCAGAACGGAATTTTCATTTAAATTGGGGTTCATATTATCAAAGACAAACAATGATAATCTCGGCGGTACATTCAAAAGATTATTGTAAATCCATTAATATATATATATTTTTTTGAATAAGTATATATTGCTGGCATTCAAAGACGCCGAAACATGGCGCCGGCGCTTTTGAAATTCATCTCTGCTATTTATTAAGCATTTTAAAAATAAATAAATTAAGTGACATATCTACACTTGGTATAAGTACGATGATGATAATTAAAATTGTAATGTTTATTCCTTTTTAACACCAGTTGTGTATTACAAAATAAAAAATGGCAAAAAAATATAAAATCAGTGCAGAAAAAAAATGTAAATATACTGTGTCGAAAATCCATCACATATTAAGCAAAAATATTTTCATGTAATGTTGGTAAATAAATTTGAAAACAATTACTTCACTATTTCTCTGGAAATGGTAATAATGAGTTGAGTTTCCCCTCAACACATGCTTTTAATAAGCTGATTGATTTCTCACAAGGTGGGAATTGAGTAACAAACAACTTTAACTCCCTGTTTTCAATCATAATTTTTTTATTACTAAAAAATTGATTTGTCAATTTTTTTTTTATTTTAACTTTAACGTGCTCGGCTACTATGGCCACTTACACAGGTACTATAACATGAATTTTCATTACACAAAGATTAAGTGTTACATTAAGAATATGTTACAATAATACGGAATGATAATAATATGTTATACAATGTCTAAATTAAAATCTAATTATATTTTTTGATATAAGTGTTCATCTTTAAGGAATTGTACCACAGCTTTTATTTGGTCAGGGTTGTTTAGGATATCTCGTACTTCACTTTTGAGTTTGTATTGTAATCTTCTGGCCGAATGTTGATGGCATTCAGTGAGAATATGTTTGATTGTCAAATATGATTGGCATTTGTCAAATTTAATAAGAGTACTTATAAGGAAAAATTGTTTATAAATAACAATTTAATAATGTTTATAAATAATATTTAGTTATATAATTATATTTTAAATAAAAACAAAAACAATAAAACGGGACTTAAGAAAATGTTTCTACATTCTATAGTCATTAGCTGCTTTGTTTTAGATAATTTTGCAATGAAATTACGATAAATTACGACCAGCCTTAATAGTTGTATGATTTTTTTAAAAATCTTATAAACAAACAACTTAAATTTCGCAAAAACTATTCAACCGATCTGGCCAATCTTTTGCCAAAAATTCAAACACGATGAACAAGTTCAGTTAAATTTAAACAAATTTTAATAAAGCATAAAAAGGTATTAACAATATTCAAAACATTTGTTATAACTTTTTTGTTTATTAACTTTATTTTTTTGTTATTAGCAAAATAATGAGTTTGTCGTTTTGATTGTTGATTTAAAAATAGTTGCCCTAAAAAATTTATGAAACCCTAGATAATACTCTTTTTGTAATACCTCCTACTACACATTTGAACTGTCAAACCTGTCTATATACTTGTGTCAAATAGCTTATTTTTTAATAACTTGACTGAGCTATTAAGCACATTAAAAAAATATGTATAGATGGCAGAGCGTTTGTATGAACAAACCCTACTACAATAGAACCCATCATAAATCAAACGATGAAAAGAGGGACCACAAATACAAAGGCCTAATGATTTAAAAGAAATCGTATATCAAAACGATAGTTTATTACATGGACTACTCTAATTAGCGTCTTTCTCAGCAACAATCACGCTTAAAAATGCAATTAATTGCACGAAGGCGAAAGAAACAATTAAATTTTGCATCGCAAAGCTATTTTTCTCATAACGGTTCTGTATATATAGATATATCTATATTTTTATTAACATGTGACTTCCAAATTGTTACATTTTTATGTCTACCAGTTCTAAGTAGGTATGTGAAAAATCTATGTAGGTATGTGTTTACTTTATTGTTTAAAACTAGATAGAACTCGATATATGTATATATAAATACATACATATGTTCGGAAAAGTTTCCGCGGTCAGGTAAATGAAAATCACTACGTTTTCGGGAAGAACCGCGTTGAGAATTAAAAACTTGACGTTTCGGCAGCCATTTTGGAGCCACTATCAAGAGGGATATGGTTCCGTTCAAGTTCGGGGTCTAAATCTGCCTACTGCCCTCACTGGTGTCGTTCTAAAAATATCGTAAATTTTTTCCAAAAATTGTTTATACAATTTACAAGGTTAATTTAACATTACATATAACAAAGGGCATATTCGTAATGTAAACAAAGAGTACATACAAATTATAAAAAGAAGCGTCAAAATCCATCAACAAGAACCGATATTTTATACCCCGAGTAATTCGTACTTCATTTTCGATATCGCCAATTTGAAAAAAGTGACTAACTTTGTCCAGACAAATTGTTTATAGGCAGAAAATTGCAATGTTTTATGAAAATCTAGAATTCAGTGGCTTATTTTTTGCAGAGATTATGCCTACTCTCAGATATATTTGCTGAGGAACAGGCGAGAGAAGCAAAAACGTAAGACAATACTTTTACGTTGGTAATTGTTCAAGTTTTAAAAATTCAATTAATAACATGTTAAATATATTAAAGTTAATATAAAACGAAAAATAGTACTTCTATGTATAACTAAAGTTGTGATGGACTAATCAAACACCTTACAAGACACTAACAATAAAACAAATATATTCTTTGTTTTTATTCTTATATATGGATGTAAAAGATGGGTCCTTTCTTTCTTTTCATCGCTGGATACCTCGCGCGATTTTTATTATAACCATTTTGTTAGTTGTTATGCGCATGTTCAGTAGCCCTATACTAATTTTAGTTTTATTTGTGAGTAGTATCTATATAGTGCTGGATTGGTTTGTTTTATTATTTTATGTTTTGATATTTTATGTTTTATGAAAAAATAATTGATTTCACGATTTCAGTTATATTACATGTGTTTACCCAAAAAAAAAGTTATTAACATTTATAAATTACTACAAAAATAAATGTTTTTTACAATTCTCTTGGTTAATTGTTTATGTATTTTACGTTTATATATTTGTTTATTTATTTTATTGGAAACTCTCAAAATAGAGAACTTTATATGATCTACAACTTTTATTTGAAACATTTTTTTCAGAATGTATAATAAACGTTTTATAGCCAAAAAACTATGTCTTTCACATTTTAAGATTGTTAAAAAAAAACAAATCAGCTGTACGTCTTCACAGATTTTTTATCAGTAACCCCCATATACCTTTTAGAACCTTCAAGTATCTGTATAAGATTTTTTCAGCTTTTTTTTCTTCATTGACTGGGATATTATAGAAGCCTTATTTGATCCTGCGCATCTAGTTTCTATGTAGTTTATCCTAGTGTTTATTAAATAGTATTACATTCGATCAGGTATTATAAATTATTTCATATTAATTTATTGACTGGCTATACTTATTTTTACTGTACTTATTATTAATTAATAATTTATAAGTGAGATAGGTTTCATTTCTTTTGTATCATGTACCATTGATCTGTACTGCAGCACTTTGAAAGGTTTGGAGTTGTGGTCTACCTTAGGAGTGGGTCGTGGCGCCCAATTAACATCCATTCAATTTAAAAGAGAGGTGTCTCCTTCAGAAATGCCTTGTCTCCACTTCAGTATAGCAGGCTATGCGTTTGTTGCAACGCTTTGAAGCAACGTAGCGTCCGCGCAAGCGTGGCGAGTTGTTGAACTATAGCATTAAACTGCAAGAAATAGAAGCGAGTGGAGAAATAGGATAAGGAAGATTGAAGGTTAACTAGAAGCAGTAAAGATTTAAATATTTCATATTTGCCTGTATGGAGCGTAGATAGATATAAAGACAAGCAAAACAAAAACATATTCTTTACAATAATTGTACTTGTATATTTATTTTTACTGTACTTATTATGAATTAATAATTTATAAGTGAGATGTTTCATTTCAAAAACACTAAGGCGCATCTATGGAGCGGTAAATGAAAATGGTGTCTGGAGAAGATGATACAACTTCGAACTCTATAGAATATACCATGAACCAGATATCGTAAAACACATTAAGATAGGACGTCTGAGGTGGGTAGGCCATGTAATGCTAAACCGACCCAGCTAGAAAAACGCTCCTTGATTGACCTATTTGTCAAAGAATCCTCTTGGGAGAACCCCCTCTGGGAAGACCCAGAACAAGATTCCTAGATAACATAGATCAAGATATGAGAAATATGGAACTACGTGAATTTCCTATTTGGCAATTTGGAGCATAGATAGATATAAAGACAAGCAAAACAAAAACATATTCTTTACAATAATTGTACTTGTATGTGGTTTAATAGAGTGATTACTTGTTAAACAAGATTCAAGCCTGATATAAGAACAATTTAGTTAAATAACTTCTTTGAATCACTGGATGAATTATCTTATTGAAAATCACTAATATTCTTGTCCATAGTAAAAGCTTTAGAAGTAAAAGTTGGATCGCTGATTGTCTTTATTCGCTTTCGACCCTTATTGCATCATATAGCCCTTCTTATTCTTCGTATATAGTATATAATTTGGTAGACTTCGTTCGTTCCACAGCTCGCTAGTTTGCCTCTTGATCAGCAAGAACTCAGACAGAAAAACGTAAATCTAACGATGTTCACATGATGTTTGAACAAACTGCTGGTAATTTTGAATTACGTAACATAAATACATATTTACGTACCTCGATGCACATGTGGTTTCTCATAAATTGAAGGCCGCTTACTGTTCAGTAGAGAAATAATTGAACAAAATAAATATAAATTAAACCATTCATATAAAATAAAGCAATTGTATAATTATTTTGTTGTTTCATCATTGTATATACATTCACGTTATACGGAATAAGATCGTTTAAGATATACTGCTTTAAAAAAGAGAATTTATTCGTATTTGTGTTTGTTGCGGGTATACACGACAACATAATTCAGTACAATTCCATTCTTTAGCTGGGCCATGTGCTCGCCTTAATCGACTTGTTCTCGTTAGACCAGTTTACCATCCATCCTATGGCTCTACAGCCTAATTTGAGCACATGCCTCGCTCGGCAAACCTCTCCACTCGTTATGGTCTGTAGTCTTTCTCCTCCAAAATCGACTACCAAGGAAATTTCATGCGTCTCCACCTATATCATCCTCTCATCACTTTCTCGTGATTCCCATAGATCTCTTCCACTGCCTTCTTGCATCCTAAATACATGGCCGCCTGTCCATTGAGGACACTCTAAGGTGAATATACCGACGTAGAGGTGGGTCTATATATATATATATATATATATATATATATATATATATATATATATATATATATATATATTGTAATGATGTATTGTTTGTGAATGATGAGCAATGAGTATTTTTAATAATTTAATATATAGGGTTTTTATCGCGGTTCTCAAAGAATTAGTTTGTAAGTACTTTTTTGAATTATCTTTATTATATCTATTATGAAACACACATATATATCTAACCTAGCCAATGTAAATTTAAAATAAACTATCTTTAAATTGAAATTCTTATGAAACTAATTAAATTCTATAGACAATGTAAAATTTAAACAAACTATCTTCAAAATTGAAATTGTTATGACACTAACTAAATTATATTAACAATTTTTTGTACCTTTCTGTCACTGAATGCCTAAATGAACTGTTTTCCACTGTATAGATTATAATCACCACTCAATGTCTTCTTCGCAGCTTCGGTTATCCTTGTTTTTGTGAAATTACTTTTTCCAATTATCAGCTTCCACCAATTTAAGATATTTTTCT
The DNA here is from genome assembly GCF_040954645.1 of Diabrotica undecimpunctata. NCBI lineage: Eukaryota > Metazoa > Arthropoda > Insecta > Coleoptera > Chrysomelidae > Diabrotica > Diabrotica undecimpunctata. The sequence goes on along the minus strand of NC_092812.1, from coordinate 62,155,934 downwards.
TCACCAGCATTTATAAACCATCAAGCAAACCAGCAAACAGCATTTATATTTATTCTTCTTTTCTATATACCAATATCCAATCACCAAATATATTATTTAATTTTAATATTCAATTAATACTTCTTCCATTATCCAAACATCATTTATACATAACATAATTTTTAATCTTCAATAATATTTTCTTTATACTGTTTCTTAATCTTGATTTAACTCACTATATTGAACAATTATAACTGATTGACTGACTCTAACTAACTTTTATACTAAAAAACTGGCCATCATAGTAACTGTAACTCATAACTGATTGACTAACTGAATGGACTGAATCCAAATCACCGGGTATTTATATCTTTTTACATATTCCAGAACCATCTGGTAAGAAATCATGTTCGATTTGTTCCATTAAACACATGTCTGAATTTTCTGGAAACAGTATATGTTCGATCCACAGACATAACATTATTCCAGAATGTTCCACCATAAACAAAGGTCAAATTCTGCATTCTGGAGAATTCGTTAATTTTCTATTGATAATTTTGTTGACATTTAGGCTTTTCAGATCAGAATATACAATTAAATCAGTAACTATATATAAATTAAACATTTTAAACTAACATTTTATTATAACCCCACTTATATTCCTAATTATGAATCTCTATCTGTCACTTTAAAGAGTATTTTTGGTTGCCTAGTCACATGGCTCACTTAAATATATCTACAATATTATAATTATTAAAATACAACTTTTTACATTTATTATATGCTAATTTCTTAAAAATGTCCTCACATAAATATATTTTTATAAAATTCTCTAGTATATAACTTATTAAAATAACCAAATACTTTTAATATCTAATATTATCTAGCAGTGTAACTTATAAATTATTTTCTATAAACACCAATCATATCAATATATATATATATATATATATATATATATATATATATATATATATATATATATATATATATATGAAAGTAAAAAGTATATATATATAGTGTATATATATATATAGTGTATATATATATATAAGTGTATATATATATATATATATATATATGTATTTTTTAACTTGTTCTTATATATAATACCGTTTTTCATGTTTTTGGAAGCCTTTGAGCATCATCCCTTTGGTTGAGACTTTTAGAATTTTTTCTATTTCAAATTTCTATTGGTTCTCTGATTTCGCGTTTTCGTTTAATTTCAATGTTAGCTAGCATCTGAGTTTGGTTAAGGTTTATTGTATGTCCAATGTCTGAGTTATGTTGTGCAAGGGACGACGATTTTTCCTCCTTTCGATCGAGTTCTTCTCGTCTAATTCTGAATCTTCAGTTGGTCTGTCCAATGTATGATTTGTCACAGTCCTCACATAGAATCTTATAATATACTACTTGATTTTCTAACTATATTTTTGTTTTGGTGGATGGTAAAATAGTTAAGATTTTTCTGTCGGTATTAAATATCGTTACTATTTTGTGCTTTCTTAACAACGTAAAGCAATAGAAAAAGTAGCTATAGATCGAAGACCGAACCAAAAAAAGGTGCCTCTGAATGGTCTAATGGTCCGGGAGAAGACAATGCGTCTTTACGCGCATTTTTAAGAACCTGGTGGTAATGGTGGTGGTGAATGTACAGATGGAGTATTTCAAGTATCGACAGGTTGGTTCAATAAACTTGAGATGCGACAATATTTGCATATAATTAAAACCGTTGGATAAGCTGTGTCTGTAGACACTGCTGCAGCAGAAAGTTATCCAGAAGAATTTGCGAACCTGGTAGCTGTAGAGGATATACACCTGAGTAAGTATTTAATGCAGACGAAAATGCACTGTTTTGGAAGAGAATGCCAAAGAAAACATTCATTTTTATAAGCGAAAAGTCTGCCCCTGGATTTAAGGCAGCCAAGGATAAAGTTACACTGCTGCTTTGTTCTAATGCAACTGGAGATTGTGTTATTAAACCATTAATGCTTTATAGATCTTTAAATTCTTGTGCGTTTAAAAATCAAAACAAGGACGACCTGACAGTGTTTTGGCGAGGTAATAAGAAAGCGTGGGTTGCAACTATTTTTTATGACTGGTTTCGGAATTGTTTTGTTTCTGAAGTTGAAACTTATTTTAAATCAAAGAATTTAGACTATAAAGCAGTTATAGTTTTAGAGAATGCACCAGGTCATCCTCGCGAACTTGAAACTCTGCATCCAAATATGAAAGTGGCAATTTTACCTCCCAATACGACGGCTTGGCTTCAACCTATGGAGCAAGGAATAATCCAGCCCCTTAAATTCTTATATTGGACGAACCTTCAAAATGATACTAGAATGGAATGTGAGTCTGATATAAACGTTATGGAATGCTGTAAGAAATTTGAAATAGCAAAATGCATCGTAAACATAAAAGAATCATTGCATGAACTGAAGCCATACACATTAAAATCATGCTGGAAAAGACTGTGGCCTGTACTGCTTGCAGGAAGTGAGAAAAAATCTGTGCAAGTATAAATTGAATTGCAAGCATTGCCGAAATTGCAAGTGGAATAGGTCGAGATGGGTCGTATTTTGAAAAGGAACAACTAATAATAATAGTCTCCCGTTTTATACCGCTGTCGCGGCTTTGGGAGTATAGCAGGGTAGTCTGCTATATCTAGGGCCTACGGTATACAAGGAAGGTAACATGGCCAGTGCTACGCTTCAACCGTCTATTATTACCCCTGGTTTTACCCAAGGTACTCATTTTTATTCAGGCTGAGTCGACCTGGGGCCTATAGACAGTTTTAAAATGTCTAGATGTTCTTGCCGGCGGTGGGATTCGAACCCCGGACCATCGGCTTGCGAGTCAAGCATCCTACCGCTTGCGCTACGCTGGCCCGTAGCGTAGGAACAACTACCATTGCTATAAGTGCAGGCCAGCCAAGAAATATTTCCTGATGATCATTTTAAGCGGATGGAATTCTTTGAAATTATGATGGAAAGATTACATCCAAAAAATAATAATTTTTTGAAGATAATTATGTTTACAAACATGTCCTCCTGCACAATTCTCGGGAAATATAAATCTGTTGTACGGTATTGGTATTAGGAAGATAATCGTTTGAGTATGTCTGTGCGTACGCAGTATCCACAAAAGTTGAATGCTTGGATTGGAATTTCGGAAGATCATATTATTGGTTCATCGAAGCAAGTGGAAACGCGGTAGAATAAATTGAATTACTACGAACTCAAATTATTTCAGCCCTTGAACATTTTCAAATCAACTTTCTCGTGATAAGTTTGTCGGCTAACACTTATATCCTTAAAAGTTCTTAAATATATTATAGCACTTCTTTAATTTTACTTTTATATCATGAATAACTTTCTCTTGTTGATGCATTAATAATCCAATAGACGTTTCTATTTATTATTTGGGGTTATATTCATTTTCCATTGCTGTTATATGAATTTTTAGTAGCACATTTTTAGAAAATACCTTTTGAATGGGACGCTAAGTATTTTAGTTCAAGGTCCGAACACGTAAGGCGCTAGAAACTCTCTCCCTACTTCGTACTGTATAAGATACTATACTAATAGAGACGTATGTGCTGTGCCCACTTACTCACTTATACCTGTCCTTAGAAAGGTTACAGCCACAGCTGCCCACACCGTGATTCAATACATTTTTAATTATTTACTTATTTAAATTCAGTCATATCATTCATAACTATTAATATACTAATAATTTCTGAAAAGCACCGTTTAAGCACCAAACTTTTCACCTCCGACTACCCTGGAAAACTACTTCCTCCGCAGGAACAACATCCACCAAGCCAAACCACCAGTGAGACGCAACGTAAAAAATCTAGTGCCAACACCTATAAAACAAACCATGTATGGCTAATGGATCCTATACACTAATCTTCTCCTTTGGATTAACGAAGGAAACATTTTTGTAGAACTTAATGCTTAAATATTTTTACAGTTTGCAGTTTTTAAATATTTTTGTAATAATTAGAGTTGTACATTCTAAAATTAATAACTTACAAAACAAAATATTACAATATTATTTATAAGCAGTGTACATGTATGTAAATTTAATATAGACAAATATTTATTTACATTTTTTATTAGTTACTGTTAAAAACTCAAGGTTGTTTTCACTTTGCTTTATATTACTGTTACTAAGTCTATAGTGCCACTAAACGGTGTGGTATATTTAGAAAAAGAAAAGAATAGTCTTATCATCTTTGGTCCAAAACTCCTCAGAATATCACTGGTCTATGGCGGCAATAGACAGAGAGGCTTTGCTGTAGACTCAAATCTGTTTACAGGTCACCTTTATGCTGACAACGAGAGCCTGGCGTATACTTATACCGGGACTGACAGTGTGAGAAATAAGTATTTAGGTCCCCGCGCATTTGTCCGCCTGGCTGCTACAGCCAGGATGCAGCACCCCTACGGTTTACGGGAGCCCGCGCACTAGGCAGCTAAGAATCCCTGGCTGGGCAGTCACTAGAACTTGCCTGTTGCACCGAACGGTAGCCCGTTGGCTGCTCGTAGGCAAAGTGAGTTAGAATTCTGAAGCCAGACCTATCCCCAACGTTTTAAAATGACTTTTATCAACGTTCCCGAATTAATGAAAAATTAATTCTGGAAGACTGGCCGTCGATTGGCTGTTATAACTGGCTACTCATATATGTCGATTGTTTAGTGCGTGGGGACCTTGTAGACGAGTAAATGGACTATTCAGCTGCAGACGATCAGCTGCAGAAATCTAGAAACACTAGCTGGTGAAAACTTGCCTGCTCTATAACGTATCGCTAAGTCGGTGACTCATAACAAAGGACTTTTTGATATGTAGACTTGCCTTAATGGGAGCTTCTCCTAGTACAGGGAACAAACAAAGTAAGCAAGGAAGAGGAACAATGCAGATTCAGTTGATATACAATCTCCACTAGGAGTGGTAGCACAAGAAGGAGATTTCTTGTACGGTTGACGGCTATACGATTTTAGATCGAAATATGTGTCAGTAAGAAATAGGTTTTGCTACCATTCCATAATTTGGTTTCTATTTACACCTTTTCTGGTTTGTTTTAGTGTTTTTGTCTTTTGTATGTTTGTTTGTATTCCACCTTTTAAGACACCATTATCTTAAAACTGGAAGCTTTGCTATGATAGTGAATCAGTTAACACTCGAGTTTTTTAGTATATGATTTAATAACTTATTTTTAGATGTTCCATCAGAGTTCCGAGGTGGTACTTATAATAATATAGCCAAGATTAAAATGATAGTACAAGATCTTAACGCAGGTCGTTATTTTCTTTATCTAAATCCAATCTATTGTAATCAAGAACACCCAGAAAATATATATCAATATTATCATTGTTATCAGCTTTTCAAATATTACCTAGGCAAACGTAGGTAAATACAAAAATGTTTATCTATATAACAGATTGTAAAAATCCGTGGAATTTATCTCGTTAAATGTATTGGCAATATATTATAGAGAATTTTGTTCTCAGTTTTAAAAATATAAATATGTACTATGAATGGAAGTTCAATTTTTAAAATTCGAATAATTTCTGGGAAGAAGAATTAAATCCTGTTGAATATTAAAAGCGCACTTGAACTTATGATAGTCGGCATTTTAAGTAGATAGCAGCTAGATATTGGATCAATAATACCAACGAAGCCTCCGAGGAAATTGGAGCTAATATTAATCTCAAACAATGCCAGATTACGACCTTCTAACTTAAGTAGCAGTAAAGAAATCACCAAGAAAACCAAGAGTAAAGCTACTGCAAATGCAAATAACGAGTAGCCGTAGGATTTGCAGTTGTGTTTTGTCTTAGCCGGTTATGCCAATAAGAAAAAAAGAAAGAAAGAAATTAGAATATAAAAAAAAACAAAGACAAAAGACATACAACCACTATAAACGAGAGAAATGAAACGAATACTTTACTTGGACAAATAAAAAGGGAACACTGACAGCTTGTCAAAACAGATGGAACACGACTTCTACGGAACACAGAAAGAAATATGCAGAATTATTAGAGGACAACGAAAAGAAATGAACGAACTACTAAAAACGAAACACATTAAAAAGGAAATTAATCACCAACACCAGAGATGACGGCACACGAAGAAATAAATATTGAGGAGGAAGAGAGGAAGAGATTACAAAGGACGCATTAAGGAAATTAAAAAACAGAAATTTACCAGGAGAGGACAGAATACGTAACAAACTCCTAAAGTACGGAGAACCAGATCTGACGAAACAACTACTAAAACTAATTAAAAAAATAATAGAACAAAACAAAATTTCTCAAGAATGGAGATCAAGCATCCTAATACCTCTCTTCAAAAAGGAAGTCGAAGCCGGAAAATTAAAGAGGAATTAATTTATTAAAGACAACACTAAAATTAATAACCAAAGTGATAACAAATAAACTGTATGAAATTATAAAATCAGCAGAAGAAAAACAAGGTTTTAGATTTGGCAATAGTCTTTAAGAGTAGAGTGCTGAAAGAGCTTAAGGAAAAGATACTGTAAATGACTGGTGGGAAGCCAACAGTAAAGTTGTCATCTGGAAAATCTGGAACATCTGGAAAAGGGCCTCCTAGAGACAAAGAAACTTGGTGGTGGGACAATGAGGTGCAACAGAAAGCTAGAGAGAAGAAAGAGGCTAGAAAGAGGAACAGGTCTAAAAGAGAGGAAGATAAGGACATACAAAGTGGCAAAGAGGAAAGCAAAGCACGCTGTAGCTACTGTTTGCTAAAGTAAGGGACAAGTCATCAAAGGCCTTGACCCACGTGCGGCAGATTAAGAGTGGGGATGGAAGAGTGTTAAAAACCGATGTTCCAATAAAGAAAAGATGGTATGAGTACTTAAGTAAATGAAGAAGTTGATGAAGAAGTAGGACCTGATGAAATACAGTGGAGGTTTGGAAGGCTCTAATAGAGGAAGGGGTTGACATTTTGTGGCAAATGACGAGTAGGATATATGAGGAAGAAAGGATGCCCAATTCATGGAGAGAGAGTGTGATGGTATCATTGTATAAAGATAAAGGGGACATTCAGAACTATAAGAACTATAGAGGAATAATAAAGTTAATGTCGCACACAATGAAAATTTGGGAGAGAACTTAAGAGCAAAGGTTAAGGAGAGAAACATCGATAGAAGAAGAACAGTTTGGGTTTATGCCAGGAAAGAGGACAACGGATGCCTTGTTTGCGTTGAAACAGTTGATAGATAAATACAGCGAGAAGAAAAGACAGCTACATTTGATATTTTCAGAATAGAGTAGAGAGAAAGGGGAAAGGCTCGTTAAGGATATGTATGAGGGAGCGTACACCAAAGTAAGGACTGCTGTCGGACTGACCGAAAGTTTTCCAGTGACGGTTGGTTTGCATCAAAGCTCTTCACTGAGTTCGTACCTGTTTAACCTTGTCATGGATGTACTGACAGAGAAAGTAAGGGAAGGAGCTCCTTGATCAAGGATCTTTGCTGATGATATCGTCTTAGTAGAGGAGAACAAAGATATGTTGGAGGAGAAGTTGGAGTGTTGGAGAAGAGCTATTGAAGAGGGAGGAGTTAAGGTTAGCAGGTTGAAAACGAAGTATATGTGATTGGGAGGACGCCCGGAGAATTCCTAGGAAAAAGGCTAGGTCCAGTAGGAGAATTTAAATACCTTGTCTCCTACATAACGGAAAATGAGACACTAGATCGAGAAATTACACCACAGGATATAGGCTGGTTGGTTTAACTGGAAGCGAATGAGCGGGGTACTTTGTGATCGAAAAATCGTGAAACGGCTGAAAGGAAAGATATACAAGATTCTGGTGAGAACTTCGTTGGTGTACGACGGTGAAGTGTGGCCTGTAAAGAATTTCCGGGAAAAGAAGATGAAGGTAGCTGAAATGAAAATGTTACGGTGGATGTTGAGTAAGACTAGAAGGGACAGAATCAGAAACGAATTGTTTAGGAAAAGAACCCGGGTGACTACAGTCTGAAAAAGATTTAAGATCAAGGACTGCTATGGTTTGGTCATGTCAGACGTAGAGATAAAAACTATGTGGGACGAAGGATAGAGCTGTTAGAAGATGGTGAAAAAAGAGGTAAAGGAAAACCGAGGAGAAGATAGAAGGACTGTGTGGCAGAGGACTTGAGAGAGAAAGGTTTAGGTAAAGAGGACTCGATAGATAGAAATGAGTGGCGAAGAAGAGTAAGAAACAGCGACCCCTGAAAGGGGAAAAGCTGAGGAAAATAAAAAAGAAGATAATACATCAAATTCTTCGTATTGGGGTATAATACGTCTATGTAAATTTCTTTGCTATAATCTACAGTTTTAGTAGTTAAAATACCTTATAAACAAATTTATGTACCTTTTTTAAATAAACAATATCCGTTTATAATTGTTGTAACTTTATAAATATTATTTTGATTTTAATTAAGGTTTAGTTTTAAACTTGGTAAAGTTTTCCTTTCATTTGAGTAAGTCAAAATGCAACCGAGCTACAAAAAATCGCCTAAATGCAGTAATTTTGAAATGTTCTTGCGCTAATTTTGCAATATCTCCGGTTCCCTGGCCCCTGGATTAATAAAAATTATCGATAAAAGTGATAAAACTTTCAAATAAAATTCTTAACTTCCAGTTATCTGCGTTTTTACATATTAAACTTAAAAAAAATGACCATATTTTCAACACACAAAATTTACGTGTTTTAATACATGTACATAATAATTATGCAAACACGTATGAGTTTATAGACTAGGATAGGTATTTAAGGTATCCGCAAGGACAGAATGTTGGCTGTGTCTATAGAAGTTTGCGATCTGATGACTAACCTACACTTGACACAATCTTATCGCGTATGTCTTACTAATTTATGACGGCAGTAATTAAAATTCTATAGGCTTTTTACTAATAAATTGGCATTCGCTGCTTTCTAACATCCGTTGCTGTATATTTATACGCAAGCGATCAATTTAGTAGTTCCATTATAATCAATAAATAAATATATATTATGTATTCAAAAACGTATTATACAATTAGAGGTATAACTTATCTTACATGTCACAAAATCATGATTCTTGGCCCGAAGACAGGGAATATAAAATAAAAAAAATAATATATTGATTTAAACTAGCTCTGTAGTATACAATATTACATTGTTTTAAAGATTTTTATCTAATAAACTATCTTTAACTATCTGATGAATATCACTGGGTCTTATTCCTTCCTTTCAGTCTGTACAGGGTGTCCCAAATTGATATGTATTGCAGGGTATACCGAAAACTAGAGGAGGTAGAAAAATGTAGTTAAGATGGCATGACTTCTTGTTTCATTAAAGTAAGGATTGCCCAATCACATCATCCATAGCTCCCCATGTTAGCGACACACAGGGCGTTTATTGAAAAATGTCGAAAACGGTATGGTTATTAAATATCTTCTTCATTAAGAAAAATTAAAAAAACTTTTAATAGATATACTATGGTAGGGTTCAGTGTTGTACAAAATTTTTTTTAGGGAGTCTCACTAAGGAAATATAGTACCAACTTATGTTTTTTTATATGGGCACCCTACATACTTTGGTATTTTTCGTTTATAATACATTTTTATACCCTGGCCGCTTAAAACATGGAATCCAAGGTCGCATGATCACTCAATGCAAGCATCGACAGGCGCTCGAAACTAGACCTTATGGGAAACTGTTTACACCGTCATTATTTGTGTCATGATACTATAACTTAAATGTTTTATGTATCATGATTTGTGTTTCACTTTCGCCGGCTGGTGAATTTTGTGAAAATGTTTAAAATTAATGTAAATCAATAACCTCTAAAAAACGGTATAAATATATTATAGCAACATTGTTAGTTCGTTTTTGTTGAGCGGTGTAAACGTGGGAAAAGTGATAACATAGGAAGAGGAATATTTAAGAGTGCGTGCCATTCACATGATCATTCCATCTTTTCAGCGGCTCAACTGCTTATAATTCTCTTTCACCTGACATTACATGTTAAACAATGCGCGACATTAAAAAGCAGCACTTAAAATTCTTGGCATTTTTTAATTTTTACGAACCCTACAACAAATTGATTCTCATTAGATTTAAGTATATGCTCTAAAGCAGTATGCAACCATTTCTTAAATAACAAATGTCAAAAAAACACTTCTCCCAAAATAAAGATTTTAATGGAAAATTTCAAAAATTAACATTGTAATTTTTTTTGTTTTCTTTGTTTCGAAGATGCTCACGATTTATTGGAGCAGGTATTCTGTTTCTTACTCTTCGTTTGAGTTGATCACAAACATGCTTAATCGGGTTTAAATCTGGGTTTTGAGCCGGCAAATTCATTTTTGGCACACCGGTTTCCAAGTATTGCCTTAACATTCTGGCTACGTGTTGCTGCGCGTTATCTTGCATAAAATAAAGTTTTCGCCCAAAAACCCAGCAAAAGGCATTACGGGCTCGTCTAGAATTTCGGTAATGTATCGGTGAGCATTCAATGCTCTTCTATTAATACACAGGAGATCAGTACGGCCTTCGAATAAAATGCCTGCCCAAAACATTACTGAGCCTCCTCCAAAAGCAACACGTGCCCGTCGAACACAAGGATCATATCGTTCTCCACGTCTTCTATACGTTTTGAAGCGACCGTCTGAGCCATAAAGAACCATTCTGGACTCATCACTAAACAAAACATTGTTCCAATATTCTATCGTTTAATGCTCGGGTCTCTAGCAAACGCAAGTCGGTTTTTTCGATGTGCTGAGACCAAATTTCCTCAACCTTTTTCTCACTGTAGAAGTAATTAATGTCCACCCATAAGCATATTGAAAACGGTTTTGGATTGCTCTAGCCGTAAAGAACCGATTTGGTATTATGTTTGCTTAGTGAGACCTCCCAAAAAATTTCTTGTAAGCCACTAAACCTTACCATAAGATTTCTATTTATATTTTCTTAATAAAGAAGTATATATATATATATATATATATATATATATATATATATAAATATATATATATATATATATATATATATATATATATATATATATATTATAACCCTGCCGTTTTCAATTATCGCCCAGTATCTCGCTAATGTGAGTAGCTATTAATAATTTGATAGCGCAATCGTTACTATAACGAAAAAAGAAGTCATGACTTCTTAACCACTGTTTTTATATCTCATTTAGTTTTTGGTATACCTTGCAAAACATACCGATTTGGAACACCCTGTACATCTTGACAGATGTGCAGTAATTATGCATCTACCTCTATTCTGGGTATGCATGTAGTGCATTGACGAAGTTTGTGTATAGTAATTTTTCAACTGTATCCATCCATCGGGTTTAAGATAACTTTCTACTTCTTGTTCCTTACAGATATCCGTGTCTGCAAGAACAGAAATATTGCTGTCCAAGATATCCGAAAAATTCTTCTCCAATACTACATCGTGGATTCTCTCTCTAACTACTGTTCGGGTAGTCCATGTTTCAAAGGCATAGCTAAATACTCGGAAAACCAATGTTTATACAAGATTAATCTTAGTATTTTTCTTAGTCTTACGATCGTGATAAATTCGTGAATTGTTTGTTTTTGACAAAGATTTAATACCTTCCATCTTCTTTTTTTCTTAGCGCATTTGTTCATTAACTTTTTATAATTATCGTCAAATAGATCAAATAACTAACTCTCTCAAATTTATATTTGGTATTCTCTCTGTTGTGTGTTAGAATTATTGTGATTCAAGATCAGACTTTGTTACCTCCGCCCCTAATCTAAATATAACATGCCTTAGCGCTCCTTTCTTGTTTTGATTAGAATAATAAGTACATCGCCAAAAGCTCGGCACTGATGTTCTTTTTTAAACAAGGATTAGAATATAAACAAATATTTTTACCAAACAAAATAAACGATGACAATTGACAATACCATAAGGGGTGGAATTACTAATAGAGTAATAAGAAACCAACAATATCAATGCAATAAAAATTAATATCCAATTGAACTTACCCCTGTTTCATAATCCATAATCAGCACCCAGTTATTGTCTAAACACAGCTGCATCTTTTGCGACCATATTCCATTACTTTTCTCCAACTGCAGCAGTCTCCTCATTCCATCTGCTGGGTAAATGATACCCGTTTCTTTGTTTACCGTAAAAGTAGCTAAATGTTCGATGACGTGAACTGGTTTGCCTACACCTTCGTTCATTCTGTCTTCGCGGTCGAGTTCTCGGTCGTCACCCGAATAACCGTTTCGATATGCCATGATTACTGGATCTTCAGTCCTGCAAACAGTAATGGAACATTACTAAACACATATCCGACTGAATTTTTTAAAATGTATTATCTGAATTAATCTTATCTCTAAAAAGATATGTTAAGGAGTAATTTATAGCAAAGAAAAACGCGAGAGAATGCAATAATCATTTCACCATGTGCATATCAATAACCATATGACTATTCAAGTATTCTTGGAAGTTTAAGTGTACATTCACAATAATAATTACTAATAACTAATAACGCTCAAAATAACAATTAATTAGCCTGATTGGCCACGCTCTTAAGATTCTCGTTAGAACATTTCACAGCACAAGTGAAAAAATTGCAAAGAAAAATTGAAGAAAAAGGATCTTGGAGGGACGCAGTTTGGTTTATAAATAAGGGGCTCCATTCCAAAACTGATCTTATCCAATTTTAAAAAAAATAGATAATGGTGATCATGGCATCTATTAATAACCACCTACTCGTATACGTTATCACTTGAAACTGGCCAAAACTCCCGTTATTCTGCGTTAAAAGCATAAGGATCATTCCATAACTTGCCTTATCCATCGCGTATATCATTCCAAAACTCACCTTGTCCGGGCGATCAATAGAAACTCAGAATTTGTATTTCGTACGCGTCACTGAACCATTATTATAATATCCACCATACTGACGACTTGAAAAGGTTTTGTTCTGTTGACATTTTAATACTTCTTTGTCAAAAAATATTAAATATTTAATAACAGTATGGATAATAATGAATCATTTTGATTACTTGTGGATCAAGGAAAAGGAAAACACCGTGCCAGTAATCCTACAAGATGAAAGAAAAACATAATTGAATTGAAACAAAATTGAAAAGATAATATATACACGTTTCTAATTTGAACATTTTAGGTTATGTTTTTGTTCCTCATTGATAGACTACTACCCAAATCCAAAATGTAAGGATCCAATGGGAAGAACATATCGCTGTTCAACGCTCACAATGCAAGATATTAAAGATTTCCATGCGCTATTTTATTCTATGAAAACTAGCTATCAAGTACTTTGTAACAATAAGGGAAACGAAGAACTTCAAAGTACAGGTATGTCAAAATGCATTTAAGGACATTCTTTAAGTTTGCAAGGATCGCATTCAAAGAATTAATCGCATGTTTTTTACAAAATGGTGCACCCCCGAAAGAGTATCGAGGTGGTTTAGAACAAGAACCCCTTTATGCTCAAAACAAACAGGAAGTCAGAATGTTTCTTGAAAAATGCAATGTTCTAATGTCCACTATTAAACCTACAGTATTTGGCGTCTGATTTAAGTATTAATAAACTGCTTATAATGTTTAATGAACAAGTACTCAAAAACAAATTAAAAGTTAGAAATATATTTTGCTTGGAGTATAACATATGTTTTGGTTCGCCAGCACTTGATACATGCTCCCGGTGCAGTTCTTTAACTGAGAAAATAAAACAAGAAAATGATACCGAGGCCCGTAGTTAGCTTCAAATTGAGAAAAGAATTTATGTACTTAATGTCAAAGCATTTTTTCTAAGTTGAGAGAAACAAAGCCCGATATCCTCGTTTTATCATTTGACAGTCACAAGAACTTGGACAATTCGAAATTACAAGACCAAATCGCCTATTACAGCCGCCAACTGTACACATATAACTTTACTGTCGTAAAAGGTTCCTTAAAAGCTAAACTTCACAACAATGTGTTCATATTCACCTGGATAAAGCAAGAATTTCGCAAAGGATCAAATGAAATTTCTTCAGCAGTTTTTCATTGCTTATCACGGCTTATGCTAACCAGATTTAAACCGTTAACCAGATAGATCAAATCCTAATAGATGCAAAGGCATTCTTTCGATCTTATGAACATCAGAAGCTACCGAGGTCCAAACATAGATAGTGAAAAATATTAACATAAAAACAGTTCACATAGAAAATTTATGTTTTTAGTAACATGCCATCTCAAAACTTACCTATATAGTCAGTAAAAAGAACAGGAGGTGTCTGTTATCAATAAGTGCTTTTGTCGCGTTTAAAAATACTAAATTAGCATATAAATAATTGTCATTTGCAAACATTGTTTACGATATCACTGCACAGTTTGGTGATAAGTATAATCTCGGTTAAGTACCAAACAGTAGCACTTTAGATAATCTAATATTTCGTTTTATTTAAACATCAACTGTTGGAAGTTACTAGCAGGAGGACATATACAAACAATATACTACAGTGTTAATAATTTGGAATAAAATGCTATTTATAGAAATTCTTCCAGAAAAAAAAGTGCGAAGACAAAAGATTGGAATGACTGCCCAAATATGCGACATCAGTAAAATATCAGTTGTTTCTAGCTTATTTCATGAACAACAGTTCTTTCCCTTCCGTGCATTCGAGTGCATATATATATATATATATATATATATATATATATATATATATATATATATATATATATATATATATATATATATATATATATCTTTGGAGGTAGAGGTGCTTTCTAATCTTTGAGAGAACATAAATAGGCATTACTTTAAAATATAATGCAAGGAAAAATAGAAGGAAAACGGAATCCAGGCCGTAGAAGAATGTCATGGCTGCGTAATTTGTGAGAGTGGTTTGGCTGTACCACTAATGAACTCTTTAGTTCAGCTGTAAACAAGGTCAGGATAGCCTTGATGATTTCCAGTCTCCGATAGGAGTGGCACAAGAAGAAGAAGAATATATCTTACGAAAGTTATCAATACTATCTCACTGTCTCTCAGAGTTGATTCATCCATTTGTACTGTGAAATTTCTTGTTTTCAGCTTCTTTCAACAAGTTATTTTTCAATATCTTTACTCACTTGGTCTATTCTTCTGCTAACAGTATTGCTACTGAGTGGAGTAGCTCTTACATCTTCGTCATCTTTTTCAAGAACCGTTTTAAAAAATACTGTATTGGCGTGTTTATTAATTGCTCTCCTATAGTATGGATTCTTCTATAGGCCCACATTCCCAAGGCTTTGATCTTACAACCTATCAATATTTTTGAGAGTCTATGTTTCAGCTGGGTATGAGGGTATGTAGCATAGTCTGCTCATCGTATTGGAAATCTTCCTCTTGGTCTTCATCCTCATAGCATTCCTTCTACTATCAATAGTTCCATGGTCCTCATTTTTCTAGCTGTGTGGCCGAAGTTATTTAGATATGCTCGGTTTACTTTTTTTAATAACCTGTCTTTCATATCAAGCTCTTCCATAATTGACAGGTTGGTTGTATGTTCTGTCCAGCAATGAGTAGAATTCTTCTATAGAATCACGTTTCGAGGGATTCAATCTTCCTCTTATCGATTTTTTGAGAGTCCATGTTTCAGCTGCGTATGCAGCAGTGAGAAAAATAAAGGCATTTACCAACTTGAGCTTAGTATTCCTTGTTATTGTTTGATTTTTCCATATTTTAATTAACTTGACTGTTGCGTTTCAGGCCATTGCTAATCTAGGCTTGATCATACAGATTTTTTATTAAATTAACTAGGTGGTTAGGTACTTGCATATTTTCCATAATACTTCAGATGGAATCCCATTTTATTGAATCTAAAGCACTTGTATAATCAACGAAACAGATCAACATTGGTATGTTGTATTCGCTCTCTTTTTCTATTATCTGTCTGGTGTTCAGAATCTGCTTCCGCGTTTCTTTTCCTGATATAAAATCCGCATTGTTTTTCGGCTCTTTGGAACTAGAAAGTTCTTTAGTTGTTCATTGATCATATGCAGCAGGATTTTGCTTACAGGAGACAAACTATAGTTGGAGCAAAAATTAGTTAATAAGGAACCGACAAGAATGCACCTTAAGAAAGAAAAAGTAACCATCTACAAGAAAGAAAAATAAACATCTACTGTACGATCTTCAAAAGTATCGCACTCTGTGATGCAGAAACACAAAGGACCCCAATAAACCCGTTTCTTCGATATACAAAAATACATTTTAAAAGCAAAGGCTTACTCAAAATTGGTATTATTGTAACTTGGATGACTATTATAATTGGTTAACCCTTTATCGGAGACCTGAAGACGGGCCAACATTGTCGAGCTCAAAACTGGTCGTCCAAGTAACAATAAAACCAATTATAAGTACATATTTTCTTTTCTATTTTACACCTCACATTTACTTGCAATCCACTTAAAATCCCGTTTAGTATTAATCGAGTGCGCTAAAGCTGTTATCAATAATTAAATAATGTCACAAATTCTAACATTTAACATTCTAATTCTGTCACAAATAAACGTTTCTAGTGTAGAAAATTATTTCTCAGTAATCATAACATTAAAATTATCCATTTCAATAAGTCTGGTCATTCAGGGCTAATTCATTCCTAATTGGTTGTTAAGTATCCACAACATGTGAAAGTTTTGGATGTCTAAAGTAATTAATTGTGAGAAGGTATATGGGTATTTAATATTATCACATATTTTAATACGTACCAACGCTATCGCGTAACTCAGGTGAAATTTACTTTTTAATTAGAAATCATTATAATATAATTTGGGGTAACTGGAGTTTTGACATTTGAATAAATACTTTGCACGAATGATTATCAGCAGAAGACTAGTTAGAAGAAAAAATATATAAAAATATATTATATGACAGAAAATTATATATTTACGACAATAATGAGAGATAGAAAGGCAAATAAAGCAAGACACCTTTCCACCTCAACGACGTCGTTATCCAAAACAGGGGAGTTATGTACTGCTGATTATAGTAGATTTGACAATTATGTGCAATTTGACAAACCTTGAGAAATTCTCCCATCAATACGTCGATAATATTGTCATAATTTCGAAGGGAAAGTTTGAAAACATTCTTGTACTGAATCATACAAGACAAATGACATAATGCAAAACGTTGGGACGAAAACATAAAGCCACTAGATATACCAAATTTTCTGGAAAAATGAGCTGCTTTACTCTCTTCATCTCAAACCATAAGAGAGAGCAAGAAAAGGGGGACACAATAGCTGCACTGTAACTTCTTAAAGTAGTAGCTAACTAACCACAACCATAGAACCAAAAAATACGCAACATTTTTTTTAATGAAATTTTATAACTTTGTGTTTTTTAAAGTGTACTACATTTTTAAATTTGCTGTTGTTTGAGATAAATATGTCTTTTAGGTTGTTACCAAGATTTTATTTTGTTTTGGCCGTTAGGTAGTGTTGACAATCAAGAAGTACGTGTGTTACGGAAGTCGTGGTGTTGCAGTACTGGCACAAAATCTGATTGCTGAAATTCATTAGGCGTCCATTTTTAAAGCGTGTGTGTCCCATTCTCAATCTCCGAATTCTTCCAGTCGTTTGCTATCTCTTTCAAATTTTACACTCCTATACCATTTAAAATTACCTTTAACTGCTTTTAACCACTTTTTCCGTGGTCTTCCTCTATTCATTTTACCCCCGCCTCCTCCAAAAAGCACCTTTTTTATACATCATTTCTGTGGCATTCGCGTGATGTGACCTAACCACCTGACTCTCTGTGCTTTGACTTTTTGTACAATTAGGGGTTTTCCATACACCTCCATTACCTCTTTATTTGTTCTTCTTCGCCAGGTTCCCTCCACCATCCTAATACCACGAAAAATCTTCCGCAACACCTTCCTTTCCCAGATCTCGGTACCACACATTTCCATATACTTTGTTTTTGCTTCATTTATATACAAACCAAATTTTCTTGCTTCATCTTCAAAGTTCTTAAAAATGTGTTCAAGTTCTTTTTTTGTTCTTGATAAGAGGACTACATCATCTGCGTAAGCTATATATTACTGTTTATAGTTGAAAATGGTACCCGTAGCTTGGATCTTACTTTCTTTAATTATTGCCTCCAAGACAAAGTTAAACAGATCAGTAGAAAGTGGATCCCCTTAATCCTCTTGTAACCGGAAACAGATTTGACATACTTCCTTCTATGACCACTCTATTGTTTATACTTGTTAGCGAAATTTTCAATAATTTTATCAACTTTTTAGATATTCCTAAATTTTGTAGAGCTTTATACAACTTTTCCCGATCGATAGAGTCATACGCCTGTTTAAAATCAATAAAGAGCATGTGTGGAGTCCTAGGTTTTGTTCGTTACTGTTATTTTGTATCAATTTTAAGGTAAATAGTTGATCCACTGTCAATCTTCCTGCTCTAAACCCTCCTTGGTATATAATAGATTTGTACTTTCTTTTAATTGGTAGATGCTGTTAGTAGAAAATGTTTGGTTGCAAAACGTTTAACTTGGTATTGTTTCTTCTCTAGTGGGTCATTCCATAGACCCATTATTTTTTGTTTGAGTGTTCTTTTTTATATCTAATAATGTTTGAATCTCCCTTGTTGAGTTTAGAGAACAGGTTACTAGATTGGCTTTTTCATTACCTGAAATACCAACGTGTGATGGGTCAGATGGACATTTCTGTTCGTTGGTAATTCCATTAGTTGGGAGACGATTGCATACACTCTGAATTTCTTGAACTTTTGGTTGTAGAATGTACGTTTCTTATGGAGTGCATAGTTGACAGAGTAAGTACAGATTGCTACAATTTTGTTCAGCAGTATAAGAACTGCAATTGGTGGAGAGTCAAAACAAGTTGACAGTAGTTTTAGTTGCTGTAACAGCACAGCCAATACCTTCTTCACTCTTAGACACATCTGAGTAAAGGATCTTATCGAAGTTGCATTGATGTAGTAATTCATAGAATCTTTGTTTTCGATCTTGAGATTCGGAAGTTTGCATATCCATGGGGAGGGTTTGAGTGGCCTTGTATAGGGTGGTAGACAACCGGTTAGTATTACCTAGATAAGTAATTAACATCTGTAATCTGTATAGAGGACGGTACCATTGTAGAATTATTTGTAACGGGTAGATACCTATAATAAATGAGATTTCTTGTGATATTTGCTGAAATTCTAGCAAAGAACAGCATTAGAAGTTGTTATCTTAGGTGAAGGGAAGGTTCGAAATATGCTATGTGAATACTTTCCACTGAACTGGATCTGAATGCTCCTAGACAGAGCCGAAGGGAAGTATTTTGGACTGTATTTAGTGAACGTAGTAGTGATTTACTTGATGACATATAGAGAACGTTCATTTGTAACATTATTAAATGCCCCTTTTATATCTAAAAAAGCGGACAAAGAGATAGCGATGGCCGCTTTTTTAGATATAGAAGGGGCATTTAATAATGTTACCACCAGCTCTTTGAAGAGGAGCTATGAGTAGATGAGGCGCACCTGCGGTAATATGCAGATGGATAAGGGCATGCCTGGAGAATAAGACAGTAATGGCCACTCTGGGTAAAGCAACCATCAAAGCAAAAGTAGATGGAGGCTGTTCACAAGGAGGAGTTCTGTCCCCTATACTTTGGGCAACCTTGGTAGATGATCTTCTCAGAAATCTGTCCACAGAAGGCTTTTATTGTCTAGGATATGCTGACGATATAGCAATCGTTGTCAGGAGCAAGTTTGCTCAGGTGGTGTCTGAGAGAATGCAAGCAGCCCTAAATATAGTTGACGACTGGTGTAAACAAGAGAGACTGATAGTCAATGCTCAGAAAACACAAATCGTCAACTTCACCAAAAAAACAGCACTACAAGGCCTAAAACCACCGGTGCTGGAAAGAACAGAGATTTCATTTGCCAAAGAAACAAAATACCTTGGGGTATATTTTGATCATAGGCTTACATGGAATACTCACATTCTGAAAACCAAACAGAAAGCTACTATGTCCCTGGGCAGATGTAGAAGAATGTGCGGTAAGAATTGGAGACTTAACCCCAAAATGACTCTATGGTTATACACAAGGGTTATTAGATCCATGATAACCTATGGCTCGGTGACGTGGTGGACAAAGACGCAGCAAGTGGGAGCAATAAGGCTGCTAGGTAATACACAAAGGCTCGCATGCCTGTGTATTACGGGGGCCATAAAAACAACTCCTACTGCATCGTTGGAAGTCCTGCTGCATCTACCACCACTTCATATCTTTATACAGGGCGAAGCCAGATCAGTGATGCACAGATTAATCCATAGTCAGCGACATATAAGCCAGATGCATGGTACTGACAACAGGAAGCTAATCGAAGAGTTAAAAGCCGATATTGTGATGGGGAAACCTATCGATGCAACAGTTACGAGATACAGCTTTAGCAATAAGTTCACAATTAAGATACCAGGCAGGGAAGACTGGAATAAAGGTGTACCCATACAAGCTGCTGCTACCTGGTACACGGATGGCTCAAAAACGTCGGAGGGTGTGGGAGCCGGCATAGTAGGGACAAATCAAGGGATATATTTCCCGGTAAGTCTATCTAAGGATGTGACAGTTTCCCAGGCGGAAATAACGGCAATCCATCACTGCGTGGAAGAAATAGAAAGGCAGGAAAGAACGTTCTGTTTAGTTGCCATCTTAACGGATAGTCAGGCAGTGCTTAAGACACTCAATTCTGTAGAGGTCAATTTTAAGCTAGTATGGGATTGCGTGTGTGCCCTAAATAAACTATGAGACCGTAGCAAGGTTACGGTATTCTGGGTACCCGGGCACGAGGTCATAGGGCAATGAAAAAGCAGATGAAATGGCCAAACAAAGCTCATCAATGCCATTCATTGGACCGAAATCCTTCTGCGGCGTTACAAAGTCAGTAACAAGAACGGCTATAAGGAAGTGGGTAGCTCACAAATCTTTGGAATGGTGGAAGAATTCACCAGAACAAAGACAGGCGAAACAGTTCATTACAGAAAATTTGTCAAAATTTACGGCAGACCTAATAAGCAAAGACAGGAAAACAGTCAAATCCATAGTAGGTCTTCTAACAGGGCACTGTAAGCTGAATAGGCACTTAAAGCTGATGTGATTATTAGATGATGACCTGTGCAGATTCTGTCACCTCGAAGAAGAAACAGCAGAGCACATTTTATGTCAGTGTGACAGTTTGGCAAATGTGCGGTTCTTTGCATTAGGAGAAGAAAATCCACCGGCAAATAGCTACATGGAAGGTACAGTCTCGAAGCTACTAGACTTTATAAAAAGGGTCAGGCTAGAGAATGTTATCTAGGACTAGAGGACCACAATAGATCTGAAAAGGTTGCAGTGGAATAGGCCAAAAAGCCACCTCTCTAAATCTAATCTAATCTAATATGTAGAGAACGTTACTATTATCAAATTTGAAGCAGATAAGAGCTCGGTATATTGTTAGTAGTGTTTTCTCATCGGCTCCATAATTATAACGAGCTAGTGATTTAAGGAGATTCATTTTTTGAAGGCAGCTGCCCTTAAGTTCTCGATTGTGTGGTCTCCAGGAAAGTTTTTTATCTCTACTACTTCGAGAAGATCTCCAATCATTACAAAGATCAGATAACACGAAATTCCACGCTTTCACTGCTTTGTACTTAAAGTGTAAAGATGGTGTGTTAATAAGAAATACTGAAAGAGAATCAAAACAAAGCCTGGAACAGTGGAGGCAAGCTCTGGAAGAAAAAAGGTTTAAAACAAAAGGACAAAAACAAAATATCTACTGTGTTTATTTGAACATGGAGTTGCTGATATAAATAAGATCGTAACTTGGAATGATAAAATTATTGTGAAAAGTAAAAAGTATTTAGCAACGGTATTACAGAGCAATGGGAAAATAGATGAAAATAAAGAATTTATTAGATGAAGTCTAGGTGTGCCTCTGATCGTTGCCAAAATAGGTGAATAGGTATAATATATCATGATAATGGCACGTTCGATGCCGAAATGATAAATATCTAATACGAATAATCGATAATAGGGATAGAAAATTAAAGAAAAAAGGCAATATTTTCATATCTGTCAAAAAGATTATAATTTTTTACCCGAAAAGAGAAACTTATTGACAAATATAATTCAAATAACCAATACTGCATACAGATAATGAGGTTTATTATTGATGCAAAAAGTAAATGTCAAATTTATATGCCCGTTAGCTTACAAGCCAACTTTGTACTTTGAGAGTGTTCCTATTAAAAGTACTAAAAGGTATTGGTACAGGGAAATAATAGACCAGGGCGGATCTGTGAAAAAACGACTAAATTTGGGTGTGAGAGGTGGCATTTGGATTTTTGCCAAAATAGTTAGGGGATAACTTCGGTAACATTAATTGACTCATCCTCCCTCTCAAATAGGTCGGGAGCATTAATAAAAAAATTAACATATTTAAAAATTATTAAAAACATGGATTTTTTTCTAATTCCCTTGCTCATCATCATTTTAAAACAATTTATTTTGGTGCAAA
This sequence comes from Diabrotica undecimpunctata, assembly GCF_040954645.1. NCBI lineage: Eukaryota > Metazoa > Arthropoda > Insecta > Coleoptera > Chrysomelidae > Diabrotica > Diabrotica undecimpunctata. Next base: position 62,133,399 of record NC_092812.1, on the reverse strand, counting down.
GTCGTAATTAAATAAAATAGCGAGAATTGATTTTCTAAAATATAATTGTGAAAATTACCGAGGAATAGCTGTAACCGGATCTATGAGTCGAATATATGGAAAGGTGTTAAAGAACCGAATCGAGAGAGAATACTTAGATTATGAAGCAGAAGAACAAGCAGGATTTCGTACGGGTCGATCCACTATTGACCACATTTTCTCCTTAACCCAGATAATAGAAAAAAGATGGCAAGGAATCAAGAGATTCATATGTTGTTCGTCGACCTACGGAAAGCCTACGACAGCGTTCCACTGAAGAAGCTGTGGCAATCAATGGAAAGCACGAATATTAATATAGAATTAATAAAAGCCGTCAAAGTGCTATACAACCAACCAATAACAAAGATAAAAGCAGGGACACAAATAACAACAGGATTTATAACATCAAAAGGATTAAAGCAAGGATGTTGCTTGTCTCCCACTTTATTTAAAATATACCTCGAAAGTGCTTTAAAAAGATGGAAACAAAAATGCAGGAAAATGGGGATACCGCTCACCAATACTATGGTATATACGCTTAACTTTGCAGACGATCAAGTAATAATGGCTCAAGATTATGACGATTTAAACTATATGGCAAGAAAATTAATTGAAGAGTATGATATATTTGGTCTAGAAGTAAATAAAAAGAAAACCGAATACCTGTGCATTGGAGCAGAACAAAAAGATCTCATATTAGACGATAACACTACGATAAAGCACTGCTGTGACTACAAATACCTAGGTATCACTATTTCGCAAGATGGAACATGAGACAAAGCCATAAGAGAGAGAAATACATCAGGGAGAAAAGCCACCACAATGTTAAACACCATTTTATGGGACCAATCTATCAGCAAAGAAAATAAAAAGAGGATATATGAGACTATAGTAAAAAGTATCACTTTATACAGCTGTGAGGTATGGCCACTGAAAGAAAGAACACTGTCAACGCTGAAAGCGACGGAAATGGATTTTTGGAGAAGAGCCGCAGGAAGATCTAGAAGAGAAAAGATTACCAACGAACGCATTAGAGAAATAATGGGAATCAAACGAACAATCACAGATGACCTTACAACAAAACAACTTATCTGGTTCGGACACATACAAAGAATGGATGAACAACGAATGCCAAAAGAAATACTAAAGTGGCAACCAGAAGGAAAGAGAAAATGAGGTAGACCGAGAAAAAGTTGGAGCGAAGGAATAAATAAAGAACTGAGAGAGAGGGTCATAGAAGAAGATCTATGGAACAACCGGTCTAAGTGGCGATTGGAAGTCGGAAAACGGCGGAGAACGTTATAAACCGACAAGTAGTAGTAGTACAGCTGGTTAAAAATGTTTTAACAAATACAATATGTTTCACTTAGAACCTTCATAATTCGTGTATAAAAACTTTATAATATAGTGAAACATCCCACTAAATTTCATTAAAATCGATTTAGTAGATTTTGTATAATAATTTTTCAATCTAATTTTTTTTTAAATTTTTTAAAATCTTGCACAAGAAAAACTGGACGATATAAAGTTTAGCCGATTTTTTAGCCTGTAAAAAAGTACTTTACCTATCTAACGCACTTTATGGAATTTAAATCGGATTATTTGGGCGGCATCAGGAATGTTTTAAATGTATAAACAATTTTTTTTATATCAACAAATAGAATATCTCAGTAACTATTAGCTTAAACTAAATTCACAAAACGGCGTTGGAAAAGACTTGGCAACATACTTCTTTTAAACGAAAAAAAGTGAAATTACGAGCAGTGGTTCCTGAGATACAACTGTTTAAATTATTACCTTTTTCTTTCGGAGGTCTTTCTTGATGAAAATGTTTACGTAAAATGTTTAATTAAACAATAAAAACCAACGGTATTGCACGTGAAACATACCAAAAAAATTATGTTGAAGAAAATTGAATTTCAAAGTTCAAAATCGGTATACGTAAAAAAAATATATTTTCTTGACTTCCAATGAAGCGATTTTCTTTATTCTCCGATGAAGTTTGAATAAAGAAGCCTAAAAAACGCATCACCAAATCCCAAAGATGCTTTGGTTTTGTTATAAATAAATTTATTTATTTATATGCCAGTCGACAGGCGAAAGGCCAAAATGCTACTTAATCTCTAAAAGTTATACGAACGAGCTGAATTTTGTTGATAATGTTAAATTTTGGGACCTCAAAAAATATGCAAAAAAGTTTTCTACTCCTACACCTAGGCTTCCCCCTAAAAACAACTCCCTCCCCTCGTAGGAGAGAAAAACGGAAAAAATCGATTCACCAAGAAACAATACGTTGTAAAAAAAATATTTTAAATAAAAAATGTAGCTTAGCCAATTTTAAACAAAATTGTTTAAAGGCACTTTGTCAGTTACACGCACGAAATCAATGTTAAATTAAAATTTCCATCAATTCGACGGTAAAATCTTTTGATCAGAGTGTCCTATCGGGAAAAGTTTTTTTTTTTTTTAATGGAATAGACATTAGTCATTCAGCCAGTTGCAATAGATTCTCCAATCAGACAAATACACAACTCTATCCCTAATAGAAAACTAACGGATAATTAATAGAAGAATATACGACAAGGAAACTTACAGGGTCACTTGCTTCTCGTCTAGGGGTCCATCAAGACATTCTTAGTAGACAAACAAAACTGGACCACGGATAAGGTGTTATAACATTTAGGGTAAACAAAGGAAACAAATCTAAATTTCCACACGATCATGAAAAATTCCATTCTCGCTTACAAATTCTATAGAACTGTGCATGTATCTGACAAGAAATCTATAATGATATTATATATTTGTTGTGAGCTTGTAGCCAGTAGCGACTGGATATTGAATGGTGCATACATATTAAATTCAATTAATTTTTTGTAGAGAGAGTTTGAATGCTGTTGAAACTTAGGACATCCAAAAAAAATGTGATCAAGATCACCTAGTTTTCCGCAATGTTTACAATTATCATCTTCAATCACATTTATTTTTTATAAATGACTTGGATAACACGCATGTCCAAAGCGTAGTCTATTTATGGTAGTTATATATTTACGTGGAGATTTAAAATTCTTAAACCAAGTAGTTTGTGGAATAACTGGTTGTAAAGTGGTGTATCTTGTTGGGTTTGTAAAGCAGTAAAGATTCCATTGATCTTTCCATGTCGATAGCTGATTTTTTTTAAAAATCGTAATGGCATCTGATACATATAAAGAATATGACAATAAAGTGCCTGATATTATACTGGTTTTAGCTAAGTAATCTACATATTCATTATCTTTGAGTCCAATATGTGCCTTAACTCAAATAAATTTTATATTAAAGCCAGAGTCTGCTAAGTGCTTTAATTGATCCTTTATTAAAAAAATATAAGGATTACTAAATGTTTTGGGCAAACAAGTATTTTTTATGTTCTGTAAAACTGAAAGACAATCTGAAAGAATTAACGATTTTTTAATATAAGAGTTTTTAACATATTTTAAAGCTTCGAGTATGGCCAATGATTCAGCCGAGAAAATTGAAAACTCATTGGAAAGTTTGTACTTAAATTCAGAACCTCCTAATGGTAGAAAATGGGCCAGTCCGTTCTATTGATTTAGATGCGTCCGTGTATATAACTGTGGCATCACTATAACAGTTCAAAACAGATCTCAGAATGTTGTTGCTCAATTTGATGTTGTCACTATATGTGGGTATTATAACTTCAGTTTTATGGAGGAAAGCAAAGAAGTCTAAATTTTTGTCCACTTTGGCCAAATTCTTTGAAAAAATAGAATTGTTCTGTAAAGCAGTGCACAAAAGTGGAGATGGCTTTTTAATCCAATATTTGTGAGTTACGTCTGATTCGTTAAGTTGACATATACTGGAAAATAATTTGGGATTTGTTGAGTGGGCTTCGAGTACCCATTTTTCGCTTAATAAATTTCTTCTAATTTCAAGAGAAGGTTCATAAGCTTCAACATGTAGTGGTTCTATAGGGGTAGATCTCATAGCACCTAAACAGACCCTTAAGGCAGAATTTTGAAAAATGTCAATTTTTCTTAGAAGATTTCTAGACGCGGAACCATAAAGAGTAGAACCATAATCTATAATGGATCGTATATAAGCTCTTTAAAACAATAAGGATGTTTCAACATCGCAACCCCACCACACTCTAGTTGTCATTCTAAGAAAATTACTACCTTTGTTGCATCTATCCAGCATATATTGTATGTGTTGTTTCCAAGTCAATTTTTTACCCAGTATAAGGCCCAGGTATTTGACATGGTTTTTAAATGTAAAAGATTGATTATCAAGAAGTATATTTTGATTTAGAGAAAGGTTGTGTCTTGTAAAGACAGATACAGCTGATTTGGCAATTGATAAATTTAAGCCGTTCTCTAAGTACCATGGGAAAAGAGAACTCCATACTCTGCTTAGGTTTTGCATACCGTTTTCAAATTTCTTACTTTCTGTATAGACACAAAAGTCATCTGCATATTGTATTATTAAAATGAAATGTTCTTTATTTACATATTATGTATGTCAGAGGTGTACATATTAAATAAAATTGGCGATAATACCGAACCTTGTGGTATGCCGTGATCGGGAAAAGTTAAAAAACGTTATAAAGCTGAAGACTGCGCTTTTTTAAGCGCAGTTGCACTTTTCCTTAATTAAAGGCCGTTTCTGTACAAGTGTTAAATAAATAGACATTGCATTGCGCGAAATAGACTAGCTATTATTTATGTCACTGACTGTTGGGCAGTCAAAAAAAAGAAGACCAACAACAAATGCACGTGACGAAAATGAAAATGCTTAGATGGATAAATGTAATGCCAAAAACTATAAAATCACGAATGAATATTATATTATGGAAAGTCTAGGAGTGGCACCAGTTGTTGACAAAATGAGAGAATATAGGTTAAGATAGCTCTTTTTTTCTTAAAGTTGCTATACGTAATTTTAAACGTAGTCAGCTCCTCTGAATATATGCATTCTTCTTCTAGCATCATAACCCTGGATGGGTCTTTGCCCGTCTGGCTATGTTCTTCCATTCAGACTTGTCTTTTGTATTGTATATCATTGAGTGTACTTAGATATAGGAGACCTACAGTTATCGTTGATTACGAACGACTAAGTGTAAGAGAGCTGTACAACTTTATGGCCTGTCGTGGCCTTCGAAGCGGTGACCTAGGTAATACTTACTGGTTTCGTAATGAAAAGATGGTTAGAGCATATTAATATTCAAAATGATAATCATCCAATACAAACAATTACTGAGAGATAAGAATTGCTGAAGAAGAATAATAGAAATCAGTGCTGCGTTATAACTTCCTGGAAGAAACAGGTGCGGAAACCAAAGAAGTCTTGATGGGAGACGCTTAAGCAGGACATCTTTGTGAAGAGGATAAATACTGATATAAGCCAAGACAGAAATTTATGAAGAAATGTAATTAAAGAAGCTGACCCGGCATAGAAGTAAAGGCAAAGATGATGATAATGATGATGACGACATTTTTTTGACGACGAAAAAAGTAAAAGTATTTTAAATGTATTTTATCTGAAATTAAAATTTGATTAACTCACAATAATGTCGGTAATTTGACATGAACTTTCATGCCTATACTAAAAGCAAATACATTTGAAATATAATTAAATGAATAATATGAATACAATACTGAATAAATATCTGTTTTATTTATAATTATAAATATAAGTTACTTTCTGTTACACGTATCAACGAATTTGTAGATAAACATCGTTTTGCTGATATTTTTCATGCTTTATGCTTGATTTTTATACACTTTTACTAGAAAAGTGTATATTTATTATTTAAATAAGTCGTATAAATAGCACAGCATGAAATATGGACACGAAAGATTTTAAATTATTTACAATTAGTAATTTCATGAACTGTTATTCATGATATGGTAAGAAGGTTTCAGTTGTATAATTCTGCTTCTATAGTATTTTGAGTGGTACAATTTACCATAATGTGCACAAGTCAATAAATAGAAAATAGATTGCTAGGTATGGCATACATTAAGTAATCATAGGATGTTTAAAAATATAAATCAAGAAATTCTAGCAAGAACAAAATGTTAAAAATAAAAAAAATTCAAATAAGTAAACTAAAAATGAAGAGATAAACAAGAATTAACAGAAAAGGTAATATCTATGTGATCATGGACCTTATAGTTAAAAAAGAAAAGTTAAATAAAAGAAAAATAAAAAGTTAAAGGAAATGCGGAAACTACTATAATTATGGTTGACTATTAATTGATGGATATGTATGAACTTACCACTTTATACCCCCCATAAAATTATTAGACCTTAACTTATTAATTAACTTTCAAATCGCACAAACATTCTCTCACCCTACTTGTATGTAGAGCTTACAAACTTTATTTCAGAGTTAAAGTAGGACATCAAGTATGGACCCCTCATATATTGTGTAATACTTGAGTAACATTATTAACAGCTTGGTTAAAAGCTGCAAAACGTCGATGTGCCTCGCAGTACTAATGATATGGAGAGAACTAACAGCCCCTGTAGATTGTTACTTTAGTTTCACGAAGATCCAGAGCATAGGACCGAAGTCCAAGAATACTGTGCAGTATCCATATATACTATTAGCTATTCCGTCCTATCGAATATAGCAAAAATCTTTTTATCCCAAAACCACCAAAGACTTTGTGGACGAAAAAGAACTTGAAAGTTTCAAGGTTCCATCTGGTGATATACAATTGGAAGAGGAAATAGACAACGATCCACTACTTCAAGAATGAAAATGTTTCTCAAAACCCCATCTAATTTCACAGGCTGAATTTAATGATTTAATACAGAGTTGTGTCCAATTTTCTTCGCAATGTCAAAGCTGACAATTACAAAGATCTTACCACTGAATTACATACTGCCTACAGAGAAATAGGATACAGCAGGTGTCTAAAAATTCAGCTCCTGATGCTCATCTATTAGGTGCTTAATTGATGAACATGAAGAACGGTTCTACCAAGACGTTATAGACATGGAAAAGCGTTAACAAGGTAAATTAAGTTCTAGTCTGCTGGACAGTAATCTGTGATGCTTCAAGAAATAAGTATAGCCATAAAACATCTGCCACAATATTTTAAGGCAAGCGCACTGTGAAGAACATACTTAAATTGACATTTTCCCCTACAATGCACAATTATGCGTAGCAAATGAAGTGTGGGTGATAGAAAAAATTTCAAGTTTATTTTCGGCTTTCTGATGATATTGTACAAAATAAAAACCATGTTCTATCCATCTCACAAAAAAAAGTTAATTTTTGTTGAGCAGTGTTATCAAACCTCAGCGGATTGCAAGCATTTTATTGTTTTTACCTTCCAAAGGGTGCAGGTAGGCCAGTTATCTGTTTGCAAATCTCTCCGGGTCTATTTTTGAATCCCTAGTTTTATTGTGGTGAGGAGTTTGTAATATCTACGAGTGCATTTATGCTAATTGGTGATGAGTTGACGTGTATCCAATTGATATCTAGGAACTATTCAAAAGAAAAAGTACAAAGACGGAAAAGATAAACAGAACACAGTGATGAGTTCTAAACGATAATATTCAGAACGAATTAGGTACGACGGAAACCAAAAACTAATACATGCATACATACTAATCTACAGTGGAGTAGCAAAAGAAAACAGGACCAAAGAAGGTGTAGCCTTACTAATACACCAAAGGTACCAAAATCAAATCAAAGAGTGTCAATATATATCAGAAGGGATTGTAACAGCAAAGATAAGAATAGGATAAGATCATCGGGGTATACGGCCCAGAAAATAACAAGCCTTAAACAACAAGAGAAATGTTTTATGACCAATTACAACAAGTAGTAGATCAAGTCAGAGGGAAGATCATCATATTGGGAGCTTTTAACGCTCCAATAGGCAATCGAGTAATACCCGGAATTAAGCAAAAACATAACACATTTTTTGACCACAAAGACCAACACAAATATACATTTATTAACACCCTTGGACAAAGATCTATAGATAGATTATGTTATAACCAACAGAGATATACATCCATCGAAAATAATGGACGTAAGATACTTCAAGTCAGCAGATGTAGGTAGCGACCATAGCTTAGTATTACGTAAAATTAGAATCATCCTGAAATACTTCTCATCCACGAGAGCGGTGCCAAGACAAACAAAAAGTAAAGTCTAAAGACTAAATACGGAAACCACGGAATACTTATACAGAAAAAGAATATCAGAGAAGATCGCTGGGAATAAAATATTAGAAAACATCGAGGAAAGCTGGGAAAAACTCAAAAATAATATAATTAAAGCAGCAACAAAATCACTTGGAGAGAGGAAAGTAACGAACACTAACATATCAAAAAATAAAACCATGGTTTAGAGATGAAGTGAAGACAAAATGTGAAGAAAAGAAGAAATCCTTTTTATAATACAGAACACAATAAACACAATAGACATATCACCATTAGAAACGAATAAGAAATGAAAAGAATACTTTAGTTAAGAGAAATAAAAAGGGAACTCTAGCAGAGATTCTCAAAACAGATGGAACACGACTTCTACGGAATACAAAAAGAAATATGAAGAATGATCAAACGACAAAGAAAAGAGATGAACGAACCAATAAAAACGACACATTCAGAAGGAAACATGGGTAGACTACTTTCGATCCCTATTTGCTAAAGGTGAAGATAATGAACCACCAACACCAGAACTGTCGACAAACAAAGTAATAAATTTTGAGGAGGAAGAGGTAAAGTTAGCAATAAGGAAATAAAAAAATAGAAAATCACCAGAAGAGGACAGAATACCAAACGAACTCCTAAAGTACGGAGGACCAGATCTGACAAAACAACTATTAAAACTAATCCAAAAAATAATAGAACAAAACAGAATTCCTCAAGAATGGAGATCAAGCATCCTAATACCTCTCTTCAAAAAAGGAAACAATTCGGCCCGGAAAATTACAGAGGAATTAGTGTATTAAACACAACACCAAAATAAACATCCACAATGATAAAAAATAAACTGAACGAAATTATAACACTAACAGAAGAACAACAAGGTTTTAGGTCGGGAAGAGCATGCACCGATGCTATATTTATAATTAGGCAAGTGCAAGAGAATTCATTGGAATACAACAAACCGGCATATCTATGTTTCGTCGTCCTTAAGAAGGCATATAACCGGGTTAAATAAAAGGACGTTATCCACTTATTGTACGCAAGAGATATACCTCTAGGAATAAACAAAACGATCAAAAATATCTACCAAAACAACACAATAAAAATAAAAGTAGAAGAAAAAGTAACCTATTGAAGCTGGCAATTGGTTAAGATAGGGAGATTCCCTGAGTCCTCTATTGTTCAAGCTAATTATGGATGAAATAAAAAAAAAGTAAGAACTAAAAAAAGATACCAAATGGGAGAAAAACAACCTAAAATAATCTGCTATGCAGACGACGCAATACTACTCTCTCAAAGTAAAGATGATTTACAACGTATGCTGCACCAAGAGAATCAGCCAGAAAATTTAACGTTAAATTCTACAAAAAAGACAAAATGCATGGTTATAACAGCAAATTTACTAAGATGTAAATTGGAGTGGAAGGTCATATAATAGAACAACTGATGGAGTTTAAATATCTAGGCATCACATTATCTAGTTACGAAAAGCTCGAAACTGAAGTGAAAGATCAAGTGAATAGAGCAAACAGAGCTGCAGGCTGCCTAAGTGAAACAATATGGAGAAATAAAAATATCGGGAAATAAAAGTGAGGCAGAATTTACAAAACAGTCATCAGACTAATAATGACATACGCGGCAGCAACACGACCTGACACAGATAGGACACAAGGGATGTTAGAAACAGCAGAGATGAAAACACTTAGAAAAATTGATGGTAAGACACTATGGGACAGAGCTAGACGTACAGATATACGAAGTAGATGCAAGGTGGAGAACATCAAGAACTCGGTAAGGAATAGAAGAGTAGATTGGAACGATCATATAAGCCGAATGAAAACAAGTAGAGTAGTAAAGACGGCAAGAGACTGTTCCCCAATAGGAAGACGATCAGTAGGAATACCACGAAAACGATGGAACGACAACTTACTGGAGACACATTAAAAAACAGACAGAGTCATGTCTACATAAAAAAAGAAGAAAGAAACCAAAAAAATAAAGGCAAACCAAAACAGTATTTACATAAAATCGATAAAACCCAGAAACATAAAATATGAGTAAAGAAATTAGCAGAATATTAGGAGATACACGATAGGAGAAAGCTGAAGATTTAAATAAAAATAGGTAAAATGGTATGATAGGTAAAATCCATAGTAAGAAAAAGATCTTCATACTCTTCTCTATAAGCATATACGCCTGTTCATTCTTAGATTTATTCTTTAGTTTCGAAAATGCTGGTCCTCCCGTTGGTCGCCTTCCATATTTTGATTTCCTCTGTTGATTGCTGCTAGTTCCATTCAATTTTTTCGTTCTTAATCTACTTGTTTATGTGCCTTTTATCTTTATTCAGACCCATGTTAATCATTTGTTATTCTACGAATTATTTTCATTTTCGCTATTTCCAATAATCTTTGCAATAGCAGTGTATGCCATTGCTGATCTAACCTCCTCATTATATATTCTAGTTTTTATTTCTGGTGTTAAGAACTGATTTCTTCAAATAGAGTCTCCCAGACCTCAATGTTACTTTTATCCTTCTATATTATTGGTAACTAAATAATTTAATTCCTAAATAGTCTATTTTGAGTTTCTTTGTTTCCATTCGATATTCCTTTTTGGTTTTACCTTTCTTTACAACTGCATCCATGATCAAATTAAATAAAAGAGGATACAGGGAGTCCCCGTGCTTTATGTCTGTTTCATATTCAACTGGTTCCATCATTTCGGCTTAATAAATGTATTTGATCGTGTATTTTTACTTGGTTAAGATTAACGTCTATAGAAAAAAATTTACTTCAAATCCTTTATAAAACGTATATAATAAAATACCCAAACGGGCTATCATCATCATTATCATCCAGACTCAAGAGTCCACTGCTGAACATAGGCCTCTTCCTCATGTTTCCAACCCCGTCTATCTTGCGCCGCTCTCACCCAGTTTTTATTGAGTCTTCTTAAATCGTCAGTCCATCTTGTAGGTGGTCTACCGACGCTTCTCTTGTCTTCCCTTGGCCTCCATTCCAATAACCTCTTTTCCATCGCCCATCTGTCATTCTGGGATATATCACAATTACATTACAGAACGTTTTCGGAATGTAAATCCATAATCAGTGTAACGAAGAATACATGCTCTGAGCCACTAAAGTATATGGGTGAAAACCCGTTAAATGTTATTAATTTATAGATATGTTACATTATATATTATTGCAAATTAGGATGTTCAAGTTACCGTTGGAATTGGTAACATTACAACGTATGGCTCTACATAGGTTACATGGTCCTCAGACAAAGTGTCTTCGAGGACCTGTTGATAACAACTATGATAAAAATGACCTGTCATTTTTATGTGTGTGTGTGTGTTAGGGATATTAGAGATCAGAAGATGGCAACACATTGCCAGAAACCGAACAAAGATGATGATGATGATATTTTGAAACAAATATTATTTCTAAACAAAATTTAAAACCCACAGTATGGTGGAGATATGTAGACGATGTATTCTCAATATGGCCTCATGGAGTAGGTTTGTTAGACACATTCCTGAATGATATAAACGATAAAGAAGAGACAATAGCATTAACCATGCAAAAGAAATATAATAACACACTACCTTTCCTGGATGTTTTAACTCCAAAGAAGGATACTGGATCTGAAACTGAGGTGTATAGAAAACCAACACAATCCAATAGATATCTAAGTTACAAACCAAACCACCACATTAATATTAAAAAGGGAATCATTAACTCCTCATACGATAGAGCCAAAATGACATGTTCTAACGAAAATTCATTCTTAGATGACAAACATTTGTTAACATCTGTTTTATTAAAAAATTATTATCCTTTGTAGATTATAAATAAGGAATTTTTGAGAATAGATTGAATGGAACAGAACAACTTAGAAGGGGATCCTACAATACTCACAAAGAATAATACGAGGAAAATAACAAGGCCATACATAAAAGGATTATCGAAAAAACTTAAAACGATAGGAAATAAATTCAACATTTCCACAACATTCAAAACAACACGTTGAGATCTATTTTATCTAAAACTTTATAAAATACCTTGTAAATGCTCATTTACAAGGTATTCATTTGATCATTTTTATTTAGGTGAAACATCAAGGCCATTAAATGTTAGAATAAGTGAACATCAATCTTATGTTAAACATAGAAAATTTGATAGATCTCAAATATGTAAAGATGTATTTGAAAGAGAACATAGGGTTCAATGGAAAGATTCAAACATTATTCAAAAAAAAACAGATGGTAAAATGAGAAAAATCAAAAAGCGGCACTAATTATGCTAAATGAGACCAATTGCGTCGCAAATTCCTCAGCACAGTTCTGATTACCCATATTAGAGGAGGGAATCAATAAAAACAAAATACCACTATTAGTAAGTCAGTAACATATCAAGGATACATCATTTATCTTTTTAAGTAACATACATATAAAATCAGAGTTTGGTGTTTATTGAGAGTAAACAAAATATTTGATTGAAAGGATAACAACACTAAAGTGGAACTGGGCAGGTCATGTAGCAAGATCAGTTGATGACCGGTGGACAAAATGAATTTTGGAACGGAGACCCCGAATACAAGCTAACAGAAATAGAGGTCGACCCCCAACGAGATGGACAGATGCCATAAAAGAGTGACTACAAATTGGATTCAAAAGGCGCAAAATCGGACTAAGTGGAAAAGCATGCGAGAGGCCTATGTTCAGCAGTGGACGTTAGAGGCGCATAAAAATATTAAACAAAATATAAGACCAAATTGGCAAAAATCTTGGGATGGTATCATGAGGTTTTCCCTTGTTTTTCCTCATGATTTACTATGGTATCACTAACGGGAGAATTTTACTGATATTGTTACATATAGTTGTCTTTTTAAAGACGGATCACATGTTATGATATTTTATGATGGGAATTCTCAAGTTAATGTTGATTTCATGTAATCGAATGAACTATCTTACAATCAAGTCGTCCCAGGAACGTAACTAAACAATATTGGCAATAACATTTTAAAGTCGTCTACTTTAAAATGTATAAACTGTGTCTGAATAATTGTCAATGTGAATGAGTCAGATAAAATTAAATTAATAGAAGAATTTTTCATTAAGTAACAAAAAACAAAATTTGCTTAATTTATTAATGTTTGCATTTTGAGAACGATTTCCGAAGTGGAAATCGAAACGCCAAAAATAAACTTATATTGTGGCTTATTCCCAACGAAAATAGCGAAAATAGTAATTGCTATATTTTTTTGGGAACAATTTTTCCAAAACGTCAGATTTTAAGGTAAAATATAATTGTCATTACAACCAATTGTTGTTCAATCCCATATAAACATAGTATTTAACTTAGACTAGACACATAAAAACAGACAAAGCATGAAAGTTTGGAGAAATTCATATGTGCATCGACTGCTGGTTGTAAACTAATTTAGCGACCTTGAAAATCTATTTTGACCATACTCCACAACTTAAGTCATTTTGATATTTCCAAGTAAACCGGTATTTCAAGAACAAAGCCAGATATTTATGATCCCTTATAAACCCTTCGTGTGTAGTAGTCGTTTTTCCACATTCCAACAAAACAAAACACCCACCATTGGCCAATACATTTAGTATTATTTATTTTTATATATCATATGACAAATAGAAGTGACTAATCGCTTAAAGGCCTTGGAAGGAACGTACCATCAACACCTGTGCAAATCGTTAGTAATTATGCTATTTCATTCATTTCCATGCAGACACCCACTCATTTTCGGTGACATTGAGTAATGATATTCAGTGACCAAAAAGGGACTTTTGGCTCTTCTAAAACATCGCCAAGTACTGCTGACTGTAATATATTCTTCTAGCAAATTTTAACAGACGTAACTCTCTCAGAGCATGAAAACTACTAGAGGACGATAAACCATTTATATATAGGGTACTACTCGTTTAAGAATATTATTTATTACGACATTTACTAAGATACTAAAGAATTTGGAGAATTCATTTATATTTTCTTGCTATTCAGAATATTTCACTAAGGTTTTGCCACACCTTCAACTATATACTGATTGGAATGCTTGGAATGAGGTAAGAACGTCTGCTATGTCTTAAATGTTTATGCATAAAGCTAGATATAATATGTTCTCAAATTTAGTATATATTCAATCCAAATATTTAGCAGAATCTACATGGGATCTCAATCCCCACTCAGCCAAAGTAAATAGAAAATAGAAGAAACTCAAAACTTAAGAGAAATCTTGACATATTAGTAAAATGGTACTAATGGTATAATACCTCGATTATGTAGTATTAGAGTATAGGCCTGCCTATCTTAAAGTGATTTTAATGCTAGAAAAACGGTAACTTTGTTAAAGACATCTGCAGAATATAAAGTTAAGCCACCGTGGCGTACATTAAAAGGAATACGGTATAACAACAAAAACAGTTAATAAAGTTTGTAACATAATTATCAGTTTCTAACTTACCTCGTTCCCAACGATAGCTTATCAATAATCCATATTATAGCAACTTTTCATAGAAAACAAACAGTTCACGGGTATTTTGTTTAATTAACCCGAAGAATACATCCGAATAAATAAACTATATACAACACAGATCGACAAACTACAGTCGCGCTCCCACCTGACAGGTAAGTAAGATAAGTTGGTGCTTCAACGCCCAGCACATGCGTATAACGAGCTACCTGGATGGGTACTGGGTACTATCTGTGACTCTCACCTTCATAATTACCTGAACATTGTATACCTCCTAGTTCATTTTTAGTGTATTAATGTTCTAGTGATTTATTATATGTTACTTACCTATATTTCCAATCCCGATCTTAAAATGGTTGTTTTTAAATTAGAAAGCCTTAGGATAAACTACTTATAAACGAAAATTAAAAAAAAAAATCTACAGTACCTGGAGAACGTGTCACGGCGAAATATTTCTAAAGGAACTTATCGTTTTTTGATCAACGGGGATTCTGTCTGTTTCGTTTAATACCTGTCTTTTTATATTTTTTAATATATAATAGATGTAGTATAATATGTTCGTTTGAAATATTATTGTAATATTTAAACAATGTATATTCCCTCCTATTTAAACTATGTTTCATAAGTCTACAGAATACTGTTACAAAGAAAGACAGAATATTGATAAAATCGCAAAGGAATAACGATTTATGTAGTGGTCAATCTTACATATAAAACAAGAGAAAAATTTATAGATTACGTTATTGATTTTTCTTTATTTTCTACATTATTGGTGTTTTTTTTTTTCATCATAGTTTCACTGATGATTAAATTTATATATTTTTTCCTTTTAAATAAAAGTTAGATAAGAACTTTTTTCAATTGTGATTTTAAGTGGAATGAACATCATCTGCATCTTATTAATATTTTTAGTTGTACTTTTAACATAATTTCCTAGCAACTATTTACTTTGACTTTATTTTACATCTTATATCTATATATATATATATATATATATATATATATATATATATATATATATATATAATATATATATATATATATTTTACATCTATATATATATATATATATATATATATATATATATAAGAAAAAAGAAGTACTTGTGACTCGTTTGGAACAAATATATAACTGTTTTGGATGGGTTGGAGTCAATAATAGGGCTATTGGTTAACTATTTTTTTTATTCTCGAGCTTTCAATTGTGTTTACAATTATTATCAAGAGCTAAAAAAGACAAAATACTTACAAGGTTGAACTAAAAAGAAAAAACAATTTTTGTTAACTTACCAAATAAAAATTAGTTTGGTAAGTAAAAATCACTGATTACATCTTCAAAATATTTAATACAAAAATGTTTTTATCTAATAAATGTTTCTCCGAATATTTTTATAATTTTGAAAACATTTTTTTAATATAAAAATAATTGAATTTATAAATGAGTTCAAATAGCAACCAATTACAATAGCCTCAATGTCATAAATGCCAACATAAAATTTTTATTTTTGACAATTATATTGCCAAAAGTAAAATTTCGTTTAAACATTCTTTTTTGTTTAGTAACAAAAAGAAGAAGATTTATTCACCGTTGACAGATGTCTGAAAGAATGTGACAGATATATGGAGAATTAAATATGACATTTTACAAGTTTTATATATAAATCATAAAGAAAGAATATAATTATAAATTTTGCTTAAATTTTGAATTTCAGATCTTTTGTTTAAACTCTTATCATTTTTGCTAATACAAACCATTTCCAAAAAAGTCCTTTTAAATTTATTACTTTCACTACATAAAATTTTAATGTTATCAAAATCCATAATATGGTCTTTATCGATTACATGTTCTGCCAAAGCACAAGATGGTTTTTTAATTCTGCAATCACTTTTGTGAGAAATAATGCGATTTGAAAGATTTCTTCCGGTCTCACCAACATATTCAGCCTCACACTGAGTACAACTAATGCTGTATACTAAATTCGTTTTTTCAAATTTGTCTATAGGATATTTAGTTTTAGAATATAAAGATGAAATAGTTTTGATGTTCTTTGTTGCTATTTTTATATTGTCAATAACCTTTAGTGTTTGTATTAATTTAGGTGTTAATGATGGTATAAAAGGTAGTGAATGATAATAGATGTTCTGATTGTTAGATACAATGTTTTGAGATTGAGCAAAAAATGGTGTTAAATTATTTATATTACCAATATTAGAAAAAAGCATCCTATGTAGCATATCTGGAGGATAAGAGTTATTAAAATTGAAGATAAAGATAAAGATCTTCAGTTATTAAAAAATATTCTAATTGAAAACTCTTATCCTCCAGATATGCTACATAGGATGCTTTTTTCTAATATTGGTAATATAAATAATTTAACACCATTTTTTGCTCAATCTCAAAACATTGTATCTAACAATCAGAACATCTATTATCATTTACTACCTTTTATACCATCATTAACACCTAAATTAATACAAACACTAAAGGTTATTGACAATATAAAAATAGCAACAAAGAACATCAAAACTATTTCATCTTTATATTCTAAAACTAAATATCCTATAGACAAATTTGAAAAAACGAATTTAGTATACAGCATTAGTTGTACTCAGTGTGAGGCTGAATATGTTGGTGAGACCGGAAGAAATCTTTCAAATCGCATTATTTCTCACAAAAGTGATTGCAGAATTAAAAAACCATCTTGTGCTTTGGCAGAACATGTAATCGATAAAGACCATATTATGGATTTTGATAACATTAAAATTTTATGTAGTGAAAGTAATAAATTTAAAAGGACTTTTTTGGAAATGGTTTTTCAGAATTTTAAGCAAAATTTATAATTATATTCTTTCTTTATGATTTATATATAAAACTTGTAAAATGTCATATTTAATTCTCCATATATCTGTCACATTCTTTCAGACATCTGTCAACGGTGAATAAATCTTCTTCTTTTTGTTACTAAACAAAAAAGAATGTTTAAACGAAATTTTACTTTTGGCAATATAATTGTCAAAAATAAAAATTTTATGTTGGCATTTATGACATTGAGGCTATTTGTAATTGGTTGCTATTTGAACTTATTTATAAATTCAATTATTTTTATATTAAAAAAATGTTTTCAAAATTATAAAAATTTTCGGAGAAACATTTATTAGATAAAAACATTTTTGTATTAAATATTTTGATGTAAGCAGTGATTTTTACTTACCAAACTAATTTTTATTTGGTAAGTTGACAAAAATTGTTTTTTCTTTTTAGTTCAACCTTGTAAGTATTTTGTCTTTTTTAGCTCTTGATAATAATTGTAAACACAATTGAAAGCTCGAGAATAAAAAAAATAGTTAACCAATAGCCCTATTATTGACTCCAACCCATCCAAAACAGTTATATATATATATATATATAATTTGCTTAGAATATAAACTGCATAGAAAATGTTTACCATATGATGCCATAAATATGTTTGTTCCTATCAAACGGTTTAAATCATTGAACTTTCCAGTTTGGATTTCGTGAGAATTAATTGAGCTTGTCGTACAGAAAAGAATAGCTCATTCATGAAAAGAATATTCAAGCAGATTTTCACTAAATTTTAGTATATCATTATACCTTAAAAAATAGCCTATAACTATTTTTTAGCACCCAATGTGGCCCTGTAACTGAGATATGCCCCTCCTTATGTTTGAAGAGCTATATCTCTTAGCCCAGTGTACGGGTTTTAACTCACGATATCTGATTTTTTTTATTATAATGTCAACTTTTTGATGAAGTAATTTACAAACCCGCAAGAGATAAGTTTTATTCTATAGGTCAAGAAGAATGAAAAGAAAACTTACAACATTTTATGATTTTTAATTAATTGTCAAAATTTAACAAAACAAAACGTGGAAGCTAGTATTTTAAAGTATTTTTAGATACCTTTTAAACGAGCATTAGGAAATTAAAATCCATTTAGTAGATTCGAAGATACAGCTGTTTAAAAATAGTCAGTTTTTCGAAAGTCGCATTTTATCATATTTAAACTAATACTTTTTCCTGACAATCTCAAATTGCATCAAAATTTACATGAAGGTAATTTTATTATGTATACAATATTGTCTGTCTACTTGAATTATGGCAATGAATTATGGAATATTGAATTTGGCCCGGATATTTAACTATTTTTTTTGACCGCCTAAAAATTGAGCTTTTTGCTTTATAAGTAAGCCAACACATGCGGTCGTTAATGATTTCTTTCATCTGTTTCATTATTCTGCCATATTAAAGCTTAACGAATTATTAAAACTTAAATTTTAAGGGATTAAGGAAGCCTTTAGGTGGTTGAGAACTAAAGTTACGGCAGTTTTAATTTTAACTTTAATCTCAAGTAAATACGAGAACTCTAAGTTTGCTTAAATTGTAAGTTTTTAAAAATGTAAAGGGCCTTACCTTTACATTTCAACGGAATCAACGGAAGACAAACTGAAAGAATGGGAAAACTATATTAAAATTCTTTTTCACGACATACGAGAAGAACCAAGATTGGAAAATAACAACGAAGGGCCAACAATTCTGAAATCTGAAATCATAAATGCAATTAATCATCTTAAAACAAATAAAAGCCCAGGTAAAGACGGAATATACCCAGAAACGTTAAAATTAATCAGCGAAGAAAATATCGAAATATTTGTCCTTTTATTCAATCGCATTTATCATACAGGTAAAATACCCCAAGATTGGCTGGAGTCAATATTCATCCCACTACCAAAAAAGCCAAACCCACAACACTGCAATGAGTTCCGTCTGATAAGCCTTATGAGTCATGCAGTAAAAGTCCTACTAAAAATCGTACATAATCGTATCTATAGAAAGGGCGAAACAATCATCGGAGACGATCAGTTTGGATTCAGAGCCGGCATGGGAACGAGAGAAGCTCTGTTCAGTTTACTAGTTCTCGCCCAAAAATGCTACGACCAACAGAAAGATATATTTATATGCTTTATAGACTTCGAAAATGCATTTGATAGAGTAAGACCCGACCTACTATTAGAACGTTTGCAAGAATTCGGTTTAGATGGAAAAGACATCAAATTCTTAAAAAACTTGTACTGGAACCAAAACGCCAGAGTTAGGATCGAAGGTTCTACATCCGCAGAAGTAGAAATTAGGAGGGGAGTTAGACAAGGATGTGTTCTGTCGCCTCTGCTGTTTAATCTTTACTCCGAGTTTCTATTTAAAGAAGCATTGGAGGATTCCAAGGATGGAGTCAAGGTGAATGGCGTAAATATCAACAGTATCAGATACGCCGATGATACAGTGTTAATTGCGGATTCCGACGTAGGTCTACAACGACTCATCGACAAGACCAACTCGACCTGTGAGCAATTTGGTATGAAAATAAACATTAAAAAAACCAAAGTGATGTCAATCCGAAAAAACCAAAACGTACCTCAACCTTGCACAATAAATGAGCACATTTTAGAACAGGTCAATAGATTTAAGTACCTGGGATGTTGGATCGATAGCAGCCTAAATCCTGATCTAGAAATAAGATCGAGAATAGAACAGGCCAGAAAATCTTTCGAAAAAATAAAAAGACTGCTTTGTGATTCTCGAATAAAACTCGAAATTCGACTACGTTTATCAAAATCCTACGTCTGGTCGACTCTTCTATATGCAGTTGAAACGTGGACCCTAAAAACATTAACCGTAAATAAATTGGAGACCTTTGAAATGTGGATCTACCGGAGAATGGTCAAAATTTCATGGACATCGCATACCTCAAACGAAGAGGTGCTGCATAGAATAGGCAAGGAAAGAGAACTTTTTAACACAGTAAAAGTTAGAAAAACATCATACCTAGGCCACATACTGAGAAATAATAAGTACCAATATGCCCAACTTATAGTGAAAGGAAAAATCGAGGGAAAGAGAGGCCTAGGAAGGAAAAGACTATCGTGGCTCAGAAACATCCGACAATGGACAGGGCTAAATTTTGAACAGCTAATAAGAACAGCTGAAGATAGAGAAGATTTTAAAATTGTAGTAGCCAACCTCCATTGAGGAGAGGGCACTTTAAGAAAAAGAAAGGGCCTTAGAATATTCATCGATCTTTATTATATTGAAAAAAGTTTATTCTCTGCAATTTTTGGGCAAAATGTGTTTATATCAACAGTGATACTAACTGACTAGAAATTCTCTTTTCCTTTTTTTTTCATTTAAGTACATTTTCTCTGCAGAACACTTGAAATAGTCTTTAGTAAATATTTTTGAATATTTACTAAAGACTAATATACTTGAAATAGTAAATATTTTTTAATATTTATGAAACTAATAGTACCATAAAACCCTATACGTTTTCTAAAATCTTAATTTTCGTCACTTTCTATAAAATTCTCGTGTATCATTAGTCAGATCGCGTGGCGTTATTTTTGCACACTTTTTTAATTCGCATTTTTAACGCTTTAATATCTGTAAATTTTTGGATAGAATAAATTTTGGATTTTAGATGCCCCCAGATAAAGCAATCGTTTGGAGCTAGATCTCCCGATCTCGGACGCCACTTACAGTTAGGTCTAATCAAACAATTATTAAAACTGTTTTTAAGGAATTTCTTAACCTCCCGGCTATTATGCTCAGGGCCAACCAAATTTCTTCTTCATCTGGAGTTAATTCTGGGTTAAAGGTCTCGGTAAAATCTCTTCTTGTAGCAAGTACAAAAACTTTTTGAATTGGAATTTTTTTATAGAAATGGTCCAGTAATACTGTGCCTAAATATTTCTAACCAGACACCATTTTTTGACGATATTGGGTATTGTTTTCAATAATGTTTTCAGTAAGTAATTCTCGATCGTTACTTGACGGAAATTCATTTTATCTAACAAAGAACACTGAAAACTTTGCTTTTAAAACTTACACAAAATTCAAAATTCATTATAATTATTACTACAGCTGTTTCGGCAGAGTGCCTGTCTCAAGCGATCTGTTTTTGGTATGCGTTTACAATTTATAGTCTTCAACTGAATAAGTTGAGGAGGGAGAACTGTTTGTCTCAAGTTGGTCATTCAGAATTATGTCTGCATTTTTTAATTTATTAATTTCCATAGATTCTAATGAATGATTATGGTCTAGAAGGAAAAATGCGTCTGTTTTTCTATTATTGAAAGCCTTGTTGTGTTCTGCTATCCATTTCTTAAAAATTCTGCCAGTTTGACCGATGTAAGTTTTTGGGCAGTCACCACATTTAAGTTTGTATACACCACTGTGTAAATGCTTTTTCTTTTGCCTCTTGTCGCTCTGCCGAAACAGCTGTAGTGATCATAAATTGTAATAAATTTTGTGGAAGTTTTGAAGACCAAAATTTTCAGTGTTTTATTGTTAGAATATTCTGTGTTTCTTGTCGACCAAAACCTGTAATTTTAAAAATTTGGTTCATTATTTAATGTAAATGTACATTCAACGTCAAACAAAATGTTTTTAAAAAATTGTCTGTTTGTATTACCCCCTTTATAATTTCATAACAAAATTATTCTGCTTGTCTCTCAGTATCTTCTTCTCCTTATTACGGTAAATAAAGAACTGACAGTGCGTGCACTACCTATTGCCTAAATAAAAAATCCTTATTAGTGGTACTTCCTCCTCAACTGAGTTCATTTATCAACTTTATTGTTTTTTAAACAGTAAATCATAAAATAAAAATATTGGTAATCAAATAATATTGTTAATATCTAACTTCATTGTGACCAAACGCAACCTGTTATACACAAGTGCAGAACGTGTGGCCTAACTTTGAGAACAATACTCTGGCCAATGTATTATATTTTTGCAAAATTTTGTAATGTTTTCAATACAGACAGATTTCAGTCCTCTACAAACAGTTTTCTACAAATGGACAATTCAAATATAATAATAATTTCGAATTGTTTGTAATACCCTCTCTGCGATTCTTCTTCATCGACGATGACGAAATAAAAGGTTGAAGTCGTGGAGCAAAATATAGTTTTATTGACAGCTACTGAAATATTACACTATATTATTGTTGAGGTAAAAATTTATAATAGACTGCTATTCAGGTTCTCTGGTGCTCTCTGGTCTTCTTTTTGTGTTCTCTTTCCTCCACACTTCGAATGCGATCGTCGATCTTATACGGAACTGGGTAACAGTTATTCAGGTCGCTAAAAGACGTATCCTTAGAAGTTCCAATCCTTATTAACGCCCTTTTGATCTTGTTTTGCTGAAGGACCAGTGGACAATGGAACTAATCCAAAAAATAATAAAAAATAAAATACCTCAAGAATGGAGATCAAGCATCCTAGTACCTCTGTTAAAAAAGGGAGACAAATCGGACCCGGACAATTACAGAGGAATTCATTTATTAAACACAACACTAAAATTAACAACCAAAGTGATAACAAATAAACTGAATGAAATTATAACACTAAGAGAAGAACAACAAGGTTTTAGGTCGGGAAGATCATGCACAGACGCTATATTTATAATGAGGCAAGTACAAGATCAATCATTAGAATAAAACAAACCGGTATATCTATGTTTCGTGGTCCTTAAGAAGGCATATAACCGGGTTAAATTAAAGGACCTTATCCACCTATTGTACGTAAGAGATATACTTATAGAAATAATTAAAATGATCGAAAATATCTACCAAAACAACACAATAAAAGTAAAAATAGAAGAAGAACTTACCCACCCTGTTGAAGCTAACAATGGAATAAGACAGGGAGATTCGCGTCACAGGGAGTCCTCTATTGTTCAACCTGATTGTGGATGAAATAATAAAAAAAGTAAAAACTAAAAAAGGATGCAAATGAGAGAAAAATAACTTAAAATAATCTGCTAGGCAGACGACTCAATACTACTCTCCCAAAGTGAAGATGATTTACAACGTATGCTGCACGAATTTAACATAATCGCCAGAAAATTTACCATGTTTAACAGCAAATTAACTAAGATGTAAATTGGAGCTGGAAGGTCAGATAATAGAACAAGTGATGGAATTTAAATATCTCCGCATCACATTATCTAGCTACGGAAAGCTTGAAACAGTAGTGGAATATCAAGTGAATGGAGCAAACAGAGACGCAGGGTGCCTGCATGAAACAATATGAAGAAATAAAAATATCGAGAAAGAAATGAAAGGCAGAATTTACAAAACAGTCATCAGACCAATAATGACATACGCGGCAGAAACACGACCTGACACAGATAGGACACAAGGGATGTTAGAAACAGCAGAGATGAAAACACTTAGAAAAGTTAATGGTAAGACACTATAGAACAGAGCTAGAAGTACAGATATACGAAGTAGATGCAAGGTGGAGAACATCAAGAACTCGGTAAGGAATAGAAGAGTAGAATGGAACGATCATATAAGCCGAATGATAACAAGTAGAGTAGTAAAGACGGCAAGAGACGGTTCCCCAATAGGAAGACGATCAGTAGAAAGACCACGAAAGTGATGGAACTACAACCTACTGGAGGCACATTGAAAAACAGACCAGAGTCATGGCTACATAAAAAGAAAGATTTTTGTGAATTTTGATGTAAAATGATTAGGGAAGCAGGAATTCAACAGATTTTCCCATTGAGTTTACTGTGGTCCGTTTGACGATTCACCACTCGGTATATATATTATCATCATCATCACTGTGCTACACATCCCTTAGGGAGCCTTAACCTTGTCAAGCATTCCACGCCATTCCGCTGTGTTCCATTCTCGGATTTTCCAGTTGGTAACACCGATCTTCTCAGCATCCTGTGTTAGTCCGTCTATTCACCTCAGCTTTATTCTGCTCCGTCTTCTTATTCCCACCAAATTTATACTTGTAGATATTCTACAGTACAGAAGCCTCTACATTCCATTTTCACAGACCGCTCCGAATATTTCGCGTAGTACCTTTCTTTCCTAAATCAATAGAGAGAATTTTTCTGTTTTGGTTAGGGCCCATGCCTCTGATGCATATGTGAGAACGTGGACTATCAGTGTTCTATACAGTCTTATACTTTTTTTTTGTTTTTTGAGACTCCAACTTCCGTCAACTGCCAACATTCTTATTCGCCTGCCAATATTTACTTTACTTTACTTTACTTACAATTTTTGTGTAAATTGTCAATTTTGTATGAATGGGATGTTTGTCACTAAGATATAGTAGGTACTGCCTAGATATTTACATTCTTGGTATTCTTTTATTTTTTTTTTATTTCAACTCTCGATCTTGGTTTTTCTTCCCTATTCTGTTTGTTTACCTGTATTTAAATTGATACCTGATCTGTTCATCTATGTTTCCTTAGCATGTAATCAACATCTTTATAATTCGCTAGTTTTTAGCATGTTTTGAATTTTTTTGTGTGAATGTATTCGTCGAAAACGCTCATGTTAGCTCTCTCTATCAATCGGGAATGGAACTAACAAAAAGAAGTCGAAAACGTAATATAGAAATCTACAGTCAGAGAAAACTACATATTTCTAGGAAAATCTGAAAAATCCTAGGTATAATATAATTTTCAATTAAGAAATTTTTAATTATTTATGATTTTAATTTTTAGTTATTTTTCACTAAAGAGATATCGCATATCAACGCTTTGACAAATAGATTTACAAACTTTCGGGGAATGACGCCTTGGCATGTTAATGTGTTTCTTTTCCCTGTAATATTAAAATTTCCTCCATCTTTAGGGCTAATATATTTATCCAGTATTAATTACGTTATTTTCTATTAAAGACTTTAACACTTTAATCCGGATAAATTTTTAGACCGAATTAGTGTTCATGGAAGACTAACTGCATAGTGCCGCCATCTGTCAAAAAAATTTTAAATGTATTTGACTGCCTGTATTTTCAATGCCATAATAAAGAACACCGTAATCATGTATTGTATTTTTCTTTATTAAATTATAAGGTTTGTGGATTTTATCAAAACAAAATAATTAATTGTTCGGATATTGTGTTAGAATAAATTGTATACCAATGATATACTAATGTATATTGTAGAAAACTTATAGTAAAACGTATGAATGCCAAAAGATGGCGCTAAAGCCTACTCATTTGATAATATTAATTATTTTTTGGTACATAAATATTATAATTGTTTGTAGTGTAAAAAACTACTTATATAAAGTGACTCATGGGGAACAGGAGAACCTGCTTTGAAGCCAGGTAACTCTACACCGACAATTATATAGGTAGATAATTTATAAATACCTATATGTGTCGCAATTGGCTAAGCTGAAAAGAGGTACAGCCCTGTAGATGAATTGCTTACGAGTTGTTTATTTTAAATATGTTAATTAGTTTCCATTTTTAAGAAAACCAACTGCCCTAACTGGTGCTCCAATCACGAAACGGGATTACATCTATGCG
This sequence comes from Diabrotica undecimpunctata, assembly GCF_040954645.1. Lineage (NCBI taxonomy): Eukaryota > Metazoa > Arthropoda > Insecta > Coleoptera > Chrysomelidae > Diabrotica > Diabrotica undecimpunctata. Next base: position 62,107,346 of record NC_092812.1, on the reverse strand, counting down.
GTTGAGTTCATTAAGAATTATTTATGATACCAGTTCTTGTTTCAATATGCGGGCGACAAGTGATTTTTATTGGGGTTCGGTCTCGGTCCATTGCTAGTATTCACGTTGAAGATAAGATACATTCAAGGTTTTAAATAACAATTCTGCATAGAATGAAAAGCTAGCTGAGATTCTAGCAAATCGATACAATTTTTTAGCTATGGTATTTTGTAGTTGTATAAATACTAAGTAGTTAAATTACAAAATTATTTTGTAAAATACTTTGAAAAATATTTTTGGTTTTTCATTCCTTTTGGCTAACTGTAGTAATTCAGGCTTGAAATAATCCCAAGGAAATGAAATATTTTTTAAGCATTTGTTTATTTTATGTACCTGCTGTCAATTTTTTGGTTGTTTATTTAAAATTTCCGGATGGTTTGGGACATTATCCAAAATTATAATAGATGGTTCGTGTAAACTTGGAAGCAGTAAACTTCTTTTAACCATTTCAGAAACATATCCGTATTCGTATTATCGTGATATCAGCCGATTTTGATTTTGACGAAAATACAAAATCCGCTCCATCAATAAAACAATGTTTTTTGAAAAATTAAAGGCAAATATCGAGCACAATTTTAATAATCAAATCTTGCCCAAGTACTTTCGCTTTCTATAGCATCATTAGGGGCATTTCGTCAAATTTGGGCTATCCAGCAAGCGCAGAATGTAATAAACATGGTTTAAAATTATTTAAAAAGATTCTACGCTACATTCTTGTCGGCAACAGGAGAGAGAATGAATCTGATGAATTCTGCGCTAGCTGGATAGCCCAAATTTGACGAAATGCCCCTGATGATGCTGTAGAAAGCGAAAGTACTTGGGCAAGATTTGATTATTAAAATTGTGCTCGATATTTGCCTTTAATTGTTCAAAGTTCAATTATTCGAGCATTCAACCTTATATCAAAACCATGTTTGCCACATGCATGCAATATGGCTTTCCCTCAGTCTCGGTGTGTTTTTACACCAGTCTATATGGGAAAAAATAATTTTTTTTTATTTACAAAAAACCCGCTTCAACCTATGTAATAAGATTATTAGCGGAACGGTAACAGTTACACGTTAATTAGTAAATTAAAGTCTTTTAAAAACAAAAGTAGCTTATCTATAGTGTTTTTTGAATTTAAAATGTCTTTAATATTGTTTGGTAAATGGTATTTAATTCTGTGACGATTTAACTTTTCGTACTTTTCCATTAGCACATGTTTTACCGTAAGAGGTGAACCGCACTCATTACAAATTCGACGTTCTTCTTTCTTAAACAAATGTTCAAGAGAAAACTGGGTATGTCCAAGTCGCAAACGTGAAATAATTATTTGCTTCCGTCTAGATACCTCGGGTGGTTGCCATGATCCAATCTTATTTTTTATCTTTTGAAGATTTGATGGTGTGGATTTCCATTTTTTGTTCCAGTTCTCTAACAGGTGCTTTATAAAGTAGCTTTTTAGATCCATACTTACAGATTGGGCTGATATGGCGATACTATTGTCGTTTATAGCATTTTTGTCTGCTGCTTCCTTACCTGCTGTTCCAACGTGTGATGGGATCCAGAGAAACTTGATTCTTGTATCTTTAGTATGCAATTTATTTAGTTCTTCCTTTATTAGTAAAGCTAATGACTGCTGCGTGTATATTTTCCTGATTATTTTTAGTGATGACATACAATTGTCACGATTTATATGTTGTTCATGTGATTTTCATTTGCGTGTAGTATCGCTTGGTAAATTGCATAGAGTTCTCCTGTTATATAGTGTGCAGTATCTGGAATTATATGTTTGAGAATCTTTGTACCGTTAATTATTGCCACTCCGACTCCATTTTCAGTTTTAGACGCGTGTGTATAGTATACTGTGGAATCGGAATGGGAGTGAATTAGATCTCTGAAGAGTTGTATGATAAGATTAGGATTGGTGCTATTTTTTTGGAATTATAATAGATTCCAATTAACTGTTGGAATTTTTAGCGACCACGCTTTAGCGTGGGTTCACCTATTTCAGCTTTTATGCTATTTATCGGAGTTGTTCTGTACGCTCCAAGTATAATCCTTAGGGAGGTGTTATGTAACGTATCCAAAGGTTTTAGCGTTGTTGAACTGTCAGATGCATAAGCAACACATCCCTAATCAATTATGAAACGAATTAAGGATCTGTCTAACATGAGTAGTGTTTTACCATCGGCACCGCAAGTTTTGTGAGCTAGGTACTTTGACAAGTTAAGGCCATTTCGTCATGAAAGAACTAACTGCTGGATATGACTTTTCCAATGTAACTGTTGATCAAATATCACTCCTAGAAATTTCATTTCGTTTGTATAGAAAAGATTTTTGTTTTCAAGCATTAGGCTCGATTAATCCTCGATATGTCTTTTTGAAAATATTATACATTTTTAATAACACTTAAATAAACATACTAGTTTATTTAAGTGTTCTTGTAATATTGACGCCATACAATCAACGTTCTTGCCTTTGATGCAAATAATTAGGTCATCAGCATATGGTCTCGTCTGAACAGGTTTCGCAATGATTTTTATTATATCGTTTATTGCTAATAAAAATAGAGTAGGACTAATAATCTATTCCTGTGGGATTTCGTTTTGTTGTTCTCTAGGATAGGATATAGCACCATTCGCTCGGACTTGAAATGTTCTTTAAGTTGAAAAATTGTTTATGTAGACCAAAATATTTTCTTGATATTCTATTTTTTTTTAGAATATTCAATATACGGTGTTTCCTTATCGTATCAAATGCTTTAGTTATGTCAAAGTAAACTGCTTTAATTGATTATTTTTAAAAGCTTCGTAAATAGTTTTCTAGATCTATAATGTTGTCGTTTGTAGATCTGCCTATAGTGTATTTTTATGTATGAGAGAGTAATAAAACAATAAATTATGTATGCAAATCCCTAAACTGTTGATACGTTTGACTCAATAAAAAACAGATATTTGTCAACAAGTTTACAGAAGTATATAGGAAAACAATTTTAAATTGACTATGACCACCAGGTATAAAGGTTGGAGCAGAATAGAATACAATAGTTGTGAGGGTTACTAATCCCTAAATAAGGTTGCCAGTGTCGGAGTGATGGAGGTTAAGAGGTACTAATGAATTTGCAAGAAATGTAAGATGTTTATTTTATTGGTTATATATAACCAATAAAAGTTTAATAAGTATCTACCTATTTGCAAAATAAAGTTTAATTCTTTAGATAAAATAAAACGTTTTATTTTATCTGAAATGAGTGCATTCCACGAAGTAAGGGTTTCAACAATCAAACATTTAATTCTTTAATTCCAGGAATCTACGACAGTAATTGACTAGATAATTACCTTCTAAACTTATTCCACAGAAAATGTGATAGTGGGTTTTTCCATTTTGTAGGAAGGTCCAAGTGGCATATTCAAAATTCTTAACAGTTCACTAAAAGTAGGTACTTCAGTTGCAAGGTGCAGTTTATTGTGTATACTAGTGTTATGGAAAATTTGGAAGTGCCGCGTAAACGCCGAAAAATTGGTCCTCTAACAGTTAATGAAAAAACATTAATATTTAATTGTTTTAAATCATTTACAGACAAACGTTTATGTGAAAGTGTTGATGAGACAGTTGAGTTAGTTAGCAGTACACTTGGTGTTGGGAAATCTACGATTTACAGAGTTATTAAAGAAGAGAAATGTAGTTTTCAAATGCCACGTAATGCTCCAGGGAAACCAAAATTTCAAATAGAATATCATTTTAAAGAAGGACTTCGACGGAAAGTGCATGAATTCTTCTTTAGACAAGAATTTCCAACATTGGATAAAGTTCTTGTCTCAGTTCGAGATGATAAGGATTACCCAGAAATGAGTCAAAGTACGTTATGGAAACTTTTAAAAGAAATAGGCTTCCGCTGGAAAAAGAATCCCAGAAAGTCTATTTTATTAGAAAGAAGCGATATTGTCATATGGAGAAGACATTTTCTAAGAACCATAAAGGAAATGAGAAACCAAAAAAGAAAAATATTTTATCTTGATGAAACATGGATCAACGAGGGTCATACACCAAATAAATTTTGGCAGGATGAAACTGTTACAAGTCAAAGGCACGCTTTTGTAAATAACTTATCTACTGGTTTAAACCCACCATCAGGAAAGGGACGCAGGCTGATAATAGTACACATTGGCAGTTCAGACGGTTTTGTTGAAGGTGGTTTATTAACTTTTGAATCAACTCGTACCGGTGACTACCATGAAGACATGAACGCTGATGTCTTTCAAGAATGGTTCGAACAAATGATAGATCTTCTTCCTAAGAACTGTGTAATAGTAATGGATAATGCAAGTTATCACTCCAGACTTATAGAAGGACTGCCCACAACCAAGTGGTTAAAAAAAGACTTGCAGAATTGGCTGAGTTCAAAAAATATTACGTACCATGCCGGATCTATAAGAAAGGAACTTTATTCGTTGTGTGCCCTTCATAAAGAAAAATTTAAAAATAAGAAATTGATGAAGTTGCCAAAAATCGTGGAATGACAGTACTTAGATCTCCACCATATCATTGTGAATTAAACCCGATTGAACTGGTATGGGCACAGATAAAGAGTGAAGTTTCAAGAAAAAATACCATTTTTAAAATTCATGATGTTAAACAGTTGTTTTTGGAGGCCGTAAATAATGTAAAACCTGAAAACTGGGAAAAAGCAGTAAATCACACTATTAAAGAAGAGGAAAAAATGTGGAAGCTGGACAATATTACTGATAAAATGATCGAGCCAGTTATTATAAATCTTGGTTCCGAAAGTTCATCTTCTGAATCTGATTTGGATTTGTAGGCCAGTCAGTTCTAATATAGTGTGTGATAAAAGAGGTCACTTTTGTTTACATACACATAACACTTTATAACACTGAAATAATTCATTTATTTTTTACAATTATTCAAAGTAATTTTTCAATTAATCTTGAGCACGCCCATGGAGAGGTCGGAGGTACCAGTTAAAATTATGCTAATTACTCTCTCGTTCATAAAAATAAACTATAGTCTAAAGCCAGCTTGTTCGATGGTAAGTTGATCATTATGCTCTAGGTTCCACATTAATCTTTTTTTGGCTATTTTTTACATACGTTTATATGAAGAACATGTTAATGATATAAGACGATATGATTCTGGTTGTAATTTATCTTTATTTGGTTTAATAATAGGCATAACAACGGCATTTTTCCAGATTTTTGGAATTGATTTTCGTGACCAAATAATATTAAAAATTTGGAGTAGAAACTCTTTTGCTTTTATGGAAATTTTTTTAATAAATTGTATTGGTATGTCGTCTGGACCTGGTGAAGTATCTTTCATGCTATTAAGTGCTTCTTGAACCTCCCCATAACTAAGAGGTGTAAACCGATAAACCGATGATAAATTTGCGTTGCTGTTAATGCTAGATATGTATTTCTACCAGGATTCTTGTTTGCATTTTTATGATTCTTCTGGCTTGAGCTCTACATTTTTTGTACTCTGTTAATAGATCAATATTTTTGTACTTTTTGTATCGGTTTGAAATTGTTTTACTTAATTGAATAGCAGCCTTACATTGTGTATTAGACCAGGGAACTGGTTTGTATTTCTTTAAATTTGAGATTTTCTTATGGCTATATTAGCAGCATCCAGTACAAGCTGATTAAAGCTCGTGATTGTGTCGTCAATCAAGTCTGAAATTTTAATCTGATTCATTCTCTCTGATATAATTTTTCAAATTCATTCCAATTTGCATTTTTTAGTTTAAATTTTTGAGTTGGTATTGTATTTATATTTAAATTAACTGTAGGGAAATGGTCACTACTATATAAATCTTTTAGTGCTGTTCAATCGAGTTGGGCGAGCAATGAAGGTTCGCATATGGGGAGATCAATGGCAGAAGATGTTCCCGTACCATATTGAATCTCAAAAAATAATTGATTTCAAGTAAAAATCTTATACAGAGATTTGAAAGTTCTAAAAGGTATATGAGGGGTATAAATTAATTCTATAATTGTACATTTTTAAGGTATTTCTAGCATCTTTTTTTTTCTTACAAGCATATTTCCTTTGAATATCAAAATTAAGAGCTGAAACTTGAAAAAATTGTAAAAGAAGAAGAAGATCCTAATTTTATGATTCAACTGATAGATAGCATACACAAAAAAAAAGTAAAAAATTATAACCCGTTAAAATGATGGTACTCATAAAATATCGCCACTGAAAAGTGAAAGGTGGAACTATCTTAGCTTGATTCTTGTTATTGGTCATAGAATAAGATACAAACGTGTGACATAAAACATATCAAATGTATTACAAATGTGTAGAAGCTAATAAGTCAGCCCTTTTTCAAACTGTTTTTTAATAACAAATTTAATAAACTGTTAGTTTTTTTATAAACCTTATAAATGAAGCCTTAAATTAAAGAATCTATTACGATTTATAATATACCTCTAGACTGACTGTTTGGGCAAGCACAGTTGTTTAAATAATCGCCCTGCGGGATAAAGAAATTGAGTAACTTGGTCGATTTGTTTGATATTTGGGATACTTTAATAATTCATTAACTGCTATAATTTTAAGTAGTTTTATTACATGTGTTTATACAAACAACAAAGTCATTAACATTTATAAATTACTACAAAAATAAATGCTTTGTATAATTATCTCGGTCAATTGTTTTTGTATTTTATTTTTGCCAAAGTAAAGATTTTTTTTTTATTGAAATAGGTTTACCGCATCCACCATAAGGTGATTAGCGGGAATACAGCGTAGGTGTACAATTCTAATAGTTTAAATTTTATAATATAATCCTATACACTTTAAATATTTTCCCAAATCAGCATAATTTAAATCTGTACCTAAGAGTTTATTGATATTGTTTGTAATATTGAACCTGTTGCGTTCATTTACAAAAAGTGGACAGTCAATTAAAAAATGTTTAACACTTTTGTTTCGTCACAAATGTCACATTTAGGGGAATTATCTCTGGTAAAAAGGTATGAATGTGTATATCTTGTATAGCCTAAACGTAGACGAGTAATGCTGGTTTGCAGTTTTCGGTTTCGAATTGTAGGTAGCCATGGATAAACATTGTCTTTAATTTTCGGTAGTGTTGTCTGTGAATAATTCCATTCTTGATTCTACTTACACGTAATTAAATGTTTTATAGATGTTTTTATATCAACCGCGGGATTTCGACACTCCGTTACATCTGTTTCGACACTTTCCGATACTTTACTCGCGCACTGGTCTGCAGCTTCGTTTCCATCAACACCAATATGAGATGGGATCCATATGAAGGTAATGCTTCTGGAATTTTCGTCAGCTTGCTCTAGTTCAGATTTTACCATTTTTTCTAGGGGGTTTTTAGGATACATATTATTTAAGGTTTGTAAAACTCCAAGGGAATCACTTAGAATCAAGCATTTTGGTATTTTACTATTGTTGATATGTTCAAGAGCTTTGAGTATTGCATAAAGTTCAGCAGAGAAGATGCTGAAATATTTGGGCAGTCTGAATTGAAATTGATTGTTAGACGTTACATATGCAGCACCAACTCCTGTGTTGCATTTGGATGCATCTGTAAATATCCTGCAGCAATTTTCTTCATGTTTGTTTATGATTGAATTGAGGTTATTTTTAATAACAGCCGGATTTGTAGAATGCTTATTAAATACAGTGAGATTATAATTTTAAAGAACTTTTTATGATCTACAACTTTTGTTTAAAACATTTTTCTCTAGAATGTATAATAAACTTTTTATGGGCAAAAAAGTATGTTTTTCAATTTTTAAGATCGTTAAAAAACAAAACAAAATTAGATGTAACTTTTTTAATAAAATTTAATACAATACATCAATAATTAAAATATATTGTATACATTATTATGTAATTGATATTTTGTATATGCCTATGTATGTCTTTGTCACTTTTTGTATTTTTCTTATGCTAATAACCCTAATTGGTTGAAAAAAAATAAATAAAAAAAAATTAACTGTACTTCTTCACGGATTTTTCATCGGCCACCCCTCCTCATACCTTTTGCGACCATCAAATATCTGTAAAAGATTTTTTCAGATTTTTTTCTTTATTGACTGGAGTATTTATGGATTTTATACTTTTGTACTGACAAGTCCGTTTTATTCCACCCTTAGCAAATATTCACGTTTCGTATAAATAAACAAATGAGGGTGTTCTTTTTTAAAATTATTATAGTTTCTTAAAAACTCTAGTGCCTAATTCTACAAGATACTCTGTAAAAGAGGATCAATATAGATAATGAGACCATGCTTTTTTGATATATGGGATAATGATATATGCAATGCGTTTTGGGAAAGACCAGATGGTAGAAGATCGACAGGAAGACTTAGAAAAAGGTGGAAAGACGCAGTCAGGGAAGACCTGGAGAAGATGGAAGTTATTCCATGGGAAATAATAGCACAGGATCGGAATCAATGGAAGGCAATAGTAAACGCGGCAAAAACTCACGAAGAGTTGTAAAAGCCAATGATGATGATGATGATGATAATGATATATTGATAATGATTTTTTGGGAGGAATAATATAATAATATAATAGGGAGAATGACATTTTTGGGAGGAATCTCCATATAAGGGAGGAAAATATGTTTTAACTTATAGGACTGACGTTCATAATCTTAATCTTAGACACAAGAATACCCCCACTTTACCTAAACATACAACATGCTTTTTTAGAGTTCAATTTCGTATTCAATTGCTTGCAATATTAACAATTTGTCCTACAATATTAAAAATCTGTCTAGTGTCAAGTTCAAGAGATTAATTTATGAGCAGTTGTTATCTGAACAGTAATTTAAAAATTTAAGAATTAAAAAAAGATAAATAGTTTATAATTTATAAATTTAATATGTAATATTTTTATGTTTGATTGTAAAATACAATTTCATTATTTAGATATAGTCATCCTATCTTAGGTGGAAGAGCAGTTGTACTGCGCTGTTACACAGTGGTATACAAACTGAATCTCGCCCTACTGATATAATATTTGATTGTAAAGAAAAATTAATTTATTTGTTAACAAAGACATTTATTATTATTATTATGATATGGATAAATTTAGTAATGGATACCGTTCAAGCGTAGGGATGAAGGCAAAGAGTATTATGATTGAAATATATAGTTGCATTAGCTTTGTAGTGATATTATAGAGACCACGTGTGTTTTGTCAGAGACTACGGAAAATTAAATAAACGGTACACTATCTCTTTACAAAAGCACTTATCTTGCTATTAGGGAGCAAGGAGAGCAACGATAACATACTGAGTAATAGTCGACATCAAAATACGGCATTTGAGCTCAATATCCGTTTTCTGCGCTTTTTCGATATACGATACACGGTTAATATTTTTTTTAAAAAATTTTAGAGCAGAAAATTATTAAATCTACAGAGAAGAATGAAATAATATTCCTATAATATATATAATATATATAATATATATTCCTATCCTATATAATATATAAGTAACTATAATCTTTTCGCAATCGAGACGGAGTAATAAATCAAAATTTTAAGGAAATTTACAGCAGGGCCGGTCCAAACAAAATAAAATGTAAAAGAAAAGACAGTTAAGATTTGACTTCACGTATTATAGTGCGTCTGTGTATTTGCTTATTGTGTATTTCATCTTACCAGGATTCATCAGATCGGCTGGTACAGAAGCTCACAAAGTGAAATCAAAACTTTTCCAGTCAGGATTCATCAGAGCTTCTGTACCAGTCGCTCTGATGAATCCTGGTAGGATGAAATAGGTATAAGCTAATATCTTCTTCTTCTTAAAGTGCCTATCCGTTCCGGACGTTGGCGATCATCACGGCTATCTTCACTTTGCTTATTGCAGCGCGGAACAGTTCAGTGGTAGTCGTGTTATACCACTTTCGCAAATTTTGAAGCCAGGAAATGCGTCTTCTTCCCGGTCCTCTCTTACCATTTACTTTCCCTTGGAGAATCAGCTGGAGAAGGCTGATTATATAAGCTAATATACAGAGGTACTATCCGTGAAATCAAACCTTAACTGTCTTTTCTTTTATTTCGGTTTTCTCTTTATGAGTACAAGAAACCAATTCACCCAGGATTTTTGCTTAGATGAGAAGATATGTTGTGGTTTTAGATTCCTCATACCTCTCTTACACCTTTAGAATCGTCTGTTTTGCCTTGCAATTTATAGAAGGCACAGATGAAAGCAAAAATCTGACTTTTCATTTCGTCAATAGAAATCTTCGCATTTTTACTTTGGTGATTTAAAATAATATGTATTTTAATAGAGTCTGCCGCTAAAATTTTTGTGAATTTAAGACTTTTATCTGTTACCACCTGTAGTGAGGAATAGCTGACCCTTATTAATATTAGCAGATTTTTAGTTTAATCCCTTTTATGACTCCGACGGGCGTTTTTTTTTGGGGAAATTCTGGGGTGTTCATATGAATTATTAATCATATCGTTTATTACAATATTTTGTAGTTCGCAAATTGCTTACAAGTTTAGTTTTAATTCTACGGTTAGTACAATATTAGTTTATATTTACATTTTCTAATTAATCTAAAAATACAATTGAAGAATTCTAGGTTTCCAGAGAAAATTAATTTATTTAAGTGACATGGAAAGTTAGTTAGTTTTTGCAAGTGTTCATAAAAGCATGCAATATATTCCTGTTGTTTTTCACATTCTAATTGGACGTGGGTTTAAATCTCCATATTTTCCACAGGTACAGTTTGGAGTGTCTGATTTTCATTTTGTAGATTCTTGAAAGTGTTAGACTCGAGTTAGAGCATTATTTGATCTTATTCTATTAATAGTTTTTATAAAAATTCTGTTAGACCCCGAACAAAACCATCTTTTTTAAGTAGTTTGTGTTGCCACTGTTTAAAGAATGACTCTCCTTCGGATTCCATATAATTTGTTTGCTATTTTAATCTGAGCCGATCTTTACTATATAAATCTACATCTGATACTCTTAGAATATTATTTTTTATATTTCCTCCGTTTGATAATGCATTTTTGGCCAAGGCATCTACTATTATGTTACCCTTTATCCCGGAATGCCCTTTAATCCAAACAATAATAACTTCTCAGCTTTGAAACCTTGTAATACAATTTTAAAATCTCTATATCAAGATGGGTTTATTGCTTGGATTTATTTGTTAAACCTATTCTTTCTTTTATTTAGAAAATAACCGCATTAACCACGAAGGTCATTAGCGGGCTAAAGAAAATACAATAGGTGTACAAAGTATAAATTTAAGTACATTATGTTCTACTTGTTAAGTTACATTTATTAAGGAATTGGAAAAGTGGTTTACAGTCAGTTTGAAGGTTAAGAATATCTTTCATATTGTTTGAATATCCAGTGAAATTCACTACATTCTTTTAGCACAGCTTTTTTAAGTTTGCAGTGTCCTAACCGAAGAGGAGATAGGATAACTTTATGAGATCTATTGATTGAATGTGAGTTTCATGCACCAGCATATTCTTTTATCTCTCTTATTTTGCTTGTAGATGTCTTCCATTTTTCTTTCCATAAATTGAGGGTCATTGATTTTAATAGTTGCTTTATATCTGAGGCTGGAATTGATTGTTCTGCCAATCAAGGTAATTGCGGTGTAGAGTTGTGTTATAGAGGTAGCACCTTTTATCGGAACGACCACATCGAGCGTCATAGACGGGAGATGGTTCTTGATAACTGGTCCTCATAAGACAACTAACTCTCACTTATGGCTCCACGTGCCACACCCCGGGCAACAGCATTGGTCTGCAGGCTAAACTAAGTGAGGGTAGCCAGATATGGCGACAATTCCACCGAGCGATTGCCGGTATAAGCAATCCCCCACTTACCTACCAACGGCTTCGGGCGGAAGAGTGGGTAAGTGGTAGGGCACTCTTTTGTCCTGAGACAGAGAAATCTGTCTCAAAGGCGGATGAATCAAGGAATGGTCAACGGCGTAAGGATACAGAAGGCAACGGGAAACCACTGTATTAATGATCTTTAAGATTCCGTAGTATAATCATGATGGCAAATGTCACATCAATCACTCACGTTACTGATCATGGACCTCGGAACCCAAGATCCGGCAGGAGAGGAAAACCACAGACAGACCATAGGGCCTCTCAGGTCGTGAACCAGCGAAATCCCTGTTTAAGTAATGTCAATCACCTTAAGATGTTAAGAATAGCGACGTGGAATGTAAGAAGCCTCTTTGCAGCAGGTAAATTAACTAATGTAGCCCTTGAAATGGAAAACCTTAAAATTGATGTCCTAGGTATAAGTGATGTACAGTGGCCAGGATCAGGGAAATGCACGAATAATAGTGGAACACTTTATTATTCAGGCACCATCAGTTCAACTCATCGTTACGGTGTCGCTGTCTTGGTATCAGAGAAAATCAGTAACTGTGTAACAAGCTTTACTCCCTTCTCTGATAGAATAATGGCACTACAACTTCAGTCAAATAAACAAATTATAAATATTATACAAGTATATGCTCCTACGGCTGATAAAGATGATGATGAAATTGAAAGTTTCTACTACGATCTGGAACAAATTCTAAAATCAATGAAGAAACATCACACTACAGTAGTAATGGGCGATTTTAATGCCAAAATTGGACATGGATGTGTGGACGGTTATGTGGGTGACTATGGATTAGGAGAACGAAACGAACGAGGAGACCGTATGGTACAATTTTGTCAAGCGGAGGAGTTAGTAGTTGCTAACACTCTTTTCAAGTTACCTAACAGACGACTGTACACATGGAAATCTCCGAGTGACACCAAAGGTAGAGTAGTCAGAAATCAAATTGACTTTGTCCTTGTTAGACAAAGATTCCGCAACTCTATACTCTCAGCTAAAACCTACCCAGGAGCAGATATAAGCTCGGATCACAATCCTGTAGTAGTCACATTAAGAATAAAACTAAAGATCATTCAAAAACACATACAGAAACAAATTGACGTGAGAAGACTGAGTGAACAACATATAAAAGAGAAAACAATAGTGAACATCAAAGAAAATTTACAAAATATAGAGAAACTGAATAGAAATACTGATAACATAGACCAAAAATGGGAGAATATTAAACATGCCGTAATGCTGGCAGGGAGAGAAAATTTAACACCGAAAGAAAGGAAACATAAAGAATGGATGAATGAGGAAATACTACAGTTGATGTGTGAAAGAAGGGTACACAAAACAAATAATCCGATAAGATACAAAGAAACAGATAAACTGATAAAAAAGAAAATAAGAGAAGCTAGAGATGTACACAAAAAGATTAAAGAAATGACAGGAAGGAGAAGAACAACACAGACAGGACAGATCAAAGATACAGATGGTATACTCATAACAGATTTACAACAAAAAATGAATCGATGGACAGAATACATATCACAACTTTTTGATGACAAAGATAGACAAGAAATCTCAAACGAATATACAGATGATACAGGGCCTGATATAATCAGAGAAGAAATAGATTATGCAATCAAACAAGCGAAAAGTGGTAAGGCCCCCGGTCCTGATGAAATTCCCGTAGAACTGCTCAAACTTATGGACGATGAATCTATTAAAATACTCCTAGATCTATTTAACACAATATATAGAACTGGAATAATACCTAGGGAATGGCTCCGTTCGACCTTTATACTACTGCCAAAAAAGGCAAATACAAGGGAATGCAGCGAATATCGTACGATAGCTTTGATGAGTCATGCTCTAAAACTGTTCCTGAAAATAATCCATAATAGGATCTATAGGAAATTAGACGTAGACATCAGTAACACTCAGATGGGATTCAGAAAAGGGCTGGGTACAAGGGAGGCTCTGTTTGCAATGAACGTTCTCTCACAGAGATGATTAGACATGAACCAAGAAATTTACACCTGCTTTATTGATTTCGAAAAGGCCTTTGACAAAGTACAACATGAACCACTAAGACAAATTCTAATAAAGAAAAATATAGACAGCCGAGATATTCGAATTATATGCAACCTATATTGGAATCAAACAGCAAATGTGAAGGTTGAGGGTAGGCTAACAGAAGAAATTCAAATCCGTCGAGGAGTCCGGCAGGGATGCATCTTGTCGCCACTTTTATTTAATCTGTATAGTGAAGCTATTTGTGAACAAGCACTCGAGGAAGAAGATCTTGGTCTGATAATAAATGGTGAGACGATCAACAATATAAGGTATGCTGACGATACGGTTCTCCTAACGGGAACGCTAGTAGAACTACAACATCTCGTTCAAAGTCTCAATATATACTGTAACAGTTACGGCTTGAAAATTAATTTGAAAAAAACTAAATTTATGGTAATCACGAAATCAAAGAACATCAGAGCTAATCTTGTAATAGACAATACAACGATTGAGCGTGTGTCCTGTTATAAATATCTAGGTGCTTGGATCACAGACGATACTGATCAAACAAAAGAGATTAGATGTAGAATAGAAATCGCTAGATCAGTCTTTAATAGAATGCGTAAACTCTTTTGCAATCGTGATATCAATATAAAGTTACGAATACGAATGCTGCGGTGTTATGTCTTTTCTACCCTGTTGTATGGAGTAGAGGCTTGGACACTAAAACAGTTGACCACAAAAAACATCGAAGCTTTCGAGATGTGGTGCTATAGGCGCATTCTCAGAATATCATGGATGGACCGCGTCACTAACACGCAAGTACTCCAAACTTTAGACAAAAGATGCGAAATTCTAAATGAGATAAAAACTAGAAAGATGGAATACTTGGGGCACATTGTGAGAGGTGAAAAGTACGAACTTTTAAGAAATATCATGCAGGGTAAAATTAAGGGCAAAAGAAGTGTGGGAAGAAAAAAAATATCGTGGCTTCGTAATCTACGTGAATGGTTCGGGTGTAGTTCGATTGAACTTTTTAGGCGCGCTGCTAACAAAGTCGCAGTGGCCATGATGATTTCCAATCTCCGCTAGGAGTGGCACGAGAAGAAGAAGAAGATAAGCCCAACGATCAGCGTTTTCCTTTCCCTCGGTTTTAGAGTGAGAGGGAACGCATAGGAAAACTATTTTTGATTCCGTTTGACGAACACTGTGTAATGTTTCTTTGATTAATATGTCTATAGTGTTGTTTGTGAAGGTTTGCTGTATGAGTCTCAGTGAATTGAGAGAGTCAGATATTATTGAAGGTTTGTGCTCTGGAAATATATTTTAACGTCGTAATATGGCATAAAGTTATTCATTTAAGATACGCTGATATAGAGCGGTGAATTCTAGTATAAAAAAGGTGGTGGGGAGGTGCTATTTCAAAAGTTGATTTGAAACGATTTGAAAGATTAATTGATTTGTTTGTTGAATAGAGTACAACATCATCTGCGAATTTTTGTGTTTTTTGATATAATATCTTCTAAATCTATATTTTATAAAATATACAAAAGTGGACTTTAAAATACTACCTATCAGTAGGCCTACATAGGACACTTGGACAGTCGAGAAGATAAAGTTTTCTCATTGATTTTGAAATAAATCAATCTCTCTTATAAAGTATAAGGTTTCCAAAAAAGATGATATAGCAATTAGTATCCCGATTAGCAATAGTGTTTGTTCAAGGACAATCAAATTTATGTTGTCAAAAGCAGACATGATGCATCCAGAAATGCGGAAGTGGATGAGTTTTCTGTAAATGTGATTTGCATGGGTGTTACTAGAGCAGTTATGGCATCTTGGGTAGATTTAAATTTACGGAATCCAAAATGGGAGTCTAAATAATACATGGACGTATAAACACAGATGGACTCAGTTATTTACATAAAAATGTGAAGCCAAAATTATTTGACTAGGTCACATTCTCAGCACCTTCAAATGTTGTCACATTTTTTTATTAAAATATCTTATTCACGTATCGCTGAAAATATTACTATATTTATTTTATACTCTACAGGTGCTATCAAACCAAAATAATAATTTATTACTTATATTAATATATTTAATTGTAATTAAAACATCAAATGTGCACATAGTGTGCATATCATTTAATAATAGCGTATAACAGATATCAACCAATTATTTTATATGTAGAAGCACTGAAACCTATTTATTAATGGCAACGGTGTTTACATTTCTCTGTCTTATGGCTCTACGCCAAACTTCAAATGCTGTTCCATGTCATGTCCATGTTTGTTTACTTTTTACCCAAGATGAGGAAAAGTTGTTTTTCGATATTTTGGCTGTATTTTAAGTGATATTTGTAAATATTGAAATAAACAAATTATAATAATGGTGCTACAGTTTAGCATTTGCAAAAAAAAACGAAATATTTACATCCCAATGTCTCATTTAATTTGTAAGTACTGTTTGTTTACATTATTTAAAATGAGGAACTGAGGAAGCCTGTGTGTTTACATTTTAAAATATGTCTTTCATAGGCGTACCATTGGGTTTATTCATAGTAATTAATGTATTGAACAAGATATTAGTTCATAAAATTAGTATAGACATTTTTAAATTGTAAGTAGACATCATCTGATAAAAAAGATCTGTTTAGTAACTTTTTAATTTAATATTTCTCATGAATTAACAATAAATTAGTGAAATGAATAAAACTCATTTATTTTTCTATGTAGGTTTCCAAATAATATTGATTAATGATGAAACTTACTCTAAACTTCAACAGAGAAAACAGTATAAAAAAACCTTTCAAAAGCATCCTTTTTGGTTATTTAAACTTGTAAGGAAGCTGAAAAATATTTCAGATTTTTTAATATTTGATTAATAAAACCATACAAAATGTCCCAAAATCAATCTATGAGCATTTTGGTGACCATATGTATGATGAAGATGCAATCGATGGTCACTCTATGCAACTTTTAAAATTGGTTCTTGAGAAATATTTTAAAATTGGAATTCATCATGAAACGAGGACTACTTTAGATGCTAAGACCGTGCGCATAAGAAGCGTTCTTACTAAGACTGTTTTATTTCGCAATCAATAAAAATTTATTTCTATACCAATGTCTTCTATTATGTCTATTTACCATTTTTACTTTAATATTTCTGTTCGGTAAATAGCTTTCCAATAATTTATACATTTTCACGCCTACTTTTTAATAAGTAGGTATATTTGCAAATAATTTTATGTCAAATGCCAGCTTTGGAATGATCAATAAATATTTTTGTAGCAGAAACCCTTACTACGAGGAATCTATTCATATTGTATTAAAACAAATTTGTCACAATTTTAAAAAATATGTTTTAATACAATTATCAATAAATATAGGTATGTACTTAAATTTGACAAATGTATATTTTTTAATTGTTTTTTTTTATCGTAGGATTATTTGATACCTATTAAAAAATTAACTTGAGCTCAACTATATTTTATTGTATTAATTTTAAAGCAAATAAAATTGTATTTTATTTTTTCTATAAAAACGTGTTTTTATACATTATTACTACTTCCAATTATTAACGTCTGAATAATTATCCCCGCAAGTAAAAATTCAAGCACGCTTATGCTCATTGAGGAAGTATCACAGTCTATCGATACCTGTTTTACTCCCCTTTACCCCCTTGTCCAGGAATATCGAAGCTTCAAAACAGTGTGTGTTTAAGGTATCTTATTGCTGGGTCCATCTATGTTTATACGTCCATGAAATAATATAAAACTGATCAAAATTCTCAAGACTGAATGAAATCTTATTGATCAAAATACTAACTGGACGTGCCTGTATACCTATATTATAATCCGTTGTTTTATTTTTGTTTTAACCAAGTAACTATAACCATAGCATTAGTGATTTCTAAGAAGTTGATGATAACTGATGATTTGCCCTTATAAGACTTCTAAAATTGAAGGATTTACCCTATTTAAGTTTAATTTTAAAGTATAATAGTTACTTTTATAGATTTACAATAAACAAA
The DNA here is from genome assembly GCF_040954645.1 of Diabrotica undecimpunctata. NCBI lineage: Eukaryota > Metazoa > Arthropoda > Insecta > Coleoptera > Chrysomelidae > Diabrotica > Diabrotica undecimpunctata. The sequence goes on along the minus strand of NC_092812.1, from coordinate 62,089,399 downwards.
TGAAAAAAAAAGTTAACTTAAAGTAGTAATGTCAATACCGAAATAATACCATTACGTATACGAAACAAATATGTTTAAATGCCTATTTTATGTACCCTGTAAATACCAATAAAGGCACCCATACCTGAAATTGCCTGCTTCCACAATTTTATCACACCGTGCCGATTGTCAAAAAAATATATCAAGAAATGAATAAAATGTATAATTCTATTTCCTAACAATTTCTGTAATTTCCAAAATATAAGTTTTTTTATTTGTCTACTTTTTTTTGTCGATGTCAAAAATATTTTGAAAAGTTCCTTTGAATTCTACGCAAATTATTTTCAAAAACCATTTTGCATTCTAACACGACGTTTTTACTCTGTTCTGGACTTCGTTTTGTTACAGGATCACAAATTTCTCTGAGTAACGTATTTAGAATACAAGTATTCTAACGCAAACAAATGTTCTCTTTTACTGTATATTTTTACTCGAAGTTAAAAAACGAATCTATTACAAGTATTTATTGTTTTAAGTAAGTAAAATAAGTGGGTACTGTTTATTTGTTGGAAATTCTGTAAATAGAACAAACATTCGTCTGGGCATTTTGTGTTGAATAATATATGGGAAGCTCCTTTAACTTCTTAATTTTTAATATTTTAGATAACTCTTAGTCTTATGTATTAGTTATAATATGTAAAACATTAAACACAAATATTGACTACGAATTTATAGTAAACCCTAAATTACTTAGTGACTGCTTCTTATACTGTATTTCGTAATGAAGGTACTATTACCATCTAGAATGCTAGAATTTTTTTGTATCTATTATACAGGGTGAGTCATAACTATTGGGACATAGACTAAGGACAGGTTATTTGGACCAAAATATGGCTATTGGGCCAAATATGCCTTTATAAAATGTTGCTGAGAAAAAAGATACAGGGTGTTAAAGTTAATTTTTGTTTTTCGTTTTTTGCTAATAGTTTCCCTGTATATTTATAAATTGCTATCAAAATTGGCACAGAGGCATAATCTTAGACAAGAAATAGTATTTTATTTACAATTTTACGTTTTGTCATAGAGGGCGCTACGTAGATCATTCCTAATGATCAATTTGAGTCTAAACTTTTTCTAATGAAACTTTTTAGTAATTTTTATTAGAAAATATGACGTAAATATCATTTTTACGTAAAATTGATACTCTTGTTTAAACATGATAATTTCAACCGTTTTCGATAAAAACGCAGTCGAACTGCTTAGAGTCTTAAAAAAGGATTTTAAATATTATTTCATTTATGAAAAGTATGCTTTGGACTGTCAGATAATTGTTGTTGGTAAATGTCATTTGTTCAGAGTAAATTATTTTTGATGTGACAGTGTATCGTCTGTCACATCATTTTACTAATGAAGAAATGCGAGATATGATTTGCGTATACGCACAAGAAAATTTTTGCGGTCGCTCGACAGCCAGAAGGTATGGAATGTTATACGCAAAGAGAAGGCAACCAAATCACAAAACTTTTGCAAGATTATATCGTAGTTTAGGTAAAACTGGGTCATTTCACACTAAAAATCGGGCTGGTCGACCGAAACAAATCACACCTAATCAAGAAGATGAACTTTTGGTTCGAGTAGATGAAAATCCTGAAATAAGTTCACGACATCTATCAGCAGCAACAGGAGTAAGTCAGTCGTCTATTGTTAGAATTCTAAAAAAAGAGAACCTCCATCCTTATCACTTCACTCCTGTTCAAAATTTACTTCCAACAGATCTTCCACGACGGTTACAGTTTTGCCAACGTATTCTGAATAAACATCGCAATGACAGACACTTTATTAAGAATGTTATGTTCACCGACGAAGCAACTTTTACCAGACGAGGGGTTTTTAATTGGCGAAATAGTCATTATTGGGAAGAAGAAATTGAATATTTGGTGTGGCATTATAGGCGACCAACTACTAGGGCCTTATGTTCTTCCTCCGAATTTAAATGGAGATTCTTATTTATTCTTTTTGGAAAATACTCTTAGTGATATTTTAGAGGATCTGTCACTGGATGTAAGAAGAAAAATGTGGTTTATGCAGGATGGAGCGCCACCTCATTTTTCATTAGCTGTTAGAAATCATCTTAATGACGTATTTCCTCAACGATGGATTGGCAGAGGCAGTGATTTTCAATGGCCACCAAGAAGTCCTGAGTACAAACCGCTAGATTTTTATTTTTGGGGACATATAAAGTCCTTAGTTTATGCCAATGAAATTAATACACGAGACGAACTTTGGAGATACATTCAAAATGCAGCTAATCTTATAAGGGGACAGAATAATATTTTTTTTAACGTTCGAAAAGCCTTTATAAAAAGAATTAGAAAAGGCATAGAAATCGGAGGAGACCATGTAGAACATTTAGTTTGAGTTTTTGTGAGTTCTTTTAAGTTAAAGTGTGTTTAGTTTTGATTTATCGTTAAAACGGAAAACTTACGTTAGTTGCAACTTTGTTTATTAGTTTGGTATTTAATAGTGGAATTGTAAATAAAATACTATTTCTTGTCTAAGATTATGCCTCTGTGCCAATTTTGATAGTAATTTATAAATATACAGGGAAACTATTAGCAAAAAACGAAAAACAAAAATTAACTTTAACACCCTGTATCTTTTTTCTTAGCAACATTTTATTAAGGCATATTTGGCCCAATAGCCATATTTTGGTCCAAATAACCTGTCCTTAGTCTATGTCCCAATAATTATGACTCACCCTGTATATGCAAACATTTTTTTTCTTTTTCATTGTTCCTGTACGTTAAAGATGGTTCCAAAAATGTTTCGTCCAAAAATTACTACTCCATGGCAGACAGTTAATTTCCGAAACAGCAAATCTGAAACATAAAATTTGAGAAGAGTTTTTAAATAAAAATGCTCAGTGATAAAAGTAAAACTGTGATAGTTTATCAGAAAAATTTAAAATTCTTAAATAAAAACAAAATGGGGAACATTTGAAAACATTGTTTAAAAATTCACCTTTGTTTTCGGCTTTTTTCAGTAACAAAAATTTTTTTTTATCAAATTGTGGTAAGCTGTCATAGAGAAAACACTAGATCACTAGCGCTCTAGAGGGACGAGTTTTTAAATAAAAATGCCCAGTGATAAAAGTAAAACTGTGATAGTTTATCAGAAAAATTTAAAATTCTTAAATAAAAACAAAATGGGGAACATTTGAAAACATTGTTTAAAAATTCACCCTTGTTTTCGGCTTTTTTCAGTAACAAAAATTTTTTTTTATCAAATTGTGGTAAGCTGTCATAGAGAAAACACTAGATCACTAGCGCTCTAGAGGGACGAGTTTTTAAATAAAAATGCCCAGTGATAAAAGTAAAACTGTGATAGTTTATCAGAAAAATTTAAAATTCTTAAATAAAAACAAAATGGGGAACATTTGAAAACATTGTTTAAAAATTCACCCTTGTTTTCGGCTTTTTTCAGTAACAAAAATTTTTTTTTATCAAATTGTGGTAAGCTGTCATAGAGAAAACACTAGATCACTAGCGCTCTAAAAAGTTATGCTAGCACTCGCGTGTGAGAGTTTCTCTCACACTAGGATCCCTTCAAAGTTTTGTTTAGTGTAACAGTTTTCTTTTTTTTTTATTATAAATAAAACTAAAGCACTGATAAATGATTTTTACCATATTGTGAGCAACAAAAATAAATACACTATATATTCTACTTTAAATCTATATTTAGATGAATGTTATGATCATATGAGATAAAAAACACAGTATTAATGGAAAACTTAATCGCTTGAAGTGTCGCCAGAACATAGAGCATGTGAAGGTGGTATGATCTTTGCAAATAGCAACAGTGCAGCCAACACATAGGTTTTTTGACTTTCTGTTTTTTCTTCTTGGATAAAGTACACAAAATTCTAGAAACGCTTCTCTATTTTGTTCAATGCCGGACACTCTATTAATTGGCAAATACCTGATCGATGAACGACGAACCAACAGCGGTTTAATCAAAGCTTTGGCCAGATTATTCAAACAAATTCTACTTTCTTCAATAATTCCAGTATTAGTTTTATATACTATATTTGAATTAATAGCAGCAACGTCCATAAGCGTAAAAAATCTACATCTGAAAACAGAATACGTTAATTTTAATTCATTAACCACATCTACTCCTCCATTTTTTAGGTTGTAGAATGTACTAATCTCAGGTTTTGCCTGTTCACTAGACTCCGAATCGATGTAGTCATCGAAGTGAAATGTAGATAACATCAGTACGATATATTGAAGCTTTGGTTTATACGATAGCAACACAATATCTTTCTGAAAACTAAATATGCTACTAGATGCAGGTTATTTCTCTTGTATAAATACTAGTGGAATTTTCCTCTTGTTTTCCTCAGAAATAGAACGTGGAATTAGACAGGGTGATACTATTTCCCCTAAATTGTTTACAGCTGTTCTTGAATATATGTTCAGGCAAATGGAACGAGAGGATAACATGAGAATAAGTATAAATGGGGAAGATCTGAATCACTTAAGATTTGCCGATGACATCGTTTTAATATCTGATAGAGTTAATAAAGCTACGAAAATGCGGCGCAGGCTCTATTGTGCTATTTTAAGACCAATTGTTTTTGACACAAGAGTGTCAAAAGCAATTGGTCTTAAAATTAACACCTCAAAGACAAAATTTATGACCAACCTTGTAGTCAGCGGTAAAATTCTGATTGAGAGCCATAGCATCGACCAAGTAATAGCTTACAAATATCTAGGGCATGAGATTCGCTTAAGCCGAAATATTCAGACAACTGAAATACAAAGAAGGATAGGTCTCACATGGGCTGCCTTTGGTTGGTTAAAAAGAAAGGTTTTTAACCATTGCGTTTTACCGGTTCTTACATATGGTGCAGAAACACTGACTCTGACAAAAAGAACAATAGACAAAATGAGAGTTACACAACGCGTTATGGAAAGATCAATATTAGGTATTACCATCAGGCATAAAGTACCAAACCTAGAAATAAGAGGAAGGACAGGAGTCACAGATGCAGTTGAAAAAATAGCCATGGCTAAATGGGCTTGGGCCGGACATGTTGCCAGATTAACGGATGATGGAGAAGAAAGATTCTGGAATAACGACCATGGCAAGAGGCATATCGAAGCAGAGGACGACCACCGACTAGATGGACGGATGATATCAAGCGCATTACCACAAACTGGATGCAAGAATCTCAAGATAGAAATAGGTGGAAAATTTTACGGAGGCCTACGTTCAGCAGTGGACAAATATAGGCTAATTGATGATGATGATGATTTTCCTCAGGCTCCCTACGAGTCTAGTTTTTCTACCAAGTAATTCTTTCGCTAACGGCACTGACGTGAAACAATTGTCAAGTGTAATATTTCTACCAGTATCTAAACTAGGATATGCTTTACGCTCAACTATAGAAGATGAAGAATTGTCTAGATGAAAATGACCATACGGCATATATTTCCATATTAAAGGTATAAAACGTTCTCGAATCTACTAAGACATATATTTTAATGCTATATTTGACAGGTTTGTTAGCAATATATTGCCGAAATTCGCAACGTCCTCTAAAACTTCACAACATTTCATCTACCGTACAATAATCTCCAATTTGATAATTTTCTTGACATCTGGTCACGAAATGTTCAAATATTTCTCGAATATCAGCCAAATTATCGTACTATTTTCTTTCGTTTTTGATACTGACATTGTCAAATCTTAGTGCCCTTCTCAAAAAATGAAAACGTTCTCGTGACATCGTTAGCCTAAAGCAAGCGCGAGCAAATATCAAACCCTCTTAAAGTTCCTTAGTAGGTATTTACATATTGAGCCTTCCGCACCCCAGCCATGTATAAGAGGCCAATAAAAGTATATATCTCTTTAGTGTCAGTGTCTTGGCAATCTCTTTCTGTGGTATAATTGTCTCGTATTTTCGCTATACAGATATTTGTGTAATACACGATTTTCTCTATCTATTGTCGTCAACTTCGTTATAAAATTTTTTAACATCTTCATCGGATTGTTCTGAGTCCGTATTATGTTCACTGGGAGCGTCGTCTTCGATGGTTACTCCTTTGTGATCTTCCACCATTTCTTAATTTTGGCTCTGTTCTTAGAGGGTCCACGGTATGTTAGCCATCTTCTCTTCTTATTGAATATCTTTATATCGAATTTGCTTTAAATCTACAAGCATTCATCCTCTACTCATTGTGTACAATAATACAACATCCTGTATATCAAAAAACTTACATTTACTTACCAAAATTTTCGTTGACCCCACAAGCAATATGTTAACGTAAGAACTCGCACAGGTCTGCTGATGACTAACAAATATAAGATATCTATTACCAGCCTACATTAAACATTGCACACGCTTAAGCATATCGATGAAGACACTCCAAAAGTCAGCTAGAAGTGGGAGCAACAGTGCAAATGATTTACCGTTTATAGAATATGCATATTTAATGCGAGAGAAATGCTCATAATGCGAGTGATGCAGGGTTAAAATCGACCGACTAGTTCGGCGATTCAATATCCGCCAGTTTTAACCCATTTTCTACCAGAATATCGATAAATATATTTTTTTTATAAATATAACTACAGATGACAATGGTATGAATCTAAATAAACTTAAAAATATGTTTTTATTAATTTTTTTATAAACATAAGAAAAAAACGCTGTGACCATATGGTCACATAGGGAGCTCACCTATATACATATACATTATGAACATCTTTCTCCAACGCACCTGCGTCTTTTACCGTTAGAAATTGGAACAACAATATGATCAATTTTATCATATCGTAGATTGTCGGATACTCTATTCATGGAAAGACTATTCCTACTTACTGCAGCCTTACCAGGACGACTAGATGGAACTCCATATTTCCGCATATACATATGTGCTATTTCTCGGCGGAAAACTATATTAGCTGTTTTTTTTCTTTCCTTTAAGGACTTCTTATAAAGTACCCACGCGTTATGTAGGCGTACGTCTACAAGCCAAGTAAAAAGACGCTAACACCAATTTTTACTTCTTATAAAGTACCCACGGGTATCAACCAAATCAACCAAATCAAATCAACCACACAAAAACACAAATCATGACAAATAGTGTGTTAAGCGAAAAGATTTCAGTAAATGGCATGCATATTGAAGAAACCACCTCATATAAGTACTTAGGACATGAGATACGCATAGGAAGAGATAATCAAACGTGCGAACTAAGCCGCCGCATAGGACTCACTTGGGTGGCATTCTGCAAGCTAAGCTATGTTCTTAAATCAGGACTGCCTTTGTGTCTTAAAAGAAAAGTCTTTAATCAGTGCGTGTTGCCAGTACTTACATATGGTGCAGAGACATTTACACTAACCAAGAAAGTAAGAAATAAAATTTGTGTTACCCAAAGAGCCATGGAACGATCGATGTTAGGCATTTCTCGTAGGGATCGGATCACGAACAAGGAAATAAGACGGAGAACAGGAGTGACAGATGCCATAGAAAGAATTATGACCCTTAAGTGGAACTGGGCGGGGCACATAGCTAGAATGTCGTATAACAGATAGACACAGCGAATAATACAGTGGAGACCGAGACAAGAAGCACATCGAAGTAGAGGTCGTCCACCAACAAGATGGTCTGATGACATAAAACGGATCGACAGAAATTGGATGCAAACAGCACAAAACAGAAATACATGGAAAAGACTGAGGGAGACCTATATCCAGCAGTGGAGAGATCCGGGTTAAATGATGATGACCCACGGGTTATGTAGGCATACGTCTACAAGCCAAGTAAAAAGACGCTAACACCACTTTTTACTTCTTATGCCAATTCTGTATCGTGCCATATCTTCATCCATTCCATCCGTGCCACCCATGAATGTATTATATTTTGCAATAATCAAAGGTCTTTGTACTTGAATAATTTTCTTTTGTTGCTTAGAGTAAACTTTAAGAGCTGATGCCATAGCAAGTTGATGCAGCCATAATTACAGCATTATCCATCCACTTGACCAAGATAAATCCATCATTTTAGATATAACATAATCAACAGATTCTCTAGGCACTCTAGGGTTAGTAGCCATTACTTTGTTGTCCAGTAAGGGGCAACACTTAGGAACTCTATTTTGTCTTATTGTTCCAGTACATTCATATTTCCTTGAGATTGAAAAATTGAATTTGAATTGAAATTGAAACTCGTATATAAATTATCGATACAAATATGGTAATTTGAATTAAAGGACCTGCTGCCTTCCAAATTTTTCTATAACCGTTACCAGTTGAAATCTGCTTACCTTGATACAACTGAAAATGAATCAAATAGTTATTTGATTCATTTTCAGTGAATAGTGTCTTCATAATTCAAACACTAAGCTTTATACTCAAAGCGTATTGGTTTACCTTTGATAAATTGTTTACTGATAAACTGTGTTTTTCAAAATACTTGATCATTGATTCATCATAATTCGTGCTGAGTTGATTTAAAGTACTCAAGACATCTCATTTGCACCTTTTCTATAATAGGGCGTAGTTTCCATATTTTATCAGGTTTCTCCTCCTTATTTTGCCCTGCCACATAAAGAATAACAGCTGTTCTGCAGCAATGAATTACGTACATTTGCTATAATGCTAGAATTTTTTGGATTTTTAGGTGATTTAACAAGGTTATTATTTTAGATTATCTCCAGGATTTTGAAATTTTGTAGGCTCGTCAGTATTTCTTACAGAGAGTATCAAGATCCAGTTTTTTACTTCTTGGCTTAGCTGTTTAATCTGATCAGTGCATATGTCAACTATAGCTGCAGCTTTTCAGTTTTTAACCTGTTCATACCATTGTAGAGTTCTGAATGGTATTCCTAGATTGTTTGACTTTTGGTTCGGTTTGCTTTTAGTTTTTGGAGCTTAAGTTGGCTCTTAGTTTTTCTACTTATAGCAGTTGCGTAGTGACTTCTTTAATTTTTCTGTAATTTCTTAAAATGTTTTTTGTTCCTTATAGTCTCTGCTAAGTTTTTAAAAAGTTTCCATGCTATTTTGCTACTGTGTGTTCTGATCATTGTTCTGTAGATTCGATTAACTTTTCCCTTCTAGCTTGGTTCAGTTGTAGAACTGTAGAAGTAGAATTGCAACCGTTTCTTCGCTAAAAGAGTCAACGTGTCAAAAAGCCGTTTGTTATTTCCTGTCCAATTTTCGTTATTTTATTATAAAAGAACGAAATCTTATTTCCCAAATGATCAAGATGATGGAGCTCTGAGGTAGGTTTGTATTTAGTTTTTTATATCATAACCCATATATTTGCTTATATGCAATGAAATTATTGCAGAAAACCGTATCTTACGCTTATTACAAAGTGATTTGTATTTGACTGGTATCGTTAAGTATCGAGAGGTGTCTACCATAAACAAAATAATTCAGTCAGATATGAACACAATACTACTGCTTCCTGCTTTTGTTAGTCATTCCATAAAATGTACTTCATATGTAGAAAATAAATTTTATAATAATTTGGTGGCGACTGTACTGCATATGTTATTGGGCAACTTGTAAAATTCCGAAAATTGGAAAATCACGTTCATAAATGTATACTCAGTTTTCAAAATGCAATAAATGAAATAAAAGAGAAGTATAAGAACGTTTATTGTAATATTAGCTATTTTCTAATTCTGATAACCGACATAAGTTTGGCTCACATGTTTTGGTAATGATGACAATGTGCAAATATCCCTGTATCTACTGTATATATTTATATTGATAAAATAAAAATAAGCGAAAGCTATCAAGGATATGTTAAAACCTTTGCTATTTTTTCACTACTTCTTTTACACTACTTCTACTGTTTCCTGTTTCATGTGCAATTGTAAGTTAATTATGAAGATATTATTTAAATGGTGCTTTTATGACTCTGATAATGTCTAAGATCAAAAATTTAAAGTGCGTATTTTCTTGACGAGAAAATTTAATTAAACTATGCAGTCATGATACAGAGGTATAATATAATTGATTATAACTCTTTCATACATTCGTTGCGCTATAAAACTTTATAAGCAACATAAGTTCATATCTAACAGGTATCAAGAAAGTTCGTAATGCATATGTGCATGTGGTAACCACCTGGTTTCTCGAGCTTCTACTGGACCCGCATTGGCGGCTATCGTACTCTGTCAGGGTTCAGGTTCACCATTTCGTGCACCTTATATCAAACGTTTCTGTCCCTTTTTTTAAAAAAAGAGGGAGCTAATACATCTGATGCTATTAATCATCTTATACATTAACTGCAGCTGGTTAGAATTTACTACAGTACTATGATCATTCTAAAAACTAAACAAACATTTAGGAAATTAAAATTTAAACATTTAGTTTTTTGCTAGTACTGTTTAAAATATTGAGATCTAAGAACGTATGGTTTTCTAACAAAAAGGATCTAATAAGATAACTATCAGCAAATAATTGAATATCACATGCCGATGATTCCTGTTAGGCCGATCTTTGAGCCCAAAATGAGTGCAGGATCATAATTAATATTTAAAAACATGAGTGGAGTAAGGTGTTGTCTAATATTTCTGCCATGTTCGAGATTATTGGCTTAATAGTACTTTCTTAACCTGTTTTTTCATATACCTAAACGTTGGGCGTTATTTCCTCGTAGTTTCAGCTTTCTTGGTGCATGAAGGTGTTAACTGTACATATTATTTACAGAAACACCTTCTGACCTTCGGACCTTTAGTGGAAGAAGGCCTTAAAAGCAGTTAACACCTTCTTCCATTTTAATCACGCGAAACATAATCTATAAAAAGATCATAAAAGTGTCATTACTGTGACAGTGTTCGTATTGCTTCTTTAAAACAGTGAAATTATAGAAATAGTCTAAAAACATCGTGCTACAATGTCGTTAAGAAGTAAAATAATGGTTTTAGCTGAAAAGCAAAATAAAAAATAATGAAATTAACAAAGCTGACCTCCAATTTTTTGAAAATTCGCAAGTGACGAATTAGGTACTGCCTAGTGATCTCAAAATTGAGGGCTAGACTTTCAAACATCAGCAAACAAAATAAAACGGATAGAAAGAAATGGAATGTGCAAAAGCTGAGAGATGCAATAATTGCAGAACAATACACAGAAAATATCACCAACAGGCTAAGGAATCAAAAGGTAGACGAAGAAGACCAGAATGAGATACAAACACCTTTTGTATCGGAATAAAGGAATATATTGAAGCAGCCGCTAAAGATGAAGTAGGAACAGAAAATTGTAAAAATTATTGGTTTGGCGATGAATGCAAAAATGTAACAAAACAAAAAAATTAAGCCTACAGAAAGATGCTTACCCGATGAACTAGAACAACTGTAGAGACAACAACAGACAAAGAGAAGAGAAGAAAAGAGGATACATAAAATAAAAAAACGAAACTACTTAAATAAGGAACTTAATTATATAGAAAATCTCAACAGAGAGAAATAATTCAGAGCATTCTATAAAAAAGTTCACAAGCATCAACAGAAAAGAATTCAACGCCACCGCCAGCCAATGCAGAAGTCAGAATGGTGACCTGTTAACAACAAGAACACATATCTTGAATAGATGGGTGGAATACTTTAACTAGGAACTTAACATAAAGGAAGAAGAAAACTTGGAAAACAAAAGAAATGAGATAAGCGGAACAGACCAGAGGAGAGAGGAACCACCAACGATTCTTAAAGTTAAATATACAGTTAAAACACTAACCAGAAAGAATCACCCGAAATAGATAATCTACTAGCTGAACTAGGAAGGAAGCCATGATACCATAATGACATTACAACAGCTTATAAAAGAAATATGGACACATAAATGCCTTCCCAGTAATTGGAATATTGGAGTACTTTGCACCAAACACAAAAAAAGAGATGGTATGGAAAGAGATGACAATGGAATGTGGAGAAGACGATGCAACTTCGAACTTTGTAGAAAATACCAGGAACCAGATATCGTAAAATATATTAAGACATGACGTCTGAAGTAGATAGGGCATGTAATGCAGATGAAACAAAATGACCAGCTACAGAACGCTTCTTGATAGACCTGTTGTAGCGTTTTATATTTAATATCTATATAATAGTTTAAATTCTGTTTTAAGTTTTGTATTCAGTTGTTTCAAACTATAGTTGTTTTTGTCTCTGTTACATTGTCAGGTATAAAGTTATTCCGGTTAAAAGTAAGAAATGAGGACGTTTAAAATAATGAATAAAATGCGTGTTGTTTATCTCGTAGTAAAGACGTATTAACGCTGAGAATATTTTTTTGTCTTTGTTTACATTGAAGTCTCCCTATTCTTTGTATGTATTGTGAGGTAAGGAATTTTCAGTTACCCAATTTGAAGGTAAATATTTCAGGATTTTTTTGTCGGTTCGTTGCTGAGAACGAGGTCAAGAGGGGTATTTTGTTTGTTTAGGTTCGTAGACCACAAACTGGCTGGAGACGTGAAGGGAAATTATTTGGCGTTGAATTTTGTAAAATGTAACGCAGATACAGAGTCAAGCAAGAGATTTCAGACTAGAAAGATGTTTGGGCGATTTTGAATCAGGAGTCGATTCATTTTTTTTGTGTTATGTCTTAAGACCGGTGAAAGGTTGGATAATACTCTTTTGCAATAATGCAGTTTAGAACAGAGTATCAACCATAAGATTTGTGCAGTACACCGGAACTGATGAAATTTTGAAAATGATTATATAGGATGTCCCACCAGCTTTGTTGTCGTTTGCCTGCTTGATCCAAACCCATCTACGTCAGATCTTCGTTCCTGCGTATGGAAATGGTTTCCTTTTTCTTCCAGTTGAGAGTTTTGTTCTTGCAGCTCCAATCCCAGAGATAGTAGCAAGTTTCTCAAAGTTAAGTGGCAAAGTTTGTGAATTAAGGTAACAATTAACATATTAATTTTTCTAAATTAAATAGACATTATTTTTGATAATTGATAATTGCTTTCATTAAAATAAAAGAATTTGTAATATTTAAAGTTTTATATTGTGTTAGAGGCGTGGCCAACAAAATGTCATAATTTATTCTGTCTTACAATGTTATGTTGACATGACATTTTGGCTTAAATCTGCTGTTGTTGTAAAACAATTTTAATTTGATTATTATATAGAAAAGATATTTTTTATATATAAGGTTAAATTTTTAGATATTTTCATAAACAAGGATATCTTTAATTTTTAATAATCTAATTTGGCCATATTAATAAATAACCTAGGAACCATTTCGAAAATTTTTGTAGCAATCTCCTTTGTAAACAGATAAGCACGTAAGTTTTTGTTAATTTTGTTATTATGTTATTTAGTATGCTTCTTGTGCAATCTGTATTTTTGATAACTGTTTGTTTGAGACAAAAATAAACGTTTGATTTGTTTCTCTGATCCATTTTTTTTTGTATTTATTTTAGAAAATCTCCTAACCCTTTATGTATTTTTTATTTTAGGATATTTTTCCTAAATCCAGCAAGTTTAGGAATCTTCGAAGCGGCGCCCTTATTTTAAAATTGCTAGAAGCCCTTTCTTGTTGTCCATATTTGCCCAGTTGTCCAGGAGATATATGTAAGTATCCCTTAGTTTCATTTTCTGGTAGTTACCCCAATCTGACACCCTTGTCATTCACTTACCCACGACCCCAGCACTCCAGTTAACCCCTGAGTGCCGTTCGCACAAGTAATGATTATTTTGCTTGCCCTATCTTCGCCCCCATAGTTTCTGTCCCCAATTTTCTGCCCCTATGTTCGTACTCTGAGGTAGGCAATATAATATTATGGTTACACTGTTGGTCAGAGAAAAAGAAAAGACCAAGAATAAGGTTCCTTGATAACACAGTGAAGACATGCGAAATATGGTAATGCGTGCTTGGCGGAGGAAGGCGATGGATAGGGAGGACTAATAAACGATTTAGGTAAGATTTTTATTAGATGGTGAAGATATCTATATGTTTGGTATTTTTTATTCTTCTTCTTTTGGTGCCTATTCGTTTCGAATATTGGCGGCCATTCTGGCTATAATTATTTTATTAACTGATGCTTTAAATATATTAGTTGTTGTTGTGGAGAACCATTTACTCAGGTTTTTTGACCATGATATTCTTCTTCTCCCAATTCCTCGCTTTCCGAATACTTTGCCTTTTATTCTCAGTAATCTGTATTTAGTACCATTTCTTATTATATATCCTAAATATTCTAACTTTCTCCTTTTAATGGTATACATCACCTCCCTTTCTTTCCCTATTCTTCGTAGTACATTCTCATTGGTTATGTTGTCCGCCCATGATATCCTCAGGATTCTTCTGTATAGCCACATCTCGAAGGCTTTAAGTTTTTTTCCATCGCTTCAGTGAGTGTCCAGGATTCAACCCCGTACTTTTTTATTAGCCCACATTATTATCAAGTATTATTTTTTTACAGATGAGCATGATGAATATGTGCTATCGGATAATAACGTGAGATCCAGCGATGAAAACAGTATAAAAGTTTATGGAAATAATGTGATTGCAAATTTAAATCAAACAGAAAATGACGACCATTTAGAATTGCTGAACCTGTAATCCCTATTACTGCAGAACACAGAGACGAGAGAAATTTCAAAACACAAAAAGCACTTTCCGATATTTCTGTAGAGTCTTAGCTATTTAGCAACATCTATAACTAGCAGGCTGTTATTCCTTGCAGTTTGCACATGATGGAATTTTTGGTTTTTGAAATTGCTTTGTGTGATGTTCTTCAGCACATTTTACACAACGCGGTATTTTATAGCAATATTTCTGTTTGTGCCCGTATTCCTGGCAGTTTAACACTGGGGTATGAGTTTGGGACGTCTTATCGTTTCAATCGTCACTCTCATTCCTAGTATATCACGAATTTCGTATATTCTGTTGAGCATGTGCACTGGTAGTTTCATATGCTTTTTATTTTCTTTTCGTTTTTTTAAATATATTTTTTACACCTTTTATTTTGTATTTCTTTGTTTGTAGAACTACAATATTATATATATTATACTGTATATTATCTAATATTTTTTTCTCTGAGATTATTAGCAATTACAAAATTAAAGAAAAAGCACTGCTGTCGTAAAGAACAGTGTTATTTTTAAACGACTATCTTTTTTCCTCTTCCCTTCAACTTCCATTTTTTATCTACATCCTTTATATTCGGTATGTTCTTGAGAATCTGTTAAAAAACTAAAAATATAATAAATCTTTGTTGCTCCTGAATTTTAAATTCCCTTCTTCTAAAACATACCCTAAAAAATGTTTCAGACAGCAACGTTATAGACAAAGGGCTTTATTTTGATTTATGAACTGTAACCGTCCACGCCGTGACAAATGGGAAGAAGTTCGGAATTAATTAAAGCCACAATATTTTTGAATTTTTTGTTCAAATATCTTATAATGTGGTAGGTAGGTACCTATATTTTTTTGCGTGTCATATCATCCCGTGTAGTTTTGTTTTAAGGATTGTGTTACGTGAGAGGTAGAAAACAGACAAAGAAATATAACTTATACTGAATGCGTATCTCTACATGAGCCTGCTATGGCGTTATTAAATATTTAGTGGAGCGTAACAAATGACACCTACTTAATATATTAGCACAGTTACCTTGTTAACCCTGGTGAACTAGTGGGATTTCTTTCCACCTTATTTTCACAGATTGCATATATACAGGGAGCGACAGAACTGATCTTTTTTGTTTTACTTTCTTTTCATCTTTTACGTGATGTTATACATTTTTTCGTGATGTTATAAATGTTTTTCACATTTTTTGCCATTTATCTCCACATAAATCAGACTGTGCATTTTTATTAAGTTCACATTTTCTTATTATATTACTGTTATATAGGTTTATTATTATCCCGGTTTTTTATAGCGTTCTCCGCCTTCCGGTTCCCAGTTCCAGCTACGTCGGTCATTCCATTCGCCAGGGTGAAGGTTTCTTTCCGACATTGATTGGTTTTTTTTTATAATATTCATTATTCGTGTTGCCCAAAAAATCGGTCTTGGTCTTGCCGTATTGGTCTTGTTCTTGCGTTTTGGAAAGACTAAAATACCAAGACTGCCTAATTTTAGCAAGACCAAGACCAAGACTGACCATGCAAGATTTGAGCAAGAAAAAGACCCAGCCTGCGGACTCTGGCGTCTTGCAGTTAGGACTGAGTGTCGTTTAAGGGGTATAGTAATTCGGGTATATGCTTAGAGACTCTGTGAGACGCAAAAAAATATGTAACAAAAATTTAGAAAATTGGACTTGCGCGCATTACGAACAATACTATAAAGAAACATAGCGAATCAAAATATTCATTAAAATAACACTTGACACATTTCACATGTACTCAGAGGTCATAATTACAATTTAAAAATAAAATATTTTGTGCATTCCTTCCCAGCAGACGAATTGTTCGCTCTGAAATTAATTGTCCAGATTTTGAGAATAACTGCCCTTTAATCCTAAAATAATTTTCTTGCGTTGCGACGCCGACAGTAATATCGTATCTAAACTTTTTAAAAATATGGCACTTTAGCTGATAAAAAATATAATAAGGTTAGCATACCTACTGTTATGTCATCGAATGCCATAGTCTATGGACTAGTACGCATTTCGATGCGCATCGCCCCGCCTCGAATTTTTCCATTGGCTCTTGACCTGGAAATCCCTATTTATCGCTCGAACAGCGCATATAAATATTGGCGATTTTCAGGTCAGCCAGGTCAGTCCCTCACGGGCTCTCCGAGAGCTTAGTGCTCTCGGGGTTCTGCTTCCTGCATTTATTTTCCATACTCTGTGGCTGAGAATTGTTTCAACTTAACTTGGTGTTTTATTTCGACGAAGAAATTGTCATGTAAGAAATATCTTGCCTTTTTCAAGGCAAGACACCGAAGATAAATATTTTCCATAAAGTCCATAACCCGAAAATGGACTTAAGTATATTCGAGCTATTAAGAGAGGAGCTCTCGACAGTATATTCGAAGCCCTCTACAGAGCACCCGGGGATATCAGAAGGTGGTTAGACCCTTATTTGTTCCCCCGAGGTGACAGTTAAGGACACCTACTTAATAATTCAACTTTTTTTCTTCTTATTGTAATTTAGTTCTAAATACCACAAATCTTATCGGCCTTAAGACTAAACATCGTTTCTGCTGAGTGTGCCATAAGATCATTCGGTTAAACAAAATTTGCTGAAAGAGCGCGGCTAATATTCAAAAGTAACGAGACAAATTAATAAATAATTACAGATAATGCCGGCTGTAAACAAACAATGTAACCGTGTAAACAAAATGCCGAAATATTTAAAGTAACGAAGTAACGATATATTTATAATTCTCGGTTTGGTTTTCGGTACTTATAGTATTGGATAGTAGCGAATATAAAATTGTTTCATTTCAGTTTCAGTCTGAAAATAACAGTGATAACATCATGACAGTTACAGTTGATTGGATGGTGAACAAATATCTTCCCTTCTCAGTTTTCAATGATGAAGCTACACACGTATATTTTCGATCGATTTGCCCAAATATGGTGGTTCCTAAAAGGTCTACACTTAAAAGAAAGGTCAAAGAGCGATTTGAAGAGCTTCAATTGAATCTTAAGAAACGACTACAACAATTTTTATCTAAAACGTCATTTACCGTTGAGGAAGGGACGTCAATTGCTGGAATGGAAATAACGATACTGGGGAATATATTTCTTCTATAAAATGCAACTTGATAAAATACAGGGTATCACGGTCGACAACGCAACTGTAAATACTAAATGTATGTATGAACTGAGCAAACAGCTGCCATACTTTGATTCAGACATTCAATATATCCGGTGCTTTGTTCACATTTTGAACCTTGGTGTACAAGATCTATTAAAGATCTTATCATTACACAGTGAAACTGACAATATCGGACAAGAACAGCAGTATGAAGCCTATAAAGACAAAACTGAGGAAGATGAAGAATATGCGCCAAATATTGCTGATTCACGTAAGGTACTATAAAACTGCAATTAGACTTTTTTGCGTTACCGGTGCATTGTTAAACATTAACAGCTGCTGATATAATTCATTCTTTCTATTAACATTTTTGTCGTAATCTATTAGATTCGGGCAAGATTGCTAGAACGGATAGTAGCGATAAATTAATGAGGGAAGTGAAAGAACAGTATATTAAAATGTGTAAATATTTACACACTTTAATATACTCTTCTTTCACTTCCCTGATTCATTCAAGTATGTACGGAATTTACTAGTCTTTCAACGATAAATTAATACCCCACCACAGCCAAGAATCTACTGAATATTATATAACACCTTTTTATCACTGCTGTGTTTGGCAATAAAGAATTTTATTTCATATGTATTTTGTTTTTTACAGGAACTATGAGTTCTGCTTCACAGCGATCTAGACTATTGCTAGACCTAGCAGTAAGTAGAAGAAGTATAGATTCCAACATCCCTTCAACGTTAAAGATATCAACTGGATATGTGGATATGTCTATCCAGAAGCTTTTTCTGTAAAATGAAAAACAAAGTTACATATTCAATAACTACCTAACTATAGTTCAAAAACTAATTGTTTGATAATATCTGTACTCTAGAAGGTATAACACATGTGCTTCAATAATGTTTGTAGAGTGTTATGGTGAGTAGGGGTATTCCAAATGAGCAATCTTGGGTAAAAAACCGGTTTATTTGACATGTCAAATGATGTTTATGCAATTTTAAAAAACATTTTACAAACAAAAAATATCCGTTCAATCTTCTTCATCTAGAAGGTAATCTAGGTAGAGGTATTCACTGTTTTCATCATTGGCTTGAGATGTAGGTAATTATAGAAAGTCCTGACATCTGGGTTGATCAAAAATAGTTTAATAATTTGGGTCACTGAACTTGGGTTGAGAAATCAGGATTGGATCTTTGTACAGCTTTTTAAGATTTTCTCTTGATGGACCAGGTTTTCCTTTATTTTTTTCCTATTTTTGGTGGTTTCCACATAATATACCACAGAATGTGTTTCGATAAAAAAACTTTTGCGGGATGGGCCGTTTCGACTTTTAAACAACGTGTAGGTCTGCTAGGGAAAAGGCATTTCGGTTGTACATTGGAGCCAAGTACTTGGTACAGGCACTAAAAAGCTCTTTTTTACAGTCAATCACAGCGAATAGTGAAGGTTTTTTTCTGCCGTGCGTGATAACCTCTCTCCATTTATTGGGTAATTCAACGTAGGACTTTTGGTTTATGTAGCTCATGTTTTGTCTCACTCAAGATATAAGTGCCCTCGAATAGGGAAAAATTTGTTTTATCCTCCGCAAGAATCGCAAAAAAATTGTTATTAACGAATTTTGTCAGGCAAAAATTTCTCCAGAAAACTGTTGAACATAAAAATCATCCGATCCCTTACGAACAACTACTTTCATCGTATATGTAGAACGCTGCATCTCCACTGGATAGAATGTGAGTATTGAAGCTGTAGAAACTCAGTTGTCTTCTGTAATAGACATCATTGGTAGTGATTAGGAGTCCGAAGGTTTTTTTGGAAATCCATAGTTATAGTTGCTATAATGTCTTTCTTTCTACTAATCTTCTTGTATTTCTTTTTAACTGAATAAAATTTTTGAGCTTTTGCAAGGTAAAGTTTGTATTCTGTTTCCTGGTTTTTGAGTTCTTTTTCTCGTATCAATTTTTCTGGAGCAATGAAAACGTTATTGCCTGTTTCTAGCACAGCTTTCTGAGACTTCAAAGTATCACATGTACTACACGTATGTTTTCTAAGAAATCCAAAAGATATTTGAATTCATTGTTACAGATTAATCAAAATGTGTCGTAGTGCCCAGCGTTTTCAGGGTAGAAGTCGTTGTATATCTTGCATAATTTTGACAAATTAAGGTCTTCAGATAAATAAAGTCTGAGTCTTTGAGGGAATAGTGTGATTTGTGCCCTATGTAATATTTTATAAGATCAGTCACCAATTTATGATTTTCTCCTGAAAGTTTATGTGGTCGGTTTGAATGTTTTACCCTCCCATTTTTTGGGCTACAAACCATAAGCGAGCAGCGACTTCTGAATAGTCTAAAACCCTTTTAGGAGTAATTCCAAATAGAGAAATGAAAGCCTTGAAGCAGTCACATCCTGTATAGTCTCATCAACTTTTACTCTAACTCTAAAACGATACGATGCATTTTTTAGCGATTATAAACACCTGAGTTCGAGCACGTTTTTCGCTTTTGCATGGGAATCACAACAATCAGTCCTGAAAAAAAGGAATTTTGTTCGTCGTAAGTCCCTAGATTATTAAAATCGAAAATCAATATTTTTCTTATAAATTCTGTAATTTTATTAAAACATTTGAATCAAGTACACTTACAGTCTTGACCTGTTTCGTGTGTTGACTGTTTCAATTTCTTGACGACATCGTTCATTCTCCCCGTCGTTTTCCTTTTTTTTTCTTTCGTAGATTTTGTTGATATCTTCCCCACTTTATCACTACTTTCACCAAATCAAAATCAATACTTCTAATAAAACAAATACTAACTAAAAAACACTGAGGCATACAAAAAAGCTTAGGAACAAAGTATGACAACAAACAGAATGATAATGGCTCCCATGAACTAAACATTCTATGAAGCACGAGCGTTTTGTGTGGATCACGAACTTTTAAAAGGATCTCTCATCATTCTTTCCCCTGCGCTCGCGATCTTCATCGTTTTTCCTCCTTGCCTTGAATCTTCTGACGTGTTTTTAAGGCGATTATCATCGTTATTTCCCCTGGCTGTTCACAGGCTGATAGTACATTTTCTAAGCCAACAGATCGCAAAAGAATCGCAAAATGACCAAAAAATTGGCATTCATCGTTTTTCGCCCTGACCCTTCATATATATATATATATATATATATATATATATATATATATATATATATATATATATATATATATATGTATATCAATATCGGTTTAAAACGTGTGGCATGTCTTCTGATCTCCGATCTAACTTCGTTGAGGTATTCCTCGTTTTCTTCTTCCACGTGGTTTCTATTCTATGATTTGTTTGGAAAGTATTGTACCTTGTCTCTTGTATGTCTTGGGAAGACTTACTGATTCTTTGTCATTCTTTCCATACTTGACTTGCTTGCTTTACCATTAATCCATTTCTGTTGCTTTTAGAATATTTAGATTTTTTTAAGGGTACTACTTTTGACCTATATGAGCTATATAGTGATATAGCATATAGCTATAGCTATAGTTGGAATTGAGGAGTTTTCAAACAGTTAACAGCTTTAAAATCAGTTCTTACCAATAAATCACCCTCTTCAATAATTTGTGGGACTATTTTGCAATGCTAATTTTTCAATAAAAAAATAAAAGTTCAATAACTAATGGGACAATGCAGCAGAACCATCATCTGTTATAAGTGATTATAGTTATAGTGATTCAGATTCATAAATCAAAATATCAACATTTTAAATAATTTTTATACTGTCATATTTTACTTAGGTAATAAAAAATCGTTCGTTAATTTTTTTCACTAATTTTCTATGAGGTTATTTAAGTACTTTCTATAAGACCAAAATTTAAAGTACAATTAAGTCTACAATGCGATAATAAAAGTACAAGCAAAATACATTAATTTTTCTTTTCAGTTTCAGGTAAAATACACTTGCGAGGTTAACAAAAACTATTTATTATAGTTCTTCCTTTATTAAATTTAATATTTTTTTAATAAAGATTGCTTTTAAAACTTGTGTGATAATATACAGAGCGGTGATTTTATTAAAAATATTATGCGGATATTGAAATTATGAATAAGATGATGAGTCAAATTTAAAACTGCAATAACTCAAAAGCTACTTTTTTGACTTGGCGCGTTTTGCTTGTAACCCGACCATATATAAAATTCCCTTTAAAATCACGGGCACTAACATCCAGTTCCTATAATATTCTCTAATCTTGTACAAAGGTGGCTGTTTGAAAGTGCCGTATGTGGCCGAGCGACGGCGAATGATTTACGAAAGGCCAACTAACAGTAGTAAACTTCACTGATATATCGAGTTCGTGTGTACCGTGTATAAAAACACGCTTTGGCCCATAAACTCAATTTTAAAACCCCTAAAAAGTTCCAAACTACTTATTTATCAATAGAACTAAACCTTTTTATTAGTCACAATTACATAAATGTGCATTAGTGATGTTATGACACAGTTTGAGTGAACTTTCAAGAAGTTTGTTATTGTTTTTAAACAGTGAGTGGTTTGTTTTTAAATAATGACAGTCAGCCAGTTGATATTCTGTCGCTACATTACTTCTTGGTAAGATTAAATAACGTTTTTTAATAGAAATAACTATGAATTATAAAGAGGAAATCTTTACGACATTCTCAGACTTTTAACATTGAGCTTGCCGATTATTTTGATTGTTAAATTATTGTTTAGGCCCACACACAATCCAATTATGCAATTCCATCTTGTTGAAATACCATAATATACCATGTATGAGCTATTTAAGGAATAATAAAATTTCTACCTACTTATTGACTACGTGAGTATGTAAGTATTTATTCACAGTGTCCCTTGACATAAACTATTTACTTTCTCTAGTCATAGTCAGCCGGCAACGTTAATAATGATTGGCTTCGATATAGCCTTAATGTAGATTTTGCGTTTGAATTCTTACCTAGCATTTAATTAATTGCAGCATTGCTCAAGCCTTACTATCTATCTATAAATAAAACAATAGTTAATAAAGTCATAAACTATATATTAAAACGGAAAGAGTATTTTTATACCTAGTTATTTATTGTCGGACATTTATGGCAGAAAATAATAAATAGGTCAGTTTTCAATTAGAACAATTGTACAATAAAAAATGTGGTATCTATTTTTATCCACCACGTGCCACAGTTATAATATATAGCATCTTTAAAACTATTATTATTCCACAAAGGATAAGTCCTTAAAATAATGATAATTAAGACCCCTCTTACTACTTAGGCGTTCTCCTCTTAAGTGTCATGTCCGTTACAGAGAGTTTTTTTAGCTGCCATGTCTTTGAAGTTTTTCTACCAAGATGTTCGTCTTCTTCCCACACTCCTTCTGCCTTTTAATATGAGCCGCAAGATGCCGTATTTTTCTCCATGGATTGTATATGTCTGGTAGATTGCAGTTTTCATTTTTATATTGATATTTCAGCTTTTTTTACTCATGTGATCTTTAGAATCCTTTCATACGTTCAAATCTCAAAGTGCCGTGAAATGGGGTGAGATTGATCAATTTTAACTTTATTTGATTTATCTTTTAAACGTTTTTGTGACTGCTCGATATTTAAACCTTCCTCGATCCTGCTGATTTAAGGCCTTCAACTCGATTTCTTCTCCTTCTAAAATTCCTTCTACCTGACAGACACAGCGAAATTCCGTATTTTTCCGATAATATCAACATCACTGTTGCTGTCATCTAATTCCAGGTTTTCATTTGAATCATCGTCACTGGACTCCTATGATGGTTTAGGTGCTGTAACACTTTGACCAGGTTCAGCTGCTAACAGTTTTCTTTTACGTCTAGGTTTTTCAGAGCCGAAATTGTACCTCAAATCTTTCAAAAAGTTAGTAAGAGAGCATCTAAGCTCGGCTTGATCAATAGCGTCTTGTGGTAGCTTTTCCAAAACTGGATTGGAGTTGAATGGTACAATGCCACATGCTTCAAAACCAGAAAGTAAATTTCTTTTTACAGCACTTTTCTCTCCGTCTGTATTTTTAGGTGGTACTTTATTCCTGATTTCAACTGTTTGCTTTAACAGCTTAGCAAATTCATTTTTCGGAATGCCAGAGGTTTTGGAATTTTGCATTTTCCATGATGTTAAAGTTTTCCTCCAGCTTTCTTTTAAGGGCCTGAAGAATGCGACATCCAATGGCAGGCAAATATTAGTAGAGTTGGCTGGTAAGCATGCAAATATTATATTCTTTTCTTCACATTGTGTCAGAACATCTGAATTAAAATGAGATGCTAGGTTGTCCTCTATTAACAACTTTTTCCATCGAGTCGCCTAGCATGTGGTAAGAAGCAAGTGACAAACCAATCATTGAATGTTGACATATCAATCCAACCATGGGAGGTTCGATTATATCGTGTCCCCAGTGAGCAACATGGCTGTTCGCAGCATGGGCTGCCCTTGGGACCATTTTCTGTCCAAATATCCCATAAATTTTTCGCCTTGTATATGTCGTAAGTTGGCAAAAGTATACCTGAGGCGGATCCACAAATCATTATCGATGTAGCAGATTTTGAATGGTTGCCTACTTTTTCGGGATATTTAGTACCTCTTCGGTAGATGCACAATTTTTTTCCGGGATCATCTGAGACGTTGGACTCGTCGTAATTAAAAATATTTTTCCAGGAAAATTCCAGGAATATTCTCCTTAAATATAGATACACTTCTACCAGTTTTGTCCAAAAAACTTTTGACGAACATTCTTAAATCCATTGCACTTAGAGGATATCCCCCATCTGCACAGGTTAAAATGCTATTTATAATGGCTACTTCTTCTTCATATGTGAATACAGATTGTCTACCTGTTTTCTTAATCTTCCTTTCATGGTACATGTTATTTAAAGTTCCGTAGAACAATTTGTATTTTTTTGCCGCTTTTCTTAGCGATAATCCATTTTCCAATGCATCGTGCAACGTCTGATTAACTGTTCTTCATTAAAATTGCCATACGTTCTACTGCCTAATTGTCTTTTGTACGTTCTTCCCATTTTGATTGATATTCTTAAATCTGTAACAAAAATTATAAATTAATTTCTGGAACGTACGTAACATAGGGTTAGATTGATCACTTGATCAATGTCACCCCATTCAATATTATCCGCCATCTTAAAACAGCTGGAGTTAGTTAAAATGCTAGATACTTAAAATTATTATTACAGAACCATACAAAATAATTTTATAATACTAGAAATAGCGAACTTACCTCTGAAAACAATTTTACATTGTTGTCGGTTGTATCTACATATATGTGATACAACGACAAATGATCAATGTCACCCCGGGAGATCAATCTCACTCCATTTTACGGTGATCTGTTTTGTCGTCACATCACGATTTAGAATCAACGATTCAATTTTGTATTACTCATATAGGACACTGTATTTCTTCTGAACTTTATTCAACACCAACTTGTTTACAATATATTGAGGATGGAGAGGCTGCGAGTTTTACCCAAGATTTTCATTAATTCTTGCCATAGTTCAAAATTTCGTCTTTGATCAGCATCTAACTCTAAAGGAACTCCATGTCTTGATTCGACGTTTGTTATGGATGCTTCTGCTACTGTAGTCGCTTCTTGGTTAGGAACTGAAGCAATTTCAGGCCATTTTATAAAATAATCCATTGCGACCATTAAGTACTTGTTTCCTCTCCCTGTCATCGGAAGTGGACCGAGAATATCCTCTGCAAGTCGTTCCAAAGGTTCTCCGGAAAGATATTGTGTCATTTTACCACGACTTCTTGTTCTATGTCCTTTTCTACCATTACGTAAATTACATTTCTTACACCAATCTTCTACATCTTGGCGACAATTCATCCACTAAAATCTGTCTCGAGCTCTGGCCAGTTTTCAATTGACACGTTTACGTTTACTTACGTTTACTTACGTTACGTTTACTTACGTTTTTCAAGTGCTTATCAAAGTTTTTAGACATAACAATTATATCATCAAAATACTAGGCAGGTTTTCCTGGCAAGTCCTCTTAAAACCATCTTCATTAGACGTTCAAACGTAGCTGGGGCATTACAAAGACCAAATGGTAGAACCTGAAACCTGCAGACACCACAGCATGTTGGAAAAGCTGTTTTGTCTCGATCATCAGGATGTACTTCTTCTTGCCAGTAGCCGCTTTTTTAAATCTAGTGTCGAAAATCATTTTGCACATAAAGTGTTTAGCGTATCATCTATTCATGGCAATGGATAACTGTCTTTTTGTGTAACCTAAAGCGAGCAGATCAGTCTTTATTAGATACTAAGGCTACATGTCTGAAGCTTCTTCGATGGTATCGGCATTTGTCATGTCTTGTATTATGTTTTCAACTTCAGCAAATGATAATCTCTTGCATCTCCAGTATAAATTCTATGTTGAACTAAACTAGTACGTCCTGTAGATTTCTTAGATTCAAAAATGTCGTAGTTTTCATTAACAAATTCATTAATATTGTCTAAATCTTCAGTTCTTAAGTAATCAACATTTTTGATTAGTTGTTTCAAGAGGCTAGTGTCAACTTGGTAACTTGAAGCTGTATTTTTTAAATATTTTTCGCACTTAATTATTTTTTCTATTGGCCTAAAGAATGCTGTTTGTTGTTCTTTCTTCAATTTAAAAGGCTTTATAGACAAGTTAATAACCCTTACTGGAATCATCTCGAGGCATTTTGCTATGAAAATTCCGTCACCAACGGGTTTCTCGCTTTCCACAACGCCGAAATGTAGATCTTTAGGTTTTTGACTCAGTCTCACCAGGACGATACTTTTGAGAAATTCGTATTTTGAGGAAAGAATTTTGAAGAATTTTGTTTAATTGAATTACCAACTATAAGAACCCATTCTAAAATGACATTTATGTTTAAGTTTTTTTTTTGGTAGAATTGATTTTTCAACTATTCCCTTAGGATGTTTTGGAGGGGAAACTATAAGATATTATTCCTTTTCTAGCTATATCAGTTTGGTCTGGACTATTTGATTTCTGCCTTTTATTCGGTGTACTGGTGTTTGTATGAGGATTAAATATAAATTTAACAAAGTTATTTTACTGGGTAGAAGTAGAATTTTGTGAATTTTGTGAAAAATCTTTATCATTGTTTGCTACATTGGTCCTAAGAATACTAGAATATGAATTCTTGGGTACTCTTTTAGTTGCACATTAAAAATTAATGTTTGTTAAACCATCGTCTCTTTTATTAACTTTTGTCGTGTGAATTCTGGGCATGCTATCCTCCTTAAATTCGTGGTCAAGTGATTCCCCTTACAGCTGAAACATACTTGTGTAAACTCAACTTTCGTAC
The DNA here is from genome assembly GCF_040954645.1 of Diabrotica undecimpunctata. Classification (NCBI taxonomy): domain Eukaryota; kingdom Metazoa; phylum Arthropoda; class Insecta; order Coleoptera; family Chrysomelidae; genus Diabrotica; species Diabrotica undecimpunctata. Next base: position 62,062,347 of record NC_092812.1, on the reverse strand, counting down.
AATCCTTTGAATTATGAGCTTCTTGGCATCTGTATTTATATCAAATGATATAATTGTATTTATATGAAATTATTTTAAAATGAGAAGTGTCATAAAAATTTAAACAGATAATTCAATATTGTTATTAATTGCTTAGAATAAATTTATGATAACTAGAAACGAATTAATCGAGAGTGGTGAATCGATGTAAAGAACCGTTATTTCGTGACGCTACCCGTGACGCCTTCTCGTGGCGCAAGTTTCCTGACGCTTGCCTCAGCATTTACTATAGAGTAATTTACATGTTATTGCGTCGGAGTAATTTTTATTGTTTTTTCGCTTAAAATCACAGTACTTTTGCCAATCTGTTTTACAATATTTCACATAAACTTGTTAATCGTTAAGTAAATGATTTAATTTTATAAAATAAGCCTTTTTCTTTAATTTTGTGCTTTCAGAATTCATTTAGACCTAATAATTTACGCACAATATCGTTGTAGATAAAAGCTTTCTGGGATAAACAATTTCAATTTTGCAATAATAGGCCAGGATATGAAGCATTTTGGCTCTCAATGTTTTCGTGCAGTATGGATTTAATTAAAATTTTCACAGAAGGTAGGGAATAGCCCAAGGATCATTTTATATATCATGCCGCTGTACGCTAAAACCTTGGGGGTGGTTGCAACCCCATCTTGGGAGTGGGAATTTTTCATTACATTTTAATCATGGTAATCGATGGAAAAAGTAATTATAAGAAGAAAATGTTCTTTACGTTTTCTTCGTAAAACTAATATTTTTCGAGTTATTCGTGGTTGAAAGTTTTTCGACGAAAAAATTGTCTTTTAGAGGGATTTTTGAGAATAACTCGAAAAATATGCATTTAATCAAAAACACTGTAGATATCAAAATTGTATCTTTTAGAAATACAAACAAAATCCTTTTTTTATAAATTTTCTACGACCAATAAAAAGAGAGATACGGCATGTTAAAGGTTAGCTTTTTTCGTCAAATACATAATTTGTAATATTCAAAGCCAAATAACGAGAAAAATTTTCACTTTCCGAGGAAAGCTTACACAATATTTTCCAAGTATACAATTGGACCTTTAAAAAAAAGTTTCTAGCATAAAAATTGAGCGACTTATTCGAAAATATATGAAATTCATCTTTTGCAAGTTCGTATTTTTCACCCTTTTCTTCAAAATATCTCCGAAAATATTGGTGATACGAAAAAATGATATAGTACTAAATTGTAGTTTTTTAATAACTAAAATTTCCCTGTGCATAGATTTTCTTTACAGTGAATATTTAGCGAGGTATAGCTGTTTAAACCTCCATTTACGAGCAAACACCCCTTTAATTGAGCCCTTTGAACTCACCCAACTTAAAAAATAAGAGATCTTACGGAATTTAATTTACATAGTCTTATAGCTCTTCAAAAAATTTTGTCTTCAAATCATTTTTGAAAAAACTTTTTATCACCAAAAATTAAGGAGCTATGTTTATAAAACGTAATAGTAATAGAGCATTTTCAATGTATATAATACCACAGAACCGATTTTTCGGCAGTAATACGTTATAATATGTTCCGCTTTCTCCATTCAAATTGAAAGACAGAAGGGAAGAAACATCTGCTCATGTGTCTGCGTGTGTGAGTGTATATTTCGTTGATTCCTCGTCAGTGTGTTCTACAGTTCGAAAAAAATAACAGGTTATTTGTAACGATATGGCATCCTTCAACCTGTAAACAGGCGTTGGGTGCCAATGTGTAACGATAAGACTACCAATGAGAATTGAAATACTATTATAAAATAATACTTCAATCACCTATGGGAGCTTATTGTCTATGCTTCGCCTAGCCCAGTCTCTGAATTGTGAATCCGTCTTGTCTTAAACTATGAATTAAACAATGAAAATTCAGTTGGTTACAAATAAATCAATGAATTGACTAATTATATTTATTTAGCATAAAACAAAATAATGATATTTAGTTTGCACAAGCAAACCCTGCCTGCACAAGCAAACCCTGGTTGCTTGCTTCTGTATAGGATGTTGTTGCCTCCAGATTATGTGGGTAGGTCTTAGTTGTTTGCCATTTGAGTGGTCTTAAAGACTTGAGACTTGGAACGACTTTACATCCCGTGCGCATGAACAAGCCGCCTGCACCCGATGAACTTTTGAAAATAATTTTTTGCCAATGCAAAAAAGAGTGCGGCGTTTCATGTGGATCAGAAAATTAGAGTTTGTGCTACATTGGAAAGTGGGATTGCAGAAAACTGCAATACCACTTGTTCTGAGTGCTCGGGGGAAAATTGCAACAATAGTCCACTACTTATAGAATAAGACGAAGATGACATCGGTCTCGATGAAGATGACTAAAAAAATTGTTTGTATTTGTATTTGTGTTTGTAATTTCGTATTTTTGTGTAAATAAATGTTTTTGTACGTAATTTCTACTTTTTTTCTGTATAGATATATTAAATTACTTATAAAAATTGCAATGTTATTAAGGGTGGTGTTTAAGGGTTGAAATATTATGATATTATACTCTAAAGCATAAAACAATCATTATTTAACCAATCAAAACCAAATTTTACCCATATTAGGGTTTACAATGTTTTACTTATATAAATTTTGACAATATGGGGTAGTTTCCACCCCTAAAAATAATCAACGCCCTTAAGCATGATGTATAATATGAAGTACAGGGTGAGATTATCCTAATCCCAAATTTTTATGCAAATCGATGCAAGCCGAAATCATTCTTTTAGAATAAATTTTTTTAAATAAATTTTTTATATATAGCTTCAACAAGGGTGGTTTTAAGGGTTGAAATATTATGATATTATATCCTAAAGCATAAAACAATCATTATTTAACTAATAAAACCCAAATGTTGACCATATTAAAGTTTAAAATGCTAATTTATAATTTTTTACAATTAGGGGTAGTTTTCATCCTTAAAAAACCAAAAGCGTACAACTGCTCGGTATAGAAAATGAACTAGGGGGTGAAATGAGCCTAATCCCAAATTTTTGTACAAATCGATACTGGACGAAAGAATTGCGAGGTTTTGCCATTTTTTCAGTTTCATTTCCTGGCCTATAACTGCCTATTACTGCCAAGTCAAACTTTTTGAAATTTTTGTAGCTGAATATACGTGATATTCTCCATATTCCAAATATGTACTTAAAAGTTATTACTAGTTTTAAAAAAATCGACTGTTACAGCTATTTTTCCAATACTTTAGCTACAAATTTTCTATGCTTTTTCAATACAATAATTGTATCAGTTTTTCATATAATTTACCGGTCTTCACTTTTGGTATTTAAAATCAAATAGCGATCTTACATTGTTTATATAATAATACTTTATTTCCTTTTTGACAAATACAATTTGTATAGGATCAGTCACAGTTTAGAAAAAAAATTAGTAAATATAAATGTAAATCTAAAATTACGCTAAACCTAGATTGCAAGACAAACACAAATAGAAAATGTAAAATTACTAGCATATACTTAAAATAATGTCAACTACTAAAATATTCATCAACAGAATAAAACGTATTCTGCAATAAAAATCTTTTAAAGTTAATTTAAATATTTTCATATTCTTACATTTTTTATTGGCTCGGGTAACTTATTATAATATATTCTTTGACCTATTATTGCAGGTGAGTAAAAATGAATATTTCCTTTAGAAAAAGGCACATGTAATTTTTGATTCTGCCTTGTATTTATATTGTGAATTTGACTATTAGTTTTAAATTTCTCAAGATTTGAATGAATAAACACACAAACTTCAAAAATATATAAGCACGACACAGTTAAAAGTTTATATATTTATATCTAGTAAAATAACTCTTACAGCTAGTTATTCGAGAAATACCAGCAATACAACGGATTATTCTCTTTTGAGATAGAAAGACTTCACTGAATTTACAAGACGTACCCCAAAATATTATGCCATACCGCAAACGAGACTCCACCCGAGCATAATACAGTATAATTAGCTGTTTTTCACTTAGTATATCTTTGAGGTTTCGAAGTAGGTAGCATGCTGAGTTTATTTTGGAAATAATATCATAACATTGCCTTTTCCAATTGAGACATTCATCAACATACAAACCCAAAAACTTTAGGCATTGAACTTTTTAAATTTGTTTAGAATATATTGATAGTTCGATATCTAACAGATGTTTCTGTCTATTGTGGAAATAAATAGCATGCGTTTTATCTGCATTAAGATGTAAGTAATTTGAGGAAAACCAATAACTAAGATCACACAAAAGTTCGTTACATTTATTTTCTTGTGTTATTATGTCTTGTGTATTATGTGATTTATCTGATATAAGTATTGAAGTATCATCTGCATAAAGTGTAAACTGTACAGCATAATTTATTGAGACAATATCATTTAAGTAAATAAGAAATAATATTGGGCCAATTACAGAGATTCCAATATTTTGTTCCAATATATTCCAATATATTGTTTATAAGTAAAAAATGACGTTTAATCTTTTGCATATTTTCTTTTTTACATATTGTTATCACCAAATTTATCAAAAGCAGTAATTGTTAGATACCTGTATCAAAGAGTGTCACGAAATAAGATTTTATTTTGCTAATTTCTCTGGTTTATTCATGCTTGATCTAAAACAGTTGCAAAATGATGAAATATATTGTACCTGTACAATTTCAAGTGTGACCTCATTAGCCATAATCTATAGCCAGAAGTACTATATTGTTTACATTAAGAAATAAATCTACCTGCAGAAAACGAGATTTTTCGTCTAATAAAGTATCTATATAAGAAGCAGAAAAGTAAATAAGTTGATAAAAAGTTGTGAAGCCTTTATTTATTTTTAGATAAAAATGGTGTCTTTACATTGCAATGTTTTGTAGTTTATTGTATAAAACTTATATCTGTAGTTTATTGTCCTAGATGTTTGTTGACATAATATTTACCTACTTTTTATATATTTAATAAGATAAAGATCGAGTTGTTTGTAGGTGTTCCCATTTCCTTCGAAATACTGTTTTTTACTTATTTTAATGATCAATATGTCATATTTGTCAGGATTTGCTTATGTTCATAACTAGACCAGGTAAGTAACGCTTTTCCAAAGACACCTTTTGATACCCAAAGATTTTGCTATAAAATAATTTTGAAAACACATCAGAATCTTGTATATGGATATTTATAATTTACATTAAGTACTTTCTTCTCTGTGGGCCGGTTGTACGGCAGAATATTAAAGAAGAGGGTTGAAAGACAGATACAAGATATTGAAGAACAAAGCGGCTTTCGTACCGGGAGATCCTGCCTTGATAATATATTTATCCTACGACAAATAATTGAAAAGCGTGTCGAAAGAAGTAGAGAGACCCATTTGGTATTTATAGACCTTGAGAAAGCATATGATAGTGTCCCGTTAAAGAAAATGTTTGAGGTCCTCAAAAGGTCCGGATTGGATTCGACGTATATCCGAGCGATATATAAATTGTACGAAAATGCAGTTAGTTGTGTAAAAATTGGAACCAGAACCTCAAATGAATTTAAAGTCACTAAAGGCCTAAAGCAAGGATGCTGTTTGTCACCGACACTCTTTAAAATATACGTCCAAGAAGCATTGAGGAATTGGAGAAATAAATGTAGATTTATGGGCATCGAAGTGGGACAAGAAACTCTGTATACATTGTTGTTTGCAGATGATCAGGTGGTGGTTGCAACCGATGAGGAAGATATAAATTATATGAATCGAAAATTATTTGAGGAATATGCCAAATGGGGGCTTACTGTAAACATAAGCAAAACAGAATATTTAAAAATTGGAGGAAATACCACAGATCTGAGGCTTGAAAACGCAGTCATAAAAGGCTGCAACCAGTATAAATATCTAGGAAGCATCATATCAGCAGATGGCAGAGTTAAGATAGATGTACAAAACCGAATAACCCAAGGGAAAAAATGCATCCGAATACTGAATTCATTACTGTGGTCTAATAAAATAAAGATGCATACCAAACTTTGCGTATACAGAGCAATTGTAGAACCAATTACCACATATGGTGCCGAATGTTGGACGATGACAAAGAATGAACGAGATAAAGTAGACGTTGTGGAAATGGATTATCTTAGAAGGTCATGTCGAGTATCGAGAATGGAAAGAATCAGGAATGAGGAAATACGAAACCGTACAGGAATTAGAGATACTCTTTCAGATAGAATACAAGGAAGGCAATTACAATGGTATGGTCACGTGATGAGAATGGAGGAGGAGCGGTGGCCAAAGAAAGCCTTAATGTATGTTCCGCCAGAAAGAAGGAAAAGGGGAAGACCACCAAATTCCTGGAGAAGAGAAATTACAAAAACAATGCAATCTAGAGGCTTAGAAGAGGGAGATTGGAGAGATAGGAAAAGATGGAGGCTGAAATGCGGGAAGCGGCAATCGCCGTAGGACCCCCGTTATATGATGATGATTAAGTACTTTCTAACTTTATAAATGACCTTTCAAACCTTTGAAAATGGCCGATTTCGCGTTTTTCAAAATTTCGAGCGCTTATTATAACTCGATAACGATCAACTTTGAGAACAGTTACTACTGACCTTTTTTGTTCAGAATCACCCAAAAACCTTTGTCCCGGGCGGAAAAGTTAATTTTTGAAATTTGTATGAAAACATTGTTTAACAAAATCGATCAAGGTGGCCCGTGGTTTCTTACGGATTTAATATTAGCGACAAATTTTTGTTTAATACACATTTGTTGTGTTTAAACATAAGTTTGTGCAAATAAACCGAGCCGAATAATTTTTTTAACTTTTAATCGGCTACAGTCACAGTAGCTCGAAACTCAGCTTTTTGTATAGTTCAGCACTCTCACGTACTAGCATACTGAAATATCCATGTTACGATGGTATACTATTTCCTATACTATACATTTCCTCTTTTTCCAAATTTTCATTGATGGTTGATGAATCCACTGATATTTCTTCAGATAAACATTTAGCCTTAGTAGTTCGATACAATAACAATTTCAAGATAAAAGATGAATTTTTAGGGCTCATGTTAGTTGAGACAGCCACTGCGCAAAATTTGTATAATATAATAGCCTTTTTTAAAGAAAATAATATTCTCTATAAAAATTCTTTGGTAGTATTTGCTACCGATGGAGCAAATGCGATGATGGGGGCGCATAATTCGCTGAAAACTCTTTTAGTTATTGACGTCCCTGATCTATACGTCATGAAATGCATTTGCCACTCTTTAGCGCTGTGTGCTTCTTATGCGTGTGAAAAACTACCGAATAGAGAAGCTAGTTAGAAGTATTTATTCATATATGCATCATAGTTTTAAGAGCCAATCAGAATTAAAAAAATTTCAATCTTTTCTTAATATTAAAGCCCATAAGCTGTTGCAAGCTGCACAGACTAGACGGTTGTCGTCGTTTGCTGCTGTTTCTAGAATTCTTGAACAGTAAGATGTGTGGAAAGATTATTTTATGAAATTAACTTGAACAAAACAAAACAGCGAAATAAATTAGGCTCAAACACAATAAGTGGAATTTTGCATACCAAAAGACTAATTTCCCTAAATGATAACAACTGTTATAATAATAATATGTATAACAAGCATAATAATAATATGTATATATTTTTCCGATTCAAGAACTTCTTAATTTTTCTTATGTAATCAACTTATTGTTTACTATTTTTTTAGTTTGTATAATTAAAACATTGTATTAGGCTTTATTCTAATTTTTGTATTTTGCATAATTAAAACATTGTATGAAGTTTTATTATAATTGTTGTATTATCTGGTGATTTTTTGCAAAATCTGGCAACTTTTGAAGCAAGTGTCTGGTAATTTTTAGTTTTTTGGTCTGGCAACACTGGCCTTTTGTATAGTTCGGCACTCTCACGTACTAACATACTGAAATATCCATGTTATGATGGTATGCTACCGCACAGCTTGTTTACGCGGTACCTGGCCAATCTGTAGCATTTCCTCAGTAAAATAAAATAAACTATGCCGCCAAGATGGGCTCTGTAGCCTTTTTCATTACCGAGATATAACTATGGTTATGCTAGCTCTACCGTAAAGTTAGCATAACCAATCCATTGTTTCTTGAAACGGTTGCAGCAATAAGTTGTTTCTTGACGTAAAACTTCAGCAATCAATTACTTGCGGTTCGCTTTTTGGCCGATATCTCGGTTTTTCCGGGGTGTGTTTCGGGCTAGGGGATGATGGGGCAGCTTTTTTGGATTATCTAATATACCAATCAACAGCAATAAAATATGCCTCCAAGATGGGCCCTGTAGTCCTTTTCCTTGTCGAGATATAGCTATGGCTAGGCTAGCTTTACCGTAAATTTAGCATACGCTGTTTCTCGGAAACGGCTACAGCAATAATTTTTTCTTTTCATAATAAATTAGTAATAAATTATAGTGTTGGTCTGAATTCGGCCTTATAAAATTGATATGCTAACTTTACAGACATAGAAAAAGTTTTATATTATATTTATAAATTATATCAAATAAAATCGTAAACAGGTAAAATAGGTTTACAAAAGTATTGTGATTTTAAGTTTAAAAACATTTAACATAAATTAGACGCATTAAATTTTTTATTTGAAATTTTGGCATTTTTACACGAATTTAAAAAAAATTCAATGTTCTACTACCATTAAAACCCGAGATTTTCAAAAATTTGCCGAGATTTTATTATAAGCATTGAGTAATTTAAAAAACGCCATTTAAAAGATTAAAAGTTCAAGTTTTGACAATAAAAAATTCAAAACGATTTCTTTAAAAATGTGCAGTCCATGATGCACCAAAGATGATCGGTTTAAAAGAGTAAGCACGATTTTACTATTTCAAAAACTGAATTCAGAACTTCAAATTTATAAAAGTCGCAATATCACCGGTTCTAATCAAAGAAAATTGATGTTTTTCTAAAATTTGGAATATCTCATTGCATAGATTACAAAAATGGAATCAGTTAATTTATGAATTGTTTATTTATCCGAGTAACTTGTTTAAATAATTTAAAATAAATATTTGTCGTAAAAATGTTTTACTTGTTTCTTATTATTATTAGTAGAAAAGGCTATGAAAAAAATTTTTTGTTAATAAATCTGTACCTGTTAATTTCTCTAGAATTATGCTTATTATTTTTACAATTGTTTTTCTTAAATCAAAAACATTACAAATATATTTAAAGTAAAAGGTCACTTGTATCAGTTAACAACGGTAAAACAGTAGGCTTTGAAAAAATGACAGTTTTCCTATTATTGCTTTGCTCGTAATCGGTCTGTGTGGTTTATATAAAGTTTAAAAATGAATTTTTCTGTAGAATGCTTTAGAGATATAGTCAGAAAGTTCGATAAATTGTCTACTTGCATTCAGAATATATCAGCGATATTCTGGATGACGGTTGCCAAACGTAACAGAATTTGAAAAATTAATAAATCGTTTTGTTAGCACTGGGTCAGTTGCATATGAAAAAAATTAGAGAACTAAAACTGTTATAAGTGAAATACAGGAATATGCTGTACTGTTAGCTATTACATTAGCCAAATTTTCTGCCGCAAAAATCCTCCGTAAGCATAAAATACATCCCTACTGCATACAAGTATATCAAGAATTGACAGTCGATGATTATAATCGCAGGTTAGTCTTTTGTTAATGGTCTCAGCAGCAAGAGCATAACCACCGATTTTTTTTTCGATTATGGGCTTTCTGAAGATGAGAAATGCAGCAGGAAATCGGCTTAATTTTCATTAATATACATCAAGTAATTCCTAATTTATTAACAATAGTCAAACTAGGTGGTCTATAATTGTTGGGGGTGGTATTGTTGGGAACTATGTGAATGCCTCACATTTTTTTGATGGCCATGTAAATTGTACTATTTATCTGGATTTTCTACACAATCATTTGTCATTACTACTGCAAAATGTTCCACTTATTATTCGAAAAAGAATATGGTCCCCTGTCTGAAGAGAAAGTACAAAGCTCTACATACATAGTTCTATCTCCAGATATTCTATTTCCAGATGCACTCCCCTGGAAATAATCTTGGCGGTGCCCATGTTCTTCTTCTCGTAGCACTACAACCCAGGGTGTGTTTTGGCTGACTGCACAACTTGCTTCCATCTTGAACGGTCGTCCATAATAGTTAGGTCAGTGGGCAGCCCCATTGTTCTTAGATCTGACCATATATTGTCTCTCCATCGTATTCGTGGACATCCTAAGGGACTTCTTCCTGTGGAGGGTTCCTCCCATATTAACTTGGCAAGGCGGTTATTAGGGAGTCTATGGATATGGCCGGCCCATCTTAGACGTTGGGATTTAATCTCTTGGACTATATCACTCGCTCTACTTAACCTCAGCATTTGTTCTCATTCGGTATTGGTTGCTATTAATGTCGTGATAAGGCCCAAAGATTCTTCTGAGGATTTTTCTCTCAAAACATCTAAGTTTTCTTTCAGTTTCTTTGGTCAGGGTCCACGTCTCACACCCATACATGAGCACCAGTCTAATCACCGTTTTATATATTCTAATCTTTGATGTTCGTGTTAGGCTTTTAGATTTAATAGTATTGTGGAGGCTGTACATACATCTGTTTGCTGCCAGAATTCTTCCTTTAATCTCTTCCGCGATATCGTTATCTGCAGTGATTGTTGCTCCGAGATATTTAAAACTCTCCACTCTTTCAAAGTTATATAGGCCTATTGTAACATTTTGCCCTATTCTATTTCGTCCCTTTTGTCTGTTGATGCACATGTATTTGATGTTTTGATGCCCATGTATATTTATATAATTTAAATACATACCAGGGATATATTTATAAAACAGGAGATGGTTAGTTTGTAGTCTTAATTTATTGGCTAGCTCCAGAACTCTCCTATTTATAAAAACGAAAACTGGTACAATTATTTATCCTCCAGAGATGAATCGATTCCATCAACTGCAAATTTCTAGTAGCGGTCATAGGCGTAAATTGTCCTAAAATTATCTGAGGAATCTTCGTTCTTCGTTTGTCGGGAGAGTTTCTGGACACTCTGTATACTAGTTCATAGTTGTCTTGCCTCGATATAAGGATCATCGTGTAAGGAATTAAGTTGGTGGGAGTAGCTCTCTAATATTTTTAAATATATTGGGTCAAATACTTGTACCATATCGATGAAAGTTAGTGAAATATGTTAAATATTAAAAAAAAAATACCGAAGCTAGATAAAACTACGTGGTAATGGTATTCGTGTAGACACAAAGGTAATATTAAGGTAGAAAAATGAAGTACTGTTTATTTTTAGACTTTTTTAAAGCTTTCGACACCCTGGAATCACTTAGTGCTATAATTATCCAATCGTTGCTATTCTTTTAAGCAATTACATTCACTGAACTATCTTAAATTTACCATATCCGTTGTATGCAGGTTATTACACTTAGACAGTGTACCCCTTGATATAATTTAAGGATGACCTGAATAAAAAATTAATATAAGAACGTGTGTACAAAATTGAAAAGCCCTTCTTTTACAGAGGAAATACTTTAAGTTGAAAATAATCTTTGTGTTAACTGGTAAACCGCTACATTAAGTAATATATGGAAGTCAACTTGATATTATTATTATATATATATATATATATATATATATATATATATATATATATATTTAAGCGACCTAAATGCAGCTAGCAATGAAGTTGACTAAAAATGAACTTGACAAAAACAAAAACCATGTACAACGAGCTAGTGGATGTCCAAGATGTAATAATAAACACCACTGCACTTGAGACAGTAGACGAATATGTATACTTTGGACAATTAATACATAAATCTGGCTCCTTACTTCCAGAAATCAGCAGAAAAATGAAACTAGCTTGGACATCTTTTGGTGGAAATGCAGTTATATTCAAATTGAAGATGCCAATCCACCTGAAGAAAAAAGCATTCGATCAGTGTATACTACCAATCATGACATACGGCTGCGAAACTTGGACGCTAAAGAAAGAGATAATATCGAAACTCAAAGTCACTCAAAGCTCAATGGAGCGATGCATGCTAGGTATAACAAAGAGAGATCGAAAAAGAATAGAATGGATCAGACAGAAAACCAAGGTTATTGATGTAATCCATAGAATTAAATCTTTAAAATGGCAGTGGGCGGGACATTTAGGAAGAAGAACTGACAATAGGTGGTCCACTAGAATTACACTGTGGTATCCAAAAGGCGTCAGGAGACCAAGAAGACGTCCAAATTTAAGATGGGACTATGACATAAGGAAACAAGCCGGTACAACATGGCACAGAAAAGCGAATTTTTGACAATCGTGGGCAGATATGAAAAATGAATATGTAAGGGAGGCTACACCATAATCGGTAGAATATGCTGAGAATGATGATGATAATGATGATGATTATGAATTAAACAGCGACTGTTTAATTATATAAACTGGGGGATGCAGTGAATTTATTTTTGGCTAAAAGTAAAACTCTTTGAGCTTAGTCAAGCTTTCGAAAATTTTATTTCCTTTACCAAGACAATCTAAAAATGACAGTTTACATTTAGATAAAACTAATGTAAATAAAAAACACTTATTACTGCAGAATTATACAGAAATTAAGATTGCCACTAAAAATATTAACGGGCGGTTCATTTATACCGTCGATGGTGACGTAGTGTGGGCGTGGTGGTTAGCGAAAGGCGTTATACGCCTTTCTCAGGTCCAAAAATGCCAAATGGATATCTCTATTTTTTGCTTTTTCTTTTCCAACAGTTGTTCCAGTGTGTATATGTGGTCTATACATGATCCTCCTCGATTTTGCCTTTTATTGCTTGCTCTATCTTTTCTCGCAGTATCTTCCCATATAATATTCCTATTGATGATATTACGCTTATTCCTTTGTAATTTTCGCATCGTTTTCTATCTATTTTCTTAAATATAGATGTCATGTGTCTCCGTCCATTCCTTTGGAAGCTGTTCTCCATTTATGGCTTTTTGAAATATCCATTGTATCATCCGGTGTAATTTTTTTGATCCTTATTTTATAAGCTCAGGTGAGATGCCTCCAAGTCCCGGTGCTTTCTTATTTTTGATTGCTTTTATGGCCGTTCTCATTTCCCTATCCGTTATTTCTTGTTGTGGGGATCTGCTTCGTCTTCGCCTGTTTTCTTTTCCAATGAATTGTGGTCTTTGTTCTGTTAACAGTTCCTTGTAATGGTCCTTTCATTCTTTGTCCTGTATATTTCCCAATTTAATTTTTTCTTTTGAGTTTTGTTTCAATCTACTCAGTACTTTCCATGACTCCGAAGTTCTTGTTACTCCTATGTATGTTTCAATATTTAAACAGGTTCTTTCCCATTCTTCATTCTTTTGTTGTGTTATTTGTTTTTTCACTTCTCTATCTTTTTCTCTATATTCTTTATAAACTTCATCGTTGTTTGTAGTCAGCTATTTTCTGTATAGTTGCTTTTTTTCTTCAATTATTCTTTTTGTTGGTTCATTTATTTCATAATAGTGCTGTTTATTTGTTATATGTTCTTTTTCTCCTAAGACTTCGAATGCTGCTTGTTTTATTCTATGCCTATTCTATAGCCTTTATATGCTCGTATATTTTTTGGATGTTGCCTTATCTAAATTCTAATAATTTTTGGTCTAGACGTTGTTGGTATAGTTCTCTTATTGATTGTTCTTGGAGTAGTTCTATATTGTATTGTTTTTCGCTTATAGTGTTTAACGGTTCTTCTGTAAAGGGGGTCTTGTTATGTTTCCAATTAATGCCCATTTTTGCTGTCAGTAGTTTATGGTCCGTTCCACATTTTGCTCCTCTTCTGACTCGCACATCTTTGATCTTTATTGTGCTATCTTGTTTGATTATTATGTAGTCTATTATCGATTTCAGTTTTCGTGTTTCTTGCGTCCTTGCGGCCCTTAAAGAACTTAAGTCAAATCCAAATCTAGTCCTTCTTCCCACCGATAAAGGTAATTCCACCGTCATCCTAAACACTTTTTCTTACAATAATAAACTCTCAAATCTCATTTATACTCCAGCTAATAATCCAACAACATATCTAGAGAAAACAACATCTTCGTCCGCCTTTAGAAATGATTTTCCATTTTTAGGACAAAGTAGCTGCCCTACCTGCACTCTTCCACTGTTGGTCAGTAGGCGAACATTGCTTGTACCGGCAATCACTCGGACGTCAGAGCCTTGAGATCATCCTACGGGCAGGTCACATTTGGATAGGATGTAATTAAAAATATACATGTCTACTAAACAAACAAATGAGAAAATATATGAAGCTAAAGTTTAGTTTTTAGAACGTAAATCCAATCTATTTCAATACTTTTTTTTGGAAATTTGCAATTCATTTCCTTATTTTTATTTTTCTAACCCCAATCAAATATTTTCCCGGATGTTCACTTAAAATCAACAAGAAATCAACGTCTTTGTTGAAGCAACAGCTTTAAACGCCAGACATTCTGTTTTTATACACCACTTTGTTCCTCTTTCCACAATACTTATTTGCAACCTTTGTTAAGTTTTTCCTAATTAAAAGGAAGTGAACGCTAATCGATTTCTGAGTGTTGTAAAATGCTCCCGGAACTACATAATACCATTTGTCGCTTTATTGGCTGACTTCCGAGCCAATTTCTTAAACAACTGAAATTAACCCATTCCTGAAGGCTTATTGCACTTTGAATTTTCCAAGATAATTCGATAATGGGCAAAGCTCAAGGACAGACCGTCGCGTCGCCATTACCTTAATTAAATTAAACGATTTTTTATTTAAAAATAAAAGCAAAAGGTAAAAGTGACATTAGCAAACTCATAATTCAGTTAATTTATGAGGGTATTAAATGGGTTCTGGATATGAGTTATTAATATTTCATGTTCCCATTACGGTCCCTGAAAGGCAAGGATACCTTTATAAATGTCAACTTTATTATTTGTTTTTTACTTCTATAAGGGATGTCCGGATTTTTTACGAACATGCAAAAGTGTTTAACTGTCGAAATGATTTATGCTAAATCATCCTATCCAAAAAATTGAAAACTAAAGTTCTAGAACTTGCTGGACTCCTACTACTCGTGTTTTTGGCAAGTACACCAATTAATATACCAAGAATATTAAATAATTAAGCTTTGAAATAAACATCCGTGTAAAAAAAGTTTCTTTTTGTGTTGGAAATAATTTTGCGACCACTCAGCTCGTTAACGCAACCCCCAGATTCGCAGTTTGGGAACCACCGCCTTAACGTAAGTTTATAAAAAGTAGATATAAATTTAGTTCAGTTAGCTAAGACGCTTCAGGTCGTCAGTCCATTTAGTTGGTGGACGTCTTCTGCTCCGTATTGGTTCTTGTCTTGGCCTCCACTAGGCAATACGTTTTGTCTATCGGTTGTCTGATAATCTGGCGACGTGTCCTGCCCAATTTCATTATAGCTACGCAATTTTTTCGATGGCGGCTGTTGTTTTTGTTCTACTACGTATTTCTTCGTTTGGGATTCCGTCCCTTAGAGATACAACCAACATCTGGCGCTCCGTAGCCCTCTGAGATGTTAATGTTTCCTCTCCATAAGTGAGTACAGGTAACACACATTGGTTAAAGATTTTCCTTTTGAGGCATATGGGTAGATCCGATTTAAATACATAGTTTTATTTACCAAATGCTGCGAAAGCTAATCCTATGTGACGTGGGAGCTCACATGTCTGGTTATCTGTCCAACCGAATTTCATGTCCTAAGTACTTATACGATATAGTCTGTACAGTATCCCTTCCATCAACATCAATATTTCGATTTAGCACCAGATTAGTCATTATTTGCGTCTTATTCATATTAATCTTATTATTCATCCAAACATTATTATTGCATCATCCATACGATCGGCTATAAGGACGATGTCATCTGCAAATATCAAATGACTGAGCTTCTCTCCATTTATGTTGATACCATGCTCGTTCAGATGTGCCTTCTTGCAAGTATGTTCTAAAAGCGCCGTGAATAGCTTTGGAGAGACGTTGCCTCCTTGCCGCACTCCTCGCTGTATACAGAATTTATTTGTTTCTTGTTCAGATAGCCTTACGCTAGCTGTGGTATTTTGATAGATATATTTAATTATGTTAGTGTAGCGATGGTCTATTCGGCATTCTGTCAAGGCTTTTAACATTTTCTGATCGATTGAATGCTTTCTCGTGGTCGACAAATATCGGTGCCAATGGTATTCTGCAGATTTCTCTATCAGGTTCTTTATTACTAGTAAGTGAACGTTAGTGCTTATCCCGATCTAAATCCAGCTTGTTCTCTAGGCTGATAGAAGTCTAATTTAGCGTCCAGTCTTGTTTTATGTGTGAAAACAAACTGATAGAACCGTAGTTTTTTAGATCTGTTATGTCTCCTTGCTTGTGTAATAAAATAATGACTGCATTGTTCTATCGAGGAGTTTTTCCTTCTTAGATGAATTCGGTGAAAAGCTTGGCCAAAGCCTGGATAATTTTATTTCCACCTAGTTTGATCGCTTCCATCACTACTCCGTCATCGCCAGGAGATTTGTTATTTTTCATTTTCAAAAGTGCCGTTTTGATTTCGTATGGAGTTATTTCTGGCATTAATTCTGATCCCTGGTTTGTGATTTTGGGCAGGGGCTGATCTTGCCTTTCGTCGGTGCTCGCATACATTTCGCCATAAAAGGAAGATATGTGCAGAAAACTGGAAGCATTTGAGATGTGGCTATATTGGAGAATACTTAAGATCCCGTGGACTGACCGAGTCACAAATGAGGAGGTCCTCAGAAGAATGAATAAGAACCGAGAGGTACTGACCACCATCAAATCTCAAAAGTTACAATTCTTCGGACATATGCGGAATGAATCCAGATATGCTCTCGCTCTCCTTCAAGCTATTCTGCAAAGAAAAATATTTGGAAAACGAGGTCCACGAAGAAATAGAACATCTTGGTTAAAGAACCGCAAAATCTGGTTACAACATCTATGCAGCTTTTTCGCGCTGCTGTAGATAAGATAAAGATTGCCATGATGATCGCCAACATTCGTAACGGATAGGCACATCAAGAAGAAGAGAAGAAGTAGTAATGTTTCCATCTTTGTTTTTTATTTTGTACACATTTACTACAAGGATATTCTACTGATAATATATTTTGATTCCAGATTCCATCTAAGAGAGCATCGATAATTTTGAAAATCCGCTCTTTGCAGTGACCAATCATAGGTGAGTACGTACATTTTCGATATCATTTGTGCTTTAAGAATGTTTTCCAGTTTTGAAGTGGTGAGAATAGTTTATAATATGGTACTATATTTTAATCAGAAAAAGAAATATGCATTTGAAAACGTATTTTTCATAAATGTTGACGAATATTTCTTTTGGACAAAAAGATAAGCAACAAAACAACCATGTAGATTATTCAATATCAAGAAACTAGTATAAAGATCAATATGTCTAATAGCAGAACCTAGAAAGTGTTTAGAGACAAATGAATAACAGCTAAAGTGATTCCTTTAATTATAAAAAGTAATGAAAGCGATCAATACCTGAGTTAAGAAACGAAATAATTTTTCTAATAGTTATTAACCCTGTTACTGTGAGAGAGATGGTCGTGAAGATGACGGGAAGTAAGGCGGGATGGAATAGTGTACACAATTGCACCCGAGCAGTCATTAAAAAGAAAGAAGAAGAAGAGAAACACTAGCCGGACCAACGACAGAGACTCCTTTTAGGGGGAAATGAAATAGGATGTACTCCTCTACCGTGAATCCAACACACGCCAGCCGTCCATAGCGATGGGTTAACCTGGTACGGATTTTAGAAATCTCCACTCTCAGAAAAAAAAAGTGAATTGGGTACCCTATATTTTTAGTCATTTTGTAGTCTCCCTGAAATAGTATGCCATTGTATGCAGTTGTCCCTGGACTGGCGCATGTATAGTAAGTCTTGGTATGATTCTGACCTGATTACTACTTGTTTTTCTTGCGCAGTGCAAGATTGCACGAATCTGTACCTCAAATACATAGGTATATTCTTGTATTGGAATAGAAATATTTATAGTTCATCAATATTGCTTTATGTATGTATAAGCACGGTACTTCTTACCACTAATTTCGGTATTACACAGTATATATATTTCGTATATAATACACAGATAGTAAATCACTAATTATCGTTGCATTTTAAATGTAAGTTTTCTTTTCCACAGGTGCTTTTAGAATAAATAGAAAGAAAATATACCGTCTTACTACCACCCGAATAAAACCACGAAACGTTTGAACAGTTCAGTAAGGGAGAGGCTTTGTAATCTTCAAACGAAAATGTAGACTTATGGCTACCGCAGTTTATAGCTGCACTCGATGGTATCTTAAACAATTAAAAATAATTTGAAGTGTCATTACTTTGAAGGTACAAGCACCACACCCATTTGGCTGAATTAATCAAGACGTATATCTTGTTCCGTCACGAATCATTGCTTACTTACAGGGTTCTCTGGTCTCTTTTTTAATGTCCCGCTGTAAAAAGTTATCGCTTGAATTTACGTTGTAAATATTTTATAATCGGTGCTCGCTATTCTCCGGGTAATTATGAATTTATTAAATTTCTTAAAAGTGCAGTTCTGGACACGCAAATGATTATACTATTCAAATTCTGACATTATTTATTTTTATACTACATAAGGTCATTAAAAAAAACGTTTCTGCCTATTTTACTAAATAAAATACATTTACTTATATATTGTACATTTTGCTATAATTGTGTATATATTGTACGAAGTCTAAAAAATCGAAAAGCATGCGGATCACAAGGTATACCAAACGAAACAGGAGTGGAACGAACACATTATTAGTAGAATGGCAGAGGACAGGATAGTACGAATAGCACGAAATAAGTCACCAAATGGACGAAGAAGTATTATCAGACCAAGAAAAAGTTGGTGCGACAATTTAAACAATTTAGGAGGTTAATATTGAAGAAGAAACAGGCTTTAAAGCCTACATACAAGAAGAAAGAAGAAGAAGACAAAGATATCGCATAGTTAACATCTAGGTTGATTTTCTTTGCTCTCCTTATCTGACTGATATCTTCAAGAGTTACCGTGTGAAAGGGAGTTCACCCCATTCCATTGTTTTTCACTATATATATATATATATATATATATATATATATATATATATATATATATATATATATATATATATATAAACACAAATCAGTCAGAATTTGGTATTCCTAAGGTAAAAACAGCACCCTCAGATTTTTAGCATATAAGAACATAGCCTAATAGCAAATAACTTTTCGCAGAATTTTTAAAAATAATTTATTTTCAGGACGATTTCCGGGGTGGATGTCGAAATGTCAAACATAAACAGTTAAAAATTTTGATTACAACCAATAATTGTGGCTTAATTCCATATAAAGATAATATGTATTTAAATTAGAGTTGCCACAAGAAAGTAGTTTGGGAATGTTGTAAAAGCATATAGTCAAGTTCTCCAATTTATAAATAACTCTGCTTAGTGATATTATTATTTAACTTTAAGAACTTAAATATACTTTCAAGCGTCAACTCGTCAAGTTATTTACGCTAATACATATGATGGCAATACGATATACGACAATTAATCAGCGAATTTAATTGAAATAACTGAACACTACAGATTTTCCTGCTGTGATCAGTACTTCCTCAGCGAATTTACCGGTTGAATAGAAATATATACCAAGTTGGTGCTGTTCGTTTTTTACACTGCTCCGAAAAATTAAAATCCCTTCGGAAAGTGAACAAAAATTGAATATATATATATATATATATATATATATATATATATATATATATATATATATATATATATATATAATTACTTTCCCATAATTACTTGCTAATTACGTGCTAATTATAACCATTTGGTAAATGTAAATTCTATTCAAAATTAATAGTAATAAAAAACAATTGAAGTGTTTATTTGATAAACAACACTTGTTCAAAAATTAAAATTTTAGAAAATCAAGAGAAACTGCCCAGCTTCAATTTATTTCAAATCTTACTTTTACTAACATATTCATTGGAGGGAATGTGGATATCAAAATAATTGTACAAGGTGGTTTCATATTTTTATTTATATTTTAAACAAAAATTGATGGAAACTTAGCAAAACATATTGGAAAATGAACATATAAAATATCCTCGTAGAAATAACAAAAAATTATATGATGTTTATTCGCCACTACTGCTATTTATCATCGCTAAATAGTTCTACGACTGGAGCATGGTCCTTGGTTTCCCCGGATTCTGGTTCTAGATCAAGATAAACTTCTTTATTAAGAGGATTCTTGAGATATTTAGATAACTCCATTAGATCACGAAACTTTGGTGTACTTATTTTATTTTTCGCTTTATTTGGTATCAGAGTTATTTGTTTTGGTGTTGTTTTTCCAGTAATGGTGTGGAACGTCCGCGTTCATAACGCTTTCGCTCATAAGAAACCAGTTAGTTTCTTACCCAGCATTAATCGCTTTACATGGAGAAGGTTTAGACCTTGACTGCCGAATAAGATCATCCCATTCTTCTGGAACATCAATAACTACTTTATCGTAAGGTAGGTATGAATGTCTTCGTATTGCGTATACGTGTGTTATCTTTGATGCTAATTTCAGTACATGAACCAGGATATATGAAAAGCGGATAAAGATGTAGTTTTTGTTCTTACCAAGGCAACCATCAGAGAAAAACCATATTTTATCCATTTTACCGAGTATATGATCTTTTAGATAATGAAATATCATGGAAGTTACTTCATTTTAACCACGTTTGGACATTCCTTCGTGATAGGTATACATAAGGACATCAATGCCTCCGATGTCGTGTACACCAGATACATAGTACCAAATATGTCTGCTGTAGAAAACTTTATTTGTAGTTAAATTGCGTAGCGAAAGATTTTGCATAAAGTCAAAGAGTGTTGCAGATTCATTATTACTATGGTGACATTTATGTTTAATTTTTCGTTTTATATCATAAAATGCCTTTGCTTTAGCGTGATGATGGTTTCTCACTTGAAGCAGTTCCTTTTTTGTTGATTCATAGTTATTCGGTAGTTTGAGTTGGGTTTCAGTTTTATCACATAATGTACAAGTGTCACATCTGGGGTAAGAAAAGGATATGTTAAATCGAGTTTGATATATGTTATTAAAAACAAAGTAAGAAACCTTGGACTGTGGGTGAAGTTCTTTAAAGGCTCTGTACATATTTTTTACATTTAACTCTAATGCTAGATAAATTTTCTTTTTGTCCAGTCTCCGTGTATAATGACTTTGACGGCCTTTAAATGAAGACATTTGAGCTGTTATGTTTTCTATCAGTAGAGTGTGTTTTCTTAGGCATATTTGTATGATTGCTCCGGGCATCTTTTGCAGAAGATCCAATCATTGCTAAGCTATTTCTAACTCGACAGATCTACATTTCAGTAACACCAAAAATACTACGAAGAGCTTTGGCACAAATACTTACGTCTTTTCCCGGTAATCGAATTTTATACATAAAAGAACCTACATTTGGTGGACTTTGTTGAAGTCGAGCTTTGTTTATATCTTCATTTCCTCTGTCACTAGTAGTACTCTGGTTAGGTAAACCAGCTTATGGAATACGACTGCGTCGTCTCTGGACAGGAGTAACTCTAATGAGACATATTCAGTAAGTCAGAACATTGTTCCTGTGTTATTACATAGAAGCGTCGGTAACGTTTACACCTACAACCAAGATTGAAGTCATAAGTATTGAGAAAACAACTTGTTATTATCGAAAAATTTACCTAGTCATTTCTTGTTGTTCGGGCTAAAGCATCCTTATCACTAGACTTCGGCAAATATGCATATTGGATATTTTGCATATTGTGCATATTTTATGCAAATATTTCATATTTTGGCATATTTGTATAAAAGTTTGCATAAAGTGCATAAAA
This sequence comes from Diabrotica undecimpunctata, assembly GCF_040954645.1. Taxonomy (NCBI): domain Eukaryota; kingdom Metazoa; phylum Arthropoda; class Insecta; order Coleoptera; family Chrysomelidae; genus Diabrotica; species Diabrotica undecimpunctata. Next base: position 62,040,395 of record NC_092812.1, on the reverse strand, counting down.
GTTCAGATTTTTATACTGTATTTGAAAATTTTTAAACATACCAATTTATTTCAATTCTTGTATAAAATTTTGTAGTCATTTTAATCAAGAAATGATCTAAGTACGTAATCTCTACAGGTACAAAACATTTACAATTTCAAAGAAGATCAATTTAAGTAGCCCTCAACATTCTTAGAAAGTCTCGGTCACTGAGGCATTCAGTTATTGGATAATCGCTAAGGGTTCGCTCATTTGCATTTTATGATCTAATCCCCAAATCTATCTACAATTTATTGTATCTTAACAGCAGGTAAACGGCTAATAGTTTTGTTCCTAATTTAGGGATTTTCCAAAATCTCCCAGTTTATTGAATTAGGTACCTAAACATTTCTAATTTGATGCTCAGATTTGTAAATCATTTTTGTTTTGATATTCAAAGCGTAAACACTCGTTGTGCGTAACAAAAAGGAAGATTGTGATTTTATAATGCCTAAAACAACCAGTGCTTCAACTTGGATTAAACCTTATAAAGAGCTGTCTATGGATATGGGAAAAATCTACTGTTCAGTCTGTGGCAAAATTGTAAGTATCTAATATTTTCTATTAAATATCTAATATTTCATACATACAGGGTGTTTCCAAATGACACTTACAACGTTTGACTGTAGATACTTCTCGAAAAATTGAACAAAACGATATAGTTAATGAGGGGTCAAACTTATTTACTTTTCGAGATACAGGGTGTTAAAATTAAAAAAAATTAAATTCTTTTAGTTAATAACAACAATAACTTTAAAACCAATAAACGTATTTACTTGAAATTTAGTACTCGTAGGTTGTTTTTAAATGAAAAATAGCTTCCTTTAGTGAGAAAAAATTGTCCATGGTACAATACAATGGTGTGTATTTAGAAAAATTTTTCACCTTTACTTTTTTTTATGAAGTCAGCTATTCTAAAACACAATTATTTTTATTGTAATTGAATTAACAAAAAAAAAACTTTTGTTGAATTTTAAAATAAGTTATATGATGTACTAATGGTTATAAATAGTAACAAAAACTAATTTGTGGATTAATACTGCATTTAAAACACTTAGCGAGTGTTTTTTTTTTCCAAACCAGTTATTTGATTAACCAAAAACACCTTGTATATTTTTATATTTTAAAGGTTGGGTTAAAATAAAGGTTTTTATTTTTATTTATAGATAGCATGTGAGAAGAAATTTCAGATAGACCAACATGTGAGAACTGCTTCACACATTGCAAAAAAAGGAAAAATATTAGGAAAACATCAAACTTCAATGGCTAAATGTTTCCAATCTACTTCAAAAAAATTAGATGAGCAAGAAACTTTTAATGAAGACTTGTGTCGCGCATTAGTGTCTGCAAACATACCGCTTTCAAAATTAGCAAATGTAAATTTTAGTTCGTTTCTAAAAAAATATTGCAAACTTAATGTTCCAAGTGATCGGTCTCTAAGAAGAAATAATGTGAACGGGCTATACTCGTCGGTGTTAATTAATATTAAGGAAGAAATTGCAGATAATTATTTTTACATATCTGTAGACGAAACCACTGATTCCTCAGGAATGTATATTGCTCATTTATTGATTGGTGTTCTTAAAGAAGATACCTTACCAAAATCTCATCTTATTTCATGCCAGCAACTTGAGAAAACAAATGCTTTAACAATTTCGCGTTTTACACAAGAAACATTAGCAACTTTTTTTCTTCCGACAACTATTCCTTCTAATAAATTACTGCTTATTTTATCGGATGCTGCTCCTTATATGGTGAAAGCAGGACAAAATTTAAAAATATTTTTCCCAGATTTAATACATGTTACTTGTGTAGCGCATGGATTAAACAGAGTTGCAGAGGAAATACGAAAAAAGTTTCCTCTTGTAAATACCATGATATCCAGTGTCAAAAAAGTATTTCTTAAATCTCCTATAAGAATTCAACTTTATAAAGAAATGCTACCTAACATTCCTCTTCCACCACAACCTATTTTAACGCGATGGGGAACATGGTTAGAAGCAGCTAATTTTTATGCAGATCATTTTGTTAAAATAAAGAACATAATTGATACGTTAACAGATGAAAGTTCCCAATCTCTTTTGGATTCTAAACAAACTTTTCAGAGTAACTTGCTTCAACAAGAACTTTCATTTATAAAATCAAATTTTAGTTTTGTTCAAAAAACAATTACTCAGTTAGAATCACCAAAACTGTCATTGTTCGAAAGTACAGCATTAATAAAAGAATTTGCGTCATGTTGTCGGAACGTTAGAGGTAATATTGGAAAAGATATTTTAAAAAAATTTGAAGCTACTATGGAAAAAAATAAAGGTTACCATATTCTTTCTGAAGTAGTCAGTGTTCTAGCTGGAAATATTTCGGAAACAATTAATTTAGAACCAAATGATTTGGTTAGTTTGAAAAATGCTCCCGTTACATCAGTTGATGTTGAACGAAGTTTTTCCATATATAAATATATGTACTCAGACAGAAGCCACAAGTTTTTGTTAGAAAATTTTGAACACCACTTGGTCATTTATTGTTACCATAATTCTAAATAAGTTTATTCATACTTAAAAATGATGTAGTTACTTAAAATAAATGTAAATCTTAATGAATAGTAGGAAATATTTAGTTATGTACACTTTTTTTTTAAATAAAATTGTTACTATTTTACGATTTTTTTATTTATTTGTATGCATATTTTGTAAAATATTTGCATATTTTCGGGTAAACACGTGCATATTTATGCGCATATTTTCTACATTTTTATTTGCATATTTGCCAAAGTCTACTTATCACCTTTATGCGTTTTGTGAGCAACTCCATGTATTTTAGCTTGCGTTATGGTTTCCCTTCGATAAACTTTTCTTTTCCGTTTTTGTGATTGATCTGTAGTTCGAACTTCACAAATGCTATCATCTATAACATTAGAGGTATTGTGTTGAACAATTTCCGCCATGCTGAACTGTTTTTCTAAAACAAAAGAAACAAACATCACCTGGTATTAACAAAGAATGCACAAAACTGATAAATTTATAGACAAGATCATTCTCGCTTAGCGATGATTGACTAAGATGGGACAAGTAATGCTTTACAATAAACCGCGTGGACATCTACTGTTTTTCCAAAACTATCCCAATTTTCGATGTAGTTTACTCGGGACATCTGGGATTTTTACACAACTGAATGTATGAGATCCATAAAGAAACTACTATTCTATGAAAACAACATACAAAGTCAAATTTTCAAAAAATAAACAGGCGTTGTTTTTCAAATAAACGCATCAATTGTTAAACTGTATCGCGATTAGAAAAACTGGTTTTTATTTACAAACCCCGTGTACACTTTTGACTCTGGTTATTTCTCTAAGGAGTAGCTCCTGGATTCCATGCGTCCAGCTTAAGTAGTTCTGTTAATTATGAGATTTTGCTGTCCGAGCTGCTTTCTCCATCGTTTGTATATAGCATCCATGCGACGAAGATAATGGCTAGGGAAAAAGCTGGTACTTCTAGTATTTCCGGCATTGATATCTTCTCCTTTCCTGTCTCAATCTAAGCTGTGTTACGTCCACTATTGCCAGCCTGATTGATAGATATTTGTTTGTTCCCAATGTTTAGAAGGGGAGTTCCATTTTTCAGTCTTCTGTTTCCTTTTTGATGGGTCAGATGATTTCCCGCTGCGTTAGCCCAACTGATTTTCCGTGTTTACTTTCCAAAAGAAATACAGATTGTACTCTTTTAATTTAACGAATAACTTAACTATTTAAATTGTAACCCAAGTCGGGTTGCTTACTACATTACAAACAGTGTCAACAATATAAACTAATTGATTCTTTGTCTATTTACATTTCGCTTTAAATACGCGAGTTGTACACCAATATAATATAATATACTGTATTATAATAATAGTTATCCTTTCGTGTTTAATCATATCCTTTCCTAATATCACGTTTTGGCATTCGACTAAATTAAAATCGAACACATATAACGTCGAATTTAACTAGAATCTCTATTCTATCTCTATTCGATTCCTATTAAAATTGTCCTAATGTTTATTCGAATCTAAAATACCTGAAAGTTATATCATCATTTAAAAAATGTGACTGTAAAAATTGCGAAACTATAGAGGTGTCAGTCTATTAAATGCAATCTATAAGATATGCTTCAAAAATATTTTACTAGATTAAAAAATATTACAGCACACAATTTCCACCTCGGAAATCGATATCCCAAATGGAAATCGATTTTCGTCATGTATACCGTATTACCAAATCGTGTACTAATGGATAGACAAAACAGACGAACACATTTTGTAATATTGCCATTGAATGCTTTGTAATGGTTGGGAATCACTGGTTCTTAAAACTAAAATACTTCTCGTTCATTGATAAAATAGGTAGCGGCTACTATTGAGGTCAATTTTATCTCTGCGTGGGATGAAATTATAATTTTTAATACGACTATTCTCTCAAGTGTTTTATTAAGATTTGTCATATGTTGGTAAACACACTTAAAATTATTGATTTAATACGATTTTCCTAGAATATTCGATGCGGCTTCCCACGGTATGTTATAAGTTGCTGGAACCTCTTAAGCTGTCATTTAATTTTTAGGCCAGTCAAAGTATAGTGGAAATTGTGGAATAGAGGACACCTTACACTGCGGCGATTATTCTTGCGTAATAATTTTTAGGCAATAGGCTCTTCTATAAAGGCAGGGAAGACTACACATTCGATGAAGTAGTCTTCTTAATCAATAAGAAGGGGAAATCACGAATTCAAATAATTAATAGCATCCCGAACAGAGTTATATAGATAATCTTAAGACTAAATTCATAAACCAGAATAAAGATTGTGCAGGTTTATGCTCCAACTAAACAATTAACTGATGAAGAAATACACATTTTTTAAGAAAACCTTATAACAGCTATATACAACAGGAAAGGACCTAAAATAATGGGAGATAACGTTAATGAATTTAAAATTATTTAGTTTGCAAGCTGTTTTTCTAATTGCTCACCAATATATTTAAGTCCACTTTCCCTAGATATCGCGTTAATATTGTTGTCTATACTAGGAGGATAATATTTTTGTGCCTTTGTGAGAAGTTCCCATTGAAGATTTTCTGTACTCCGTTTTGGACCACGTAAAAATATCAACCGAGTAGTTAAGCGCAAACAAATTTTTACTAGAAAGATATGTGCGATATAAGCTGTATGAATTTGGAAGTTAGTCAATTTTCCGCTCTTGCTTTACTCCGAGAAATTTATACAAATCATTTTCAACCATGGCCTCGATGTTTTGGCCATTTGGTATATCGAATTCGCCGGGCTGAACCTTTCCTCTGATTAAATTTAAAACACGGCAGTTGTTATTGTTATTACTATTATTATTATTACACATTAATATCCAGCCAAAGTAAAGCCTCTGTGGCTCAAATTACAAAATCAATATTTAATACTAATATAAGTGTATAAAATAAATATAAACTACTAAAACTGAAATTTAAACTGTTTGGTTTTGCAAAAACTCTGTTTACTAAAGAAATATGCCTTGCAGCAGGTCTATCTGACTCCTTTTTGTTTATAGTTTTACCCTTTTACTCTATGATTGTCATTTATAGTAAAAAATAGATGTTCTACAAACAGAACAGAACAAACAGAAAAGAAACGAGTAGAATAGATTTAATAGAAGAAAGATCTTGGATCGAACACTACTCACAACTTTTGACTGAAACAAGACCTCAATTCACGAACATCAGTTCAACAACATATGAACTGGAATTCAGTGAAGACGATGAAATAACAGTACAGGAAGTCGAGAATGCAATACAAACTCTAAAAAATCGGAAGTCATGCGGACCACAATATATACCAAATGAATTATTAAAACATAGCCCACAAGTATTACGGGAATTACTGGCGTATGTCTTCACCTTATTCTATAATGGACACGACTTACCACCGGAGTGGACAAAAGCACATATTAACAACATCTACAAAAAAGGAGATAGAAAGAATTGTTCAAACTACAGGGGGCTAAGTGTCATAAATTCACTCTCAAGACTGTATGGAAAAATAATAAAAAACAAAATTGAAAAAGAGATAACAGATGTTGAAGAACAGAATGGCTTTCGTGCAGGCAGATCCTGTATGGACAGTATATATATTCTCTAAAGCAAGTTATCGAGAAAAGATTAGCCCACAACCTTTCAACTCATATAGTCTTTATAGATCTGACAAAGGCATACGATAGTGTACCACTTTCAATGCTTTGGGTAGCAATGGAAAAACAAGGAATAAGCAAAAAAAATATACAAGCAGTACAACAACTCTACAAAAATATGACGGCAAACATTAAAACTGGAAATAGATTAACTAGAGAAATTCCTATTAGTAAGGGCCTAAAGCAAGGCTGCTGCATAGCACCTACACTCTTCAAAATATATCTAAATGAGGCACTCTCAGTGTGGAGAAGAAAGTGCTGCAATATGGGCATCCCAATCGGAGATGATAGATTGTACACGATACACTTCGCTGACGACCAAGCCATTCTAGCTGAAGACGAGAGTGATGTAGGCTACATGCTTAGAAAACTGGAAGATGAGTGTACCAAATGGGGCCTCACAATTAATATACAAAAAACTGAGTACTTAGTTGTAGGAGAAAAACCAGAAAGCCTACAAACCGAAATGGGAACTATAAAACCAACAGACAATTTCAAATACTTGGGAGTCCAAATAACATCAAAAGCAGGAAGTAGCGAAGAAATACACTCCAGGATTGGCCAAGCAAGATCAGCCACCAGACAGCTACACGGACTATTATGGAATGAAAAAAATAACAAAAGAAAATAAAAGAAGAATCTATAAAACAATAATAGAAAGTATTGGGCTGTACGGCGCCGAACTCTGGGAGATAAACCAAAGAAACAAATCAAAAATTAAGGCCATGGAAATGAACTACTGGAGACGATGTTGCCAGCTCACTAGACTTGATAGGGTGAGAAACGAAGATATTCGGAGAGAAATGGAAATCGATCTAGACATAATAGACACAATCGAAGCCAAAAGATTTAACTGGTATGGACACCTTCAGAGAATGCCTGAAAATAGATGCCAGAATGCCAAAAAAAAATAGAAGAATGGACTCCGCCAACTAGAAGAAAACGAGGTAGACCAAGACGATCCTGGAGAGACGATGTCGACGATGCAATGACCGCCAGAGATTTAACAACTGAAGATTGCTTCGACAGAAAACGCTGGAAATTAGGATGCGAGAAGCGGCGCCAGCTGTAGAAGACTCGCTTGTTATATAAAATAGATGTTCTATAAAAATAACCTCTAAAAGTTAAGTAAGTAGTTATAATATCACACCTTTCTAACCTGTGAGGTAACGAATAGAACTTTAGATTGTTTAGTTTTTTCCCTAGCTTATGTTTTTATAATTAGGTATAGTATTAGTAAAAAATATAGTATTAAATTAGTAAAAATATTTTGCTTTAAGCTATAGTGCGGCGGCTTTATTTTCTTTCCTTTACCCCATGCTTGCATTGATAACTGCGCGAAAAACATCGAAACGCCATCGAAAGAAAAGAGAAAACTTCACTCCTAGCACAACATGTCATAAACACAGGACACAAAATAGACTTGAATGGAACAACAATGCTAGCCAACATCGAAAATAAGGCCAAACGTGTAATCAGGGAAGCCATAGAGATCGAAAAACATTCGAAAAATTTAAACACCAGAGATGATGCCCAAAGACTCTCAAATACGTGGAAACCAATTCTGCAGAAAAACGTAGAAATTAAAATAGCAAAGAAGACCACGCCCGCTCTGCGCACAGGACCAATTACAAGAAGCGCTACAAGATATTTAAACTCAGCGTGCAGCGACCGAGAAATCAGTTCGCCTGGAAAATTAAGAAGAAGCAGAACTAATCTGACTTGACAATGACAAGTGTGACCTTGCCGAAACGTCGCCAAAACAATGGTTTTTCTAAAAACCAAAACTATTTAACGTGGAGTCAAACCCGGAAAACAACTGAAACCACATATAGCTCCCGCGGAAATTTCAAATCCAATATATATATAGATAGATAGATAGAACGTTTATTGACCACTTTACATAAAGTTTGAAGTCCGTATAAAAAATACAATAAAAGATATAATAATGTAAACTTAAAATTAACTTAACCATATTGGCTAAAGTAATATACATATGTAAGTATTAGCAGAAGAATTAAAATTAAAAATTTAAGATAAAAAAATCTCTAACCAAAAAAAAAAAAAAACAAACCTAAACTGTCACATAAAAAATCTTTGAAATATGGAAGTAACAAAAATGTGCAAATAATTAAGAATATTCCCGAATCAATGACTAAATAAACTAATACATAAAACTTAGTACATTTTAATAGCAATAATACAATGTGATATGTAGATAGTAAATCGACAGTATTCTGACCAAACTGGGTACACGTTATAAAGGTGTATTGAGGTATTCTGTCTTTGAGTAAAAACAATATGTTAAAAAATGCTTTCTGATCCTATTGTTAAACAGTGGTGGAGACAGAATTTTTATTTCGTTAGGCAGATAGTTATACAAGTGAATATCAATTGAATTCTTTGTGCTCTTTGATAGTCTGAATCGTTGTGACCTAATTAAATCCCTCGATCTTGTTAGATGATCATGTAATTGGGAGTTTATAGTAAACTTATTTTTATTATCGTGAATTTCCAACAGTGTTGCATACATATAAAGCGAAGGTAGAGGCATAATACCCATGTTCAAAAATAATGGTTTACAATGATCCCTTAAATCCGCTCCAGCAAGTATCCTCACCACCTTCTTTTGTAATTTAAATATTCTGTCGGCATGACCAGAGTTGCCCCAAACAGCTATTCCATATTGTATATGACTATGAAACAATGAAAAGTAACACATTTTAAGGGTACTTTTAGGTACCAAATAAACCAGGTTACGCATTACAAATATTGTACTGGCGAGTTTAGAACTTAAGTTGTCTATATGGATGCCCCAATCTAAGTTGTCATCCATAAAAATCCCTAACAATTTGATGCTATATCCAAAAATGTGTCTTCGATCTGAACTGAAAACTATATTTTGATTTTTATCCTCGTTTAGTTTTAGTTTATTATGTGTAAACCAGTTTTTAATTTTAAGCACATCGTTTCCTATTTTGTTATTTAAATTATATTGATTCTGGTCGGTACTAATAACGGTTGTATCATCTGCAAAACATATACACCTTAAGGGGTGGGTATAATGAAATATATCGTTGAGATATAAAAGAAAAAATGTAGGTCCTAATATAGACCCTTGGGGAACTCCATGTTCAACATTGTGAAAATTGGAGTAGTTATTATTTAAAAAAACGGCCTGTTTTCTGTTTATTAAATACGATCGAAATAAATTAAGAGCATTTCCCCTTATGCCATATTTGTGCATTTTGTCTAAAAGTAAAGTGTGTGAGACACAATCAAAAGCCTTAGATAAGTCACACAATGTTAAAGACACGAAGTGACCTCTCTCTAGGCCATCAACTACTTCCCTTACAATTTCCTGAATTGCTTGAGTAGTGCTGCATTTTTTTCTGAAACCATATTGATTACAATGAAGTATTTTGTACTTTTCTATGTACTCTATTAAGCGGTTATTCAAAATACTTTCAAAAATTTTACCAAGAATGGGAATAATAGAAATAGGGCGATAATTTTCAATTTCTTCTGGAGATCCTTTTTTGAGTAGCGGTAACACTTTTGTTACTTTTAATACATCGGGAAAGATTCCTTCGATAAGGCAAAGATTATAAAGTATGACCAGTTTATCAATAATAATATCCAGAGTTTCTATCACTAATTGTTTGTTTAAGAAGTAAAAATCAGTGCATTTTGAGTTTTTCAAGCTGTATAATGTATTCCTAACTTCAGTATCACTAACAGGTGTTAAAAACAACGAGTGGCAAGGGGAGTATATTCCCTCCAAAAAATTCATGGCATCATTTTCATCTGTCTCATCTAACGAGTTCAATATATTTCCCGCTACCGAAGTAAAGTAATTATTAAACTCGTTTGATGAAATATTACATGAAGTTACTTTTTTATTTTGAGTTTTATTCCTATGATAATTGATGACTTTCCAAGAATCTCGAGATATATTATCAGATTTTAAGAAAAACTGCTCATATGCCAGTTTTTTCTTTATTGATATTGTTAATTGATAGTGTTTTTTGAATTGATTATACAGAGTGTAATCACTAGTAAGGTTAGCAGTAATTTTTATCTTCGAAAGGTTTACTCGCATTTTCCTTAGTTCATCGTCAAACCAAGAAACAGGTGCCTCAAAATGAATTCTTGACTTTTTTACTGGAAAGCAAACTTCAGTTAATTTTACATATGTGTCAATTATGAACTCAGCTAATTCCGTTGCTGTTATTGAATTGTTTATTAACGACCAATCCACAGATTTTAGTGATTGTTTTAACATTTGGGTGCCTTTACATGTTATGTGTCTTCTGAATATCCTATCATTGTCAATCTGATCAGATTTTATTTTTAAATTTAGGAATTGAGCACAATGATCAGCAAGGCATGGGTCTACAACACCACACCCAACTATTTCATTATCTATATTTGTTAAAATATTATCTAAACAACTTGCTGATGTAGCAGTGATTCTTGTAAATTCATCAATCCTCATAGTTAAACCAAAAGAAGAAATTAGATCGGAAAAATATTTTAATTCATTTGAAGTGCCTTTGAAATCAATATTGAAATCCCCAATTATAATTGTTTGAACATAATTATTAGAACAGAATATTAATAATTTTTCAAATAGGCCTAAGAAAATTTGGAAATCTGCGTTACCTGTTCTATACACTGATACTAGAATAGTTTTTATATATATAATTTCCAAAGCACAAAATTCACCTTCATATTCACAAGATATATCATTTAAAGAAACTGGACGTGTAGATATTTTGCCATCGCAGAAAATAGCAACACCCCCATGTTCTCTACTTTTTCTACAGTAACAAGTTGATAAAAAGTATCTGTCAATTATCACTGTTGTTAATTCAGATTCTCTAAGCCAATGTTCAGAAAAGCACAAAATATTGTAAGTTTTATCTTTTAAAAAAATGTTAAGTTGATCAATTTTATTTAATAAACTTTGTGTATTTATATGAAAAATGCTTACCAAACTGGTTTGGTCAGGATTTACTACCAACTTTTGTTTATCAGAACTTATCATATCACTTTCACAAAAACAGGTGTTTCCTATATTCTTTTGCACTACCGCTGATTCTATTCGTACACTTTTATCTACATCTCTTGCGGCTTTCTGGGTGTTACGTGAAAAAAACGTTGTACGTGAGCTCCACATGGCCATCTTTTAGGAGACATAGCTTCTTTAAAATTGTTATTAAAAATTGTAACTTTAAATGAACTGTAAATATCAGGATGCTTTGATTTTAGGGATTCTACCTCTACTTCGGGAAATGTAGTCTTCATAAGTTCCCTCATATTTTCCGCAGTCATATCGGGATCGACCCTGTATACATGTAGGTCTATCAACTTATGTACTCCCTTGATTTCTTTTCCATTTAATATCATTTCAGTGTTTTTTCCCACAACTAAATGCTTTCTTTTTTTCCTTCTATCTACTTCTGTCCATTCAGATTTTTCTTGGTTACTTTCACCTACGTATATGTACTCATTTAACTTTTGTTCTGTAGTTACTTGTAATATCGCGTCTGAAACATCTTTCTTTGTAACTTCACATTTCTGGGAAGAACTGGCAACAGTGCGATCTTTGTTCGCGTTGATGGGTTGACGAACTGATTTTGTTTCGACTGAATCCATAAGTGTGTCTTTGTTTATTACCTTATTTTGATGTATAAGTTGTTCTTGATTTTCGACAACATTTTTTTGCGAATTTAATTGTTTTAGTAAATCAATATGTTGACTCATAAGGTCAATTTTTCCGTATAGCTCTTTAATTAGGGTATCTTTTTGTCTAATTATATATTTGAATATGTTAATATCAATTACCTTATCATCTGTTATTAAGTTATCCATTGCTTCCAAAAATATTTGATCTTCAGGTTTCACTGGTAAACAACATTCAATCAACTCGTCATTTATAAACTTAACATTGTTACTCTTTCGAGCACAACTCACATGGATGCTAGCGTCACAATTTATGCACTTTACTCCATTTACTACAGTTTTTTTACACTTTTTACAATATTTATTATGGAGAGACATTTCACACGTCTTTACACCTGCTTGCCGTGTTGCCGAAATGTACATATATGTATTTCAGTCAAATACTGGCCTTTAAGTAAAACTCTTTAAGGTTTGTTTAGCTTTCGAGTTTATTTAACTCTTTCTCAAAACATACTAAAAATTAAAACAAAAAACTACATTAGACAATGAAGTTGTATCTTTAACATGCTTACCCTTGTGAGGATTGTACTAAAGAATTAACAGAATTACTTAACATTAACATAATTCTTTTACTTTCAGTCAAAACTTATTACCATGGTTACCATGTCTCTTCTATTTCTTTAATCAATTTTAGGTTAGTTTGACAGAGAAAGAGTCAGAGAATGTTTATGCAAACCTCAATTGCGTTTCGTTCGCATTTATTAAACAAGCAACAGAGTTTATGTTAATAAGTAATAAAGAAGGGAAAAAAACCAAACACAAATAAACAATAAATTTTATTTTATTTGAACTTGGAATAATCCCTTTTTTTGTGTAACTTTTAAAGAACTTTTATATAGTTGTTGTTCTTTTATTTAAAAGATTACTCTATATAGCACTAAGATTTTCAATGTCTTCTCTTTTGTTTAAGGCGTTTTGTGTAGTTTTAATTAAACACATTTCTAGAAACAGTCTTTTGTTGTAATTTCTTTCCCTTCTCAATATTTCTGTTTGATCATAGTTAATCTGAGTAAAGTACAAGCCTGTGCTTTAAGTGAACATTCTATTACGATGGGCCACACACCTAACTATTCAAGGTACCAAAGAAGTTTCTGATTGACTATTTTTTTAAACAATTTTTGATAATGCACAATGGAGAGAAATTGGCCTATATGGCTTCATAAAGCGTTCAGAGGTAGATATATTTTTTAACTAAAACAGTGGAATCGTTAGTTATTATCTCCATAATGCTAGTATTTATTGGTAAGACCTCATAAAATTGTTAAACAGGAATAAAATATATTATTTAATCTATTATTAATCGTTATTCCAACACATGTTACCTTCCTTGTATACCGTAGGCCCTAGATATAGCAGACTACCCTGCTATACTCCCAAAGCCGCGACAGCGGTATACAACGGGAGACTATTATTATTATTCCAACACATTCTTGATATTTTTTATACTTATGTGCCGAGTTCTCCAGGACTAAATTTAAATATTTCTTTTTCTTAGCCCCACTAAGTGAGTTGCATGTTGCATTACAAAATATAAAAAAAAAATATTTATGTTAATTGCTGGTTTTGCCAAAAAACTGCATATACAATGCATTTGCATTTTTTGAACAGCGTTAAACTGCCATTACCGATAATTCGGGTTTAGAAACTGGTTTGATTGCTTTCTTAAATTTGACTTCCACAAACTACTCACAAATTGAATATAAATAAGATGATAAAAATAAGCACTAAAATTATTTTTGATGTAAAATAAACAAATCATGATTTCAAATAATGTTTTTAAAGATTTATTATCGAACAACAAATTAGGAAAATTTTATGTTAATTCATTCTGATGGGATAAAAATGTCTCAAATAAAAATAAATGAAGGAAAGAGAACAGAGTGAGTAAAGCCATGGTAAAATAAGTTTTGAGCTACGGGTCAAAACTAATGCAGACCTAAAAAAAAGGCGCTTAGCAGTAGAAATGGATTAAATATTATGGAACATCACAAGAATATCGAGACTAGAAAGGAACTCGAATAAAACCAGAAGAAACAGTGTTGGACCGAATCGAAAAACGGCCCTGTAGGTGGTTTGGACATTTATTAAAAATGAGTGATGTTTATGATGCCTGATCAACAACACTTTTTAATCAAACTTTGGAAGCTATTATCACAAAACTAGATATTAACGGCTGTATTAATACAAGATCCACTCAAATATGCGCATATGTGGATAATGATAATGAAAAGTAAGTTACTGAGTCGTGAGTCTACGCTTAGAATCTACAAAACAGTAATTAGACCAGTGGTCCATGTGGATGTGAAACGTGGACTCTTTCAACCACTGATAAAAAACAATTGAGAATATTTGAGTGCGAAATTTTAAGAACGATATTTGCACCAACCTATTGCAGCGATGGTTCGTAAATAATAAAAATAAACTGGGAGCTGGATGAATTAATGTAGAGCGCAGATATCTTAGAACGGCTTGTTCACTTAGAAAGATTGTCAGATAATCGAACCGTAAAAGTAATCCAGAGATGAAAACCCCAAGGAAATAGGACAATGTAGAGTCGAAGATAGACGATGTAGAGCCCATTAACATCATGCAGTGGCGAAGAAAAGTATCCGACAGTGCAGAATGGAAGATCGTTGTTAAGCAGGTCAAGACCCACAAAGGGTTGCCAGCCATAAGAACCCTTCTTCAGACGATACGACACTCATAGCCTTTAACAGAGACCCTACGGTATTTAATTACGCCCAACGTCAAATCCTATCCAACTTGGGAGTCCTATTAACAAGAGCTCTACAGTAGGATACCGATATTGCGAATATACTAGACATGGCCAGATCTCCTGCAAACGTTATGCAGACAATTTAGAGCAACAGATAAAGTGACATAAAACTTTCGTAAGACCAATCATTCAATCCCGCTCTCCCCTATATGCGCTACTTAAGTGTAGATAGAGGAATAGGGTCGACTGAGAGAGGAATTATCTCTACTCCTATCCTTCCGCTTTAATCCACAAAACTTCTGGCATCACTTTTATAACCTTCCAACTTCAATCAGTAATCAAAAATTGGCGCCGTCCGCTTTGGGCGGCGCCCAAAATATATTGCATTATTATAGTTGCATAGTATGCATTATTATGTTGTCTAGGTCTAGGCCTCTCTGCACTGCTGTACCTGTACACTGGTTTGACTGGTTTCATGCATTTGTGAATGAAATCCCTCTGTCTATTTATATTTTCCAGGGCCCAATATTTTTTAAAAATATCTTTCCTGGTATTTTCATCTATTTTATTAGAGCATTTTAGCCGGCATTTATCTCCACAAGCAGGTCTGATACTCCTAGCAACAATAGGTTTTTGTGATTTAGATCTTGAGGTATATGCTTGGCCAGAGTTTCGTAATTTCTTGGCTTTGTTACTTAACCAGTTTTCTGCCACTGCTACTCGCTTTTTCCCTCTTTTTTTAGGACTGGCAATTTTGGTGTCTGCTGGATGAGTGTTTACTGGTTGGGTGTCTGCTAGTTGAGTATCTTGTACTTCAGGTCCTGATCCTTGTAAGTTTGCTGCTAGAGTGTCTGCAACTTCAACGTCTGGTATTTGAATGCTTGCTGCTGGAGTATTTACTGCTTGATATTTACTGACACTCCGCAAGTGGAGTGTCAGCTACCTGGCTTACATTGTGTGAATTCGACAAGAAACCATTGCAACCTGGACTATAACTACTGCTTGAGCTAGAACTATCACTTGATGTAGCAGAGGAGGACTAACTAGTGCTACTAGAATCTGATTCATAGTTTGGATCTTTTATGGAATCATCATCATTATCGCTTACGAAGTCCGAGATTTGGAGTTTGTCTTTCCGTTCTGGTAAAACGTCAACCCGTAATAATGATGTATCAGGCTTATTATTATCGTTAATCGTAGCTATAACATAGTTTGCATTATCATAAGAAACAAGTGCAGCATTTTCCTCTTCTAAAAGATGTCTTTCTGAGATTTCTGAAAAAGAAGAAACATTATTATAGCTAAAATAAATATTTTAGGCACGTTATTTAGGCACGCTATTTTTTTAATATTTAATATCAGATTACCTGAGTTTTGCACTTGATCTAGTGCATAACGCTCTGCTTTTATTTTCTTTGCAAGGGCCATAATTCTGCTTATCCTTGAACTCGATGAACTTTGCATGTTATGAAACCAGTCTGTTTGCTGCAACAAAAATAATAATAAATAAAAACAAGGAAGGATAACATACAGTCATAAACAAGAAAATAACAGTCAATAATTCTAAAAAAGCGTCATAATTAAAAAAGAAACGTCAGTGGATTTGAAAATCGTTTGTGCCAGTTCTGCAAAACAGACATATTCCAAAAATAGTTTGAAAAAATATACTTACATATTAAAAAAAAAACTGGCTTAACTCAAAATGTAATACTCTTCCCCACCATGCAAAAGTACTTTCCTGGTTTACAACTTCGAAAAAACTGCCACAACACAAAAAAGAACAGTATTTTACTTATTGCAATAATCAGATATAACTAATAATTCACACAAAAACTGTTACAATTCTAAATATGACTCTTTTCAGGATTAAGCACTACGTGTAGACTGTTATAAAGTCAAAGGCGACACTGTAGCAGAATGCATGCTGAGCTAACCTGTAAAAAACAGAAGTGTCACATCGCCATCTCGCGGTAAATAAGTCAAATATAAGAGTGACGCTTTTATGGAAGAAATTACGACTTATTTTAATACTAGTAGCATGATCATCTCAATAATGGCGATTTTTGAGTTGTGAGTCTCTTTTAGCGGAGGTGCGATAAGGCGCAGCACGATAACTGGTGCCCCTTGGTTTCAAACCAAATTCTACATAATGGTCTAATCATACCAAATGTAACACTTAGTGCAAATAAATATCGATACCACCTTATAAATCATGCCAAAAGTCATATAATAATAGAATATTTAACTAACCAGTAGAAAGATGGCTTAATAGTCTATGGCCAAAAGACTTATCTTACTTAAGAAAATCGAAGAACAAAATGCTAAAAATGTATTTGGCAGCAGTTTTTTATTGAGTCATTGAACGAATCCCGATCTCTACAGTTAATATCACCGAATCGATTCATGAAAAAGAACGCTTTAGCTTACCTCTAGTTTTTCTTTTCAATGTGGCTATGTTTCAACGATTTGAAGTACTTTTAAACTTAAAAAACTTTTTAGAGTGTTTTACTGGTGATATTAATGGTGGTAAAATACAATGCCAATATTGTAATATTTTTCCCTTTTCAGCCATTCTACTTTTCTCGATTTTATAAGTCACAAATATTTCTGTTTTGATCAATATTTTAATACGCGTATAGAATGAAATTCGTAGAACTGTTAATTACAAATAATACTTTATTTACACTTCATTTCTAAAAGTAAATTCTTCGTTTCTTCAAACGTGAGTACCACTTTAATTACATTATTAGACTAAATTCTCAAAACACTCTGGAGAGATAAAAATTGTATTGTAAGAGAGGTTGAAGAACAATTAGTGAATAAATTTATTGAATATACATCATTTGTTTGTGTAACGGTAAATAAATTACAGTTTATTGAATTGGGTGGACCCCGGATGGTGAATTCAGAATATATAATTATACCACATAACAGTTATTTTCAAAATATGCGCAATGCTCATTGAGGGATATGAATACTAAATATAAATAAAATGTTTGTGATTGATGGCTTTATGAAATGAAAAAGGCAAATAGGAATCCCAAAGAAATTAATAAAAGTACAGGAAATGTGATTACTTAACTCCAAGCAGTAATATCACATGAATATAATATCAATTTTAAAATCAAGAAGTTAAATTGAAAGAAAAAATGTCAACCCTATGTTCTTTTGCTATTTCATCTACACCATATTTCCTACATTTTGGTAAATATTGTTTGCATAGCTGCAATAACTCTACTACTACTACTAAGGATTTCTCCAATTTTCCCTGTCATTCCAGTCTCCATTTCGCAGGGTTCTTTTCTCCATAGCCTCGTCGATTTCATCTCTGAATGACCTTCGGGGTCTTCCTCTCTTTCTTCTTCCAATCGGACTCCATTCTGTGATTTTGTTTATCCAGCGTCCTCTGTCCGCTCTTCTGATGTGGCCGTACCAGGATAGTCTCTTCTCCTCTATATAGTCGATTATGTCTGATTGCACTCCCATTCTCCGCTTAATCTCTGCGTTTTCAATTCTGTCTCTTTTTGTAAGTCTACAGCTTCTCCTCAGGAACTCCATTTCTACTGCTCTTATTCTACCTCTATTTCTCTTGTTTATTGTCCAGTTTTCGGACCCATATGTCAGGATACTTCTTGTCAGGGTATTATATATTCTCTTTTTTGTCTTTATCGTAATGTTCTTATCCCACAACACTGAGTTTAGTTGTCTTATACAGTTTCTTGTTTCTCTCAGTCTGTTGTTTATATCTTCTTCTGTTGTTCCCTGGTTCGATATTATGGTTCCTAAATACTTGAATTTATCTGTTCCATTTATTTTTCTTCCCTCGTCTATCTCTAGGTTTCTCATATCCTTGTTTTCTGTTGTTAGGTATTCGGTTTTCTCTAAGTTTATTTCCATTCCGTTGTTTTTATATTCTTCTTCTAGTTTTCTGAGCATAAAGCTGAGATCTTCTTCATCTTGTGCGATGACTACTTGATCGTCGGCAAAACTTAAGGTGTATAGGTATTCGTCTCTTACTGGTATGCCCATTCCTTCGCACTTTCTCCTCCATGGTTTGAGTGTCTTTTCCAAGAATATTTTAAACAGAGTAGGGGACGTAGCACAGCCTTGTAGAAGTCCTTTTGTCGTCTTAAATGGATTGTAGGCTTTATTTCCACATTTAATAGCTACTTTGTTTTCTTTGTATAGTGCTTTAACTGCTTTTATTAGTGTTTGTCGGATTCCGAGATCATTCATTGCTTCCCATAATTTGACTCTAGGTATTGAGTCATATGCTTTCTTTAGATCAACAAAGGTCAGATGGACCGGTCTACCTTTTGCCATTTTCTTCTCTATCAGTTGTTCTAATGTGTACGTATGATCTAGGCATGATTTTCCTACTGTGAACCCTGCTTGGTCTTCTCCAATTTTTCCTATTATTTCAGTTTCTAGTTTTTCTTTAATAATTTTCCCATAAAGTCTACCTACCGACGATATTATACTAATTCCTCTATAGTTTTCACATTTTTTCCTGTTTCCTTTCTTATGTATGGATGTGATGTATGCTTATCTCCATTCCGCAGGTATTTCTTCTCCATTTAGTCCTCTTTCGAACATTCTATGTAGCATGCGGAATAACTTTTCCGTTCCGTTTTTAATTAGTTCGTTTGGTATTCCTCCGGGTCCTTTGGCTTTTTTGTTCTTCAATGTCTTGATTGCTCTCTTAACTTCTGCCAGGCTTATTTCTATCTGGTCGTATGCCCCATTTCCTGCATGTTCTATATTCTCTTCCTGAAATTGGGGACGGTTTTCTGTAAGTAGTTCTACGTAGTATTCTTGCCACTCGTTTTCACTAATTTTGCCGATCTGGGTTTTCTCTGTCTTATTTCGTTGAAGTGCTTTTAATATTCGCCATGATTCTGAATTTCTCGTTCCTCCGATATGTCGTTCTATCTCTGTGCATGTTTGTTCCCATCGTTCGTTCTTTTCATTTGTTACTCTTTTCTTTACCCCTCTGTTTTTCGCTCTATATAGGTCTAAGTCTTCCTGTTTTTTGGTGTTTAGGTATTTTATGTGTAGTTTTTTCTTTTCTTTTATGCATTTCAATGTGTCTTCCCTTAATTTGATATTCTGATGGGTGTTCCTTTGGTCGTCTTCTCCAAGAGCTTCTAAGGCCGCTGAAATCAGGCAGGTTTTTATGTGTTCATGCATTTCATCTAACGTGTCATATCTGAATTCTTCTAGTTTTTGGTCTAGTCTTCTTTTGTATAAATCTTTTATTGATTCTTCCTGCAATAGATGTAATTTGAGCCTCTTTTCGTTTATTGTCGTTCCCGTTGTAACAATCGATGTATTTTTTTGTTTTGTCCAGATATAGGGGAATTCCATCCATGCCACCACAAGTTTGTGATCTGTTCCACACTCTGCCCCTCTTTTCACTCTGGTGTCTTTCACTTTGATGGAGCTTTTGTGGTTCATGATAATGTAGTCAATAATGGATCTTAGTTTTCTTGTCTCTTGAGTCCATGTGTACTTATGTATATTTTTGTGTTTGTAGAATCCGTTCATAATTTTCAAATCATTTACTTCACATAGTTCTACCAATCTTTCTCCGTTGTCGTTAATTGTGTCTTCTCCAAATGGACCAACTGTTCTGTCATTGTCTTTTCTTCCGACTCTTCCATTTAGATCCCCCACTATTATTATTTCTTGTTTTCTCTTATCCATTTGTTCTTGAAGTTGTTCGATAAATCGTTCTTTCTCATTGGCTGGACTGTCTTCCGTTGGACCGTATATTGCTAGTATTATAATTTCTCTGCCATACATCTTGATTTTCAGTTTGGCAATTCTCTCGTTTATGGGTTCCCAATCGTCTATAGATTTTTCCCATTTCTTCTTTAGTAGAATTCCAACTCCAGCTTTTGCGCGGTCTTTCTTTTCTACTCCGCTCCAACAATGGATTAGTTCCCCTATTCTTTCCGTGCCGTTTCCTTTCTTTTTTGTTTCCGTTGTGACGAGGATATCGAGATTCATCTTTTCGAATTCTGATGTTACTTCACTGGCTTTTGTTCTCCAGCCCTGCACATTCCATGTGCCGATTCTTAGTTTTCTCTGTCTTTGTCTTCGGTTGAGTTTCGAAGCCGGGTTTGTTGAACTCAAAGCAGAAGTGCCCTCCCCGTATCCGGTGGGGCTCCCTCCTTCGGAGGTGTGGATTGCCACCCGGGGATTAATTTTAAAATTTTTCATTTCTGCCAATTGTTCGTTAGCCCTTGGATTTTTTTAATTGTGCTAGGTTGCTAACGCCTAACGCCACAACCCCCTTTTGGAGGACCTATTGTTCAGCCGCCCACTCTGGGTCAGACGCTGTTTGCAGCCGCCCACTCTGGGTCAGACGCTACTGTTGTCAGTTTTGGTCCGCGTCGGGTATTTCATTTCCCCGATACCACCCATATCTGGGAGGCATTCCCCTATCCGCCACCTGGGGACGCGTCCGGTAGAGGATTGACAACCTCCTCCTCGGAGCAATAACTCTTTGTTGAGTAAAGCTTCTGCTGGCACTGCTATTTCTTTGGTTATTAGCCAATACAAGGGTTCTTGCTTTCTCTATTTAGTGTTCCTTTAATCTTGAAAGGTATTGTCTATGACTATTACAGAATTGGGCGGTAATAAATCTATTATTTGACTGAAATATTCCTTAAAAACATTTCTTCAGTAGTAGCAGTAATTTCTTCATGGTAGTCGTTCGTAGAATTTGAAATAAAATCTTGCAAGCCTCCATCAACAAATCCTTTATCTCTTCCAATATGAGTGATAATTAAACGGCGATCTTTACCATTTGGACATTTTAAGCCTGGTCAACAAACCTTCTATAAATGCATGGTCAGCATTTGTAACCATTTTATCTTGCCAAACTTTTTTTACAAAATCCATGTTTCATCTAAATAAAAAATATTTTTACCTTCTCTCCTCAATCTTCAAATTTCTCTTAAATATTGCCTCCTCCAACAAATAATCTCTTCTTTCTCTATGAGAGCAAATTTTTCTATTGTTATTCTCACAAACGAATCCTAATTCACGTACAGTTTTCCACAATTTATCTCTTTTATTATTTGGCAATGATTCGTCTTCATTAATATCTAACTAAAAGTTTATCCAAAGTAGGAATCTTTTTTGTAAATGAAATGAATGAACTTTTATTCGAATCGATTGTTTCATAGTATCGTCTATATGCATGGGTTTTCTCCCTGCTGATGTTTTAGATGCTTTTGTAATACTTTTACTCTTTGAATATCTGAACTTTTAGGAAAAATTTAATCCTTTCTAAGAAAGTTAAGGGCTTCTAAAGTGACCCTCTCCTTTTTGGAAATTGTAAATATTTTGTAACTGTAGATATAACGTACCTATATCATTTATGATGTTATATTGGGTTTTATCTCACTTGCAATAAAATTTGTGCTATACCTTGAAAATTGTTTTAATGGAAGAGTTATACATCGGGTTTCTGAAATTTTTTTATTTCCTCAGTCTGCAGATAGCCACTCGATTCTTTCTTGTGGGGTTACCTACCGGAAAAGATGTAACTTTAAAGGCCATTTACTGTTGCTCATTTGAAAAGAGTCAATAAAAAATGGGTCTTATATAGATTTTTTATGAATAAAAATCTAAATAAGACATTGAATCGGAAGATAGTTCCATCTAAATACGTAAAAAGTGATAAAATAATATGTCATGTGTCAAAAATAGGTTAGATTATATTAGGTCGACGGTAGAAAAAAAATGTAGACGAGAAATATCCAAAAGGAATTATTATCAATTTTAATAAAACCGTCAGCATTATTAGACGAATGTTGCTAATTAGTATTTGTCAACATTTTCAAAACATCAGCTCTCAGGGTTTTATTCATAACATCAATTTTCTTCAAGTAACAGCCGCCTCTATCAACCATTTATCAACTTGTTTGCAAACAAGTGTAAAATATTCTTAAACGAAACACTTCTGAATATTTTAATCCCAAATTGTTATGTAATTAAGATCGTTATCATAAAAAGGCTATTTAAAAGATCTTACATATATCAAGGCACAATCTATGTTTTAAACATGATTTTGTCGTAAGAAGTAGGTTAGTTTTATTTATATTATTTTCGAGACCGAACAAACAGCCATAACACTTACGATATATTTAGCAAATTGCTCCATTTATTAAGGTACAAGCCCTTTAGTGCCTTGTATAAATGGTAGTTTTGTCATTTTCGCCAGTATATTTGCATAAATTAGCATAATCCAGAGCTGGTCTAGAAATTTCTTTAGCTAAAAAATCAATTATGGC
Source organism: Diabrotica undecimpunctata (assembly GCF_040954645.1). Lineage (NCBI taxonomy): Eukaryota > Metazoa > Arthropoda > Insecta > Coleoptera > Chrysomelidae > Diabrotica > Diabrotica undecimpunctata. Next base: position 62,017,399 of record NC_092812.1, on the reverse strand, counting down.
TTATTTCTATTTTTTTTCGAGTTTCCGGCTAGCGAGATAATTAGGTATTCATCTTCTTCTATTACCAATAGTGTCCATTGAACCATTGGACGTTGGCAATCACAATTTATAGACTACAAGACCGTGGACATTTTTAAGGGATCATCTGATCCAGCATGAATCATATATATAAAACAATACTACAATATGTAATAACAGCTTTAGAAACTATGCCGTCAATTTTTATCGGTACAAGTAATCAAGAGGGGGTATTTTGGTCATTTTTTGGTCATTTAACATTTTGTACGACATTCATACCTTTGGTAAGTAATAGAAAAATATTTACCTGCGACCTAATGCTGTACAAAAATATTGGTACCAGTGGCAGAGACAAATTTTTAATTTTCGGAAAATTGACCCCATTTTCGGTAATTTAATACAGTACTGCATTCAAACACAGTTCCGGATCGTTATTTAGATTATTTTTTTTGCAGTGCCGTAGATATCGGCTGGTACAGGGGTGAGAAATCTAGGGGGCAACTCTTGATTTTTAAGTCGTACAAATGAGATCATTTGAGCCAATATGAAACTCGCTGATTTAAATTTAGTTGCATAAAATAAATACATTTTTGGACATGCCGTATATGGTACATGTGCTTTTGAGAGGAAAATTAATTTCCCTCTGATAAGTAGGATATTACGATCAAAAATTTCTGTACAGCATTGATATATTTTGTTAATATTGACATCAATTATCAACAAAAACAAAATGCCAGACAAAAAATGGCTTTAAACGTATTATAATCCAGGTTGTGAGGCCTCTTCTTTCGGTTTCTTTACGGATTCCTGTTAAAAAATGTTCCCTTTAAACAAATCAGAAGGGTACTGGGCAGAATATATATATATATATATATATATATATATATATATATATATATATATATATATATATATATCTACAACTATATGGGTATGCAGCGAAAGACAGGACAAAAAAGTACTCTTTTTAGTATACCAAGCTTTCGCAAATCTTTATTTGCATGACCAGAGTGCTACAATAAACAAATATTTTGTATCACTTCCATTTATTAAGGATGTCTGTCCCAAATTGACCAGAATTTTTGCTCAATACTTACGAAGTGTAAAAATTGCTTATAAAAGCACTCTAGTTGTGGAGCCTTTGTACAAGTCATTGAAAGACAAAGTACCAAGCTCAGATAAAAGTGATGTATACAAACTTACTTCTTTGTCCTGTCTTCCGCTGCATACCCAAATAGTTGTGTTTGTAGTCTAACTGATCAGCATTGATTACAACCGTTTATCGCTTTTTCAGTATATATATATATATATATATATATGTATATTATATTCTATTATTTGTTGTAAATATAGGTATTTACAAAAGAAAGTTACTAGTCCAGGCCTGTCCTTGTGATAGAAACGTTTAGAATTTTTTTTGTGTTGTACCTGCTGTGAGCAATGCGTATTTATAAAAGTGGCTATTGTTTTATGTTTATGCTGTTGATGGAATCAACAAATTTGTAAAAAGTTCGCTGTAATAGGAGAGGGTGTTATTACTTGCTTCAGTGGACCTTGGCGAAACCGTCACGTCTAAAAGTGTCCAGTTGACTCACAGACTATAACTTTTTCTCGATTTTTGTCTTTATATAGTGGACAGTTATAATAGTTCCGTAATTTAAATAAAAACTATTGGTTAAATAGAAAAGTTGCACAATAAAAAGACCTAATACAGTCAAGCGATCAGGAATGGAAATCGATATCTGGTACCGTTAGTTTAAGATACTGTATGGCTCCTCTCATATCTACAATGCTCAAAAAACAATCGTTGTCCCTAGTAATAATTATAGGTAGATCTAAAAATTCAATATAAAAAAGAAAATATGTATACTGCGGAAAATGTTAAGCCCTTCAAAATATATAGACAAAAAACATTTACATCTAACAGTGGCGGCTTTTGGGGATAGGCAGGATAGGCCGTGCCTACCCAATAATTTTAAGAGGTTTAAAATTGAAAAACATATATTTAAAAATTATGTTAATGCATGTAAATAACTTTTAAATGTACTAAATCACTCAATACATTAGCGTCCGTTAAAATAACTAAGTTATTATATTACCACAGAAAGCATCGAATCGTATTCTGGCATTTTAAATATCATTAATAGGCCCGATCGGAACTGGCCGACCCAGCTCACATAAAATCCCCGTACAAAAAGTGTTTGAAGTTAAGCAGCTTGCCGGACAACGATTTATATTGTCGTGTTTATGCTTGCTGTTTAGGCACCAGACGATCGGGCCTACGATGACCATCGTTGTCACTTGTAACGTAATTATCGAATTGTAATATAAATTTTCTTTTAAATTATGATAAAAAAATATGTAACATAATCTATAATTGTAACATATTTTTAAACAAACAACACAATTGCAAAAAAGTGCATGGTTGCCCAAATAAATTTAAAAAAATTCGTAAAATTCGAAGAAAAAAAATCACATTTGCGTGATTTCTATATCACCTGATTGTATGCAACTTATATATTGTGAGATTGTTTTATAACTGATACATAAAAATGAGTTTTTATGACGCTTTACCAGGTTGCAGTAATAGTAATGTTGATAGTGAGTGTTTGGACATTGTTGTTTCACTATTGGAATCGCCATTATCTAAAAGAACTGAAATTGATAGAAAAAAAAATATTATGAATGAAAGGCCTACTCCAACATTGCGTATTGACCAAAAAGATGGGAAAAAGGTGCGTACTTTTAATTGCTCTTGCTGTATAACGTCTACAAATGGTTGTCTGGAAGTATTACGAAAAACAGACTATATTGTTGGCCGTGTTTGGTATTTTCTAATAAGAAATGTGTATAGAACTCTTTAAAAAAACATTCCAGTTGCAAGGAACATTTAAGTAATTTCCTGTCCTTTAAGGATGTACAGAAGAGAGCGTTTTCTGTTCGCGATTTGCTAGATAAAAAATCAAAAATCGCAAAAATTAGATACAACGCAGAAGTTAAATCGCAGAAATCATTAAAAAATTAGTTAGGGGGGGGGGGTCATGACCCCGTGACTCCTCCCTCTGGATCCGTCACTGATTACACATAGCTATGTAATTTGCTGGCTTGGCCTACCCAAAATTTTACCACACCAGCCGCCACTGACATCTAATGAAATCTTAAAATTAGGCTATTGGTTATGTTAAAAAAAAATGATTGCCGTCATCTCAATAAAAGAGATGACGGCATACGGCATTACTATTTTGTTAACAAGATACTATTTTTCCGACGAAGCAATATTTATACTATGTGGGAAATAAAATTGCCAAAATTTGACGTATTGAATTAAGGTAAATCCACACTTAATATCTGACAACCATACTCAAAAACTAAGTGTACGGTCTGGTATATTGGGTATTCAGTTAATTGGTCCGGTTTTTATTGAGGATTTTATTAATTATAAAATGCTACTTAGAAATGTAATTGTCCCTGCCCTGAAAAACGAATTTGGAGCCAATTTTAATGAGATATGGTTTCATCATACGCAAAACTAAACTTATATGGAATCACCATGTATTTCAAACCAATATTTATTTCTTTTGAAAAAACTTGTTATTGTTGCGAAGAATAAAAGTTTTTATTCAAAATAAACAAACCAATAAAACAATCAGATAACACAGCCCGGTTCGATATAGATTATTTGTTTTAGTTGTAAATTGGACGAAAAAAAAAAATAAACTAACTTTCGCTTTCAAAAACGAAAATATGCCTTATGTGGAGTTAACTAATGCGTAAAGGGGAAAGATTATTCGTCTTTTGGAGCAAGGAATGTCTCAGAGGGACATAGCTACATTGGTAGGCGTAACACAGGTCGTAGTGTTAAAAACCTATGGAGTTATGTATCAGGAGTTAGGAACGCTTAAGATTAGAAAAAGATAAAGTCGCCAAAGAGTAACAACGGCTTGCCAAGATCGTTTTATTGTCCAGCTAGAAGAGATCCAACACTTTCTTACCCGCAACTCCAAAAGCAGCTTTTGGAAGGTACAGGTGTAAGTGTTTTAGTTAAAACGATAAGAAGAAGACTTCGTGCCCAAAGACTATACAGCAGTAGACAGTTACCAGTTCCTGAGTTAACCAGGACAGCACAAGATTGATCGCCTAAATAGGTGTCTTTAATACCAAAACTGGAACATTGGAAATTGGCAAAATGTGCTATTTTCCGACGAAACCAGGATTTGTGTAAAATCATATAATCGATGAATTTGTTGACTTAGAGGGCAAGGAAGACAAGCAAGAACGGAAACAGATCTGTTCACAGACATAAAGGACGAAGTATTCTAGGGAAGTAATCTGGTCGATGAAAAAACTCTTAATTTCCATTCAACCAACTTTAATAGCTCGCAGATATGTTGATTTGCTTCTAGAACCTGTAGTTAGACTCTGAAAAAGTGCAGTGGAAAAAAATTTAATTTTCATGCATGATAATGCATCTCTACATACCAGCAGAGTTACTACAGACTTCCTTGAAGCAGAAGATATCACTATTCTGTAGTGGCCTGCTTGCTCACTCGACCTTAACTCTATAAAGCATTTGTGTGATATGCTTAAAAAAAGAATTAGACCTCGCCGACATAATTCACAAAATATTGTACAGCTAGTACAAGCTGCTCGTGAAGAAAGGCTGCTCTTAACAACCCACCAAATCTTGAAAATTTATTTAGGAGCATTCCCGCGCGAATTGGAGCTTGCATAAGGCTTAGGGTTCGTTATACCGACTACTAAAAAAAAACATAAATAAATAAAAACAATTTAAACATTATTCTTTGTACATTGAAATCTTGTATGCTATTGACTTTAAAAGAAATAATTTCAATTGTAGTATTTAAAAATTTATGGGTTTCTTAAATTTTTATGTATTGGTGATTAAATTGCTTTAAAATAAATATTCTTTGACTTCGTAGGTTGGTTTTTTAATTCGATTAAAATAATAAGAAATATCAGATGATTCCATATAAGTTTGGTTGTGAGTATCTCATTAAAACATTTCCCGGATGATGAGTTGGTAAATTAGGTAGTATTGAATGGCCTCGTCGTTTACCCGATTTGAATCCTAAAGATTATTTTATTTGGGGTTACTTGAATAAGTAACCCCAAATAAAATATAATTTATAAAGGCAAAGAATTATCTATGAATCCATATTATTAATTTCTAGAGAAACATGGAGAAATGTAATAGACGCATTCTACCATCGTTTAGGATACTAACAACGGAGAACATTTTGAACAGTTGATTAGGTAGACGTTAATTTAGCAATGTAGTAAATTTTATGTTCAAATTTAGTTGTACATACATACATGATGTTATTTACATGATTCTTTATAACCCAAACTCTGCAATGTTTTATTTACTAATTCATTTTGATATAATTATACAAATAAACTTACTACAATGACTACGTAATATATTTTTCTTTCAAATATTGTTTACTTGTTTAAAAGTTATTACGGTATTATTGGTAATTCTAGTGAACATTTATCTTTTTATATTTTTTGTTAATAAAATACTGAATAGATACTGTCATCTTGCATTAAGTATTCAAATCTAATAACATCAGTGACGCCAGGATTGCGTCTAGTCTCTTTGTTATCGGCTTATAGTACACAACGAAGAAAGCAAATACCGCTAAATCTTTTCGAGCCATTGTGATGTGGATTTTAATACAAACCAGGTATCAGCTGCTGACGAAGAGGTTATTTAACATTTCCTGTGATTTTATTTGTTATCACAGAAACCGGAAATACACAAATATACTAAAGAATTGTATTAACAATTGAAGTTGATCTGTATAATGTTAAATTGCAATCGCGATCTACGTACCGGCAAATGCTACTAAAAAGCTTTGGATTTTCGTTTCAAAATTCTCGAATAACGTTAACATCAAGATTTTAAATTAAAATTATATATTAGATAAGCTGATCCATATGTCAAAGATAATTTGTTTTTTTTTAAATTATATTTTCTTCATAAATTCTGTCTGTATTTGTGAATTTTTTTGTATTACAGAACAAGTAATAATTTAATATACTTCGTTTTAAAACTTTTGTTTACATTTTATATGACATAGATCAAGAATCTGAATGAAATTCAAAATATTCTACAACTAAAAATTAAAAATGGCGTCGTTTAAATCAATTCTATAATTAAATATAAACGGATACTATGTATAATTACTTACCGATGTTAAAAATTCTAGACTTATACACTTCTCAACAATTGAAGTGGATATTATGAAAATATTTATTTTATTTTTTGTTCATAAGGTCAAATAGAAAAATGGAGTGATATAAATAAAGATTTATTTTTACTTCGTATTTTCATACAGATGAACCGAAAAAAAAAAATTCTTTAAGAAAAAAAAATACAAAATAAACAAAAATTGTAAAACTACCAACCTAAAATTTCTATTCCTGCTCAATTTCTAATATCCCGAAAAGAAAAATTAATAGTGTGTGGGTCCACCTCTGTGTCGCCTTAGTGCTCTAACTCTATTTGGAAGACCTCTTATTAAATTATTGATGAACTGCTGCAGTATACGTTCCCAAATCGCGCGTAATGTATTGGCCAACTGATCTAAGGTTTAGGGCGGTTGAAGGAGCCTGTTTTGTTGCCTAGACATTTCGGCCCAAACATGTTCAATGCAATTTATATCAGGTGAACACGGTGGCCACTCCATTCTTGTAATGCCATGAGCTTCTATACACTCGTTGACAATTCTCGCACGGTGAGGGCGAGCATTATCATTAATCAGAACAAATTATGCGCCTATTGCACCAAAAAATGGAACAACTATTGCTACTATCACTCTGTCTCGATATCGTGTAGCAGTCATTGTCTCATTATTTAAGACGGCTAAGTCCGTGCGACCGTCAAAACATATGCCTTCCCACACGCAAACGGATCCACCTCCAAAAATAGTGGTTGGGACTCTCAGATTTTCATTTTAACGCTGTCCTCTTTCCCTCCACACCAATATTTGGCTATCATTATTATACAAACGAAATCTGGACTCGTCAGTAAAGGTATAATTCCTCCAATTTTCGAAATTCCACTGATAGTGTTCCATCGCCCAGCGATATCTGCATGCACGCTGCTCTCTAGTTAGTCGTGGATGGGTAGCGCGCCGTCTAGCATTTAAATTGGATGCATGTAACCGTCTTCTGACAGTTTGACTGGAAATCGCTCTTCGAGTAGCATGCCTGAAAATACTGTTAATTCTGGAAGCCGTGAATGTTGGGTTTCTTCTTGCCGTCAGAACTACAAAACGTAGTTGTAGATCGTTATCTTCCTCCTCCATGCCTGTATGTTGCAGATCCAGTTGCTACATACCGATTTCATGCAAGACTTATCACACTTTGCGACACATTTAGCCTCATAGCAACCTCTTGTTGAGTTATACAAACAGGCGAATCAACACCGTTGGACTTAACGACAGGGGATAATAACTTATCTGCATTAATGACACGGGACGGATTAGACTACACTTATAACAGTGATCATCATCCAATACTAATCGCAAAAAACATGTTCGAGCCCAAAAATAAAAAATCGGTTGCCTGTAAAGACGGTTTTACGGTCGAAGATTTTACGTGACAACGTCTTTTTCTCGGTAGAATATTTATTGATATGACTGAATCGACTGAATTACGATTGATTGCAGAGTGATTTAAACTAATAATTTACTTAACACTATCAACATTTGTCAATAGTATGACATAACCTATAAACTCAGTTTCTCAACTTTTGTGTCAATCTAACAATTAATCAATCAATCATAGTTTACGATAATGAAATATTAGTGTATAATTATTTACCTTTATTGTTGTAGTTGTTGTAAATGACGAATCTAAGCACTCCACATTTTCACTACAGACACAGCTGACGATACTTTAACCACACGTGTGAACTTGTATTATGACGCTTTCTCGGTTTTCCAACGCCAAGAACGCTCGAGAAAGACAGAGACACAAGCACGCACCGATTCAACGCGCCTAATTGTCTAGTGCTGCGCGTGCAGCGGACCGATCATGTTTGAGTGGGAGAGAGACGCAAGGCATTCGCCGGTTCGGCGGGCCTCTCTCTCGTTCGGTGACTCATCGTAACAGACGTGAGCGGGCGTTACACTTTTTCATGAGTGACTCCAAGCCACAACCTAATTTAAGACGTTGTCACGTCAAAAACACACCGCTAAATGGAAAACCAATGAAGCAAATTGCACATTCTTTGAAAATATCATAGAAGAATATGTCAAACGCTGTAAAATATCCAACAATGTTGATACATACATGGAAGCTTTTTTCAACATCATCTTATATGCAGCCGAGGTAGCCATCAAGAAAATTTCATTTATTACAAAACATAAACCAGTTTCTTGGTGAAATTAACAATGTAAGGCATCGATCGAAGCTTCCAAAAAAATCTTCAACATACACAAAAGAAATAAAACACAATAAAATAGAATTTCGAAATATTAAAGTTAAGTGAGAGGCAGTGGTGTGGATAGCAATATTGTCCATCTCAAAAATGAAATCATGAGTTCAAAATAGCGACACAATTTCAGTTATCTCATCTTTTAGTGGACCAATTGTGATCACTTTTTTAAACTGGGGCCCCGTAAGTTAAAACATTCTAATATTATACTATTAATAGACCATAATTATTTATTTTCCATATTTTTACGTATAAATGAAAACACTTAGGTGCTACAAAGTATTTAATAATGCTACTCGATCTTTACTTACTTTATGGTTTTTTTATTCTTTGCGATGCAAGTACGATTAGGGATTTTTTTCCAATACAGTCCCGTTTCATCAGCGTTAAATACTTGATCGGCACAATAGTCCCCATCTTCAATAATTGTCGCTGTAGCAAAACATTTTTTACCATCTTGGGAAGTGGAAGTTGGTGGCTCTGACTGTTTCATTAACTCATAAAACTGAAGAGCTTTTTCCTGGATTAAATAATCACTTATAGGAATTCTTCTTTGAATTAGTTTCTCAATCCAAATTGCGATGGCTCTTTCTGTTCTTTCTAATAATACATTCCTTGGGTAAGATTAAAATTTGAAAAAAGATTAAAAAAAAGACCAAATAAAATCTTAAAAAAAGAAATAAAAAAATTAGACTTACGATATTGAGATGGCAAAAACCTCTTCTAATGAAAAATAAAACTATACGACACTTGATATCTTTCAATCCGAAAACCGTGCTGCTTATTGTACTGCAACTTGGAATCAGCAAAATTTTAAACAACTTATTATAAAACGAAGCACCGCTAAGAGAAAAATTATTTTAAAACAATAACAGGTTATACCAGGACTTCCCAAACTTATGCGTACTGTGACGCCCTTGGGACTTTGTTGGACACTCAACCCAACCCCCAATAATACTTACCAATTTTAGTACTAGCCTAGTAACAGGTTTTAATTATAACAAAAACACTATTTGAACATTTATATTTTTTATTAAAAGTTAAGAACGAAATAGGCACAAAAATGAAAATGGATATTTATTTATTTAACTGGCTGGTTAATGTGAGGGATGTCCTTGCTTTTTTAATTACTGCAACTGCAGAAAAGCCCGTTTCGTACAATTACGAAGTCGCAAATGGTAATAAAACCTTTAATGCAGCAGTGCTATCAGTTGTTCTTCTTCTGTTGAAAGTGTCGATGGCGTGGATGACAGGAAAGGTTTTCTGACCCAGTAACAGCAAGAACATTGATTGAATTATCTTCGGTCATACCTCTACTACGTCGTGTAAAACAAGGACGATGAAAACTACCAGTTTCTCTTAATCTTCTTGCCTTTCTTTCAAATACTTCTTTGCCATAATGTCTCCTGTCAAGATATCTTACAGAATATATACGTGAGGCAATAGCGGCATTTTGGTAACATTCGAAATAAACTCCAATCATATCATACAATTCTGCATTTGATATAATCATCACGAATTATTAGTACTGATAATTAATTACTAATATTACCAATATTATTATCTATTGAAAAAAGTGCAATCTTCAATTCGAATTATAATATAACACTTCTTAACAATGTTTTGACTGCTGTCAATAAATAAACAATATGAACTCCCCGTCAAATTCATTGTCGTAGCCTACTTAGTTTCGAAAACACTATTTTTAATCATATGAAATAACAATGGCCAAAATAGGTATCAACATTAAGATTCTTCTGCTATAAAAAAATTTGAAAATACCTACTGACTTATTTTTTATTAATTTATAATACAGGGTGGGTCAATACTTTACTTACTTATGTTTATGCGTTTTTATTCATATCTCGAGTTCAACAAAAGCTATTAATATGCGGTTTGCACCATTTTATTACGAATTTAATTCGGTTCCGTTATAATTTACAATAAATAGGTGTTTCGTTGAAATCGGTTGATCCAAACCAAAGTTATAGGTATTTATCCACAAATACTTTCCCACTTTCCCCCACCCTTTATTTGAAAAAATAAAAAAAAAGTACTTGAACAATTTTATGTAGAATTTAGGCCTCTTTCTAGTTTACTTATTCAACACTTAGTATAATTGGGCATATTTCCCAAAAAACTGGTTTTCAAAGTTTTCTTCACAGGTTACGCCCCCTAGCGGTTAACCCAGAAACTTGAAAGTTATTTTCAGAGATTTCTCTTGGTCACTTTTACAAAGGAATTTTTTCCCCTAAAGTTATAACATGAATAGTTTCTGATATATAGCCGAGAGATCGGCTTATTGGACCACCCGGTACATACGAGGAAAACAGGTATATATATATATATATATATATATATATATATATATATATATATATATATATATATATATATATATATATATATATATATATATTATATATAGTATTGTTACGATAAATATCCTGGCCTAAAAATAACTGTAAAATATATGATGACTGATTCTAATATGTTTTAGATTATACGAGACCTTTCGACCATAAACCCCAAGTAATAAAAAACTGGTTCCATTCGAATCTTCCGGAATTAGGCCTGTCCATTCGAGACGAAACCAGGTCAATTGAGGTCAACATCCATGCAGTTCTAGAGCAGCTGTTTTCGTATAAATATGAGGGAACTTTTATTTTGAAAGCAGTTAATAAAGAAGATTCGCGCTCGTGATATTATTGTTACGCTCGCCTACTAATAAATTATTGTATATGTAGTGATAAATAAACTTATATAAATTATCGTGCCTTTTAATAAATTAAAGTAGGAACAATATAATAAATTAGTAAAGACATTATAAATTAAAGACATAACAATTAATAAATTCACAACAAATGGTGTCAGAACAGTGGAATACTTAAGATAAATTGCGAAAATAAATTACAAGTGAATATAAAATAAATTGTGAAAATGGCTACGATTTATGAGCTGACAGTGACTAATTTAAGAAGACATCTTGAAGACAGAGAATTAGCTTCTACCGGAAAAAAGGCTGAGTTAGTCCAACGACTAAAGAACGCTTTACTAGAAGAAGGACTAGATCCAGAGACCTATATATTTGAAGATGCTGTCCTCTCGTCGATTTCGAAAGTTTCCGGCGACATCGCATCATTGGAGAACAAAGTTTCTGGCGATATTTCGAAAGTTTCTTCTGATGTAGCCAAAGTTTCTGGTGATGTAGCCAAAGTTTCCGGCGACATCGCTTCGTTGGAAGACAAAGTTTCTAACGAGATTTCTTCGCTGGAAAGCAAAGTCTCTGCTAACATCTCTTCGGAAATCTCTAAAGTCACTTCTGAGATGTCTGCCCTCGACGATAGAATATCTTCGTTAAAAAATCAAGTTGCTGCCGATATGTTGGCCTTCGAAGAAAAGATGAAAGAAATGGAAAGGAAGATGGAGGAAACAGGGACAGCAGAGAGAGGTAACAATCCGATTACAGTGGAGATAAAAGAAGACGAGACGAAATGTAAGTTGGAGACACGGCCGAAATTTGAAGGAAGTGGAGGTTCTATTCATGTTAAAGTCCTAACTTTCGATGGAAAATCGTCATGGAACAACTACATGAAACAGTTCGAATCAGCCGCAAGAGCAAATGGATGGTCTGAAAAAGAAAAGGCGGTAAACCTGACTATCGCTCTTCGAGGAGATGCCTTAGATGTGCTTCAGACCATAGCCGTAGAGGAGACCGATGATTTCGAACAACTGAAGAAGAGGTTAAATATGCGATATGGCCACGAACATTTGGAGCATGTATATCAGTCGCAGCTTAAAAATCGTAGACAGAAGAAAGATGAGGCTCTTCAAGAATATGAGGTAGATATTGCCAGATTAGTACGATATGCTTATCCAACAGCTCCCGAAGACATGATGGAAAAATTGGCCGTTCAAACGTTTATTGATGGTCTTCGTGATCATGAAATGCAGAGAACACTACGATTAGCTCGTCACAAGACGCTGGTTGATGTCTTATCCGCCGCCCTCGAATACGAGTCAGCTACGCAGGCCTCTGGCGGGTACAGTAAAGTTAGGACTGTAAAAGAGGAAGGAGATGAAGATAAACTTGACCAGCTCTTTAATTTGATGAAAAGCATGACATGCAAGAAAAAGAAGACCATAAAATCAAGAAACTCACCATCAGGAAAACCAGAACGAGTCAACCCTAGGGAGGCAGCTTCGACCCGGAACTCTTCCAAAGACCCTCTTATACTAATAGCTTCTTTGAAATGTCGTGAAGATAGTGTATATGTAGATGGAGACATAAATGGTAAAAAGCATACGTTGTTGGTGGATACCGGAGCGACCAGAACCATTATACGCCCGACAGTTCTAAACAGCCGAAAGAAACTGTTACCAACGAGGTTGCGACTTCGGACCGCTACAGGTGAAAATGCCAACATTCATGGAGAAATCCAGGTACAATTGGGAATTGGAGCAGAAAAGTTCGTCCATACTGTTATAGTTGCTGACATCGAAGAGGATGTTATATTAGGAATGGACGTAATGAATATGCATGGATTCCAATTGGATTTTAAGAATAAGGTAATCAAAGTTGGCAACGAGGAGGTATTTCTCCATCCACATAATGACAACACTGTGCAAGCAGCCATTACAGAAGATACAGTCGTGCCTGCGAGAAGCGAAACGATCATAGTAGCGCGGCTACAGGGACTTGTGGACGAAGGGAGACCTGTTATGATGGAGCCTTGGAACCACGACGATGAGGTTGGCCGTGGAATCATAATTGGAAAGGAATTGGTGACTTCGGCTAAGGAAATTCCTGTGAGACTTATCAATGTCAACGACTACCCAGTGACCATAAAGAAAGAGACAAAAGTAGGAACTTGTGTACCTGTGACATCCATAATCCGTCAGGCGACAACATCTGATAATTCCAACGACAAATTCGACCAAATGGTTGCAGTTGCAGGACAGTCTCTAAATCAGATGGAGAAAAGGAAATTAAGGGAATTTCTTCGGCAGTATCGTGATATTTTCGTACCGAAAGGAGGAAAGACGGGAAGAACTACCGTTGTTAAGCATAAAATTGATACTGGTAATGCTAAGCCAATTCGTCAAACAGCTCGACGATTACCACAGGCGAAAAGAGAGGAAGCTGAAACGATTGTCCAGGAAATGAAGAAAGACGGGGTGCTAGAACCTTCTACGAGCCCATGGGTCTCTCCGGTGGTCCTGGTTAAGAAGAAAGACGGAACGACGAGGTTCTGTGTGGATTACCGTTTGCTGAACAACGTTACCAAGAAAGATAGTTATCCTCTGCCTCGGATCGATGACACATTGGACACATTGGCTGGAAGTAAATTATTTTCTACTTTAGATTTGAAGTCTGGATACTGGCAGGTAGAAATGGACCCAGTCGATAAAGAAAAGACAGCCTTCACCACAGGATCTGGATTGTGGCAATTCAACGTTATGCCATTTGGACTTTGTAATGCTCCTGCGACATTTGAGAGGCTTATGGAAAATGTGTTGAGAGGGTTATCTTGGAAAACATGCCTGGTTTATTTAGATGACATAATCGTCTTGGGGGAGACATTCGAAGATCATTTGAGGAATTTAGAAAACGTTTTTAATCGACTTAAAGCTGCCCAATTGATGCTAAACCCCAAGAAGTGCCAGCTATTTCAAGGTAAAGTCAATTATCTGGGTCATATAGTCAGTAAAGAAGGAGTGGCCGTGGATAAGGGAAAAATCGATTCCATTAAGGAATGGCCAAAACCAACTGACAAACATCAAGTGAGAAGTTTTCTTGGACTATGTACTTACTACCGGAGGTTTATTAAGAAGTTTGCAGATATCGCTAAGCCATTAACGCGACTTACAGAGGAAGCAAGAGAATATCGCTGGGACACAGACTGCCAAAATGCCTTTGAGACCTTGAAAAAGCATTTAATAACAGCACCGATTTTAGGGTATCCGCTGCCAGAAGGAGAGTTCATCTTAGATACAGATGCAAGTAATGTGGGAATTGGAGGAGTGCTGTCTCAGATTCAAGGAGGACAGGAACGAGTCCTCGGATATTTTAGTAAAGTTCTTTCAAAACCTGAGCGGAATTATTGCGTCACGAGAAGAGAACTTCTAGCAGTAGTTAAATCAGTAGAGCACTTCTATCAATACCTCTATGGCAGAAAGTTTCTAATCCGAACCGACCATGCCGCCCTTAAGTGGTTGATGCAGTTTAAGAATCCAGAGGGTCAGATAGCCAGGTGGATCGAACGACTCCAAGAATACGATTTTAAGATTGAGCACCGGGCCGGAGTTAGCCATAGAAACGCTGATTCTCTTTCCAGAAGGCCATGCCCAGCAGAGTGTTCCCACTGCAACAAAACGGAATCCAAGGAAGCAACAGTGCTAAGAACGACGATTGTCAACGACGACTGGACGCCTACTAAGATAAGGGAAGAACAAGAGAGAGATCCAGTTATACAGAAAATCCGAAAATGGAAAGAGGAAAACCGTCGACCACCTTGGCAGGAAATATCAAACCTATGCTCAGTAGTTAAGACGTATTGGGCCCAGTGGGACTCCTTTATCATCGAAGATGGCTTGCTCAAACGAGTCCTGGAAAATGATGACGGTTCAGAGAAGAGAAGACAGTTGGTGATCCCAAAGAGCAGAATAGCCGAAGTACTTCGTCAGTTACACGACAGTCCATCGGGAGGGCATTTTGGTGTAAAGAAAACCCTTCAGCGAATTCGGGAACGGTTTTATTGGATGAACAGTTCCGACGATGTAAAAGACTGGTGTAAGAAATGTACTATTTGTGCCACGAGTAACGGGCCTTACCGAAAAAGGAGAGCTCCTATGAGACAATATAATGTTGGAAGCCCGTTTGAAAGAATAGCTTTGGACATCGCTGGGCCATTTCCAGAAAGTGAAAATGGAGGCAAGTACATGCTGGTAGTAATGGATTACTTCACTAAGTGGGTCGAGATTTACGCACTTCCAGACCAGAAGGCCGCCACCGTTGCAGATAAGTTGATCCAAGAATATATCAGCCGATTTGGAGTGCCTTTGGAGATCCATAGTGACCAAGGCAGGAACTTCGAAAGTGATCTATTCCAAGGAATATGTGATAGACTAGGCATGAAGAAAACAAGAACTACCGCGTATCATCCGCAATCGGATGGTATGGTAGAACGAATGAATAGGACAGTTGGCAAGTATTTGACAAAGATGGTGTCCGATCATCAGCGAGACTGGGACCAATACCTTCCGTTCTTCACAATGGCCTACAGATCTGCTGTTAACGAATCAACAGGCCAGACACCAGCCAAAGTCCTATTCGGACGCGAAATGCGGCTACCTTGTGATCTCGAGTTTGGATGTAAACCTGGAGAAGATGTAGCAGGTGAAGATTATGTGATCGAATTACGAAGAAGAATGGACGATGTACATGAGTTGGTCCGTTCCCACCTTCAGATCGCTAGCGACAGAATGAAGAAACGGTACGATACACAAGCCGAAAAGGGTTGCTTTAAGAAGAACGACAAAGTATGGCTGTATAATCCCAAGAAGCGAAAAGGTTGTTTTCCCAAATTGCAGCAGTTTTGGGAAGGTCCATACCTCATTATGGAGAAGATCAACGATGTCATCTACCGAATAAGCAAGATTCCGAGGGGAAAGCCGATGATAGTACACCATAACCGGTTGGCGTCTTTCGAAGGTGACCACAACGTAGATGAAGAAGTGGAAGTAAACCAAGTCCACGATGTGTCTGACCTCACGTTTGAGGAATTCATGGGTGCCTATGGAGGTACCGGTAAAGCGAGACATGGTGTTACCACTGAAGAAAAGCAAGATCTACTCGCGCTCCCCGATGACTACTCGCTGGCCCTTACCATCCCGGCCAGTATCAAAGACGCACCAGGGTTGGCATCCGTCTTTCGAAGGAAGTTTGGTCGAGTTGCAGAACTGCAATGCCAGGTGCCAGCTCCCGGTAAAACCTTGAAACTCCAAGATGCATCACGTTACCTTTTCTACCTGGTAACAAAAGACACTGCCCGTGACCAACCTACCTACCGAGATGTATGGGAAGCCTTACTTCAATTGAGAGAGCACGTACTAGAGTCCGACGTGCAAAAGTTAGCCATGCCAAAGTTGGAGTGCCGCCAATTAGATTGGAGAGTTATCCGAAATATGGTGGAAGAGATCTTTAAAGACACCGAAGTCCAGGTGTTAGTCTGTTGCAATCCGCATAGTTACTAGTGCGGAGAGAAAACCGTCCCTTGTCATTTTTATACAACTGGAAGTTGTAAAAGAGGGTCCAGTTGCCGATACCAGCATACCGTTCCAGTTCTAGTCCCGACAAGGTTCCAGGAGGAACCATCTTTTAAGAGGGGGGCAATGTTACGATAAATATCCTGGCCTAAAAATAACTGTAAAATATATGATGACTGATTCTAATATGTTTTAGATTATACGAGACCTTTCGACCATAAACCCCAAGTAATAAAAAACTGGTTCCATTCGAATCTTCCGGAATTAGGCCTGTCCATTCGAGACGAAACCAGGTCAATTGAGGTCAACATCCATGCAGTTCTAGAGCAGCTGTTTTCGTATAAATATGAGGGAACTTTTATTTTGAAAGCAGTTAATAAAGAAGATTCGCGCTCGTGATATTATTGTTACGCTCGCCTACTAATAAATTATTGTATATGTAGTGATAAATAAACTTATATAAATTATCGTGCCTTTTAATAAATTAAAGTAGGAACAATATAATAAATTAGTAAAGACATTATAAATTAAAGACATAACAATTAATAAATTCACAACAGCATACTCGTATTATTGAGAAAAAGTCCAAATTGCTCATTTTAATTATTATTTTTGTTCTAGGTAAGCTTGCGTTAATTAATAATGGTAAGTTTTCTTTACATTCTCTTCTAAAAATATATGTTCAAACTAGTTTAACTAACATAAAACTAATATACACTTATCTGTCATCAGTAACCATAAGAACCCACAATTTTTTGTGTAATGTACCGGTAACTTTTAAACCAACCGTTTCCGGAAACGGAAGAAGAAAGGGTTAATAGTTATTCTCATAAAATCTACTTAAACTTGAAACCCTTTGTAATAATTATTCATGTATAAAATTAATTGGGAACTATTGAGAAGCTCTATAACACAAACTTCTGTTTTAGTATACTGGCGTAGACAGTTAACCCTTAAGTTAAGGTCTCCCTAAACGTTTACGATCACGACATATGAGTAATGCAAAACAGAAGGGGTGAATTCTTAATAAGATGTATACAGGCGCCTATAGCGTAATAAGACATGAAAAATTCAAAAGAGCGCAGGACCTCATTGGGAAAAAATAAAAAACTAAAAATAACAAACAAATTATCAGGCCATAAATAAAATATCACAGTATATTTTATAATTTTTTAAATTTCTTTGAAATTGGTTCAGTTTTGATGATATCTTAAAACGAAATGAACTCTCCCCTCTACACCTCAGGTGAGACTTAACTAATCTTTAGCACTTATTCGTAAAATATTTGTACCAAAACTTTTTTTTTCATTTAACTTTGTCCAAAAAGTCCTACGATCTAGATACAAGTCAGCAACTTTCATATAGTGAATTTAAGGATTTTTCATGACTAGAACAGTCAGATCTACAAAATACAGATTTTAGTTCCTGACCCTAATGTCTTAAAATATAGTCCGCTAATTTGTTAAATGCTCTACTTATCGTTTGTATGACGTTTCTTCCGTCTTCCTTGATTCCTCTTCGGCTCCGTGCGTGGCAGAGATTGTCACAGTCTGTGGTTCATTAGTGTTCCAATGCTATGTAGATTTCTTTGCATCCAACTACCTACAACTAACACTATGGAGATGGCATTGCAATGCTTTATGCCCTCCAAAATAAATTTTGGCAGGACCCTGGTCTACCTGGCCTTTCGGCTATACGACCGTTAGCGCCTCCACTGCCCCTACGAGTCCGACAACAAAATGAAGGTGCGACGCCACGTACACAAGGCACGTTTCGTGGGGCTTCACCTTCATCGTAATACCTCTGTTGCGATTACCTCACCTACCCGTTATCCCCTCCCACAGGCGTGTAGGTGACGCAGGCAGAGGAATTTCCACCTCGCACGTAGACAGGTCGCCGCCGAGGATCTCTCCTCTACCACTTTTAAATCTCCTGGCGGGTACGTGCCGGGACACCAACAACACGATTGACACAAGGCCAAAAGAGGTGTGTATGGGCCCAGCTCGTTCAACCTCGCCTGGTTCTCTTGGAATGAGAGTAGAGTGGTCCCCGAGAGTCTCGTCTCGGATACTAGGAATGTAGACCGGTGACCGTGACGCCTAAGCGTCCGTGTGCGTTTCTACAAACCCGACACTTCAAGGCGACGGCTCTCCACCTCTCAATTCCTACCCATAAGTCGCCTATTACGACAGGCAGGGCCTTCTCGCCTCGGCCGTATTCTTATCTCCGCGACCCGAACGGAGTATGGAGATGGCAATAGGGCTTTTTGTACAACCGGTTGAATTCTACATTAGATTCTTGTTGACCCTTCGTCGGCTCCACAAGTAGTCATCCATCGGCCGCGAACTTGATGTCCATGATTGCGCAGTGTCGTGATAACCACTTTCCTAAAATTGTCTTAGGGCATAATGCCTAAGTTCTTTTGTCACTGCTTTGGCCTTTACGTCACACAAGAATAATACACCAGTTTATCTGAGAAAAATCATTGATTTCACGTAAAAATCTTACACAGATTATTTGAAGGTTCTGACAGGTATATGGAGGGTCTCTTCTCTTCTTTTTCAATCACTTCTACCCACTCCTGAATGTAGGTCTCTCCAAATTGCTTCCATCTTTCTCTATCTTGCGCCAATCTAATCCACTGCTTGCCTGCCACTGCTCTTATTTCATCTAGCCATCTTTTTTGAGGTCTTCCCATGCTTCTTGATGTCGTCCTTGGTCTCCATTCTAGAATTTTCCGTGTCCACCTGTTGTCATTATATCGGGCTACGTGACCTGCCCAGCGCCATTTCATTTTTGTAAATTCTTCAACAATATCCCTAATCTTCGTTATGGAGGCTAGCTGACGAAAAATTCGTAAATACATACAACTGATTTTGCTGTGGTTTTGTTTTAAACAAACTTAAAAAGTGAAAAAGTTATATTTTCAAATAAAAATTATAGATCTTAAAATGTTCTTTAATTTGCGAGTTACTAAATTAAAATACATAAAAAATTCACCAAGATAGATGCAAAAACCTTGATAACACCACTATCATTTATGAGTCCTATTTATCACCAATATTGACTCATGTCTTGACTTGAAGTCAGGTAATATAACTTGAATTACAAATGGAAAAACATTTGTTGCCTTTGATTTGATCAATGGTTTATATTTGGCCCCAAAATAGGATTAAGTTTTCACAATAACTTCTTTTTATTTAAATATATATTTTACTGGAGCATTTTCTTGAGGTGTATAAATAGCTCTAGTCGCTGGAGGAGAGATCTGCAGAATACATTTGCTATTGCTATAAACGCAAATCATATATTTTAACATTATGCATTATCTCATCGAAAGAAAACTTTCTTCTTGTTTATTTGTGGTACCAATAACGCTATACAGAGTGGACCAAAAGTCTGTAAACGCCTAATTTTCTAAGTGATAGATTCAACCGTTACTTGATGAAGGCCCTCTGGCCGAAACAGCTGTAGTAACAATAATTTAAAAAAGTTTTCAGTTGTTTTATTGTTAGCCTAATGATCCCTTGAATGGATCGTCCGAATTGTACAAAAACCAGGATACACCTATTCTGCAATATGGAGATTTTAAATTTGATCCTTGCAATGTTGCCAGATTTACTGTTTTTCTGATATCATTAGAAATTCACAGAACGACCTAAAAAGTACCTACAGTTAACAGTCTAAAATTTGAGTGTTACTAATAAGTCCGTTCAATTAATTTTTGAACTATAGTGGATCTTTTCTCATTAATCTACTTGTGATGACTTTGGTCAAAAACATTTGGGATATGACATATGCAGTCTTTAGTTAGGTAATTATGCTATAGTTCCTTTTATAGATATTAAAGTATTATATTCCTGTTTTATTTTTGAGGCATTTCTGCTTCAAACAAACATAGAAAATTATCTTTGGATATATTTTTTTCTGTTTCCATTTCTATTTTAGCATTTAAATTCGCTAATTATCCTCCCCTTGTCATTTTCCACACTCGCCCAGTGTGGTACCATCATTCTGTTGTGGGTTACACTTTTGTCTTTACTAGTGCTACACCACTTCGTATACGTTAGTCTTCTAGATCTTTCAGTCGAGAATACTACTTAAGGGTTCCTCTTCTTCAGGTGGAGGGTTGTTGTCTGATACTGGTACCCAACCCAGAAAACTTTGATATATTTGCATCTGTTCCATATTCTTTTAACAGATAATATACAGCTGTCTATGTTCTCTGTGTTACACATTTAACCAATCTCTATTACGTTATCTGGTCCATTTTCCTGTAATATCCCCGAATACCTTTATTTCACATATTTCTATTAATCTTCTTCTTTCTAAGGTATCGAGTCTTGTTTCTGTAGTATATATTAAACAAAACCGTCCTCCCTGCTTTGTTAATCTTGAACCGTGTTTCTATTCGTCGATTTTAATTGCGATAGATTGTATATTTATAACAGCTCACTTTTCTGTTGGATTTACCTATTTGTTAAACAGTTTTCGCTACTGTATGTCCATACTGATCATCGAGAATAAAAGTAATGTAAACGACCTCGAGGAAAGTCTCCTACATGGTAGGTTAATCAAGCCAGAGGAATTATTGGCCATGGCCTACGTGAAGTTGCCCTAGCAAGAAAGGTAAGGATGGAGAACTACGATCCGTGCGATTGAGACATAAAGTCACTACTCTTTATAGAGTCAACAGATGAAAGAAATTATCTATACCATCAGTATTCCTAAGTATTTTTTTACTTAAAAACACCAAGAAGATGCTTAAGAACATTGCAATTTGATTAAATAATATAATCAATAAAAAATTATTTTTAGCCTAAATTATTACCAAAAACTTAAGACTAAGGGCAAATTCGGTCTCCCTTAGGTTTTGTTAATTTATTGCACAAATAATAACTTGTACCAACACTTGAACTATTCTCTGATTTTCACTTAACTTACTCGAAGATTTTCTTCCTATTGAGTCTTCTAGCCAGATCCGTGTTGTCAAGGAGCTGGATGGCCTCAACATTGACGTGTTGGAGAAGTCGTTGTTCGTTACTCTTGGCTAATTTTTCAATGGTCTTTTTAACAATATCCATTTCTAGGTCCCTATGGAGGTCATTGTTCCTATAGTACCAAGGCGCCTTGACAATGCTCCTTAGCACTTTGTTTTGGAATCGCCGGATGATGTCTAAATTACTCTTACTACTACAACCCCACGGTTGGATGCCATATGTCCATATAGGTTTTGGTTATTGACGGGGTAAATTGTCTTCCCAATGGCCAATGCATTTTTTTTTCTTCTTAAGGTGCCTTCTCCATTACTGAAGGACACACATGGAATGTGTGTCCATGCCTGTCCAGTCTCTTACATTCTTCAACCAGGAGCATTTTCTTCTTCCTGGACCTCTTCTTCTTTCCACTTTCCCTTCCATTATAAGTCGTAGAAAGTTGAATTTTTTCTCCTCTCTAAATATGTCCAAGATAACTCGTTTTTCTGTTTTTTACAATATTTAGGAGTTCTCTCTCAGTACCCATTCTTCTTAGCACCTCGTTGTTGGTCACGTGCTCTGTCCAAGAGACCTTCAGTATTCTTCGAAAAACCCACATCTCAAAAACTTCTCAAAGGCATTTTTTTAGTTAATGTTAAACTGTTCTCTTTTCTATTTAACATGGGCCTTCCAGAGTAGCCTAGCGTATAATGTATTATACCTAAATATTTTGCGGTATCGGCATGTGGTATCTGAGTATTATTTATTTATCTGAGGTGCTTTAGCATGTGATTAAAGTTCCGTATGCGTATTCTCACGTTGCTTTGGTTCTGCTCGAGAACGGGATAACGAGAACAGACGAGGGTTTAATGAGACTCAGGTTATTTCTTGTTAATTCTGGTCTAAATTGTTGTTTCTGCTATGTATGTTTTTAATTATTTTAATAAGATCTGACTGTATGTTTTGCTTTTCTTTGCATGATTCGTCAGGTTCGTTTTCCAGATCTGTGATTTTGTCTTCTTTTTTAATCCAGTTAGCCTACTGTTATAAATAATCTTATCTCATATCTTATATGTTATTCTCTAAAGGAAATGTTCTAGTTTATTATTTCACGAAAATCTACGTTTCTTTGACTTTTACAGAGTTATTTCTTTCTTTAAATTTTTAATAAATTGCACTTTATTATAATACCTCCCTGACCAAGAAAGGTTATATCGGATGTCCCAGGGTTTCAGCTTTACATCAATATTATATTACTTTCTGGGAACTCCTGCTTTCTCATTAACTTGAGTGAATATTGCTAGCCCGCTGCAGATGATTATATATGCATATAGCATTAATGTCAGTAGGGCGAAATTAGGTCTTCTTTTGGAACAAGTCCGTCCAGCCCTTTACTTACGCTACAGCCTTATCTTTGAGTAAATCAATAATCATTATATTGCAGTTATGAGTTCAGTAGCACTTACTTGAGCTTAGACCACACTTTATAAAAAAAAACGCTACCTAGATAATATTATTGGTGGTATTTTGGTATCATAGTTTATGTATACAGTGTGATTCATTTGATCGTTTGAAGTAAGTAAAGTTTAGATTTACATTAGATTGGGCCGTTTAAGCAATCTGATCTTCACCACAGTTTAACACAACGAAACCCTTTGTAATATTTTATTTTTTATTTAACTCCATTTGGTACAGCAATTTGTCCATAAGGGCAATAAGCACTTATTTTGTTAATTATACTGACACGTGAGTAGACAGAAACTAAAGCCTACAAAAATTAAATAAAGAAATATCCAAAGCTGTTAGACAAGACACTCGAAAATACAACCAAGAACCAATCAAACATACCATTGAGAACAATAGAAGTATGAAAGTATTGAGAAAAAGAATAAAAACGGGGACAAGTCAGATAATAAAGATATAAAATAAAGATTGCAAGAGACAACCAAACATGCGAACTACGAAGAAGAATAAACCTAGCATGGACAGCTTATGGAAAACTCAAAGACATCTTTAAAAGCGATATACCAATTTCTTTAAAACGTAAAACATTGTGTGTTGCCTGTGATGACCTATGGTGCCGAAACATTGATAGCTACAACTTCTAAAACGCTGCAAATAGCCCAGAGAAAATGGATAGGTCAATACTGAGTATATCACTTCGTGACTGAGGTAGAAATGAAGACTGAAGACAAAGAACAGGAGTTACCGATGTAATTTCCCGAATTGCCACACTGAAATGGAACTGGGCCGGACTCGTCGCCCTAATCAGCGATGAAAGATGGACGAAGAGTTTGCTTGAGTGGAGGCCGAGGTTAGACAAAAGAAGTAGAGCAAGGCCCTCTACTCGTTGGACTGCCGATCTCAAGACAATGTCAAGAAATTGTATGAAAAGTGCTCAAAATAGAGCACAATGGACAAAACTGAGGGAGGCCTATGTCCAGCGGTGGACGCAAAGGGCTGGCTGATAATGATGACTGACATGTGGAGAGTTACTCCAGTAACCTTCTTGAAACTAATCTAACATTTTGGTTTTATTAGTCTGAATACACTTCACTCAGTTTGATTGAGACCTGAAGGCAGGTCGGACAGCAGTAATCGTTCATTTCGGAAACGTTGTGCACATGTAATTGTCTTGCCAGCAGATTAGGATCCTCAAGCCCTTTTTTACTGTATTTCGCACTAAACTGTTGTATGGTTTCTATGACGGATTCTAGAGGGATGTTGAATCACCTCGTTAGAAACATAATATGACGCATTGACTATCCTTCACGCAGCATCTTATTTTGGAATATTTATTAGATATTTATATTGTATATACTTGTATAATAAAACCTTGTTCTCTAAGGACAATTTTTGAGCCAATACATATTACTTATGGTTTGGTGAATATATGTTTTTCCCAAGTTAGGGGCGCTCTAAATGCATGTCGCGATATTTGGCATCTTCGGATTTAGGAAGTTGACAATTGTCAATATATACAGGAGGACAAGTAGCATATAGTCTAACAAGCTATCTAAGAGACTCATTAATATTCAACTCAGCGTGGTGGTATTGTTAGAGGTGTAAAATTACATAAACAAGGGGTCATTTCATAAAACAAGTATATCTCTTGTTTATGGAATTTTACACCTCGGAACAAAAGCACCCCGCTGCGTTGAGCTAAATATTCATGACTCTCTTAGATAGCTTGTTAGACTATAAATGTGACGTGAAGCGATTTAGTTCCATTAGATTTGATGTGCCATATTTTTAACCATTGCTGAATTCCATTTTGAGTTCCATAGGTTTCATTGGAAATTTCTTGAGGCTCATGATGGATCTGTGTGGGATGCCAAAAAAGCAGTATCATCTACATACGTTGCTAGTATAGTGGTTCTTGTTGTTATTGCTCGCTGTATATAATAGATATAGTATTGGGCCAAGGGCGCTCTTTCCGGGATGCCTGAATATATAGAATCTATCTCAATGTAGGTAGTTACTTGTTTTACCAAAAAGTGTCTATTTTCCAGGTAAAATTTTAAAAGCTGGAAATGAGGATAGAGTAGGAGCTTCTTTAGTCTTATTTGCAGTTCTATGTACCAAACCTTACAGAACGTCTGATATATCAAGTAAAGCAGCTGAACAATATCTTTTTGCGTTTAAGTCTTTGTTTATTTGGTTAGCCAGTCATCCATCTTCTCTAAGATTTTGTTGAGCATAGGCAGAAGACTTACACGCCGGTAGGAAGATACATTTTCTGGCTTTTTTCTAGGTTTAAGGATTGTTAGGATTTGTGCCATGTCTCAGGGGCTAGGAAAGTAGTTTAAATGCAGAATTGTATTGAATATAAAAGTTATGACTTAATGAAATACTAAAAACTGGTCAGAAAAATCAAAATAATCTCAGTAAGTTACGAAAAAGGTTAAGCGAGCGAGTAGAGTATATATTTAATTTTTTTTTGTTATTTTTTCTATATTATTCATATATGAATATGAATATATCATATAACATCTCTTATTGTACCGAGAAACCCTATTTTACAATAAGAGGATTTGCTATCCCACATTATGAACTGGAATATAGATACCAACCGATGTCATGTATAGATTCTTTCAAAACCGTAACGAGTAGATCAAAATAATCCTTCCGAAGAGTGGGCTTCAAGGGTCAACAACTTCCGACTGTGGCTGTGTTGACTGCCCGAGTGATTCAACATATTATATTAACCACTATTAAAACGAGCACGGGGATTTGTGAAAGAAAATGGTTACTGCAATACTATTACTTATGAACCAGTTATTTCGAAACTAAAACTACTTCATCAGCGATTTCAGTGATAAATGTCATTCAAGTCCAATAAAAACAAATGTTTTGTAGTCAACGACTTACCAATAAAATTGTATCTACCTGTTCTCGTGAACTTTCCGAATTTTGTGTGTATAGATCAGAAGCGTCGCTTGATTTACCTACTATTTTAACAGGAGTACGATGAATGAATATTTTAATACGTAGTAGTGTGAACCCAAAATACGACATGAGGCTACTAAACCACGAACACGCAAAACAGAGTGTAAAACACACTGTCATTGCTAGTTCCACCAACGTGATTTAAGTGAAAATTTGATCTTAAGAAATAATTTATACTTCAGTCCGTTGAGTTTCGTTACACCAACTAAAAATATTTACTTAAGTACAGATATTTTTGCTCAAGCTTAAGTCACCTACAATGACGACTTAAGCAAAAAATTTTAACTTGAAGCATGCATTGAAATTCGTCATCTGCCATACATATTGACATGTAAGTGAGGTTAAATTTCTTCTTTCTTTTGTTGTTTCTTCATTAATAAGAGTCAACAGGTTAAGAATTTCCGACAATTTTTTAAAGTTGGTATCTTGGATAATTTAAGTTTTTTCTTAGTTAAGTAACGAAATTTTTTTGACTAAGCAACACTTACCTAAAATTTTACTTAGATTACGTTGGTGAAACCGGTTATATATACAGTGTAACTTGAATACTGTTATTCAAGCGGAGTAAACAGACCAATAGCTTGAAAAATTGCTTAGAGTTGCAGAAGACATACAAGAGAAAATCCTGAAACCACCAAAACTGAAAAAAAAGTCCAGGATGACAAACGAAATTTTATATATAATGGAGGAGAGACGACAGTTCAAAGATCAGGCTACATCATACAGAAGGATAGACAAAACGATTAAATAATCAATCAAAACAGCTAAGGTCATATGGCTAACAGTACGGAAATAGAGCTATTGCAACAAAAACACAATTTGTACAATAAGCACAAAAAAGTTAAAGAAGCAGCTTCTAGGTTTGTACATACAAGCACAATTGTCGGATGTTTGACAGACAACTAAGGCAAACTACTATTATGCTTAGATAGATTAGGCACTTTGAAGAAATACGTAAGAAATAGGGGGGGGGGGGGCGTTTAGTATTCATCCCTTATAGTTCTTCTCATGCATTTTTCTATTTTAACTTTTTTTAATAATACACTCATAAACCAATATATTGATTTCTACATTTGGTAATACAGTTAGAAACGGACAAGTAACTGAAATAAAACATTTTATACAAATTAAAATCGTATTCTTAACAAAAATTAAAAACAAAATCAAGAAGTATAAGGTATATAGATTCTAGGTATCTTCTTCTTTCGGTGCCATATTAAGTTTCCCCAACATTCGAAATTACATTGGCGAATTTTTCACGGTATTCAGCTAATCAAAATTGTTGTGCAAAACTACATATTCGTAAATTCTTGAGCCATAACATGTTCTTTCCAATTCGTCTGCGGTCCTTGATTTTACCTTTCAAGATAAGTTGAAATATTCTGTACCGGTCTTCTCGAAGAATATGCCGTAGGTATGAAATCTTTCTTATTATCATCATCAACATCATCATCATCAACCTGTATGCGTTCACCGCTGGACATAGGTCTCCCTCAGCTCTTTCCATATGTCTCTGTCTTGTAGGGCTTGCATCCAGTTATTGTTAACACGCTTCAGGTCATCAGTCCGTCTAGTTGGTGGGCGTCCCCTGCTCCGCAGTGCTTCTTGTATTGGTCTCCATTCGACAATACGTTTTGTCCATTTTGTTTTATCCGTTTTGACAAAATTATCAGTTGTCTGATAATTTTTTTGATGATAATGAGTTTTGTAAACCTGTCTATATGTTTAATATATTTAATAGAACTATTTGATTTTTATCACTTGAAAGATATCATTCATATACTAAAACAGACAAATTCCGCAGTACCTCCTCAACACGCCAACGTATTAACATTATAAAGACTGATCTACGAAAAGATCTAAGTGAAATTAAACGCCTCTATAAAAAACGAAAAAAAAAAGTGTTGAAATTGCTAACTTGCTGCTCAATTAACTTCCAATATATTATATTAAACGTAACAACTTGACTAAAACACAACGAATGACAGGACAAAAGACATATTGTAACGTTATAAACGTCACATCTCTATTAATTTATATTTTAATAATTATTTCATTTTAATTTCTTTATCAATTTATTAATTTCTTTATCTTCAGTTTAATTTTTACTATTTTTTTATTTATAAAAATAGTTGGCGCCCTCTGTTTTTCTCTTCTTCCTCTGTCTTTATTTTTTTTCTCTCTTTCTGTCCCATAGAATAAATATTCGCCCTCTCACTTTTGTTCGGCAGACTATTCTGTTCCGTGTTGACTGACAAGCTAGTGTCATGATATCTATAGCAACATTCTATGACATCTGTGCTAACTTCATTCAGTCTCCCACTTTCTGTCAAAACAACTTTTCTGTAGTGGGATTATTTTTTGCCTCTTTTTGAAATTTATAAAAGAAGGCAAAAATTATTATAAGACTCATTTTTATGGTCTACAAATTCTCTTGGGGTAAGTACTTTCATTGTGATATTTATTCTATAATTCTGACCACATTTCCAATATTTGTAACCTTACTTTCTTTCGAAAGCACATTTTTTTCTGATATATGCATTAGGACTCTTTAACAGAATTTAACTAAGTAGTAACATTCATATTTCATTTTATCCTTGCCATACGCTATTTGTTTAAGTGTAATTTTGTAAGATGGCAAGGAAGTTAAACCTTTCTTTTTGATGTGTTTCTAATGCGAGTTGTTCCTTATCTTTTAGTTTATTGGACGTATCAAAACTTTATTGGTTTACTGGACAGTTTATTTTTATTGGACATTTCATTGGTTTATTGGATTTATTGGCTTTATATCAACCACCTTATTTGGAGTTCAATAATTGGTCAGGACATACAGCCACGTGTGACTGCAGCTCTCCAGAAGCCACAAATTCTAATTGGAGGACCCAACAGCTAGAACACACAAGCAGCCCATCGAAGCAATAAGTAACACTTACTAACTGTTAAGCTTTGGCAGGGTTAATTATTGTTTTTTTATTCATTTAAATAAATATGTTTGGTTAAAATTTGTCTTATTTGCTATCAACTGAGAACTCAGGTTCAATCCCTAGTTTAAGACAAGACGAACTCACCCTTGAGATACTGAGCTAGGCAAGGTATAGACGATAAGCTCCCATGGTTGATTGAGGTATTATTTTTACAATAGTACTTCAATTCTCTTTGGTAGTCTTATCGTTACAAAAATATAAGGTAAAAGTAGAACTGACAATTAACAAACAAGAAAAGAAATTCACATATTTAGAAGACTTAGAATAAATTGGTAAAAATTCTAGAAAACTTTATTTTTTTCGGAAATGAAAAGTAATTGATATTCCAAAGAAAGATTCAGTGTTTTCACCAGTCTTAGGTTTCTACTGAAAAATTTAGATGTCGAATGTCGCTGTGGACCGAGCGCCGGCGATTGGCTTATCACTGAAGGTTTTTTCTAGAATACCATTTACCAGCTATCTGTGAGCATCTATAGGGTCAGATTTTTAATCTAGGAGGAAGGACAAATTAAAACTTGTTTTATTTAATATTATTAATGACGAAATAATAAGAAAATTCCTAAAATAAGGTTATACAAAATCAGAGAAGTATGTTTTAGAAACAAGCAACAATATTGTTATGCACTAGTTCTAACACCACTTCAATTAAACCACCAAATACTTCATCATAATAATTTCTAATATTCAAACATAACAAAACACAAAAATAGAAAATCACCAGGAGATGACAGAATAACGAACGAACTCCTAAAGTACGGAGGACCAGATCTCACCAAAAAACTAGTAAAACTAATCCAAAAAATAATAGAACAAAACAGAATCTTAATAAATTATTCTTACAGACTAGTATGCGGATTATATACATCTATCTCCTTCGAATCGTGCGCAACTGGCTCTACTGTTGAATTTAATCCATCCTATTTTAGGGACTTAAACGAATTAGTCAAACGGTACTTATACATTTAGAGCAATAAAATCATCAAGCACATATTTAACTACTTCTATTACCTCCGGGGCTTCTGCATCTAATTATCTGGCCACCTAAGTGTAATCAATATGCTTTTCGGAGACCACCGGGATAAAAAATGGTGACAAAAGCATATAAAAAGTCCGCATTATCTTTAAACTGGAGATTAATCTGTATGTTTTCGTGTTCTTTGCCTTTTAAAGGTTCAGTGTTTTTGTTGATATAAAAGTTTTATGTGTCTACATTATTTTTTTTTCTTTTTTACTTTGGAAAGTTTGCAATAAATTCGATTAATGTGGTTCTTGTGTGAGCGGTTTCGTTCTTAACATCGGATTACTTTTTTTTAGAACTCTTCAGAGAAGAAATATACCTAAGTATATGTGAAAAATGATGGGTTATTCCCTAACGAAAATTTTCCTTACATATATAATGTGCGTGTACATACTAGTAGCTGTAAAACTCTAGTTGATGACTTTGTTGCTAATTTTTCTCCAAGCTTTTCTATTTAATGATTTATTTTCAAATTGTTTATATTTATATTATTATTGTAATTTTAAATGTCTTTTATCCATCGTAATCGTTACCTTCTCTTTCTTCTTTTCCTTTCTATGGTTCTATTCAGTATTATTTTTGGTGGCCCCCTTCTGAAAGTATCTGTATTTGACACCCCCCCTCCCCACAATGTCATCGTATTGAATTGCATCCCTTCTTGTATTTTTGATTCTTCACATGTCTTCCACATCTTGATCTCATCCATGTATCTCCCTGGTATTTTCCGAAATATATTTCGGATTATATGTATTTTTCTACCAGCTTTACTCCATTGTCTCTAATATTAATATTTCCGCTAGGTACTAGGTTTGACATGAATTTTGTTTTGGAGATGTTTATTTTAAGACCCACTGGCACACACTAGCCGGTTGTCCGAGAACAAAACTATGTCGTCTGCGAATTTCAAATTTGTTAATCTTCTACCGTCAATGTTCAAGCCTTTCTCTTCCCAGTTAAGTTTTTTACAAGCATATTCTAGTACTGCGGTAAACAGTTTAGGCGATAAGGTATCACCCTGTCGGACTCCTCTATCGATTGGGATATGATCCGTGTTTTTATGTAGTTTCACCGGTATTGTATATCGGTAGTCAATGCGGCATGCTATTAGTGCTTCCAGGATTCTGTCAAATTCTACCGTATCAAAGGCTTTATGGAAATTTACAAAAGCCAGAACGAATGGTCGATTGTATTCGATAGTCTTTTCTATTACCGTTTTAAAGCTCTGTAAGTGATCATTTGTTCCAAATCCGGTACTAGATCCCGCTTGCTCTATTGGCTGGTTAATATCAAGTTTTTTTCTCAAGACGATTCGTTACTATTGTTGTAAGGAGTTTGTATAGGTGGCTAAAAAGCTTCATGGGGATCTTCTTTTTTGTACAATAGAATTACCTTAGCATTGTGCCATTTGTCGAGTATATTACAGTCCAAAAGGCACATGTTAGAAAGGTTTTTTATTTTCTTAACGAGGCAAGTGCCTCCGATTTTGATTGCATTAGTAACTTCACAATCTTCGCCTGGAGATTTGTTATTTTTAGCTTTTCTTATGGCTAGATTTATTGCGTCTATTGTGATTTCCGGTAGTAGTTCTGATCCTTGTTGGAGAATGCCCTTTTTCCTTGTTAATATTTCTGGTACTTGATCTTCTCTGCTATTTGCTTTGCGTTGGCTTGTGCACAGCAATTTGTAGAAGTCTTCAACTATTTTAAAGGTTTCCTCTCTGTTGGTTGTAAGATGACCATTTCTATTTTTACTCTTTATTATCTGCCTTGTCCCCGTTGTTAGTCTTTTTCTCAATACTTTCATACCTCTATTGTTCTCAATGGTATGTTCGATTTGTTCTTGGTTGTATTTTCGATTGTCTTGTCTAACATTGGATATTTTTTTTTTTTGATTGTAACTTGATGAAAATTCACTTTATCTAATAATAAAACACTGAAAACTTTTGTTTTCAACACTTCAACAAAATTTATTATAATTTATTATCAACACAGCTGTTTCGGCAGAGTGCCTTTCTCAAGTGATCTATTTTTGTTATGCGTTTACACTGTATAATCTTCAACTGAATAAATTCAGGAGGAGAGAACTCAAGCTCAAGTTGGTCATCCAGAATTATGTCTCTATTTTTTAATTTAATTTGTTAATTTCTATAGATCCTAATAAAGACAGTTTAAGACCTTTATTTTGAATGTAAAAAATTTGAAATTATTCATTAAACGAATGATTATGGTCTAGAAGGTGAAATTCATACGTAGAATTTGTTTTTTGATTATTAAAAGCCCTTTTGTGTTCTGATAGACGTTTGTTAAAAGTTTTACCAGTTTGACTTTTTTTACAACCGCTCTATAACCTTGATAATTTAGTGGAACATTTTAAATTTATCACAAACTAATTATGTCTCCCCGTACTTCGGGAGACTTGATCCTTGTGTATGGGTGACTTGATTATGCCTTCCCAGATTTACGATATTAAAATAAAACGAAAAATTGGATGCTGAAAACTAACTTTACTCAGTCATTACTTATAACAAATAATATTATTAAAAATATACACACTCTGGCAGAAAATTATACTCATAAAAGTGAAAAACAAAATGATTACTGAATATTGAATATCCTTAGTGATTTAGGAAAGACAAAACATCGTATGCGCTTACTGTAGCTCCTAAAATTCAGGCTTGGTAACTTTTTTTAAATTTGGTTACGTGCGACTCCACCCATGTCTTTCTTTTCTAGTCCCTTAGAGGTTTTGTCATCCCTTTATTGGGCAAATTTGAATTTAAAATCCTCGTTCTTTTTTTCCCGTTATCTATCATACATAACGATGCACTAAGTTTCTTTCGGAGACAAAGCTTACAATCACCCAATCTTTCACACTCAATTCAAACTCAACTGCTTCTGATTCACATTCAGTATCTGTCTCTACTTGCATTTTATCATTAGGATCATATTCAGACTCTGACGATGGTAATATAATGTCACTGTCCTCCCGAACTGGAAAATTCCCTCAAATCTCTAGGTTTTTGTCTAGTTATTTTTTTAGTGCTCTTACTTTGGCCCTTTGCTCTTTTTCTAATTTTTTCTCTTCTTTGGCCCTAAATTCAGCTTCAGGCGCAAGTTTTTTTGGCGTAGCTGTGAGAATTTTAGGCTTTAGGATGAGGTCTGATCATTTCTGGGCTAGTAAAAGTGACAGAAGTAAAAGTCTGGCTATTGTGCTCTATTGATGTTTGTTATGCTGTTCATTTTGTGAAGTATCTCCATTTACAGGATGTGATCTAATTATTTGAGGTGTGGTGAAACAGCCAGTAGAAGTAGAGGGCTGGTTGTTATCCTTTGTTAGTGTTCGTCGTAGTTGTTGATTATGTGAAATCGATCCAGTTGAGGAATTTGCTCTAATTATTTCAGGGGTGGTGACAGTGCCAGTAGAAGTGGAGGATTGGTTATTGTTATCTATGGCTGGTTGTTTAACGTCAAACTGAGATAAAGTGGAATTGTTTTCCGGATCTTCGCGATCAGTAACATACGCTGACATAAAATCTTTATCGGTAAAAATATTGGAATTGAAAGGCCATATACCCGTAACTCTGAATACACTCTCAATATTACATGGAGTAAAAGCTACGGGGAAAGCGTAAGCTAAGCATCCTCTGACTTCGTATATTGTAATTGTCCTTCCTGGGTGGGTCACCATCCAAGTATCACAGGCAGTATTATAAAAACTCTTGAGAAGACCAAATACACTCCTGTCTAACGCCTGGAGCTTATGCGACGTGTGTGGTTGTATGGTAAGAAGAATTATTCCGTGTTCTTTAGCATATGTTATGGTTTTCAGACTAACAAGGCTATCATGATTGTCCATTACCTTTGCTCTGTGGTCCTTATTTACACCATTGTATATATTCCCTTCCCCTGCCTATATGTTTAGTTACAACCTGTTTGTTTTAAAGCATCTAAACTCGTCTATAACTGTAGTACGTAGTATTTTAATAGTCCAGGTACCAAAAGTTATATTTCTCTTTCGTTGGTCATGTTCATCCGTTTTCAACTCTACTAGAAATAGGTTTATTTTTTATTAGAGCAATGGGACTGGTCTTACGTCTCAACCTCCAACCTGGACGACAAGGGACTCTTCTTTTAGGGTTAACCTACCTTAGCCGATTTGTTCCAGTTTTGTAGAGCATTTACCCCCTCCCATTAACTTCATAACGTACACCCATTGTACGCGACGCATTGCCCAAAGGTCACAACGCAGACGGAGAAAAATATAAGGGAGATAAAGCAAAATAAATATAACAACTTTAAATAGGTAAAAAGAAATAAAATAAGACTTACTCACAATCAATTTAATTTTACTACCAAAACGACCGGTTTCACTTTCTACAGTTTGCAAAGCTTCTTCGGGTCAAACGGTATAAAGTAAATTAAATTAGGGTGCTGTCTTATAAAGATAATCATCAGCAATACAGGATATTTGAACTATGTTTCCCGAATCATTAACTAATAATTCTTGTACCGGGATGTAAGTAGTATTTTTTTTTACTAATTTATTACAATTCAATAGATTATCTCATACCAATTTGTGAGTTTTTACTTTGTCTTCTTAATTTATTTTATTCATATTAATAAACACAGACATGTAATATTGGCATAATTACTGTAATTTTTATCTTTATCTTTATAAGACAGGACAGCACCCTAATATGGGCTTTTTATAATTTCAGCATTTAATTTACTTTGCATCGTTTGACCTTAAGATGCTTTGCAAAGTGTAGAAAGCGAAACCGGTCGTTTTGGTAGTAAAATTAAATTGATTGTAAGTCTTATTTTATTTCTTTTTACCTATTTGAAATGGACTCACACAAGCAACACATTCAAAGAACTAGTTTAAGCAATAAAAAAGAATATATATATATATATATATATATATATATATATATATATATATATGTATTATTAATGATTGTCTACTTATTAAATAATTAATAACCTTTCTTCGTCAATTCTTCTAGAGGAATTCAAGTGTAAGCTTATACTTTCTTCTAGAGTTGTACTCCCTTGTAAATGTTAACGCTCATCTACATTCTTGAGATACAAATTGTAGATCGGAAAAGGGTTATCTCTTATATCAACTTTCAGCTACCTGGCAGGTGTAGGTAAGTGATGATAATCCCTTCAGACCCCTTTAATTCGTGAGCTATTTCATAAAATGAAGATAAAGAATTGAAAAAGACATAAAACTATTTGTTAAGATACGCATTCAGCCTTTTCAATAAATCTCGACCATTTTAAGTTAACAGTAGGTCGGTTACCTCACTATTTCCTTTAAGAAATATTAAAAAAAAAACATAAAATCGTTAATACGGAAACATTTCTTTGTAGTTAAAATGTGTGGGAACGTAGTTAAAAATGTATTATCTGTTGGTAACGTAGGTGCACCAAAAAATTATAGATTTGTTAAACTTATTTTGGAAGTAAAAATCTTCTTCTCCTTTTATATAGACTTGACTCTATTTGTTTTTCAATGTGCCTAAAGTAAGTTGTCTTTCCATCGTTTACTTGGTCTGCCTACTGATCGTCTTATACCGTCTTACTGATCCTATTTGGTAACCGTCTCTTGCCGTCTTTACTCTATTTGTTGTCATTCGGCTTATATGATTGTTCTATTCTACTCTTCTATTTCTTACCCAGTTCTTGATGTTCTCCACCTTGCATCTACGTCATATATCTGTACTTCTAGCTCTGTCCCATAGTGTTTTCAGACTACATTATAATGCACAGCCTAGGTTTGGCGTGATTGGTTGGTGGGTGGGTCCCAATTTAAAAATTGGCGGGTTTCATGTTTATTAAAATGACAATTGAGGTATTGTGACACAGTGTATCGCTAAAGAATTTATTAGCAATATACAGAGTAGCAATATACTGTGGTATTGGTACAAAGCGGATGATATTCACATTTTAGGATTAAGCTGGCTATTACAGTTTTATTAGAAATGTAATTATTTTTTCTTTTGAGTTTATGTAGGTAAAATTAAATTCTGACTTGTGTTTTTTTTATTTTGATATGCTAGTGATGCTTTTTTTTATTAGATATATAGATATTGTTTTAATTTTTTTGATTAGGTAATTTTTTTTATTAAGATTTAGAGGTTCTTATTATTTTTATTTCTAGAACATTCATTAACATTATTATTCTCGTTAGCTTTCTCTATATGGGATCGGCTTCTGTAATTATTTTCCTGTAAACTTTTCTTTCTTTCTTTCTCTTCCAGGGACTAAGTACCTCTCCACCTTTTCTCTGAGATTATGGTTTTTCAGAAACATGCAATTTCTGTTCATCCCCTTTTTTACTGCCCTACATTCAGTACCATACATCATAGCTGGTCTAAAAGCAGTCCTATACAATTACCTTTTAGTTTTCTTGGTAACTTTTTTATCACACATCATTCAATTTGCCTCTTTCCTTTACCTTTAATTGAAGTATGATAAATAAAACGGTAATTCCGATCCTAAAAGCCGAAAATTATCATCTTTTGTGAGTTCTTGTCTATTCAAGCCAACTACTCTATCTGGACTTGAAATATCATCTTTAAAAGAATATTCTAAATATTTTGTTTGTATCCAACTTAATTTTAATCATTTTTCATTAAGGACCTGTCTGCGCTACTCTATACCAAGGAGGTTCAGTTGTTATCTAATCCAGCACAAATGAGAATAAATATGGGCGAAACCCAGATGAAGCCCTATTTTCACACAAAATTGGCCAGTTTCACCTACAATTGTATCGTTCTAACACTATAATAGTTATTCTAACTATATATAGTAGTTCTAACGCTATTATAGTTGTTACTTGCTCATACTCCACTCACATATTCAGCCGGCACTCCTTTCCTACTAAATCTCTGCCACAGTAGGTTTCTGATAACTTCATCATATGGTTTCTCAAGATTAATAATACTATGTGCAAGTCTATCTCTTTCACTCTAAATTGTTAAATTAGCTGTTTTATAATAAAAATTGCTGATGTAGACCTGCCTCCTTGCATAAATCCAAATTGACATTTATCCATTTTCATTTTTTAGAACACTGAATTATGTTAGATTTCACCACAAATGTAGGATAATAAAAAGATATATTGTGAATCGAGTACTATGAAAAAATGTCATTGTCAACAAAATGAAGCAGAGGTTTACTGGAAATAACTATTGCAAACCAAATAAAACACTAAACGGCTATGTTTAAAATGTCTTTATTCTTTATTAAAAATCTGGGAAATCAAAGGAGGGAGGCCGATATAACCTCGCCTAGGACCCAGTACATCCCGATTTAAAAATACAATTCTAATATAAAAGCCTACAAATATAACATCATTATAACATCATTACTTAAGACAGCTTTAGAATTCAGGCCTAAACTAAGCATTTATGCATATATTTTATGAAATTTTACTACATATTACTAATTGTCGCTGGATTTGACCCTCGGGAATGAGGGCAGGTGGTCCAGTCACACGATCCATAGCTATGTTGGACCGGAGCATATAGGGATCACGGTCCGTGGACATATAGGTTATATATGAACCATAGCTAGCGGGAAAAATACCTTTATTAAAATACAATTGAATGTTTATTACAAGTAAGAATTTGCAATAAAAGTTGATTAGTATTATAACTAAGAATCTGTAAAGAAAGGGGTTAGAAATCTTAATACTAAGAATCTGAAAATAAAGTGTTAATTAGACTTAGAACTAAGAATCTGTAAAAGAAGGTAG
Organism: Diabrotica undecimpunctata; assembly: GCF_040954645.1. Classification (NCBI taxonomy): domain Eukaryota; kingdom Metazoa; phylum Arthropoda; class Insecta; order Coleoptera; family Chrysomelidae; genus Diabrotica; species Diabrotica undecimpunctata. Next base: position 61,979,455 of record NC_092812.1, on the reverse strand, counting down.
TTAGTTATGACACCTAAGACTACTTAATGCAAAAAGCAAAAAAAAGTAAAATTTGAAAAAAAGTGAAAATTTTTCTAAGCCAAAAATTTCGGGAAACAAAAGTTATTTAAAATTGTCAGATTTTCCTGAAAATGTGAAATTTGTATCTGTCGTAGTGCCTCCGGGACTAATCAACAAAGACATGCAACAAAATATAAACAAATAAAAAGTTATTCACAAATTTCGTATTAAAAATTTTCTAAGTCGAAAAAGACCTGAAAAGTAAAAATAATACTAAGTTATTTTTATAGTAAAAATGTTTCAAAGTCCCAAAACAGTATATAAATATCAGAAAAATAAAGTTATTTTTAACCTGAAAAAGAAATAAAATATTCGAAATATTTTCGAAGTCCCTAAAAGAGAAAATACTGTTAACAAAATACGTCGTAAGTTATTTTCGGGCTGAAAATATTTCAAAGTCCCAAAAGATAAAATAAATATAAAATTATTATAATTTTTCTAAGTTAAATTAATAACCTAAGAGAGATACCTCAATTGTCATTTTAATAAACATGAAACCCGCCAATTTTTAAATTGGGACCCACCCACCAACCAATCACGCCAAACCTAGGCTGTGCATTATAATGTAGTCTAGTGTTTTCCCATCAATTTTTTTAAGTGTTGTCATCTCCGCTGTTTCTAACATTCTTTTTGTCCTCTCTGTGTCAGGTCGAGTTTCTCCCGCGTTTGTAATTATTGGTCTGATGACTGATTTGTAAATTCTGCCTTTCATTTCTTTCCCGATATTTTTATTTCTCCATATTGTTTCATTCGGGCAACCTGTGTGGCTCTGTTTGCTATACTCACTTGATCTTGGAAATCCAAGAATCCGGAAAAAATGTTTGGCAAATATTTTAATATTAAATTCAGTACCTTGCTTAAAACGATTTCATTAATTTCTAGGACCCCTAACCGTTTTTACTTCTTAGTAAGAAATTGATTTAATTTTTTTTTAATTTCAACTTGATCCTGTATAATTTTTTGTCTTAGATAAATATATTTTTCTAAACCCGACCCTTAAACATAAAAAAGGTGTTCTTATTGTCTAACCGTTTCGTTTGTATAATATTTATGCATTACAATTTTTTAAGGATTGTCTTGTGATTCATTTACAAAAGAGATTGGCTTCATTTCCATTTCCGTTTTATCTGAAACTAGAAATTTGTTTTAGTCAAGTTTACGTAGGCAGCATTTCAATTACCTAACAAGAGAGTTAAATGATTCATGGTTATATGGTTTTGAACTTCAAGTCGAAATGGGCCAAATCGTTCTTTTTAATGATCCGATTTGTTGAAACTGACTTATTTTTCGGAATCGGTTTTTTAATTTTTTTAATATTTATTTTACCGATTCTTTACTTCGAACTCTTCAAGCGTTATGTTCTACTTTATACTATTCTTTCTACTTTACAAAGCCTGTTTTGGTGATACTTTTGTTACCTTGTCTAGTACCTTCATTATTAAGTAAAAATTTCACTTCTTTTATTATGTCACTCGTTGTTTCAATTTCTACTTATCGTATCACTCGTTATTATCAATTATACCAACTCTATTCCTAGTGTTAATTTTCTCTACATGCCCCATTTTTTATCCTTTACTTAGTTCTCTCGCGATTTGCCGGTTCCACCTCGTGTCTTGAATGAAAGCAATTTGTACCATCCTTCTTTTAAGTACATCTACTATCTCCATAGTCTTGCTTACTTGTAATACTTCCAAGATTATAAGACCCTATTCTAATATTTCTAACCTTTAATCGTGTTCCCCTGAAATAGTCATCATCATAAGTGGCTCGATAATCCGTTGCGGATCTTGGCCTGCTCACAAAGAAGTTGCCACTCCTGTCGATTCCTGGCAACTTCTCTCCATCTTCTGATCATTAGAATCTGTAGGTATTCTTCCACATCATCAATCCATCTCCTTCGTGGTCGTCCTCTGCTTCTTGTGCCCTGTGATTTTGAAAATGTTAATCTCTTTGTGTATTCATGATCTGACATCCTAGCAATGTGTCAAGCACATCTTAGTCTCTGCACTTTAACGAATTTCACAATATCTGGATCGGTGTATAACTGATATAGTTCAAAGGTGTATCTTCAATGTCATAGCCCATTTTCATTTATGGCCCCAAAAATCTTTCTAAGAATTTTTCTCTCAAAAATACCAAGAAGTCTTTCATTATTTTGAGATAAGGTCCACGTTTCAGCCCCATACATCAAAACCGGTCTTATTAAGGTCTTGTATATATTGAGCTTTACTGCACGTTTTATATTTTTATTTTTTAAATGTTTCTGGAGACCGTGGACAAATCCTATTTGCGAAAAACAAAGCCCTATTTGCTGCCGGAACGTTTTACTTTAGGATGTGCCATCATTTTATTATAATTTTTAGGGATGCACGCGGGACTTTAAATATTGAATTAGATATTGAAATATGTAATTTTATCTATTTAGAGTTTATTATATATGGAGAGCAGCTTTTCCGCGCTGCTGCATGCGTATGAAAGCAAATTGCATTTGAATACATTTTTTTGGAACGCCGTACATTTTAGCTGGAAGAGGGGTGAGAAATCTATGGCGCAATCCTTAATTTGAACCCCCCATTTTGTTGAGCTGCCATCAAAAAAATTAGTATAGCCAATTTGATAGGCAACGCCCGATAATCAAGCAGGGCACAAAAAAAAGAAAGTATATGTGATTGATGCTGAGTCAAATAATCCATTAAAAATGTCCCATGGACTTGTAGTCTATACTTTAGCATTGAAATCGCCAAATAATATTTTTAAACCCGTGCCAAAAATTTGCTTTTTTTGTAGCTGTGTAACAGTTTTGCCCAACATAGTTAGAAAGCATAATGTTCTCTGCTTTGTCTTCAACATTATAATGAACATATATGAAGGATTTCAATGTCGAGTTTTACATCAGGCAAGCTGTCAAATGCTATCACCATGAATGCTGGAGTCAAGCACTTTCTTTTTGTTAATGATGGACGCTGCTATGATGAAGGTTACAAAAAACTATACAAGGGAAATTCAGTGGAATTTAACAGGTCACCTGTAGGACTTTGTTTACCGAACTAAAACAATACATTAAGGAAAGAATATGAAGTTGCAGAATTAATCTTAAAATAAATACTCATAAGAGAGAGAAGATGAGGTTCTATGCAGCAATCTTCGCATCTTACAACACCAACTTTAGGCCTGTTCTGTTGTACGCTTGTGAAATCTGTAAAGTAAATAGAAAAATAACATCACACCTTTAAGTGTTTATCAATCTTAGTCTCAGGCAAATCATCAATATTTGTTAGCCCGAGACCATTTCAAACGAAGAATTGGAGTGAGTAATAAGACAAACGAGTGCTAAAATGTAGATAAGCTTGTAGATAAGATAATGTAGAAGTGAAGATTAAAAAGATAGCTGTGAGCTGGAATGAACAAGGAGCGAGAATGAGAGGTAGACCCCAAGGTACCTGGAGGAGGACCATGGACAAGAGACGGAAGGCGAAATCTTCTGGATATTCTATGTTCATCAGTTAAAGGAAATAAAATAATGAAGTAGTAAACTTTTATCAACCGTTCCTCGTTTGACTTCCGCACATTCAAAATCTCTATCCTAACTTAATATTTGTTTTTTGTTTACTGATCACTAATTAGTCACCTCTTTCATCGGATTACCATGTTTTTACCGTTTTTTTTTCATATTTCCCTCATATAATGTTGGTTACTCAGAGAATGATCGTTTCTGTTCCATTTTTTAAAATATGACGATAAAATATAAGAAACGACAGCCAAACTGTGTCGTATTGAAAAGAAGGAAAGAAACAGAAAATTTGAATTATTGAAATCGGTTTTTTATTCACACTGCATATTTGTTTCTACTGAACTAATAATTCCAGACGAATTCACCTCTACTTGGGTCTACACGACAGCAATTACAGAACACACAATTAACATTAAGATTGGTTTACAACATACAGAAAGTGTCACCAAAATTCCAACTTAAGCTCAAGTGGCTATTTTATTGTCTCCAAACATTGTTCTACAACGAAACTATCTTAATATTACAGCAAAACCGTACTGAAACCGGTATAATTATAATATGATAGTGGTTAAAGTTTTTACTATTAACGAACAACGTAGAATTGTCTGAAATGTATTTGAATAAACTATAATTATCGTAAAATTGGCTCAAAAGTAGAACAAGCGAATAGTTAAGCCGAAGAATGGCTGTAGTATTGTAGAATTTATTATTTATATTATTAAGACGCATTAGTCCCTTAAGGAAATATCAACATCACCATCACACAGTCACATCACATTTAGTTTCCACAATAATTCGTATACAGTGCTAGCCAAAAATCCCCTCCCCTCTCGTATCTTTTATACATAAAGTAGTGAAATTTGAAGGGGGAAATAAAAGATCGTAGGCTTCTGAACTAGTCATAACAGGTGATGTAATAGTCATAGATGACTTTACAGAGCTACTGTCGCCGATAATATTAAATGGGACCTTATTCAATCTTACTAATTTTGTTTGGGTTTAAGCTGATTTTGATGAATAAATTAAAGTGTTCAAAATGTGCTCCAACATCCTATTTACCACGATATTCTTCATTTACGTAACCTCTTATTGCACCATAATAGTGTGCAGGAGCATCACTTGTTGACACGATATTTTCAAGTTGCTGAATTCATCTGGATTATCTTCCAGAATTTCAAGAATTAACGGCTCAATTTCGTTTTATAACCTCTCCAATAAAATTCACCGATTAAGTTAGCATTGAGAAAAGCGGCCCAACTATGTGGTTTTCCAAAATACCTGTCCAGATATTTACTTTTTCTGGAAATTGAGTGTGGCTTTCACGAAAGACGTGAGAATTTGTGTCATTCCAATACCTCGCATTATGTGTGTTAACATTTCCATTGAGGAACAAGTAGTTTTTATGTAATCTGGCTGTTGGTTAATTTGATTGGACATATTTTCACAGAATTCTAGTCTTCGCTTGGGATCATCATCTGAAAGTTGGTGCACAACTATCACTAACATGCGGCATCAATACTGTTACGAACATGCATTCGGCGTGGCCCATGTAACGGTTGCATCTCGAAAGCGACTAGAAGCTTCCAGCGATATCGAGCGCGGGAGAGATCGACCCGAAAAAGAGGCGAATTAGAGGTGGACTACTCCAGAAAATTCTAGTACATAATAACTTTTATATATATATATATATATATATATATATATATGTATATATATATATATATATATATATATATATATATATGTATATATATATATATATATATGTAAAAGATAAAATCTTTTAGCGAAAGCCGCTATCGCTTTATTAAATTAAATGGCCAAATATATGGCCTAGGAGGACAAATTCGTTGAACTTCCCGTGCTCGAATCGGTATCAATAAAGTGTTATGATCATTTCGGCCTATCCCAGCCTCATCAAACACTTGGGCTGATACAATTCAGCACGGGAAGTTCAACGAATTTGTCCTCCTAGGCCATATATTTGGCCATTTAATTTAATAAAGCGATAGCGGCTTTCGCTAAAAGATTTTATCTTTTACACATTTCGCATAGCGCAAAGGATACAGAAAACGATATTATCATATCGTTTTCGTTCACGGCCGCCAAAGCAGGTGGCGCCTTTGTAAGCTAACTACTGTTGTAGTGAAGTTTTGGGAGACATTCGTTGGACTTTCCCAGTTTGAATTTGTATCAGCCCAAGTGTCTGATGAGGCTGGGATAGGCCGAAATGATCATAACACTTTATTTGATACCGATTCGAGCACGGGAAGTTCAACGAATTTGTCCTCCTAGGCCATATGGCCATTGGCCATTTAATATATATATATATATATATATATATATATATATATTATAAATAAATATATTTATATAAATTCGAACCGCTCGTTTTATTTAATCTCGCTACAATACAAACAAATTATCTGAATCCTGTTAGCCTCTACGTAAATTCAGACCGTTTTAGGAATATTTTTACAAATCATGTTAGGCTTGACTTTCCTTTTTATGAAAGGGTTTATAGATACTTCAATGAACTTGAATTCAAATTTTCAGATATTTATTGTTTACCAAATGTCAACACTGTTCCTCCTTCGACTGTTTCCATCCCTACTATCAATACCAAACTCTCCATACATAAAAAAGCAGATAAACATCCCAAAGCATTATGTCAATATGTCCTTCAAGAACTCAAGACATGCAGTAACCATAATTTATATATACCGATGCCTCTAAAAACTATAGAGAAAGCGTGAGCTAATCTTATATATACCGAAGCCTCTTAAACTATAGAGGGAGTGGGAGCAGCATGTATGTGTAATAAAACAAAAATATTAAGTAAACTCCCCAAATTAACATCCATTTACACAGTCGAGTTAACCAATACAATATATTTCGTGTTAGAAAATAGTATCAAAAATCCTGTCATTATTACTGATTCCCTAAGTCTGTCTACTACTTAATAAAATCAGCATCAAACCAAACTACAAACTATGAAATTAAATGTCAACTTTGTATATGTTACGAGCAAAGCCCGAAATTGGACAATCCTAACATTGTACACAAATTATTGTCCACTTCTAGCATTGTACCCCCAAAATGTACAATGTCCGAAATAATCAAAATAATTGTCGAAACGCTCATCGGTTCGAATCGATTATTATTGACAAGCGACACACCAAATCAAAAATTGAAAAATCTAATCGAAGAAGAAATTGTTCTACAATAGAGATATTGTTAGTGAAACATTTCAAAGCTTCAAGAGATAGATACATCACTATAATATAGGGAAGATGTTTGTAAAACATCTTAGATTTTCAAGAGTATTTTAATATGTATGATTATATAAAATAATTTAATTCTACGAATCCAAAAGTCAAAAACGCTGGTTAATTATGGATTTATAACCTCAATTGATGTTTCTTTGTCGTTAATAACAAATGGGGAATAATCGTAAAAATCGATATGAATCGATATCTGTCATATTCTCCCAAATTTTGACGCATCGCTACTTATTGCAATTCGAACATTGTACAGCAATTCTTTTATACAAAGTCCGATATTCATGTCTATTTCGGAGACTGTACAGTAAAGGGGTGCAATGCTAGAAGTGGACAACATTTTCCGTACAATGCTAGGATTGTCCAATTTCGGACATTGCTCGTAACATATAGATTCCTTCGCGTTGGCCCGTTAATAAAAATGCCACATGCATCCAAAGACGGAGCGATTACTTTGAGAATTGTTTTGACTTTCTTTAGTGGACGTTGGCTGTGGCTAGTTCCTCGCCTAGTTACAGGATGGGAATGCAATTAGATTAGGAAACCATAGAAAACCAATCTCTCCCTGTTCTTGTGTAAATTGAATCGAGTCTGAAGGAGTTATTTGAGGGGACTGATTTTCCTTCTTCTTCTTCTTCTTTGTCAACCATTTTCCATCCACCCCTGAATGTAGGTCTCTCCCAATTGTTTCCATCTTTCTCTATCTTGCGCCAATCTAATCCACTGTTTGCCTGCCACTGTTCTTAGGTCATCTACCCATCTTTTTTGAGGTCTTCCCGTGCTTCTTGTTGTTGTCCTTGGTCTCCATTCTAGAATTCTCCGTGTCCACCTGTTGTCATTATATCGGGCTACGTGACCTGCCCAGCGCCATTTCATTTTTGCAATTTCTTCCACAATATCCCTAATCTTCGTTCTACGTCTTATCTCGGTGTTTCTAATCTTGTCTCTTAGTGATATTCCAAGCATGATTCGTTCCATTGCTCTTTGCGTTGTTTCTAATTTTTTAGCAGATTTTTTTGTAAGGGCTACTGTCTCCAAGCCGTAAGTACAAACTGGTAGTATGCATGTGTTATACACCTTTTTCTTTAAGTTTATAGGAATGGAGGTGTTTTTCAAGATATATGCTAATTTGCCGAAAGCGCCCCATGCCAGTTGTGTTCTTCTTTTAATTTCAGCATCTTGATTTGGTTTTCCTAGTTTGATAACATGACCTAGATATACATAATGTTCAACATTTTCTATGGTATGATTTTGTATTGTTATATTTGTCTGGTCTCGGCTCAGTATTTTTGTTTTGCTGTAGTTCATTTTTAAGCCTACCGCTCCTGAAACTGCATTTAATTGTTGTAACATATCATTTCGTTCTTGGATATTATCGGCTATTAAAACTATGTCATCTGCGAATCGCAAGTGGTTTAAGTATGATCCGTCGACGTTGATACCCTTATTGTTCCATTCTAGTTTCTTAAAAATGTCTTCTAGAGCAAGGGTAAATAGTTTGGGAGAGATGGTGTCTCCTTGTCTTACTCCCCGTTGTAGTCTTATGGGATTAGTTTTTGTGCTTTCGTCCAGCTTTATCTGCATGGTGGCATTTTCATATATGTTTTTAATTATGTTAGTGTATCTTGAATCTATACGTGCATTTTCTAGAGATTCAAGCACTGCCCATAATTCGATGGAATCGAATGCTTTCTTTCTTACGGTGTGCAAGTGGTCTATGGTACTAAAATGTTTTCTGAATCCAGCCTGCTCGATAGGTTGATAGAAATCGAGCTTATGTGTTAGGCGGTTGGTTATGATTTTAGTTAGTAATTTATACAGATGTGAGAGCAAGGATATTGGTCGGTAATTCTCGATGTTTGCTTTTTCAATATAGCCAAAAAAAAGTTTCTATATAAGATTGATGTTCTGTGCTAATACCAAACATTATCAAGCTTTTCATCTAGGAAATGAAGATTATAGTTTTCAATTTGTAAATCAGCTTTATTCCTAATCGAACAAAATTTCTTTGGATTTCAACGAAATTTTTTTGTGCTATGTGGATACAATGTTGTTAAATATAACAATATTTTAAACAGTTAGGCCATGTGTAAAATACCCTAAAATAAAGGGGTTAATTTATAAAATAAGTAGAGGAATATGTTGATAAAAATATGACGTCCTGTCAAGTGATATGAGATCGTGAGATATTTTTTCAATTTTCTTGATGGTATTCCGATTGTAGCTCTACACATCAAGTCAAGACTTCAATCAAAATATAAAAAACGTGGTAAAATTATTACTTATAGTATAAAAACTACAGCAAAACAAACCTTACAGGTTATCTTAAAGAAAAAGATATTGTTGAATCTGCAGTAAAACCGAAATTGTTTCCTTTAAAATTAATCCACGTCATCAATGACACTACTATTTTATAATTTCCTACATTCTTTACTATCCTGACAATAAGGACAACCCTACGCGAAAATGTCAACGTCAAAATTTGATAACGTGCAAATAACTTTAAAGGAAATAATTGTATACACAAAAGAGAAATTTGGCACAGCCAACTTGACGCAAACACTTTCATCATCTCAATTGTTAAAGGTACCAAAAAATCTATTACAATGTTAACCGATTTAATTCGTTCATATTCCTTCTCTTCGAAAACTCTCGCGATCACATACCCCTAATCTCTAATAAAATTGTCAAAACATATTTTGCAAAGCAAACTGATTTTCCAATGTTGGGATATTTTGAAAGATCTCGTTACAGAGATATTGGTAACAGTATTTTCAGGTAAGACGTTGAAAAAGATCATAGCCATGAGGTTAATTATCGACTTTATGTCCGAGATGAGTTCGTTTGAGGGAATTTGTCTGGGTAGTGACTGCCTGTGTCTTTTTCTGTGTTATGGGAGCGTGTTTTCTGGCTTGAAATTTGCCATTCATACGATTTGTGATTTTGTTCGCAGTTTAAACAGATAGTGGATCTTTGTTGGTATTCTGTGTTGTGTTGTTCGCTTTGGCAGCATCTAGAACAGTATTTTAAGCGCAGGGGGATGACGTTATTCGATCCAGGGATTTCACAATGTATAATCCCCCCGTTCAGCTTAATACGGTACTTCAGTGCTTTAGCGAACTTTTGTTTTGAGTTTGCGAAGACTCGAACGAAGTACGTAGGGATATAATTCTAGAGGGCAATGATTCTGACAATTTTAGTGTGAGGGAAGTGTTCATTATACCATGGGTTATAAGAAAACAAATATCGCTCACTTACATTTTATACACCTACATCGAAAGATGTCCATTCCAAAGGTGGCTATGTGTTATTAGCTACATACATATGGAATTGCGAACTACGTTCATTGTGTACATAGGTACTAATGGTTCTGTATCTTCTGGCGACAATTTTTAAATTAATGTATTTCGCCATATTTGGAACAAGACTTAAAATAATTATTCTGTTTACTGTGTAAATGGCTCAAAAATGGAAAAATTGTAGTCAGCCACATTTGGAACCAAACCATTTTGGATGAAAAATTTGTCATCGTATTTGTATTTAATAAATGTACTAAATAAATTGAAAAACTTTCAATTGTACTACGCCTATGACCCTTGGTGGTTGAGGCATATATAAATAATAAAAAAATAAAGATTAACCAAAAATATATAATTTATTTACCCATAATCGTAGTATATTATGTAAAACTAGTTCACTTGAGAAAATGCCACTGAAATATTTGTCTGAATTAATTGTATTCCCTAAAAAATTTAGAAAACTCTTTCCGTGATAATTTATAATGTTATATGAATGTGTTGTTGGCCTGTATATATTTTAAGCACTTTTAATAACCCCAAACAAACAGTACAACCTATTGACTATCCCACCTTGACTTCATTTATTATAAATTCAAGGTTATCCTATTGATAGACAAAAGCAACTTATTCAGTCAATGAAGGAAATCTGTGGTTTTGTTTTATTTTACAAGTTTTGGTTAAACATGGGTGGGCGTAATTACGAACTGTTCATTATTTACATAAATTTTGTAGCTTCCTGAATAAATGTTAACCAGTTTCTCACACTCACCCACCATAAACAATATTCTGTCGATATTACTATTATAAATTGATTTTGATTGATTCTCAATCATTGAAAAGTCAAATTTAGAAAATAATACGACAAAAAGTCTATATCTTTAGAGACTGTTAAAAAGAAGGCAAGGCAATTATAACAAAGGTACTAATGTTTAAAAATTGTTTAAAAAAAAATTTTTAAAAATTGCTTTATAGCGACCATTGAAGTATACAGAAGTAGATACAACATTTATCTATAAATGATAAAGTATAGATCTATGGATTCGTTTCAGTTACCTTTTAAAAAAAAAATTTTGACAGGTCATCCAAAGGTACGACACTGTGTTGTACCTTTGTACACATTCTGTTGTACCTGTGGTCAGAGAACAAATTACCTTCGATTAAGAAGAAACAACACAATCGAACGGAATCTTATTTATCACATAAGTTATAAGATGACAAACATGATTACTTTACATTGTATGTATCAAATTTAACATTAAAGGACATCATATTTTGTTGGCGTTGTGATGTTCCAACCAAATCTGGTGAAGGCAGTTTTTTTATTATGTCGCCTTCGGAGACACAACAGACTTCCTCATCTGAATAGACAAATTTATTGTTTCCAATAACTGCTTATTTACAACTTTAAACTTTACTTTAAATACTTGAACTTTAAATATTTGACCATGTATTCGTCATCTAAAACTTCAACTATCTTGGCAACATAGTGTGCAATATTCTTTTTACTGGCCAATTTTACGAGAACAAAATCACCTTCTTTTAACTTAGAAGAGCTCAGTATTTCTTCACTTTCCTGTTGCTCTAATGAATAATTTAAAGTTTCTAAATCCTCGTCACTTGAATCCTTTGTTATATTTTTCATCTCTTCATCAGATTCATCTGAACTATAGCAGAGAACCTTCCATTTGACTGGTTTTTTCACCTTACTTTACAATAGTTCCTCTTTCTCCGGGGTGTCTGTCAAAATTCTTGTTTTACCACGCTTTCGTCCCTTTTGAGAAGTTCTTCGAGCTAGGGCTTTGGGGAATGGGCGCACTACAAACGGGCTTTTGAAGTCAGCGTTATTTGCCTTGTTGTCATTAGACTGCAGTGGAAGTGCCGGTGTCAAGTTTGATGTTGATGGATTTGCGGATAGTTGAAGGCTTGATGAGCAAGATGCCGTATTAGGATTCTCTTCTGATTCTGGATTTGGGCGATCTGTTATATAGAACGACAGATATTCGTGGTCGCCAAATATATTTTCATTAACAGGCCATATCCCTGTTTTTTCAAATCCTTTGACAATGTTTGCAAGGGTAAATGCTTTTGCAAATGCCTTGCCTACGAGTTCAGCTACGTCATACAAGCTTATAGGACGTACAGGATGGGTCATCATCCACTCATTAGCTATGGTGTTGTGTGTTGTAGTAGGTTTTGTATGATCCAAAAACACTTCTGTCAAGAGGTTGAGTTCTGCGCGAGGTGTGTGGCGACAACGTTAATAGCACAATATTATTTTCCTTCGCCAAATCAATCATGGAAACTGCAATATGGGACTCGTGATTATCGAGTATTAGTAGCACTTTTTCTTGCTCCGTGGGCTATAAAATGCTGCAAGTAGTGAAAAAAAAGCTTCTTGTTTGACCAGCCTGATGGATTTGCGCCTCCAATTGAACCCGGTGCTGCACCATGTAACATGTGGTCCTTGAAAAACACGCGAGGGAATATCAACATGGGCGGCACATGGTTACCGATGGCATTAACCGCAGCAATCAAAGTTACTTTGATCCTTCTTTCTCCGGATGTCATACTACCCAGTTGTTTTACACCTTTTAAGGCTACTATCTTAGGTGGGGCATGGACTGAAGAATTTCCAGTTTCATCTATATTATAGATATTGGCAGGGGAAAACTTATAGCGTGACATTACTGTTTTAAGATTGTTGAAAAAAGCTTGGATATTTTCTTTGTTAAAACTGGCTGACCTTGCCAGGCTTGTAACCTCGGGTTTCCTTAACGACAATGATGGATGCCGATTCATGAAGTGTCTTAGCCATTCTTTGCCTGCAGTTGCATTTGAAGTCCAATTGTCTGGTGTTTTTATCTTGTTTTCACGTGCGTATTGAAATGCTAAGATTCTTGCATCTTTTTTTGTGAGTCCATAATGAAGCGACGCTGTCTGTGTCAAGTACTGCTCCAACTGTGACTCTTGTTCAAGTGAAAACACTTTTTTAACATCGTTGTTCGCGTTGTATTCGAATGTAGGACGTTCGGAGTTTACATCAATTTGAATATAATTAGATAAGGTTGATCGACAAATATCATATTTTTTGGCAGCTTGTCGAACCGGAATCTTATTTTCGAGGACGTCTTCGACAGCTTTCTGCAAAGCACCTACATCCACTTTGTGTCTTTTTATACCACTTTTGCTTCGTGGCATTTTTTCTGTAAAGAAGTTTAGTGTCAGTTTACTTGTTATTTAAGTAAAAAAGCATTAAAGTTTAATTTTGTAGAGTTTATTAGCCGATTGCAGTGAGGTTAATAAATCACATAAGTGATAACAATTGCTTTAATGCCGCGGTGCATATTAAAGCAAAGAGATCACCATATTATTTATTTCTTATGCATTAAAAACACACGTCAGTGCCAATTTCGCCTTACTTTAGTGTCTACTTCCAGTGAAATTACAGATAAATTAGAAAAAGTAAAATGTTTTGTTTTGTTGTACCTTTGGCCATTGCCAGGCCAAAGGTACAACAAACGTAATGTCCCAAGGTACAACAATGTTTACGACTACCAAAACACATTAATTTTTTAAGGTTATGTAAACTTTATGGATTGGTGAACACAAGTTTTAAATAACAAACATAGTATATTTCTTACCTGGGAAATTATAGATGAAACCAGCCACAAATTTGTAACACACCGACTCTTTATATTCTCGCTAATTATTTACTTTTAACACGAAAAATTCACAAGCCTGACTAAATTCCAAAGTCTTGATATTTATGAAGCAAAACTATTGTACAGACCTCAAGTGGTCAATAACAGAACGTTAAAGCAAAAATTCTTTCCAACACTTAGAAAACAACAATTTTAACGACAGTGTCCAGAGGTACAAGCGCCCAAAGGTACACTCTCCCCTAGATCTCTGCAACTATTAGAGATATTTAATTTTACTTAAATGAATATTGTTCCTTTTTAAAAAATGACTTTTATGATAGGGCTTCTCCAGTATCACTCAGCTTTAATATGTGCGAATAACTTCCAAAACCCCCTTATTTTAAAGGTAATTGTTTCAGGTTTAAAATAAACTTTGCAAAATTACTTTTTTTTAGATAAAAAAGTTAACTATTAAACATTAAAAATTTCATTAAAAAGTTGCGAATTAATTTGTTTATAAGAGATTTAAACGAAATTAAGCTATACACTATGAAAATCTGGCTAATGGAAATTATAGAAAAATTCAAAAAGAACATTTTAAGCTTTGGTATGTATGTTTCTATATTCATTTTTGACAAAAATATGGAACTTTTAATAATCCGCTTTGAGGCCCACGGTCTGCTCGCAGCGAATAAAAACCAATACATACATAAAATCCATGTAGATTCAAAGATGCATATTACTTTATCATTATAAATAAAAATATAGCAGTTTATAGTTAAAATTTTCTTTAAAAAGTAGTGAATTAATTTGTTTATAACAGTTTTAAACAAAACATATATTAGCATTTCTGTTCTTTTACATTAGTGTCTTGTTACATTATTAAAAAACCCTTTTTATTCCATAATCCGCAAGAATACAAACTATCTAAAAGTCTGTACCACAGCTGTAGCAATTTTTTAAAGATATCTCTCAGTCTGTAAGTACCCAACCTGTACTGGTGCAATTTGGCTAACGACAAACTTAATTGATAAAGATCAAATGACTTGGCTTCGCTCACAAACATTTTATCGTCTTTGTTCAGTGTGCGTACACTTTTGTCAAATGGCCTTTCCAAACCGTTCTTCACAACGGTTTCGTAATAAACAAATACATTAGATGTTGCTGGACCTTGGTATTTTTTCTCATGAGAATAAATTGGATCACAATTATCTTATTTAAGTCAACTTGAATAATAAAAGCGACAAATAAAAAAGGTACCTGTTCTAAATAAAATAGATCTAAAATGTTTAAGGCTCACTATACAATTTTTATATTTGATGCATGATACATTATATATATATATATATATATATATATATATATATATATATATATATATATATATATATATATATATATATATATATATATATATATATATATAAGAAATACTGGATATTATTGACTGTCGATATAAACAAACAACACAGTTTATTAGGGCTGCAGTCAGAAAGTTACCATAATCTAAAATAACGTATGGTTGCCTACCCTATATTCCAGTTCTGACACCTAAGCTAACGAACATTTTCAAAAATGTTACTGGCTTAAAAATTGCAACTAAGAATGTGAAAACGGTATCGAAGTTGTATACAAAGACAAAGGATCCTTTCACAATACAGGAGTCATCGAATGTTGTTTATTCTATAGCGTGAGCCAATTGTAAAAACGTGTATATCGGAGAATCATGTCGTAATTTTCACAGTAGAGTGATCTCGCATCGCAGCGACATAAAAACCAAAAAAATAAATGCAGGTGCGCTGACAGAACATGCATTAACGTTAAAGCATGAATTTAATTTCGAGGATTCATGTATTTTGGCAAAAAAAAAACCATTCAAAACGTGTTTTCTTGGAAATGTGTTTCATAGAATCCAATACGTCTTGTATAAATAAAAAGTCTGACATAGATAAACTGAGTAACATTTATTGTTATTTACTGACAAAACATCAAAAATAAAATAAAGCTGTACTTTTACATATACACACCATAATACACCTGCATGCAAAACATATTGGATACCATCAAGACAGGTTTAATATACTACTTCCATTAATAAAACATGAAGAACACTTAATTACATTTTAATTCATACTATTTTTGTTTTTTCTTTCTGTTCTCTACGGATCAGTTAAAACACACCATTAAAGATGTCACAAACGAAGTTTTACTATCAATAACTAAATTTTAAAATGTATTTTGTTCATTATTTTATATGTTATATTTTATATGTGTGTTATTAATGTTGAGTGTCATAGCTTTATATAAATAATCTCGACGACTAGTAAGTTGCACTGACAATTTGTGATATATTCTAAATATTTACACATTCTTCTAATTACAGTGTCTTGAAGAAGGAATAAAACAATTCCGAAAGCTAGACCAAAAGTCAAAAGAGTGTTTCTGTAACATCCCGGCGAAACTTTCTGACTGCAGCCCTAATAAACTGTGTTGTTTGTTTATATCGACAGTCAATAATATCCAGTATTTCTTATATATATATATATATATATATATATATATATATATATATATATATATATATATATATATCTGCCTATTCTCCTTAACACTTCTGTATTCGTGACTCTATCTACTCATATAATCCTTAACAATCTTCTTAATGTCCATGATTCAGCTCCATAGTAGAGTACAATGTGTACATAGCATTTAATTAGCCTTATTCTGAGGACCAATGTGTGATCTTTTTCATTTTCACGAAGTGGGCACGTGCTTTTTCAATTCTGACTCTTATTCCTGTAGTATAATCGTTATTTTCTGTGATTATCTTTCCCAAGTAAGTAATCTGCTGGCCGCCTACCGTTAATATTTCGTTTGTATTGTTGTTCTTGCTAATTTTCATGAATTTGGTTTTTTTATGTTAAGAAATAGTCCGTATTCTCCACTATATCTTAATATTTTGTTCATTATTCTTTCTAAGTCTTCCAAGTTGTCGGCTATTATGACTGTATCGTCGGCATACTTAATGTTGTTAATTAAACTTCCGTTCCATTTTATGCCGACTGTCTCGTTTACCAAAGCTTCTTGTATGATTTCTTCAGAATAAGCATTAAATAATAACGGCGACAGTATGCAATCTTGCCTGACCCCTCTCCTTATCTCGACTTCTTCTGACACTTCTCTTCCAATTTTCACATTTGATCGTTGGCTGTAGTATAAATTTGATATCAATGTTATATCTATCACATCCAGATTCTTGTTTTTGAGTACTTCTATAAGTCGGTTATGTTTTACCTTATCGAATGCTTTGTTGTAGTCTATAAAGCATACATAAAGATCTCGATTAACATCCAAACATCTTTGGGTCAGCACGGTAAACGAAAATATTACCTCTCTTGTGCCCACTCCATTCCGAAATCCAAACTGGGTATCACTAATATCCATCTCCAGCTTAGCGTGTATTCTATTATGGATGATTTTTAGCAGGGTTTTTGAGGTATGTGACATTAGACTGATCGTTCGATAATCACTACATTCTTTGGCATTTACTTTCTTTGGTAGACAAATAAATGTTGATGATTCCTGTGGAATAGATTGTGTTCTGTAGTTGGACTAAAAGATCTATGTTTTTTTCATTGACCAGATTTAGCGATTCACTTGGTATTTCATCTGGACTAGCAGCTTTATTATTTTTCATGGATTTTACTGCATGTGTGCAAACTTCTGACTTTGTTATTTCGCGTCCCTCATCTTTACTCTAATTATCTTCATATATATTTTCCTGTCTCTGGTCATGGAATCATTCCTCTTTATATTCTTTCCATCTTCCTAATTTTTGTTCTGTCCCCACTAAAATGTTTTCTTGTTTGTCCAATAGTATGCTTGAGGTTTTTTGTTTTGCTACCGCAGCTAGTTCTTTAACTTGCTTATGGAGATTGAAGTTATTATATTTGTTTTGTAAGTCTTCAATTTCTTGGCATTTTCCAGCGAAATAAGTCTCTAGCTTCTTTTATTTTCTATCTTTAGCTTCTCTTATTTTCCTTCTTATTTGATTATGCAGCTTTTGATACTGAGTTATGGTGATATTCTTTTGCCTTCTTCTGTCCTCCATCATTTCCAAGATTTCTTCTGTCATCCAATCTCCTTTCTTGCATCTGGTTGTTGTGAGTTCTCTGCGACTTGGTATAATTGCATTTTTAAAGAATTGCCGCTGTTGTTCTACATCACCATCAATTGATTCCGTTGTGGATTCTAGGTTTGCACTAATTTCTTGTTTCAGTTTTTCTTTGACGTCTTCTGATTCTAATTTTTGTATGTTTAGTTTATCACTTTTGTAGCTTTTTTTGTATCTTTTTTAAGTAAAGTTGGAATTTTGCTACAAGAGGATTGTGGTCCGACGCCACGTCTGCACCTGGGTACGTTTTCACTGATTGTGTTGCGTTTCGGTATCTGTGGTTTATTAAAATATAGTCAATTTGATCGACCTTGTCAGCTGGCGATTCTCAAGTGTAAAGGCGTCGTTTAGGCAGTTTGAAGAAAGTATTCATTACCGCAAGATTATGTTCTAGGCAGAATTCTATTGACGATTGGGCTTCAAAAACCCCTCTCGCCTGCAAGACCTATACCAACATTAAAGCACCGATTTATATATTTTTGATCAATCAAAATCGAAAGATAGATAAAAAGTTGTGGTCTTGTCTTTTATTAGAACGAAAACAGGAAATAGCTTTCGCTGTTACACAAAATGTAGTATAAAAACCAACATCTTTCATAACCTGGTTTTAATAACTATTTATCTCCATGCGAACTTTAGGTATTTTGTATATATCTATCGAAACTAAAAGTTGTTTTCTGTATACTAACAAACCACTTTTATTGAATTTTATTATAAACTACTTGTTATGTAATACAAAACGATACATGGCTGGCATAGCAATAAAGTTCGTATCATGCATTTCTAATACACACGTTAAAGTTATGGTTTATATTAAAATGCGTTACAAAATTTCAAATTGTAAACAAATCATTGTAGAGACATGCAAACAGAACATAAATAAATCATTAATAATGTGAACTAACTTGATTTTATGGAAAGATTGAATTGAAAGTCGAGACAGGATAGCGAAAAAGCCTTTTGACTAATAAAATAAATAAAGTGAATTTACATTTTTGGAAATTGTTCACCGTATTCATTTATAGGAACGTGACATATTTTACCAATATGTCGCTTATTCATGTTTTAAGGTATAATTAACTTAAAACAATAGAATAAAATGGAATTTAATAAATATAACGAATGAACGTTATTTGGGATGATAAAAGAAATAAGATTGTAAAATTGTAATAATGATAAGATTGTACCGAAAAAGCCAAATCATCGGCATATGTTATGAAGTGGCTTATCCGTTTTGTTATACGCTGATTATTATGTATATACGGTAAACTCTCTTTTTATGCGATTTTATTTCGTTCAAAAATTTCTGATGTACTGCTGAAAGCACAAACCTTTCCTGAGCCTTGGAGGACATCGAGGTTAATACTGCTTCCCAAGGCTAGGGAAAAGTATCGCCCCATCTGTCTTCTTCCATGCATCAGTAAGCTGTATGAAAAGATGCTGCGAGTACGCATAGACGACATAATTGAGAGGTCAGGTGGTTTATCTCGGAGGCAATTTGGTTTTTGTAAAGTGAAAAGCACGATTGATGCAATCATGAGTGTACTCGAAGCATTGCGCAACAGAGGGGATGAATATCGCTGGGGGGAGCCCTGCTGTTGTTTGATGTTAAGAATGCATTCAATACGCTGCAGTGCACGATCGTGGACGTGACGGTCGGGGTACCCCAGGGATCTGTCTTGGGCCCGACGCTATGGAACCTGGCATATGACGAGGTTATGCACTATGAATACGGAGGGGGTACAACCCCCTTTAATGTATTCAATAGGACGAAGGGAAGTACGTTTCCTCGAGGCCAGTTTTTTTTATTTCTCCATCTGCCTTTTTGATGTAAAATAACGTAGAAGTTTCCGACGATTTTTCGTATTTAGCTATTTGACTACGGTGAAAACATGACTTATCCTTTGAAATTTCCTGATGCCAAAAATTAAACGCAAACAAGAATTTTGCAATTTCTGTATTCTCCATGAATCAAATTCAGTGAGACATGCATTGTAAAGCACGTCACAATAATTTAATTTTGATAATACCAGAACATTACATAATGACTTTGTGGCCCTATTTAATAAATTACGGCTTTTATACAGTAATTTTTAAAACGGCGTAAGCTCTTTGTAAACAAATACTTACATATGTAAACCTTAAATCTTCGTCGAACCAAACCCCTAGGCTTTTAATCCTTTTGCTAAAAATTAAATTTTCATTTCCTAAAATAATTCGATTGGCATAATTCTCTAAAAATATTTTCTAATGGAGATTCCTCCCAAAAATGATACCCTGAGTTTTTGATGTATTCAATTTTAAACAATGATTTTGAGAAAAAATCTGCAGATGAAGAAGGTCATGATTTATTGCATTTACCACTTGATCAGACTCATTTGGATAAAATGACATATAGAGTTGAGTATCGTCTGCGTAATAATGTTGTGAACAGGACAAAAATACAGAGGGAAAATTAGATGTGTATATAAAGAATAAAATTGGACCTAATATAGATCCTTGAGGCACACCAGTATTAAGATCCAGAAATGAAGAAATATTTTGATTAAGTTTTACTACTTGACATCTATTAGAACGATAGGATTTCATTAGATCAACTGTTCTCGCTTCTAGACCAAAATATTTTAAAATAGAGAATAACAAATTATGGTTAATTGTATCAAAAGATTTTTAGTAGTCTAGAAGAATTAGAATTGATATTTTGTTTTGGTCATAGGCTCTAAAAATATCATCCGTAATATTTAATAAAGCAGAAAGACAGCTATATCTGGACCTGAAACTGGACTGCATCGTAGGGATTATGTTGTTATTTTTTAAATGCGTTTGTAACTGAATATCGATTACCTTTTCCAAAATTTTAGATAATGTAGGCAGTACACTTACTGGTCTTAATTCATTCATGCTTTCTGTAATTTTGGTCTTCGGTAAAGGAATAACATGTGCCTGTTTCCATTTAGTGTAAAAAATTGAATTTGTTAAGCAAAAGTTATTGATATGTGTGATATACGATAGAAGAAAGGGAATACACAGTTGCAGCGTTAATATGTTAATACCATCATCACCAATAGCTTTACTTTTAATATTATTAATAATATGTAAAATATTAATTTCAGATACTGGTTTAAAGGTAAGAGAAAAACTAAGACTTAAAGTTATTTTCATAGAATATTTGTGTATCAATGTCTGCTTTCATGTTTGGTATGATTTCAATAAAGTGTTTACTTATTTACATTCCACACATTTTTAATTTCGAAGTTATTTTTGGTTTTGCAATTATTTACCAAATATTTTAAATTCTTCCACATATTTTTAGAAGATTGATCATGTATGTTTTTAAAATATGATTTTTTCTCCCTTATAGTCATGGCTGTTACTAAGTTACGCAATACTTTGTAGTCATTCCATTGCTTTATATTTTTAGTAATTTTGTAAGCAGTAAGTGTTATATCCCTATCTAACATTAATTGCCTGATGGTATTAGTTAACTATGGAGCATATTTCTTTGAGATTCTAAAAGTCTGATAAGGAACATATAACATAAGTAAATCATCTAGTAAAAACAGCAAAAGGAAAAATATACTAATTCGAAGAAAGAGAGAGTTTAATACCTTGGAGAGTCAGGACATGAAAACCGAGCAACAATGATCTCTTAAAGCTTTTAATGAACTGACAAAAAGAAAAAATGTATCATGTGGCATAATAGTATGGGTATATAATACATTGTCGATCACCTAGCAAAGCGGACCAGGTTTACGTAGTATTTTAAAATTCTAAATGGATCTGCTACTTAGACTAGAATACGCTGGTGTATCGGATCGACCTATGGATTGAGCAATACAACAAGAGATGGGAGCGTACAGCTCAATGGAAGTCACTCCATAGATCCCTACCGGATAAGCGTGTAGGCTTAAAAACCTTTAAAAAAACCTTAAAAAACTGTATATAGATATAATTTGAAAATCTCTGAAACAGGGACGTTGACCAAAAAAACATAATATGCTGAAGAACAAAATATGCTGAAAAAACGGGAAAGAAAAGCATTATAGAAGATTTTTGAAAGTAAAGTTGATTATAACATTGAGGATGAGCTGTAAAAATAAGACGGGGGACAATATACTGACTAAACGTAACAAACTTAGAAATATATGTTCTAGATCTAGAGATAAACTGAGTAAAGGATTACAGAATATTGGATTTGGTGTGTCCACGTCTGTCAACCATACGTGAGTATAGGGAGGATACACTGATCGTAAATTCTGGTTTTCAAATACTGTTCTATTTTAGTGCTTTTCAAGATTCCAAATCCTGCTCACGCTAAAAGCATTTAATAGTTCTTTAAAATAGATTTTAAGAAATAATTCATAGAAAAAATAATAATAAAGTATTTTATTTAAAACAGTGGTTGTCCACGTACTGTCTTGTAATATTTATTCCTTTTCTCCTCAATATTTAATAGCAATGGTTGTATAGAATATGTAATTTAATTTAACGACCGATATAACTCGTCGGATATCCGATAAAACAGATCAATAAAAGATTTTAAATGTGTTTATGATTGCACAGTAATTTCCATGTGATCAATTATATATAATGCCTATTTTGATAATACATCTCACAAATCAAGTAATTTGGATAAACTGAATATGTAGAAAGACTGAAATTACCTAGCTGACCCTACCTGTTCTTTTCCTGTTGTTTTACTTTAACAAAATTACTTGATTATACTGGTTATACCCTTAAGCAAATATCTCTTGAAACTAGTTTCTTGCTTCTTGCATACAGATGAACTCGTACTCAGGTTAATAAAATCGAGTGATATTTTTCTTATCGTGTAGCCTGCGTCTCTATACTAGAGATGCTACTTTATATGTAAAAGCAACAAACAGTTTAAAACGTTCCCGTTAATTACACAAAAACAGTATCACGTGATCAAGTTTAGCTGTCACTAGTTATTCCTTGTTACTACTTGCTTAAAATTTATTCTTATAATTTACAACAGATAGACATATACTGTTTGACATTGAAAATGTATCACTAATAAATAAAAAATAAAACATTCCATATATACAGGGCGTAACAAAAATTAGGTCGTAAATTAAATCGCATATTCTGGGACCAAAAATAATTTGATTAAACCTTACTTACCGTATAGTACAAATGTGCACATAAAAAAAATTTCAGCCCTTTGAAGTTACAAAATGAAAATCGATTTTTTCCAATACATATATTGAAAACTGTTAGAAATTTTATACTGAAAATGGACATGTGGCTTTCTTATTGCAGGAGTATCTTTAAAAAAAAATAACAGTGAAATTTGTACACCACATAAAAATTTTATGGGGGTTTTGTTACCTTAAACCCCCCCAAATGTTTGTATACGTTCCAATTAAATTATTATTGTAGTACCATTAGTTCAACACAATGTTTTTCAAAACTTTTTTTCCTTTTAGTACTTTTTCGATAAACCAGTTTTTATTGAGATAGGGCTACTGTTTTTATTATGTTTTAAAAATTCTCTGGTCGCCTGTATAACACTTGTTGCTATGGTTACTCTCTCTCTCTTTTTGTCAACCATTTTCCATCTACTCCTGAATGCAGGTCTCTCCCAATTGCTTCCATCTTTCTCTATCTTGCGCCAATCTAATTCACTATTTGCCTGCCACTGCTCTTATGTCATCTACCATCTTTTTTGAGGTCTTCCCATGCTTCTTGTTGTCGTCCTTGGTCTCCATCCTAGAATTCTCCGTGTCCACCTGTTGTCATTATATCGGGCTACGTGACCTCCCAGCGCCATTTCATTTTTGTAATTTCTTCCACAATATCCCTAACCTTCGTTCTACGTCTTATCTCGGTGTTTCTAATCTTGTCTCTCAGTGATATTCCAAGCATGATTCATTCCATTGCTCTTTGCGTTGTTTCTAATTTTTTAGCAGATTTTTTGGTAAGGGCTACTGTCTCCAAGCCGTAGGTACAAACTGGTAGTATGCATGTGTTGTTGTATGGAGGTGTTGTTCAAGATATATGCTAGTTTGCAGAAAGCGCGCCATGCCAGTATTTCAGCATCTTGATTTGGTTTTCCTAGTTTGATGACATGACCTAGATATACATAATGTTCAACATTTTCTATGGTATGATTTTTTATTGTTATATTTGCCTAATCTCGGCTCAGTATTTTTGTTTTACTATAGTTCATTTTTAAGCCTACCGCTCCTGAAACTGCATTTAATTGTTGTAACATATCATTTAGTTCTTGGATATTATCGGCTATTAAAACTATGTCACCTGCGAATCTCAAGTGGTTTAAGTATAATCCGTCGACGTTGATACCCTTATTGTTCCATTCTAGTTACTTAAAAATGTCTTTTAGAGCAAGGGTAAATAGTTAGGGAGAGATGGTGTCTCCTTGTTTTACTCCCCGTTGTAGTCTTATAGGAATTAGTTTTTGTGCTTTCGTCCAGCTTTATCTGCATGTTGGCATTTTCATATATGTTTTTAATTATGTTAGTGTATCTTGAATCTATACGTGCATTTTCTAGAGATTCAAGCACTGCCCATAATTCGATGGAATCGAATGCTTTATGGAAATCGACGAACGCCTTATGAATTGGAACATTATACTCGGTGCATTTTTTTTTGGTTATGGTTACTACGTATTAAATAATAGCATCAACAATACATATTGTCAGTAATAAATATTCCAATTATTGTGCATTTAAGATTATTAAGAAAAACTAAATTTTCTATTACAATAGTGTACACGTTTTCAGAAATGACAGATATGCAATTAATTCTCTGTAAATTTGGACAGGCTCAGTTAGGGTTTTAGATAATTATTGGTAATTTGGTAATTACAGGTGAATGCCAAGGTAATAGCGCAACAGCTGCAAGGCGTTTTGCAGAAGAATATCCTAATCGAAATCCACCAATCAGACGATTATTTCTTTCCACTAATCGTCGTTTACGAGAGATAGGCACATTGCGACCGCAACTTGTTGGTAATAATGGTCGACCAAAAGTAGATACAAATGATGAAGAGACTGAAAACAACTGAAGGAATCCCTGGAAGCAGTACAAGAGTTGTAGTGGCTCAGTTAGATGTTTATCACATGATGATTTGGAAGTTTTATCCTTATCACTTACCACCCGTTCGAGAATTACTGAATAAAGATTATCCTAAAAGAATGGGTTTTGAGATTGATTTTTAACGGAAAACACACAAAATGTCAATTTTATTAATCGTGTTTTGTTTACCGACGAAGCTAGGATCCGAGAGAAATTCAAACCAATTTTGCAATACAAAACACCTTGCCGTAAAGGGAACATACCGAAAATGTGCAGGGTGTACCCAAAATTTGTAAAAAATGTAATGTTGCATTATGCAAAACTTGTTTTGAACCATATTACAAAAATTAATATTTTGATTTCTATAATTATTAGGTAATAGATAAGTTTATATATTTGTATATTTCAATTTTATATCTATATTTACCAGTAATCCTTCGGCACTTTGTTGTCATCCTAAAGAAACCCTGGTAGCTATATTTACCAGGCGTTTTTTGCGTAAATTTTGGAGAAAATCATTCACGGAATATTTTTCCTGTAAATCTAAGGCCACATTGAATATGCTGAATTAACAAACCAAGGAAAAAATTTGGTTTATTTACTAAACAAACTCAATTTATTAAATTATGTTATATTGGATATATCTTTTAAATAGGTCTTATAAATTTTGATCTTTTTTATGTAAATCATCTCCAATATACATCTTTTGTTGTAGTTCTGTTCTTTTCCAAAATCTGTACATCTGTACAGATTGCTTAGCGAAGGCTGTAGTGTTTAATTGTTTGGTTTGTACACTATGTTTGTGTGCAACAACCCTTCTATGCAGATATTGGTGTGTTTGCCCAATATAGGTTGAGTGGCAGTCTTTACAATTTATTTTATAAACAACATCCGACTGATGTTACTAAAGATCTTTCAGAACTTTTAAAACAATTTTCAAAAGCACCAAAACTGATTAACGGTAACGTAATGAGAGGAACAAATACCAACTTCCTTAAGTTATCATGTAGAGAAATAGTTTAGAGAGAGTATAGTTCTAGAGAGAAAAATAGTCTAAAAAAATGAGGGCACATAATTCATAATGTGCATCTATGTAAACTAATATTGACCTTGTTCAGTTTAGTTTAAAGGGCAGGGTCACAGAACTGTTATTATATACCTATTCTGAAGAATCTCTATTCTTTTGATAACACCTTCATCCTGTAAATAAATATTTTTGAACGTCTTTTTATTTTGAAATCCCATCGTACATGACCGAACAAAGGCTTATAGTGTGTAGTGTTAAAGATAGGGACCGCAACTTACCTGTCTTTCCAAAAGATCCTTTTGTATCATCACGTACTTAGCGGATTTGATGAGGTTGGTATTTTATAAGGTCAGTTTATTTTTTCATCTTTGACAAATCGCCTTGTCGTAAAAAATGTATAAAGAAATATTTTAGAATAAAAAAAATGGTGCAGAAATTTCTTTTATTCAAGGAATCGCAAAAAATTTGCAAGGAATGCTACCTCCCTTTTTAATATCTAATTCAGCTACAGCCTTATATACTAAGTGATATAGAAATTGTTTCTATATCACTTAGTATATATCACCCAATATAAATTATTTTATTTTAATAAAAATTTGGTATACAGGCTTATCTTTCTTGACAAAAACAATAAATGATTAGAATTTCAGCCGTATCAGTTTAGGTTTTCATTTTTTATTATTTATTTTTCTAAATTTGCTAAAAGTTTGCGGAACTTGGCTTTTTTGAAAGTGTTTACAATGTCTATAGTGCAAGGATGTGCAAATTTTTATTAACAGCGAGTTTGATAGGGGGCCGATAGTTGGCCTAAGAGAAGCCAAACTTTCTTTTCGGAAAATAAATACTGTGTTAAGATATTATCGGGCATGGCCTTAATGAGGCCGATCACGAGGATTGTGGGGCACAGGGGCAAAGGTTGATGGATCTAAGTGACAGCTTCTGCGCTACCAGGTCTATTGCAGATATATGGTTTGCAGAACATGTAACACCAATTAGAATGCGAACAATTTATCGTCAAATGTCTTTAGTGATGAATCTCTATTTCCTATTTATATAGGGATGTACGATGGTTGAGCCAGGGTTAGACATCGACGTGGTGAAAGACAAAATCCATAGTTTTGGAGGATCATCGCTTATGGTTGAACGTCGTCTCTAATCTTTGTCAGAGGTAACATGACAGCTCAGCGATACGTAAAATAAATTCTGGAATCTTATCTTCTACCCTAGCTTAAGATGCCCCAAAATCCAATTTTTGAGCAGGATAAGGCAAGGCCACACATTGTGAGATTCACCATAGACTTCTATCAATAGGCTGAATTCATTCTTTTACCCTGGCCCCCGAGATTCCCAGATTTATCCCCAATTGAAGCCGTGTGGGACATGATGGATCGGTGACCTCTTTGGGATGAGTCAATTAGGACATGGAACGAGTTAACCTAGGAGGATATTGATCATCTAATAAGAAGCGAGCCCAGGCGCGTCCAAGAATGTGTGGCTTACCGAGATGCATCA
Source organism: Diabrotica undecimpunctata (assembly GCF_040954645.1). Taxonomy (NCBI): domain Eukaryota; kingdom Metazoa; phylum Arthropoda; class Insecta; order Coleoptera; family Chrysomelidae; genus Diabrotica; species Diabrotica undecimpunctata. The sequence goes on along the minus strand of NC_092812.1, from coordinate 61,951,888 downwards.
ACACATTATTAATTGATTTACCACTGTGAGTTGTATCAATCATATTAAAATTTTGACAGTTTGTTTATTTTGATATACTTGCTAATTGTACAAAATATTTTTGAAATATAATAATTTGTAATGAGTGTTCGAATTTCTATGTCACTTAGTAGATTTAGCTGTTTTACTGTTCAGATCTTTTTGCACTAGATCTAATTTAGATCTTCGTCTAAGCTTTGAAACTAGAAATACGATCGAGGGCATATGTTCTGACCAATAGCACTAGATATGGCGGTTATTAAAATGTTCTTTTAAAAGAAAGAAACTCAGCTGATCACAAACTAATCACATACAAAATTGGACAAAATTATTCTCAAAGAGACTTTTCTGACAAGAAAACAAAATATCTGTGGAAGGCCTGCAAGGTAATTTGTTGTGAAGCCGTCTGTTATAAACACAAGCTAAGTGTGTAATCGTATCACCCTAGGTTGTCAAATGCGTTTCTAACTTAACACCAATATCAAAGGGAGGGATGTTACTACAACTACAAGCCAACTCCATTAATATAAAACATCAAAGTTTATGCTCCCACTGCAGACAAAGAGGAGTTTTATCAGAAAATCAACAGAATCACACAGAAAATTCCACGACAGGAAGTTCTTATCATTATGGGAGATTTTAATGCCAAGCTTGTACCTGGAGATAAGACACCGTACATCGCAGCACATGGACTTGGATTCAGAAATGAAAGAGATGACCTCCTTGAAAACAACTGGAGGCAGACAATTGACAACTAGTTCTGAGGCTTCTGCGTAATTTTTGCCAACAGATTCTTCCAATTCTTCCAACAAAAAAATAGCTTCAGAACAATATTAAGATTCTTCCAATTACCACCTCTAAATGCTGTGCACGTGGAAATCCCCTCAAGGCAGATCCGGGAGAATTATTAGAAATCAATTAGTTTACATTTTAGTAAATAGAAGATTTCTAAATAGCTTCACATCTGTCAAAGACTTATCCGGGAGCAGACTTGGAGATGGATCACGTTCTACTGGTGGGAGTATTCCGAGTCAAACTCAAAAGAGTGCAGAGAAAAACCACGATCGTACAACATACCTATGCTACAAGACCTTCATACAAAAATGGGGGTCCAAGCCACGTCAAACGAGCAAGTGACTGCGTTTATAGACGAATCGAACAAAGAACAAAAGATCAGATTACAGAAATAGTTGAAATGTAAAGGAAAAACACTTAAAGGTGGATAAATTAATCAAAAAAAAATTATGGATGACAGATGAGATCCTGCAGCTGATGGATAAGAGAAGAAAAGCCAAAAATGAGCCAGACGGATAAATTTAACAAAAAGAAGGAAAATTAAAGAAGCGAAATAAAAAAAGCAATGAAAAGATACAAAGGAAATGTATGTACATGTAAATGTAAATGCGAATGTACATAGGAAAGTTAAAGAACTCACAGGTGGACTAAAACGGAGACACAAAGGAAATCTAACTGATTCTGACGGAAACATCATCTTGGACAAGCAGAGTAAAAGAAGAACGTGGAAAGAATACCTGAAAAAACTGTTTGATTTGAAGAATATTGCAGCAGGAAGTTTATTCTGCAATAACTGCAAATCCCATATGACTTTATTATCAGAATGTGTGTTGAAATTTTCATGTAGTTTAGTAATTGATAGATTAGGGTCCAGGTATTTTCTATTGCGGCTATCAGATCTTTTATAGTGCGATTCTCGAGCTGGTAATTCAGCAATAAATTTTCTGGCCATTCCAAGAGATTCTAGTGGTGTTCTGTTAGACCTAGTGGCATGACGGCCTCTATTGTCTGCTGGATGAGCTGCAGTTCTAACCTTTTTGTCTAACCTAGATTTAAAAATCCCGTGTATAGCTAAAAATACTTTTTGACATAAAGACACTTTTCCATTTTCGGAATTATTATTAACCTCGTATGAGAAGACTGCACGACTTCCTGAGTACTCTTTATTACATACACGTGATCGGTTTTTCATTGACTTTTTTAACAAAACCTTGTAAATAAATTGTTTTGTTCTGAATGGGTAGATAGACTACAGTACTTTTCAAAAATATTTGCTTGCTGTAAATCACTTAGCTTAGTTGCACACTTACACCTACAAACGCCGATTTCACGACGTTTATTCTTTTCTATAAAACGACTTTTCTATTTTTCTGGGTTTCTAAGCCGTTTCTTTCCTTTTGAAACAAAATGCAAATTCTAGGAATCCCCTCCAACAGGAACAAAGTTATAGGTTACATTTTCTGGTTCTACAACGTCTCCTTTATTCTTGCTGCTACATGAATCACTAACCATCGCAGGTATACTATATATACTATGACGAGAAGTGCCCTCGTGAGGATCCTACTCACTTCCCGAGGTTACATCTTCACTGTAACTACTTGATTCTAAAATAAAAAATATACTTTACTAAACAAACAAGCTTAAAATCGTTATTTTTACTAAGCTATGCTTATTGTTTAATATTGTATTTCTCATGTATTTAAACTGCTTATTTATTTTTAATATAATATCATAAATAATATGGAAAATATTCTTACAAAAATCAGAGATTTTTCTCTACGATACTTTCGTATAATTCCAAAAAAATTCACAGATCAAAGTTACACGTGAATCTATTTCATCAACAAACTTGTAGGTTAGGAATCCCCGTGTCAGTGGCAACAAGTTGTCAAGTCCATAGACTTGGACACTTTTTGACACTTAGCAACTCAATTCTAGAAAAATATGGACTTAGCTACTTTTTGCTCTGACCCCTTCAATTAGAACCAACGAAAAAAAAATATTACGACGTCAACAAACTTTTAAAATATTTAAAATAATATTTCTGATTCTTATCAATTGTTGAGCGAGGTACATAAATATTACATATTTACACATAAATATTACATAGTATCCCCAATTTCTATTGTGCAAGTTCATCATTTTTCAAATTTCCTAAAAAAACAACTTATTTACAAACAAATATTTTGGAAAACATAGTATTTACACACTCTTTGTAGTACACAAATGATAGATAAATGTTTTGTGTGTATGTGTGTTGATATAGAGAGGCATAACTAATCAGTTTATGTAGATAAGTAGTCTACCGTCTGGGCAAGGTGCATGCTACATGCACCGATTTGGCGCCAAAGTAAAAGTACATCGATCTGTCAAATTGCATCGTTACACTGTTTTTTTGTATCGGGAAGTTTTCCGAATCTATTTATTGTTTGAAATTTATATAAAGTTACGACAGGAATAAATACTGTTCCATACTAATAAATAGGTATTTAAAAATGTTACTGTAAAAATAATAGTTTATTTTATTTCTAATAGTGGTTAAGAGTAAAAACCTTCTACAATCAGATTCAGTCGATCCTAACTACTAGGAATATATTTACAGCTGCGGCCATTGAATAGTTTACACCCTTAAATATATAGTAGCCTATTTTTTCAATTTTTACCTCGTTTAAACGCGAATTTTACGTCTAAAGTGACGTTAATTACCAGTGGAGGACACAGTATAGGTTTATTAAAATGAAAAATTCAAAATAAAATAAATCTATTTTACAAAATCCAATAAAATGGAAATTATAGAAAGAAGTTTTTTTGAATAAAATAGATTAATGTTCTAAGTAAAGAAAATAAGGAAGTCTGTGTTAAAAATATCCATTTTATTTTAAATCTATTTTATATATTAAATAATGATAAGCAGTAACACAATTAACATTTGTTGGAAGTCTTCTTCTCCCATATCTGTTAACGTTTGGACTCCGAGAATATGAGTTTAGTCTATCCATTATCAAACAATTCTACTCGACCATTGCTATATGATTGAAAAACTTTTTCATCGAAAAATACAACGTTAGATCAAAAGTTATCTTCACGGTTTATGAATTCATTACAAAGACACCTCTTGTAATCCTCAGTCAAAACAGGTTTCCTCACAGCTGCATAATGTATCTTCGCGCATAATGTATCTTCGCTATCTTTTTGAGCTGTGGCAAAAGTAGTTTCTAGATAATCTACTAACACCTCATCTTTGTTGCTCTATGGAGATCTTCTGCCCTGTTGAACTACCCAACCGTGCTATAGAGTGAAAATGATCCGATCTTTGTTTTATTTTCCATATGCACATATGGCTCACGATTCTGTATAGAGCATGTACTGACCACTACCTCCACTTCACTCTTGATATCGGTATTAACTTGGGAGACACACCGATTAATTTGACAATTTAAAATTCCTAAAAATCGGACTTTACCTATACTAAGATAAACGATGCCATTAAAAATATTTAAAAGAAAGTTCAGTTATGGATCGATTTGTATAAGTTTTTATATTAAAAATATTAAAGGTGAAATTTTTATTTAACTGATTAGTATTGTCACTTTATTTTTTATATTTTTTAAGTAATTCTACTTTTCAATAAAGTTAGTCGTTTTATGGTTATTGAGGCAGGGCCCATTTGTGAGCCCTTCAAACACTAAGACCTCCTAAGATGGGTCCATTGTATCACTCCTATCATACTAAAGGACCTAGTCATCGGCGTTGCTGGGCTCAAACTGCTTCGGGCTCCCATATCTGCTATAATCAGTAGGAGCTCCAAATCTGAGCTCTTCCTGCTGTTCTGAGCGTCGAATCCTTAAGCAACCTTGTGGCCTCATAGAAAGCCACAAATCTCTTTATGGGTTCCCCATTTGGCTTGGTTGCATAAGGCCGAATCTCGACCGTGGGCCATCCGCCAATCCAAGCAGATAAAGGTGCTGTCTGAGTCTACACTGACCGGTAAGCATACTGACATGATAGGTTCTAGTCCCACAGGCAGAGTGGATGAGCCCTGTCTTGCCAGAGCTTTAATCCATTCGTTCCCTTCCATGCCTGTGTATCCCGATATCCTTGCCAAGGTTACCCTATTGGTCAGCACAATATCAAGTGCTCTCTTGCACTAACGAACTTGCCTGGCCAGATTCATATCCAATTGCGCTACCATATACTCCAGCACCTGCCTGCTCGTCCATGCTGGACTCATCCATGAACCAGGTGAGCTCGCTCGAACCAAGAGGAGGATGAGAAATCAAATTTGGGGGGGGCATGCTGTCCTGTACCATAGAGAGCACAGGCAAACAATCAATGGCTTGTCTCCAAATGTCACAATGGTCCATCCGCCCATTCAATTCCCAACAGATTCAATTCATTCCCAATCAGTAAGTAGAGCAGTTTTTTAGAGCAAATTTAGTCGTACTCTTCATGAATTCAAATGATCTAAGATAAAGTGAAACTAACTTACATTTTATCGATACGATATGAGTTATAGACCCTAAACGATAATCCAAATATTTTTCTTAAAAAATATCAATTTTAACACCAATTAAAAAAAAAACAAGTATTATAACTTTACTGTAATACTTATTTAAATATTTCGTATTTCATACGTCACAGGCCTTAACTAAGATATTCATTAAATTGATTTTAAGGAAGTACAGTATGACATTGAAAAGTGAAAATTCAAGTATAGATCTGTACACGTAACTGTTATATGTAAATTTGGGATGAGCTCGTTTTGCAATCATTTCAGATTAATAATTGCAACACGAAATTATGTAAAGTTTTGATGATGCTGGAATTTAAAGGACAACAATAAATATTATATTTAATCATTGTCACACATTTAGTCCGTCTTGTGTAATAAGGTTAATCTCTTTGTGAAGAATATAAATTAATAGAGACAGAAAAGTTAAAAGTGTATTATTATATAAACCAATAATTTAAGAAAGCCAAAAGGGAATATTTATTTTTAAAGTGTGTCAAACAATATTGTCTCTAATTTTTTCGCTGACTGCGTTGTTCAAAGGTACCTATGTAGAAGAAAATATGTTAAAACCCAAATCAAACGGTGTAAGTGGGAGATTCTGGGACTTGGAAGTCAGTTTTTTCTAATAAATACTCGAAACTTACTTGAAAATTACATCGGTTCGTGCTTAGTAATTCGTACTTACATATTTCATATTTTTTGTCAACCGATTTTTCCATTTTTGACAAATTGTTCTACACATGCTCTAAACTTCCAAGATCAATATTAAGCTGTAAACAAATAAAAAGAACAGAGTTAAAACATACAGAAGACGTTTATAAAAAAATTCTTTGTTTCGTCATTTTTCCATTTTAACCCTCCACAGCTTTCTATGATCCCAGTCACCTTCTGTGAGATATCTCCCATCATCGCATTTCCTATATATGTTTTCCATCTCGTAGCTCATAGCTAACTTTAATAAATATAAAACAAGTGCAGGTAACATATGTTAATATCTATTATAAATCACATAATATTAAAATTGCAGTAATATATATATTATTTACCAAAATATAATTTGAAAAAAAGATTACCAGGAACTTATACAAGGCCTTGGCGAAAAATTTATCTTGGCGGAGATTTTAATGTGAATCACACCTACTGGGGCTCCAGGTTAATCACCCCCAAGGGGCGTGTACTATATTCTACAGCTAGAGAGTATAACTATAACTTTTATTAGACTGGCAAGGCAACGTCCTGGTTTACACATACGAATAAGATACCAGACCTTTTAGATTTCTATGTTGCTAAAAAAGTCCCACAAAATTATATTCAAATGTAGCTTCCACGCCAATACACATTAAAATAGAAGAGGGACAAGACATAGTATCAGATCTCTCCTCTGTACTCAGTGCACAGTAATGATGACAGTAAGCGATAGAATAATTATGAAAGAAGAGAACCCAACATTGTCTAACAAGAATACAGATTGGATAGGCTTCTTATAGGATTTAGAAAACATACTAGAAATAAACGTCAGCTTGAAAAGAATTGAAGATATTGACCAAAAAGCATGGAAATTAAACATAAATATACAGCAGGCAGTGTGGGTGAACATTAAGCCAATCAAAGGACGGACGAAAGATAATAATAATCTCAACTGAGATTCATAGAAATGTAAGCAGAGAAATTAAAAAAAAATTAGAAACGAATCAATAAACAAATTATTTAACAATATTCAACAATACAAATTATTATTATTAAGGGAGCTTACCTATGAAAAAGATAGGGATTTCTCATAATGGAGAGTCACGAGGATTCTCAAGAGGCAAATAAGACAAGATTCAACAAAAGCTCTAGATGTTCAACATTTTCTATGGTATGATTTTGTATTGTTATATTTGTCAGGTCTCGGCTCAGTATTTTTGTTTTATTGTAGTTCATTTTTAAGCCTACCGCTCCTGAAACTGCATTTAATTGTTGTAACATATAATTTAGCTCTTAAATATTATCGGCTATTAAAACTATGTCATCTGCATTTTCTAGAGATTCAAGCACTGCCCATAATTCTATGGAATCGAATGCTTTATGAAAATCGACGAACGGCATATGAATTGGAACATTATACTCGGTGCATTTTTCTATCAGTGTTCTTACGGTGTGGAAGTGGTCTATGGTACTAAAATGTTTTCTGAATCCAGCCTGCTCGATAGGTTGATGGAAATCGAGCTTATGTGTTAGGCGGTTGGTTATGATTTTAGTTAGTAATTTATACAGATGTGATAGCAAGGATATTGGTCGGTAATTCTCGGTGTTTGCTTTGTCTTCTTTCTTGAATAGTAGAATAACTTCGGAGTTGTACCATGCTTGAGGAATCTTTCCTTCATCAATTACTTTATTAAATAAAATATTTAATACCTGCTCCATTTTTCTGCCACCAATTTTCAACATTTCAACTGTAATTTTATCCTCTCCCTTCGTTTTTAGTTGATTTAGGCCCATTCTTATTTCATAGTCGGTTATGTCCGGTATTTATTCTGAGCCGGTGTTAATTATTGTTCGTTCAGTACGTCGTCGTTGTGGTTGTGTATTTACCGAGTATAATTTAGTGTAGAATTTTTCAATTGCCTCGCTCATTTCCTTTCTGTCTCGGACGGTGACGTTTTTCTCATTTTTTATTTCTATGATTTTTATTATGCCGCTTGAGTTTTTTGCTTTCAGTACTTTCATATTGCCGCTATCTTGTATTATGTATTTTATTAGATTGTTAGTATAGTTTCTATGATCGTTCCTAATTTCTTTCTTTACGTTTTTGTTTAAACTTTTGAAGCTGTCCAAAGTTCGATGTGTTCTGTTTCGTCTTTCTTGAAGTAGTTTAATTGTATTAGGTTGGAGTTTAGATGTTTTGGCTGTTTTCGTGTTTGAGCATATTTTCTTAACCGATGTGGTTACAGTTACTTTTATTTTATTGGCTAGATCGTTTATATTCATTTGTTTCAGTGTCTCTATTGATGTCGGTGGAGTAACATTCCAAAGGCTCCCTGGTACATAAGAAGTAGCCACTACACAGAGACAAAAGTGTGTAAATAGTCGCAGATATGATTATGCAAAGAAGCATAAAAATAGACTCCATAACCATGTAAACGTAGAGGCTAATGTAACTTCTGCGTCAGCATGGAATAGCGAGAATGTCTAAAAGAACTAAACATTTCGAATTAGTGTAAAACTAATTAGCGTCTTCTTAGCGAAGGTTGGCGATGACCTCTGCAAAGTCTTCCCTATTTTGGGCTTTCCTTATTAAACTTTGAAAGTCTAATCCTGTCCAATCTTTGATGTTGCGCAGCCAGGTCATTTGTCGTCTACCTGGGCCGCGTCTGCCTTCTATTTTCCCTTCTATAATAAGCTGAAGGAAGTTATACCTGTCGTGAAGGAAGTTTTACCTGTCGTGTCTAAATATGTGTCCAAGACGTTTTACGCTTCTTGACAATTTCTGTGAGTTCACGTTCTCTATTCATACGCCTTAAAACTTCTTCATTTCTAACGCGGTCGGTCCATGGAATTTTCAGCATACGGCGAAATACCCACATCTCAAAGCTCTCTAAACGTCGTAACGAGCTGACTGTTAACGTCCAAGCTTCCACGCCGTGTAATAGTACACTATATACATAACACTTTATCATGCGGTATCGTAGGGACAAATCAAGATTACGGGTAGTGAGTAACTGTCGCATCTTTAAGAAGGTGTTTCTTGCCTGTCTGTTTCTTGGTCTAAGGTTTCATGTATCCAACAGCCTAGATACTCAAACTTTTTCACTTGTTCAACTAGATTGTTGTTGACTAGTATGTTTATAACTGGTATGTGGAAAGATTGTTAATAGACAAAATTTGCTCGTTAGTCTAATGCTTTGTGACTAGTTGTAAATAACCAAGGCACCACTTGGTGTTCTTTTTTAATAAAAAAACCTCACAGCTGGTTTTTCTCTTCGTCTTGTTTCTGAGGTTTTCATTCTATTACTCTTTTTAGTTACCTATGGCTTGGAATTCTTTGAATATGACTGTCCTATTGTAGTGCTCTGTTTTCCAATGTTTTTGTTATTGAGCATTCTACTTCCATTCGGTTCCATATTTCCTCAGTCCTTATTCTGTCTCTTCTGGTAATTTGACGATATCTTCTCATAAAGTTCAATTCGACTGTTCTTATTATATTTCGTATTATTGTTGTCATTGGCCATACAGGCGCTACGTATAGGTTTTTCCATGATGCTGAGAGTGTTGTTCCATATCAGCTCATGAAGTGCTTTTTTAGCCTGCTTTCCGATCGTAAATACTTAAAAGTCTTGCAAATTTTGATAGTCGAAAACGGAAAATACAAACATAAGAAGGCATATTTGAAATATATAACATAATCATCATGTAGGGGACACCTTGGATTATCGATTAATCCGAGTAGATGTAGGTACTGTCTCTAATGGCTAGTGAGCATGCCGATCATCATTAATCAAATTTACACGATTGAGTAGGAGGAGTTGGTCTGTTAGTCCAGAAATCTCTTTTATAGAAGAAGATCCATGGGACTACCTAGATAATTACTGAAAGAGACTCGATTTATTGGCTCGGGTTTCAGAGGCAGAGTGTTAGCAAGTAAAAAGGATGACGAGAACTCGAAATGTCCTGCACCCTGAAAAGCATAGAACATAATCCTTAGCCGTCCTTTAAATGATTCCACTGACCAGTCGCTTCCAACCACTGTTCTATGCAATTTAGCCGGTAGGCAGACATTATGGCTTTATGCTCTGCAATAGAGAACACAGGTAGAAGGTCCAACACGATCCCAAGGGCTGCTGAAAAAGCCTCTTCCTTGTTGTTGTTTTAAGTCTCCTTGTAAGTTCAGTTATTTGATATCGCCATATAATTTAAATATAAAGTAAACTTATCAATAAGTCAACAAGCAAGACTTATATGATTGCTCTGGTTTGTAGAAATAATTAAAAAGTGTAAAGCCTAACATCGATGACGGAAAAGTCAGATTTACAGAAAGCGATTAATTATATATATATACCCGGTATTTAGGCGGCACACGCCCTTCCGGTAGGGATCTATGGAGGAGTATCACCAAGCCGCAAGCCCTTATCTTTTGCCGTACTGCTCCACCATAGGCCGATCAGATACCAGCATTTAGCGATTAATTAGAACGCCTTATATCGTCGAAATTTTTGAAGTGTACTTCCACATTATTTCTACACCCTATATTCTCGAGAAACAAGTTTTTTAATGGATAGTTTTTATATATCTCTGCTTTGCGTGTAATGACTAATGAGTCATAGAAAATGCAGTAATTAGTTTGGCGTGTGTACTTGAACAGTGTTAAGTTTTTGCTTTCTTTGCAAAGATCTTCACAGAATATATTATACATTGATTAACTTGCTATATATAGAAGGTATGCAGTGTAAGTATTAAGAAAAAGTGAACTCTTAAACTTACCATCTCCTTCGTTGAAGGCTTTAACAAGTAAATATATGGACTATGAAATATATATTACTTCATAATTTTCAAATCAAAATATTCCGAAAACGGTACACAGTATCGAGTTTTACCAAGAGTACCTTTTTCGTGTAAAATTTAATGATGTTTAAGTTTACTTGAAATTTTGATTATTAATTATACTCTTAAAAAAGTTATATTGACTAATAGTACGATCCGTGTAACTAGCGCCCTCTATGAGAATCAGATATAAAAACAAATTCATGGATCAGCTTCCAAAACATATTCGTATAAAATTTCATTACAATGTTGCCAGTAGTTTCGGAAAAATCGTAAAAAATGCGTAACATTTTTTTTTCTTCAACGCCCTGTATCTTGAAAACGGATGGCGTTACAAAAATTTTTTACTAAGCAAACCCCAATTATTTTTTAGTTTTTTACCTACCCTAGAGACGGGGTTACCTTTTTTGTATGTACGAAACACCCTGTATGTACGAAAAGTGCATAAGATACGAGTTAACAATAAAAAACTACAAAATGGAATAATTTACTCCTTTCTTAAAAACTCACGCCTTTAAATGGTAACACTCACGGTTTTTTCATATTTGCCCTTGACCATATTACCATGGGATAACAATGCATCAGGTGTCCTGGTGAATTGTCCTTAAGGTTCACATGCATTGTACTTAGCTGAGTTTTATGGTTTCCTGAATTTTTTCCAAATGATTAATATTCCAAATGAAAAAAATGTGTTTTTAGACTTAGTATTTACAAATGTTTGTGATTCAAAATGTGATTGCAAAAGCTTCAGATCCGATTTTTAAATATAGTTGTCATCACATAAGTCACACTTACAATATTAGTTTATGTGAACGTCAAGATAAGTCATTAGAATATACTGAATATTATTATGATTTTGTAAACGCAGACTATAAAGGTCTCAATAACTATATTTCAATGATATCTTAGGAAGACCATTTGAATGTTTCAAATGTTGATGATGTTTTAACAGAATTTTACATATTTAATTTTCATTTTAACATATTTAATATGTCATTATCATTGTTTGTACCAGTGAAAATATTTAGAACTTCTAGTTATCCAAAATGGTTTAATGCCAACTTACGTTATTAAGTTATATAGAAAAAGTTTGCTCATAAAAATTATTCGGCTTCCAGTAATCAAGAGGATTATACGATTTTCTCAGAACTTAGAACATTATGTAAAGATTTATCAAATCAATGTTATAACACTTATCTGAATTAAATAAACCTAATTTATGCAGTAATCTTAAGTACTTTTGGCAGTTTGTAAAATAGTAAGAGATCATCAAATGATTTACCAGATAGTATGTATTATGGTAATGTTATAGCAACAACTAGACAACATATTGCAAACTGTTTCAGTCAATTTGTTTCAACAGTTTATTCTCCACAATCAAATATTAATAACTTGGAAGTAAAGGAAAACAGCAATCTTTTTATACCTAATTTTTCAATGTCAGTCAAAGATATTTTTAACAACAGTTTATCCATACCTAATAAGTTAAGCAGTGGTCCAGATGGTATTCCTGATTATTTTCTAAAGAATTGTATTTATTCACTAACTAATCCCCTACATCTTCTTTTTGAGTCATCATTAAAGACATCGTTTTTCCCAACTTTATGGAATCATTCTTATATCTGCCCTATTTTTAAAGGTAATAAACAAGACAAAATTATCGAAAATTGTATAAACAATCCTCTATATGGTTTAGGATACAATTGGATACTTCTTATACAATTAATGATAATGAGATGTTTTATGTCAAAACGCTAAAAGACTTAGTAGTCACATTTGATGAACAGTTGCGTTTTGTACAACTTATTAATGGTGTAATAGTTAATTCATTAAAATCTTTAGGCTTATCATTCGCCACTGTGTGAGACTATCTGTTTGGGCTTTGAGAACGGTTTATTATGCTTTGGTCGTATCTAAAGTAGAATATGCATCCATTGTATGGTCTCCAAAATACCAAGTTCATTCTACTACATTTTAGAGATTGCAGAACAAACATACGCATAATTAATCATGATTATACAGATATTTTTAAAACAGTCAACATGAATTTATTAAAAACCCGACGAATAACTCTGATTTAGTAGTTGTTTAAATTAATAAATAGTTTAATTTGTTGTCCTGAACTTCTCCAATCTATTAGTTTATATGTTCCTCCAGAAGTCTCAGATATATTGATCTGTTTTATATACCTTTTCACCGTACAAATTATGGAATGCACTCACCCATTGAGCGAACACTGAAAATTATAAACAGGAACAATTTCAATTTAAAATATCACAAATAGGAGACTTATTTGGTGTCTCCTTGGCTTCATTTAAAAATCGGATAAAAAGAGCTTGACAAGGTATAGCTACTTTTTTGATTATTTTAATTAATCTTGTTTCATATATAATTAATATTTTGTTTTATTTAGAATTAAGATTTTAATTTCACTTAATTTGTAAGCAATTACAGAGATTGATTTGTATACTGTATGTTAACATATTTTTTTTTTGTAATTGGGGTAATCCCGTGTATTAATGAATAAATAAATAAATAAATATTAAAAAATAAATCCTCTTCAACCTTGTAGTTACTTTTAGCCCTCTTTTTTTTGAATAATCAGTAGTCTATAGATTTAAAAAAATACACTAACAAGGTTGTGTGGAATTACTATCGTATACGTATTTTACATACAAAATTATCTTTTGCATTACTGAGATTCGCAATCAATCAACTCTGGCAGAAACAATAACTGGTGTTATTTTCTAGAACTTAAATATGCCGATCAAAAAAGTATTTAGAGCATTAAAAACTGTGCTTTGTTTCAAAACACTTGAATGAATTGACGTCACTGGCCTTGCTACTTGCCAAAAATTATTTTGGAAAATGATAGTCGAGTGACTTAAACCATATGTAACCTGTTTTATTCGCTGATTTAATTATTATTGTCAAGTAAATTAAGCTTTATTAAATACGCACTTATGCATAAATGACGTCAATAGTGATGCATTAAGTGCATAATAATAAAAGAAAAAAAAAACATTTTGCAAACTTTCCAAATACTTCTACTACATACTATATTTTAAGGTGCAACAGCTACAACAACGTATTCTCGAGTGACCTAATCATTTACTATTTTTATTTAAGTACTTTCGTGAGACGTCATAGTTATTCATTCGCAAAGAGATTCTTTTTTAATAATTAAATACCATTCACAAGGGGTATCGTAATCATGCAGTCTGATCAGAAAGGTCAATGAGCATTTTTTCACATTTTGTGTTGGTATGTGAAATAGTCTAGATATTCGACATGCTCTTCGGAAAAAATCTATTTCTACTGTGTTTACCTTTTTCTTTGCCAGTTCTGTTATCTGCCAACATTATGAAACTTCATTATGTCAATATGGGCCCTACAGGTGCTCTGTATATTCTCAATTTTTTATGAATTAAAATTAGATTTAACCAAAGTAAAGATTTTAGAACAACTCTTTTGTTTCTGTTGAACTTTGCGTCGGATATTACGCTCAGATGAACCATTGTCAGATATAGTACTGTCCAGATATTTATATCCTTCGCGGTTATTTGTCTTAATTCAAAATCTGGATCTTTGTTTTCTTCCCCTTTTCTTCGTAAAATTCTGTTTTGGATATATTAATTTATCTTCATATCTGTGCGTATTCATTTCCCATACCTGAACATTTTGTTTCCACTTCTGTGATGCCATTTTTGTAATTATTTCATGCACTATAAAATCACCTCCTACATAGTGACTACCTGTATTTAGTAATATCCTGCCACTACACCTACGTAGAGAATCTGCTCCCGATAGGGAGTATCAAAAATGAGTTTTTTTTAGAACAACTTGCAACTCCCTATCCACGCTCTGAGTAGAGGAATTGCCAAAATAGATTGCCCTCCAAACTTCTACCTCTTGTCAGCGCCAAGAACTTAATACAAAACTTATTTTACCTCGCTAAATGCTGGAAAAAAGAATGGAAAGAACACTCCGTTTCACAGCCCAAAACTTAGTGGTACCAATGAGCAAGCCTCTAGGTTTCGATCTGCCTCGCAAAAGCCTGGACTACTCTAAACAGAATCAGAACGTAACATGGATGCTCTGCAGACTCTCTGTTTAAATTGGGCAGAGTTTCTAGCTTCACTCTCAGAATGTGACTGCAGTGCAGATAGACAAACAATACACCCCATCGTAACAGAATGTTCTTTGAGATCCTAAGCTGTCCAACTGACCGAGTTCCTGGACGTGACGCCTGGAGAAATTGATTACTTAGTGAACCTGAATATTCAGTTGTGACCATCTATGTACTATCTATGAATTTATCTGTTTTATGTTATTGTAGTTTTACTTTAAGTATAGGTGATTTATTTTGTATATGCCATACGCTAAATAAAAAGATCTGTAATGTCACTTAAATATCGATTTTAAGTAAAGTAGGGCACAGGTAGCATCCCTAGTCAGCAGATATTGTGTAGAGCTCTGATATACGTTTTTCTTAGGTCCATTTTCGTCTAAACTTAATAAAGATTTTAAAGGTACTGTATCGTAGGCTTTTTAGAGACCTATGAATATAAGATGGGTAGGAAGATTTAACGCCGTACCGAACAAGCAAGACAAGCTTTTCTTAAATTTAAACCGCTACTTTGTAACCGCAATCTTTCCTTCAATCTCCGTTACAGAATGGTTAAGTGCTATGTATGGTCCATATTGTTATACGGCATGGAGACATGGACGTTGAAAATATCTTCCATTAACAAGTTGGAAGCCTTCGAAATGTGGACCTTGCGAAGAATGTTCCGCATACCATGGACAGATAGGGTGAGAAACGAGGAAGTCCTAAGAAGAGCAAATACTGAGAGAGAATTGCTCAGCTTGATCAAGGCACGAAAGATTGGATACCTGGGCCATATCCCGAGAGGGGAAAAATACGCAATCCCTCAACTAATTATCCAAGGAAAGATTGAGGGCAAGAGAGGAGTAGGTCGCAAACAAATGTCGTGGCTGCGAAATATAAAGAACTGGACAGGCGTAACTAACACTGGCGAACTTTTGCATGCCGCAAAAGACAGACGTCTGACCTTAAGATAATTTGCCAACGCACTAGAGGTGCACGACACCATAAGAAGAAGAAGGAAGATTTCTAGAATGCGTTTCTCTATCACTTAGTAGTAGTAAAAGTATTGTCCACACAGATCGTCCTGCTGAAAGCCCTGTTATTTTCTGTCTGGGGACTTTGCTTCTACTAGTTTTTTAAGTATTCAGTCGTACAATTTCCTACAGTGTAATTACTCAATCAGATGCAAAATCGAAAGAACCAGAAGCTTTGATCATCTCTTTTTATGATAACGGTTGTCTTTACCTGATACAATAAGTTCACCTGAATTTGGCCATCCTATTTCATTTATTCTTAACGTTTTTTTATGTTTAACCTTTTAATTTTTCATATAGCATTGCGACTTTTTCCCGTTTTAATCATAGATCTTCTTTAAAATACTCTCTCCATCTGTTTACAATTCTTTCTTCATTTGCTATTAATTCTCCATTTTTGTTATCCATAAACAGGTTACGTTGCTGTTAGTTCGAACTTCTAGGGAAAAAATTCTGATCTGTAGCTCTAGGTTTTCCGTCATTACGATTATTCATCCTGCGAAGCTTAATGAGGTAGTTTCCCGTTGTTTTCCTCATCGCAGTATCAATACCGATTTAACTAGTATGTGGTTGTCAACAAAGCACCCAATTGCATGTACCTATAATTGGTTAATATATAAATCCGTGTACCAGATAAGTTGAGAAAGGGAAAAATATAAGTAAAATAGTAAATGGTGTATTAACGTAGGTAGAATGACAGTAGCTGGGATAATAAATATAGTCCATGATACAAAGAACATGAAATATGCTAGTCCTAATATTATTAGCTGTTTATTATCTAATAACCTAATAAATAGAATCGATTCCGCTTACCAATGAGCGGCAGACAGATACCCCCGCTGTAGTATCGCTTTTGATAATATCTGCTTAAATTGCAGACAAAACACCAGGAAGAAATGAATCCCAATCATGGTCTATAAACCCCGAAAATAATGTCGAACGAAAAAACTTCCGTCAGTCCGATACATTCCTTGTATATGGATTATTCAATTATTTTGCTTCGTTTGACATATTTATAATTACTTATTCTACCATAACTTTAGATGAAATCATATATCGGAAAGATAGAGATAAGATAGTTACTAGGTTTTATCACGCAGAAACCATCTGTTGATACTTCTTCTTGATATATATCTACATTAAGTTGGTCAGAACTCTGCCATACTCCAATAGGTACCCACTAACAGTAAAAATTATATAATTGGTAGATTAAGTAACTTGGAATAGACTAAGGTTGGAATTTTAATTTTCAATTAGAGATTTTCTTGTCCGGTTTAATTCGCTGTACTTTCAACCATGAAATGGCTTAATTGTAGAAGGCAATTAAATATATTTGTTGAATTAATGTTGCGACGTTTCAGTACAGTAAAAAAAGTATTGTCTGGTATGTTCACCTTCCTGTTAATTGAGTTTGACGTTGTTTTTAAAATATTTTCATTAAATATAATCGAACGTAATAGGAACAAGAAAAACAAGTTTGTATTTCCTTTTAGTGTCTTGTTTTGATTAACAATTAAAAATATATAAATATTTATATAAAGGAAGCCGTTGAATTGAGTGCAGGACGCAGTCAAAGTTACATCAAACCTAGTCTTTTTGTATTAGTCCGATATTCAGAATATTGTCAAGTAATCTGGTATGCAATACAAAACTCTCCACCACGGCCCATTAACAAATCATGCCAACAAACCGTAGAGTTAATATAGAAAAACCATTATCAGAAAGCTTCCTTTGTAGCAAAAATACAGTAAAACCTCGATATAACGGACTACTTGGGGGGAGGGGGTGACCGTTAAAGCCGAAAGTCCGTTATATAAAAATATGGTTAAAATAAATCAAAATACTTTTTTTTGAAAATATTTATGTACACTGTAATTAGATATATATAAAAAATACAAAATACAAACAAAATTCTATTTAAGTAATTGTCTTCGGACATTCGTCGTGAAGTGACGTTGCTGTGGATATCGACACGCTTGCTGTCGGTAATCCCGTTTTGAACAAGTTTCGTTTGCACTTTACATGTTTGCTGATTTTCTATGATCGACTCCCTAAATACATTTTAACTATTTGATGAATAATCAATAAATGTTATTAGATCGTCGAGATGCGATCTTACCTCTGATAACTTCATTTTTAACAGTCTTGTTTTGTCGTCTTATTTGCTATCTTTACTTCCGTCCTCATTTTTTAGGTTCATAACTTCATCTGCTATTTCACTTTCGGTCATGATGTTATACCCAGGGTCACCTTCATCTACTTCTAGCCATTGTAAAACATCTTCCTCAGCTATATGTTCTCCGGCATTATTATGTATTGTCTTACAGAAATCAGTAACTTTCAACCATTCTAAATCTATGTCTGCATCTTGGCCATCAAATCAATTCTTCCAACCATTTTTTAATGTTTGCTCTTTCACCTCCTCCCATGCTGCAGCAAAACTAAAAATTGTTGATTATAAATTGTGAGACCTTAAGTTTTGCAAGGTACGCTGCTCTCTTGTATCTTCTGCATTATCTCCATCGTACAATACAACCATTACTTCGTCTAAACACTGTGTGCGATATATTCGTTTAGCTGCCAAAATTATTCCCTGATCCATGGGTTGAATAAGCGATGTTGTATTTTTTGGCAAAAACATACACCTAAAGTTTCCATCTTCTGAACGTAGAATATTTTCAGAGGGGTGAGCAGGAGCGTTGTCTAAAAGCAATAAACATTTCACCTCTTCTGGTGGTATTCCTAATTTCTTTTCTTGAAATTTTCTCACTGAAGGTACAATTTCTTTGAAAAACCAATTTTTGAAAATATCTGAGGTGAACCATGCCTTTTTAGAGCTATAGTATAAAACGGGCATATGATGCATTATGTCTTTTAAAATTCTAGGTGTACGAGATTTGCCAACCACTACAGGAGTCAATCTATGCGATCCATCAGCGTTAGCACAAAGCAGTGCCGAGATCCTGTCCTTGCTGATTTTTCTTTCTTCGGAGGCTTGGGCGCTTTCAGGCAAAGTACGCCATAACAAACCAGTTTCGTCAACATTGTAAATCTGAGATTCTAACAGCATTTCGTTACTTGCTTATATGTGCTACTAATTTTTGCCTAAAAGGTTCTCTTTCTTCTTCTGGTGCAGTTAAAGCTTCGCCGTAAATTCTTTTATTCATGATTCCGTGCCTTTTGCGAAAGCGCCAGAGCCATCCATCACTTGCTCTGAATGGTATGTCCATATGATTTGCTAATTTAATTGCAGCAAATTTCAATTCGACTGTTCGAACCGGGATCCCACTAGAACGTTGTTGGCCATGCCATTTTAAGATTTCCTCTTCCAGTGAAGTTTCACGAGCCAATTTCATTCGTTTTTTAAGATTGCTGTGCTCTCCTACATCACACATTAATGCAAATTTATTTATTTTGCTTTTGTTTTTTTATTTCCGAAAGTTTGCTTTTTTATACCATATTGATCACATATATGAGACACAGGCGCTCCAGACTCCAACTTTTGTATATTCTCTAGTCTCTAGTTTTTGATTGATCGTTACATTGATTATTTTCCTTTTGTCCCTATTTAAAGGGTGAGATTGCGAAAATTTTAACTTATTTACTGGCGTTTACTAAATGTGTTCATTCACAACGAATAAACAAGCGTTTATTTTTCAGCAAAAAAATAAATACATATTACTATTAGAAATGTGTCCTCTTATGCTAAATTTTATTGAAATTCTTTGTAAAATACAGTGGTATGGGACGGGTTAAGCATGTGTAATATTAACAGTATGTTTTTATTTTTTTTACATTGGACCGGATTTTTTGTCCGTTATACCCGAAGTCCGTTAAATAGAGGTCTGTTATATCGAGGTTTTACTGTACTTCTAATTTAACAACCTTGCGACAATGTGCACAAGAATATGAAAGAAATGAGACACTGGACCGTCTGGCTAAGCTTGGAATCTATATCTTTCAAGTAATCTCGGGCCGTTCAGTAAAATATTAAGATGTTTTAATAATTGTGTGGTTAAACCTAATTGATATAAAGTGGCTTCCGATTAGTAAATCAGGGTCTTTTGAAATTAGTAAAGTATTTATTTTGTCTAAGAGTATCTCAAATTTAAAATATTTTTTTATGTACATAAAGTACCTCCACATCTATAGCCATTGGTACAGGAACAATAATATTAAATATATAATAAATAATAAAAACAAATAATACTTTATCACTTTAACTAATGTCTATTAGGTTAAAGCTTGTGGTAGAGTTGAGCGGTTTTTAGAAACAGTATAGTTTCGTGAACCCTGTAGGGTTGTTAAGCATTCCCTCCAGTGCTTTATAGAAGTTGGTGAATTTTTTTTTTTTTTTATTAACAAAATCGCATCAGCCAAATTGGCTATTAGCGAAACAATGATAGTGAACAATAATTTGTATTACATTTATAATGTTAGTTTAGATAGCATTTAAAACGTTAATTGAGCTTAAGAAACTAGACCTAAAATATCACTAAGTTTGTTTGGTATATTGTACAACATGCGCTTTGGCGTTAGTGCTAGACATTTCTCTAATATATGTTTGGTTGTTTTTTTCATCACAGTTGTCACATCTTGGTTCTTGTTTGTTGGAGAACACGTAGCTATTAGTTAATCGCATATGACCCAGTCGGAGTCGCGTTACTATTACCTGGTCTCTCCGACTTGTTGGTAATGTGGGCCAGGGTTTTATCGATTTTTTAACATCGCGTTTTGGTACACTCCGCACTATCACTACTTGCAGCTTCTTTTGCAGCATTGTCTGCCTGTTCATTTCCTGGGATTCCAGTATGGGATGGTATCCAGAATAATATAATGTTTTTTCCATTCAGTTGAGCGGTGTGGATTTCTTCTTTTATCTTGATGACTAAAGGATTACTTGGATAGACATATTGGATTGACTGTACGGTACTTAGAGAGTCTGTGAGTATAATATAATTGGTATTATTGGATGTGTTGACAGGAAGGGTGGCCTGGTATAGAGCATATAGTTCAGCAGAGTAAATGGAGTACTCTGAAGGGAGTTTATATTTATTTGTCGATGTTGGGGTTATGACTGCAGCACCAGTACCTTCATTTGATTTAGATGCGTCTGTGTATATACGTGTATAATCCTTGTAGTTGTGAAGCATATCGTTGAACGCAGATTTGATTAACTGTGGGTTTGTTGAATGTTTGTCGAAAGAAATGAGGCGGGTTAGGCACTGAGGGTTCTTTATTTGCCATGGAGGATTTGAGGACGATTGGGAGGAAAAGCATTCTGGGAACGTGTAGTTTAATTGGTTTAAATAGCTTCTAATCCTTGCGTAAAAAGGTTTGGCAGTTCTTGGCTGATTTATGAAGAGATTTGGGAATTTTTCTGTAAAACAATTGTGAATAGTAGGGTTTTTTGGGTTAGACCTGATTTTTGCGGCGTATGCTACACTTAGATAAAGTCTTCTGTCTTCTAAGGTCGGTTCACCAACTTCACAATAAATACTTTCGATTGGTGTTGTGCGAAAAGCTCCAGATATTATACTTAAAGATAGGTTGTGAAGACTGTTAAGTTTTTTTAGCAGTGTCTTAGTGGCTGTAGAATACACAGTAGATCCATAATCTAATTTTGATCTGATTAATGTTCTCTATAACATTAAAAGTGTTTGGCGATCCGCACCCCATTCTTTATTGGCCAGAGTTTTTAGAAGATTTAATCGCTTGTGACAAGATAAGATCAAATTTGTTATATGAAGTTTCCAGCTTAGAGTTTCTTCGAATGTCATGCCCAAGAATTTTATTGACGTTACACGTTTTAGGTTCTCATCACATAGTCTTAGGTTGGGGCTGTTCGTGATATTTTTCTTAGAAAACAGGATGAGACGAGTTTTTTCAGTGGAAAAACAGAAACCTGTTTTTTGTAACCAGAGTTCTAAGTGTTGAATAAAGTTCTGTGTGTGACAAAATATATTTTGTATATTTTTACCTTTGCAAAAAACTACAAGATCATCCGCGTAGACACGTGCTTTTATAGGCGATTTTAGATTTTTGAGAATATCATTGATTGCCACTATAAAGAGCGTAGGACTTATAACCGAGCCTTGAGGAATGCCATTTTCTGGATACATTATATCTGATGTTGTGTTGTTTGTCCTAACTCTGAAAGCTCTATTTTGAAGAAAGTTTTTAATAAAGAAAAAACAGTGACCTTGGATTTTCCAACTATGTAATTTTTTTATTATATAATCGTGCCAGGCTGTATCGAAAGCTCTTGATATGTCAAAGAAAACCTCTAGACATTTATTTCTTAGTGCGAATGCTTCAGAAATGTCACTTTCTAAATCTATGATATTATCTATGGTTGACCTTTGCTCTCTAAAACCACTTTGTTCTGGAATAATTAAATCTTGTCTCTCCAGGTGCCATCTTAGTCTATTATTAATAATTTTTTCTAGTAACTTACACATGGCGCATGTTAAAGATATCGGTCGGTATGACTCGGAACTTGTTTTAATACTATTAGGTTTTTGTATAGGTATAACAGTGGATTCATGCCATTTTTCTGGAAATTTGTGCTGTAGCCAAATAATATTAAACAGATTTAGAAGTTGTTTGTGAGTGCTATCTGGAAGGTGTTTGATAAAAATACTAGGAATATCGTCGGGACCAGCGCTAGTTTCTTTGAGATTTGATAATGCCTCTGTATACTCTAATTGAGAAATGGGTAAATTTAACGGTTCACCTGTGTTAGGTATAATGCTCATTTCTTTATTTTCTTCTTGCTGTTTGTAAGTAATAAAAGATTTTTTATAATTAGTATTACTGGATCGGTTTTTGTATGTGTTAGCAAGGATTTTGACAATCTCAGTATTACTAGTAACTGCCTTTCCATTTATTTCGAGGCTTTTAATATTCTGATTGCTATTTAATCCGGATATTCTTCGGACTTTGTTCCATACTTCAGTCATGGGAGTGTTTGCATTTAACGTTGATACATATTGAGTCCATGACTGGCGTTTAGCATTTCTAATTGTCTTTTTGGCTATAGCACGTTGTTTTCTGTATTCAATTTTATTCTCAACAGTTTTGTAGCGCTTGTATTGGTTAAAAGCTCTTTTGCTAGATTCAACCGCTGTTTTGCATTCGTGATTCCACCATGGGACAGGGTTGCGTTGTTTTATGCATGTGGTCTTTCCTATTGCTTTTTCTGCTGCTTTTGTGATAATGGTAACAAGGTTTTTTAGTGTCTCTTCTATATTTGGGGTACTTTTAAATGTGGTCTGGAGTAAATTTTGGAGTAAATGTCTGTCCACCTTGGTTTTTGTTATTATGAATAAAAAGTGGATAGTGATCACTAAGTTGGTGAATTGTTTGCAGTCGGTGAGGATGTGTTTTACAGTCACATTGCAATGGTGGCAAGTTAAACGAGTTCCTGAGGACATCAAGAAACTTTGGGTAAGTTTGGTGTGGTTGATAATCGATGCTTCTCTTTTAGTTAGGAAGTCCAGGGAGAGAAGACCAATGAACGGTTGGAGTTGATGAAGAGTTATCCTCTACTGACTTTTTGAAAACAAGTTTGACTATGGTTGGTAGCTTCTTTGGCAAAATTGTCTGCTGTTTCATTATCAGTAATTCCAGTATGAGAAGGCAGCCATATGAGAGATACTTTTACATCGTAAGCAGAGAGATTTTGGTATATGTAATGAATGTTTTGAACTAATGGGTGGTCAGTGAAAATTGTATTGACTGAATAGATAGATGAAAGGGAATTTGAACAAATGGCAATATGTCTATTTTGATGGAAGATACATTTAAAAGCCAGCAGAACACTATATAGTTTACCTGTGTAAACGCTGCATTTTAAGGGCAACTTAGATAATCTTACAAGTTCATGTTTAGTGGTTACTGCACAGCCAACAGCAGTGATAATTTTAGATGCATCGCTATAGAGAATTAAATCATATGATTTTTTTTTGTATAATTTCTAAAAATGCTCTCTTTATAATAGTGTTTGAAGATTCGTGTTTGTTAAAGATGGTGAGTAAGGTGTCTCTTAAAGCAAGATTTTTTGCCCAGGGGGAAGTAAAGGTAGAGGAAATGAACTAGTCAGAAGGAGGTCAATATTTTTAAGTATTGGAGAAATTAATTCAGGTATAGGTTTTATGATAAGGTGTTGGATATTGTTATTGGAAGAAGACATTGCGGTAATTAGGGAATGAACGGGATTAAAGGGATTTGCGGAGGTTGATGTAGCATACGAAAGTAGAAGAGATTGTCGTCTTAGGGTAAAAGGAGGTTCATGGGATTCACGGTACATGCTCTCGATAGGACTATAGCAAAAAGCACCTAGACATAGACGGAACGCGCTATTGTGAACAGAGTTTAATAAATCTAGGTCAGATCGAGAGGCAGAGGAATAGATAAAGCTGCCGTAGTGGACCATAGATCGGATTAGGGCTTGGTTTATTAAGTACAGAGATGTGATTCTTTCTATTTAATCTGGAATTAAATATCAAACCGAGAATTTGACATAAATAACAATAGATAGCGGAGAATTGTTGAATAAAATTTGGGGTAAGGGAGTAGTGGTCCTTCTGGAAAATTGTATTAATTTGGTTTTGCTCTGAGAGAGTGATAATCCTGAGAGAGTGAAGTAGATTTACTACACTTTGTATAAGTTTGCATGTCGTGGGGACAGATTTACCATGGCAGTAAATGATAAGGTCAGTGTATTGAACATATTTGATAGGAGCAGAAAATGACCTGCAAATTTCGTTGATTGCAAGAATGAATAGAGTTGAACTTAATACAGATCCTTGAGGAACACCCTGCTTTTTAAGGAAGAAATTGAGAAAGTTTACCATTGACAAGAACTTTAAAGGTTTTTCCAGTTAGAAAGTTTTTTTTACAAATGAGAGAATATTACCATCTAAATTATTATAGTAGGAGAGTTTGTCAATTATTGTTTTTCTGGAGATTTAATCAAATGCCTCTTCAATGTCAAATATCGTTGCTGCGACGTCTTGTTAATTGTTGATTGATTGAAACCTGATCTGACTCAGCAAGAACAGAAAGACTTCTTGAAACCGCAGAAATAAAAATCCTCCAAAGAATTGTTGGAAAACACGTAGGGCGAGAGCCAAAAACGTAGATATAAGACGTAGATGTCAAATAGAAAACATTACTAAATGAGCAGAGAGAAAATCACTGCAGTTTCAGTCTCCAGTGTGGAAGCATTCAGTGGGATGACCACGAAACCGCTGTAATGATGATACTAGAGACATAATGAAGAATAGGCATATAGTAGTATTTTAATCAAATAAAAGGCACATATCGATCACAGTTAATTTATTAAATCTTGCATAAGTACTTTCACTCTCAGAGCATCTTCAGACGAATTTTCGTCAACAATAAGAAATAATTTCCATCATACCTTTGACTGTCATCTAAATTTCATCTGTATATTATATAATAACGATCATTTCAACATGGTGGTCGATTAAATATCGGAGAACCGTGGATCTTTAACGAAACATGTAAAATAATAATTGTTTCAGTTTCCTTCAAATTTTATACCTGAAGTTACATTGTTTCTATTTTCCTTTCACATTTTTCAAGTGAAACAATTGATCAACAAAACTTATGGAATGGAATTGTAAATATGCTGAATAGACTGAAAAATTACTGTTATTTATTACAATTTGCAAGCAATATTAACATTATTTATCAGTCAGCTAATAAAAGTGGTTGTCGCCTTAAATAATTACTTAATGAGTGATTTACAGCAGGCACTTAAAATTTATTAAATTCCGTTACAATGTTACATTCGGTCTCGATTTAAATGTCGATTACTTTTCTTTGATGACACTAGTTACGTCATCAGATATACACTCCTCAACAATTAAACTGAATATTACTGGATTTTAAATTACAACCTCCAGGGATTGACTCATGAGAAACTCGGGCGATAATGACTAAATTGGTATTCAGTCATAGTACAAAAATATTTAAAAACTATGATATTTAAGTTATAAAAGGAATTGATCACATGGCAACGTAGGAATCACTGGGGTTGTTAGTCCTTATAGACGAAATGTCTGTGAGTACGTGTTGATAGCCACTGCTATGCAACAGTTTAATATTCGGAGTAAATAATCCGTCTTTTTTCAGAAAGGCAATTTAGACCTTTTAAAATATTAATGAAAATATAATTTATCAGAAAGCATTAACAGTTGCCCATGTTATCGGTTGGCGTGATGAAATTTTCGAATTTGTGTGCGAAATTTATGGTTCAAAAATTCATCAATAATTGATTTTGGAAATCGTGCTATATTTATAATTATTATAAATACAGCACGATTTCCAAAATTTTGCACAAATTATAAGGAAACTGAGCCTATTAAAAAAAATTAAACAAATTTAATTTTTTCTGATCATATTTGCAAAATTTATTTATTGTTATTAGTACGTATCTTTTAATTGCTTCTCAAAATAAAATAAAATCTCTAAATTTAATTCCTTCTCAAACAGCTGTCGATATATGCTCTCTTTCTCTTAAACTGCAGCCGACCTATAGCTCTTTTCACTCACACACACGCGTAATTTTTTGATCACATGGCAGGTAGAAAATCTCACCAAAATCACCTGTCAGAATAGCAACTTGCCTCAACCATATTTTTTGTATTTATTTGCAAAGTAGTTTTGCAAATCTTGCAGAATTAAAATCTCTCGCAAATCACCTAGCTTGTTTATTTTCTTTATTTTTGAATATTTAAATTTGACTTTTAAAAAAATACAAGTTGCATCAAAGATATTGTTTGAAATAAAAACTTTTACTTACATGTTTTTTTTTTAATTTAGGGATTGTTAAACGGCGCTACCCTCCAGCGGTCATCTGAAGTATCTGAAACATTTTCAGAATGCCTCAAACACCTACCCAAAAATGTCTACCAGCTCTCCTACTATTACGCCAATACCTTAAATTTTGGCTATTTACATTCCCACACAGTGTAAATAATGATTCGTCAGAAAAACATATCTTGTTAAAATTCTCTTCAGTACAATTTAATTTATCATTACTTCACTAAAGTGTAATCTACGGTCGTAGTCATCTTCATTTAATTCTTGTCACAACTGGATTTTGTAGGGTTTAAATTTATTCTTATGTAATTCACGCAAGACTGAAGAATGACCTACATCATGTATTTGTGCAGCTCTGTGTGAGGATGTATCTGGATCTTCAACGAAACTGCATTAAATCTAATACTTTATTGTAATTTGTAACAGTTTTTGGTCAACCTGTTCTAATGTCATCTTTTACTAGTCCAATTTCTTCTTTATTTTAGAGCTTTTAAAAATACATAAAACAACTGTCAGCTTTAGTTATTAAAACAATTTATTTAACAAATCTTTTCAATAAACATTGTTGTTAGTTTTATGAAGTAATGTCACAATAACAGCATTCTATATTTACTGAATTACTTCAAAACTATTTGGCACTGAGAAGTTTTATTTATGTAAGACCTTCGTGACTAGATAAAATACCAAGGGTTACATACGGTTGAACTCATATGGAAGTAAGGATTCCAATATAGTATACAGAATTCTGGATTTAAAAAACCAAAAGTGACTAATGATATCAGAAAAGTGGTAAATCTGGCAACGTAGCATGCATCAAATTTGAAATCTCCATATTGCACAATAGGCCAGATCATACATTAAAGAGATGATTGAAAAACAGAACACTCTTTTTGCTTTTCTTTAATTTATTTAATTTAGGTTTTTATAGTTTGTTATGCCACTGTCAAAATACTTAAAGTCTTATTTAGCTTTTGACAGTGACATTGAGTCTTGTCATTATTAATTTTCATTACTGCCATAAGATATTTCGTCATTTTGATATAAGTTAAAAGCTTCAAATGTTTCTTTTTGCAGAGAAACGCAATTGAATTTTACTAATTTATATATTATATAAAATAGATAAGGTCTTTGCCTTAATTTAATATGAACAATTTGTTGAAATAACCATCACAAAAACCATCGCTGCTTCCTTTGATCAAAGTTATTATAAAGATAAAGGCTTTTTTATTTGAGTACAAGTTAATGCACGGACTTCAATTTGGCTTTGACGTAATACACGAACACGTAGTGGGGCTTGGCAGTATATTTTTTGTGATCGGAGCGGACACAAGTAGCCAGCCGGTGTACAATGTGAAAATAATTCCATGAATAATAAATTTAAAGTAGATTTTTTGTATTTTTTTTACTATTACTTCAGTTTAATATCAATTTTGTAATGGAGTAGCCATTAAGTATATATTTCTGAATTTTTATTTTTAATACTTTTTGCAGTGCCGTCTTCTATCGCAGATGGGAAATTACTCCGGCCAAAGACATCTTTATTCCTACTTCTGCGCTATTCTATATTTGGCAAACATGGATGATTATGTAACAACTTATCTGTATAGTACATGTCACGAATTTCCGACTTTTTTGGATTAGAGATGAAAGTTTTGACTTAAACCGTCCGCTGTTCTGAGAAAGTTAATAGCAAATTCTCCCAATATCTGAAGCATTGTCGAAGACAAGCAAAAATACGGTTTTAACTGATAATGTATGTAATGTAATGACGTAAGTGTTCTCCGAAGGGAAAGTGCAGATTGAGATTTGTAGTTTTAGAAGAGCATAATATTATACAACGGAGATTGTGGTATGAGTCCGTAAGAGCTTGGAACTGTAAACATTCCCTTAAACAACTGCTATGGCACAACAACACAACTTTGTAGTTGGTGCTAGGCCATAAAAACATTATTACTGGTAACAAGATTGCTTACAGTATTGTTAAATATGGAGATAGTACTACTTTTATCGGACCAGGACCATTCCAAAAATTGCATCGTAGAAGACATACAAAAGTGGGAAAAACAGAACACATAGTAATCATAGGTGTTCACGTTTGTTACTGCTGACTCAGATATCACCTTTGTAAAATGGGTGAAGTCTTTAATTCCATACATCCCTAATGTTGTATATTAATCATTTGTTTTCCACACTTAGTTTTGATTTTTTTTCCAATTAACCAGTAGAGTTCTTTTATTTTTAAGTCGATCTGCTTTCTTTTCTTAGTTATATGTAACTTAAGTCCAAATAAATGCCAAGGTTTTTAGAGCAGTTATTTTGAAGAATTTGATGAGACTACCAAAGAGAATTGAAATACTATTATAAAAATAATACCTCAATCAACCATGGGAGCTTATCGTCTATGCTTCCCTAGCTCAGTATCTCAAGTGTGAGTTCGTCTTGTCTTAAACTAGAAATCAAACCATGAACCCTTAGCTGATAGCAAATAAAACAATTTTTAACTAATCATATTATTAGAAAAACAGGTAGGTGTACATCATCATCATCATCAATGGCGCTACAACTCTTTGTGAGTCTTTGGCCGATTTCTGCCAATGCTTTATAATGAATACAATGTGGATATACTTATGGCATCGATGGCATCAATGGGCTGCTTGTGTGGCCTCCCAATTAGACGGTTAGGTCTTCCTGAGAGCTGCAGTTATTCCATATGTGTGTGGCCTCCCAATTAAGTGGTTAGGTCCTCCAATAAAGTCAATAAATCTTTATAATACGGCCAGTAAAATGTAGAATACTGCCAAATATTACAGCCAATAAAACTTGAATTCGGCCAAAAAATACAGCCAATAAACTAAAATATCAGAAACAGCTTGTATTAGAGACACATCAAAACGGGTTTAATTTCGTTGCCATTTTACAAAATTACAATGAAACAAATAGCAGATGGCAAGGATAAAATGAAATATAATTATTATTGCCTAGTTAAATTCTTTGTTAAGATTCCTATATGCATATAACTGGAAACGTGGTTTCGAAAGAAGTGAGGTTACGAATGTTGAAAATGCTGTCAGAATTATAGAATATATTACAATGAAAGTACCCACCCCAAGAGAATTCTGCAGACCATAAAATGAAGCTTATTATAATTCTTACCTTCTTTTATAAATTTTAATTATAGACAAAAAACATATCCCACTATGTCAGAAAAGCTGATTGACAGAAATTAAGTGGGAGACTGAAATGAAGTTAGCACAGATGTCATAGGATGTATGCCTATGATGGAATTAGCTTTTCTGTCAACATAGAACAGAATATTTAGTCTACCAGACAGAGAGAGAGAAGGCAAATATTTATTCTACGGGACAGAAAGAGGGAGAAAAGAAAGACAGAGGGCGCCAACTACTTTTTGAAGAAAAAATAGTAAAAACGAATCTGAAGGCAAAGGAGTTAATAAATTATTGAAGAAATTAAAATAAAATAATTATTTAAATATAAATTAATAAAGATGTAACGTTTATAACGTTACAATATCCTTTGTTATGTATGTATAGGGGCAGAAACTCTTCTTTTCTTGTAGCAAAATGTACGGATTTTGATTCATTTCTGAAGGTTCGATAAGAACTTTTATAAAATAAGAAATAATAATAATAGAAATAAGAAGGTTTAGATATAGAAATGTAAGTTGGTAACACTTTTGTAACTGTCGGCCATTTTGGCAGCTGTCAAGTGATTTATGTCAAGTTCGGTTCGGCATCGTAGCATGAATAAACTTGACGTCCGAACAACGCTTCCAAATTGTACAAATTTATTTTGAAAATTGTGGTTCTGTTTGAAATAGGTATCGCGCACTACGTCCAACTTAATAGTCAATTAGAGCAAGTAATTCGAATAACCATGGGACGTTTTTGCACATAAATTATAATATGCATCCACAGACACGTCTTACAGGACGTACAGAAGAAGTTGTTGCTGCTGTAGAGCGTAGCATACAGGAAGATCCAAATCAGTCTATCTCCATAGTGCACAGTAGTCGGATACGTGTCCATCCACTTTATAGAAGATTCTGCGTGCTTACAAAATCCAACTCATTCAATCATGCAAAACTTGAAGGTACACCATCAACTAGCAAGACTTAGATTCGGTGAGTGGTTCCAAAACGATATTGCTGTTGATTCCGATTTTCATAAGTGAATTTTGTTTAGCGATGAAGCTCACTTTTGGTTGAATGGCTATGTCAACAAAAAAACTGCCCTATTTGGAGTAAAGATAATCCTCAAATGTATGTTGCGAAACTATTACATCCAGAAAAACTGACTGTTTGGTGTGCCTTATTGTCTGGTGAAATCATTGGACCGTGCCTACTTTTTCAAAACCGCCAGTGCGTTACAGCCGAATACTGCCTTTTTTATTCCTCAATTAAACAACTATGATGAGCAGGAGCTGTCGTTTCAATAAGTCGGTGCGACATGTCACACAGCTCATGCCACATTTGATTTATTAAAGGAAACATTTGGTAACTGCATAGTTTCACGTTTCGGACCGTGAATTGGCCTCCAAGATCATGCGATTTAACACTACTAGACTATTTTATGTGAGGTTATGTAAAGGTGCTAGTCTACGCCGATAAGCATGAAACGATTGACCACTTGGAGGACAACATTCGCCACATTATTGCCGATACACGGCGAAAAATATTGGAAAAAGTGATGGTCATATGTCAGAAATCATATTTAAATTTTAATTCCAAAAGATTATCTTTCGAATAAAGTCAATTTCATGTCAATTTATAAAACTCATCATTGTTTTATTTCATTTCAAAGTTCTATACCCTATACCTCTATAAAAACACCCTTTATTATAAATAAATTCTTATCAAAAAAAAAAATCTTAAAAATATGTTTAAAATATTGTAAAATAAACCCTACTCCCCTTAAACATACTTTTCACGCTTGTAGTTAAATGGTTTTTCAAATTTTCTCCCCTCTATTTATCTTTTTATAGGCAAGATCTGTGATTGTGGAGGGCATATCCCAACTTTCTCTTTTTTCTATTACGACCGTGAGAGTGTCGGAAAGATCACCAAATTATGGGTGTACAAAGAAGTCATTTGAATCGTGACTAGCCATTATCTCGATGTAACAAGCCTGAATAAAACAATATTTTAAATATTTAAATAAGAACATCCTTAATAGCTAGTTTGATTAATTAACCAATATCATTTTTGACCATATCCTTCCTTGCTTTTACAGTATTAATCATTTTAAGTGCTAAATGCCACTGGGAAGATATATGTAGGTATATCTTAAATGTTCATTTAGTGAAATATATAAAAGTTTATCTGTATATATGATCTTGACAATAAAAAGTTTTTATTGATTCAGACAGTAACTCTTCGAGTTGTTGGAATTTTGACATTTTAAGGGGTCATCTATATTAAGTGACATAGAAATCCGAACACCCATTATAAATTATTTTATTTTAATAAAATTTGGATACAGACTTATCTTAGCAAAACCAATAAATCAGTTGAGGTTTTCGTTTTTATAATTTTTTTTAAATGTGCAAACCACTAAAAATTTTAGCTCTATCCAAACTTATCGGTGTGGGGTACGGGTTTTTTCTGAAAATCGTTCTGAAAAGTCATCTGAGTACGAAGACACGCAAATTTCCATCAACTGAGCGAGTTTGATAGAAGGCCGATAGTTGGCCTAAGAGAAGCTGGACTCTCTTTTCGGGAAATTGCGAATAGCGTTCACAGAAGTTAAAATACTGTTTAGGATTTTATCGAGCATGACGTCAAGAAAGCCGATCACGAAAATCGAGGAACACAGGGCAACGCCTTAAGGTGCGATCTGACAGAACGTGTAGCGACATACGAAGAAAGATCGAAAATACATAATAGAAAAAGACAAAATATATAAACATGAACCAACCCAACATGGAATACCGTTTGTATCCTGAATATTTCTGGTTTACGATTACTGTGAGAGGGCAAAACTGTGTTTTTATGGCCGGCGCCTGCTATCCCGTTGTTTGTCGGTAAATCGACCCGGTTCAAAAGAATCGGAAGCTGATGCACCGCATGTCCAACCCTTCGGGCGCGGCTAGGAGAGGTACGGTCAGTGTCGTGCTAATTTTACTATGGAGTGGTCTAACGAAGTTCTGTTGGAATTTTTATCATTACCTCTTACCCCTGAATATCGAAGTACTCATGATAAATGGTACAGAAAACTATTGACTTGGGACCAGGGATAGAATGTGGTTGTTTGCATGAAAGCGCACGATCGTAGAAGATGGAGGGCTATGGTGGATGCGGCAAAGACTCACTCCGACTTGTAAAGCGAGCTAAGAAGAAGAGGAAGAAATATGTTATACAGAACTTTATGTGGATATTGAAGAAAATGTTAAAGAAATAGAGCTAACCGTTAACGTAGATAAAATTACAGCCCTAATACAAGCAAGGAAAGAACGAATCTTACAAAATTAGACTACGCAAATATTGAAGTTGTAAAACAGCTCACATACCTGGGCGTACAGATAACTAAGGACGGCAGAGATAGGATACGGAAAGGGATAATGCTTGCTAACAAAGTATAATTTTCTCTCTCGCAGGTATTTGGTTCCAAAGACATCCATATGGCAGTAAAATTCAAAATATATAAAACCATCATGGATGATGACAGAAAAAAATAATAAACTTTAATAAATACTGTTGAAAGAAAGATATTGAGAAATATATTGAGACCCACCTGCAACAATGTTTTATGGAGAATTAGCTTCAACCACGAGTTATATTGCCCATACTAACCATATTAGAAAGAACTCTGTATAGAAAATTATGCAAAAATACAAAGATTGCGCTGGGCAGGTCACCTTATAAGAATAAATAACACAGCACCTACTAGAACGCTTAGTGGAACTATTGTGGAGCGTCGGCCAGTAGAATAACCAAGGAAGGGATAGATAAACGAAGTGAAAACCGATGCTAAAGAGATTTGGAGGATAGATAATTGCAAGAGAGGAGCTATGAAAAGGGATCCTTGGAGGCGGATGCTGGGAAAGGCCACGGCCCGACTTGGGATATAGCGCCATTGGAGAGAGAGAATAGGAAAATACCAAGATAAGGTTGGTAGTATTAGTAAGATAATATATTAAAATGTAATTAAAATAAAAAACTGAAGCAGTGAAAAGAGAGAATGTTTTAAAGATCATATTACTACTAGAGGTACCATTGGTTGGTGAAATGCTTGGAAAAAGTAATAATTTTTGTTATTTTTGGATTACAAATACAGAACACTGGGGAAATAGATGGAAATTGATACAACAGAGGCGATTAAGGAATTTTAAGGGACAAAAAAATATATAAATAAGACAGTCAAGTAAAAATAACTAAATGGTTCAAACATTCTTCCATCTGTCGTCTGTCTTCTCCATCCCCTTATTCCAATCTCCTTCGAATCATCCTGTACATCGTCGAGATACCTGTACCATTACCAAAAAGTCTATAGTGTTCGAAATTATATCGCCTTCTCCACAGACACTGTTCGTTAACTCCGCCATATAACTAAATGGTTAGTACCATTATTTACAAAATCCGAGGCCATCTTAGAAAATTACGCAAAATTTGTTATAATAATAATAAATAAACATATGAATACAAAAATATATTGCTCTCCTATACAGTTGTTTTCACAGCAGTTATCACTAGGAAATAGTGATAACTGCTTTTGCCAGTGTTGTTTACCAATAACATATCAATGACTGTTCCGTTTAGTCCGATATAAAAGCCCTATATGACTAATTATTATGGTTAGTTAGCTTTAAGACACATAAAACTTTGATTATTTTATACGAACTTTACTAAACGACCATAAAATTAAGTGAGAATCCCTTCTTTACCCAGGATTTTCCGCATTATTCATCAAACGATGTGATGTTTCGAATTTTAGATTAATTTAAGTCGTGATCGCTATTTTCTTTAAAAATGACGGTCATTAAATTAAGTTTACTCTGACACCGAGCAATCTTACGAGGTACGACAATAAAGTAACGAAAGAACTCGGTCGTAAGTTACGCTGTAAATGAGCATTTCCGTGCTTTTGATTCTGGTAGAGCTGGTTTATTGTTTTGCTTTGGTTCGATGTTTTTGGTTTGCTGTGAAAGCAGATAATAACCTAAGGAAAAACGTACTAAAACAATCTAAATGTTTTTTTACTTTTACATTAAGGTGTCTATAATAGAACAATTAAAAAGCTAATGAATTTACTTTTCCTTATGGAATCCTATATTCTTTTTATGTATATTTTCTGTAGTAGTGTAGTCTTATTTTTTGGCACATTATAAAATTGAGTCCAACTATATATAAAACTGTTCAACATATTCTTCTACGTACTTGATACAGTATACTCCCTCTATAACGAACACGGTTATTACGAAGTTTCGCTTATAACGAGGTACATTAAATATCCCGTGAAATTTCTATTGAACTATAACCCTCTATATCGAGGCAAATTTGGTTATAACGGAAGAAAATAAGATCGAAAAACGTGTTTTTTGACGTTTTTGGTCCGCCTTGGTTATAAATAAATAAATACCTTTTTTAACTGCCGCCCGCAATAAACTTAACTGCCGCCTGCAATAAACTTCTTCTGTTTAATCTACCGACCGATATTGTGTTGTCGGAAATTTACAATTTATGATTCAGTGTCAGATATCAGATATATGAAGTGTCAGTGTAGGGGTTTGACCATTCGCAACTAATAAACAACGTAAACAGGCTTAAAAACATGACAAATGAAACAAATTTCACCAGAATTTCATTTCACAGTTGTTTTTATCGTAGATGTTTATCGTTTGTTTCCTGATTGTGCTTTTGCGTCTTGAAAGTTGTTTGTAGATTACATAGTCACATAGATTACACACTATGACTCCTCAAAAAAAGCATTTATTTAGAAGAAAAAATTAACATCCTTAAAGATGTTGAGAACGGTAAGAAGAACGGTAAATCGAAAAAACTACGTACCGCAAACAGGGCTGCGAATGTTCCAATAAATGGACCACTGCTTCAAGAAAAAGCAACAGTTTTCGCAGGCGCTAGGTGGTGATGAGAATTTTAAAGCATCGAGTGGGTGGATGAGCCGTTTTAAGGCCAGGCACGAAATTACGTGTGGAAAAATTTGTGGTGAAGAGAAAAGTGTTTCCAAAGAAGTCACCGACAACTGGTTGAAGTCATGGCCTACAATAAGACAAAATTACAGTGACGATAATGTTTTCAATGCCGACGAGCTGGGACTTTTTTTAAACTTACTCCAGATAAGACCCTCAAATTCAAAAATGAACGTTGTATAGGTGGCAAGTTATCAAAAGAAAGGATAACTGTACTCGCGTGTGCCAACATGTCCGGTTCCGAAAAAGGAATTGGGAAATCTCAAAAACCAAATTTAACCGGGTTATGTTAAATTAATATTTCAAGATAACGTTAACTAAGTATGGTTTTTATAGAGGGGTTATCTATTTAATCAATAATAATCAAGCAAAATTTTCAAATCTGATCATGTTGATACTTTTTAGTTTTTATAAAAAGTCATAAACATAAGACTTGTTTTTACTGTCCAAGCAAAAAAGGCGCATGACCACTAACTATTGCAAGAAATAAAAGAAGCCAATTTGCGGAGAACATCGAAGAGATATTTGTACCCTATATTCCTAAAAATACCCAAATATGTTTCATTCATAATTTTATGCTTTTTTTTACTGAGAATCTTAATTTTTTTCTATATAACGAATAAAAAGTTCAAAATAAGAAAACATACCTCGGTATTTTCTATGGAGTAGTAAAATTTACGATAGTCTCGTATTTACGTTTGGCAAAAACGGTCTCATATTCTAGTGTTAAAGAAGAAAAAACCTAGCGGTAGCAACAGCACTGGAACAAAAGTGTACAAGCAGACGAAAATTACTGCGAAGCTGATTGCTTCATTTTTTATTATATGCTGGAAATTATTCACATATGCACAATTGGAAATACTTTGTTTGACATTCCGCAAATATTTGTCAGCTCGAAAACCATTTTCAAATAAAAGTTTTGACTTCATTTCCAAATTACTACTTTATTAGCGTACCTCGTAAGTAAAGAACTAGATTTGCTATTAGTAATGCTTCCAAGAAGCTCTCTCATTAAGAATACTGGATTAAGGGTATTTATCAGTACATCAATCTCTTTCCTTTGCTTTTAATATTTAACTATCGGATAAATCATCTGTGAATCCTTTGGCTTGTAACCTTAATATATTTTAGTCATAAATCAAATTAAAAACAAAACAATTCTAGGGAAGGGAAGACTACAAAATAATTTTATTTAAAATAACGATGCCTTATGCCTTATTTCTTGGAAATGTTTTAAAGTAGGTTCTTAAGTTTTTCAATCTTTTGGATATAACTGATTTTAGTGCTTCGTTGCTTCTTGTAACTATTGTTAAATTATATTTTATAATTTAATTATAATTTAATATTCTGTTGTGATGTACTACAACATATCGATAACAAGGGTTCAATAAAGTAGCTTGAGCTTTCAGTTTGCGAATACGAAAACGAAAAGATAGTAAAAAGACCAAAAATAATGCTAACAATTGTTGAGCAAAAATACGCAATTAACTAACAATGTTAGTTGTGCCTTACCATATAAAAAAGCCAGGATGTTGTGAAAAAGGTAACCTATATTATAATAGAAGTTTTTAAAAATGCAGTTGAGTGTATTTTATTATACGATCTATTTTTTTTTTATTTATTTAAAGACAAAGTCGCATCCACCCAATGGTTATTAGCGACGGATCTGTACAATTTTACAAGTACAGTAAAACCTCGATATAACAGACCTCTATTTAACGGACTTCGGGTATAACGGACAAAAAATCCGGTCAAATGTAAAAAAAATAAAAACATACTGTTAATATTACACATGCTTAACCCGTCCCATACCACTGTATTTTACAAAGAATTTCAATAAAATTTAGCATAAGAGGACACATTTCTAATAGTAATATGTATTTATTTTTTTGCTGAAAAATAAACGCTTGTTTATTCGTTGTGAATGAACACATTTAGTAAACGCCAGTAAATAAGTTAAAATTTTCGCAATCTCACCCTTTAAATAGGAACAAAAGGAAAAGAATCAATGTAACGATCAATCAAAAACTAGAGACTAGAGAATATACAAAAGTTGGAGTCTGGAGCGTCTGTGTCTCATATATGTGATCAATATGGTATAAAAAAGCAAACTTTTGGAAATAAAAAAACAAAAGCAAAATAAATAAATTTGCATTAATGTGTTAGGAGAACACAGCAATCTTAAAAAACGAATGAAAGTGGCTCGTGAAACTTCACTGGAAGAGGAAATCTTAAAATGGCATGGCCAACAACGTTCTAGTGGGATCCCGGTTCGAACAGTCGAATTGAAATTTGCTGCAATTAAATTAGCAGATCATATGGACATACCATTCAGAGCAAGTGATGGATGGCTCTGGCGCTTTCGCAAAAGGCACGGAATCATGAATAAAAGAATTTACGGCGAAGCTTTAACTGCACCAGAAGAAGAAAAACCTTTTAGGCAAAAATTAGTAGCACATATAAGCAAGTAACGAAATGCTGTTAGAATCTCAGATTTACAATGTTGACGAAACTGGTTTGTTATGGCGTACTTTGCCTGAAAGCGCACAAGCCTCCAAATATGAAAAATCGGATTCTGGAAGAAAAATCAGCAAGGACAGGATCTCGGCACTGCTTTGTACTAACGCTGATGGATCGCATAGATTGACTCCTGTAGTGGTTGGCAAATCTCGTAAACCTAGAATTTTAAAAGACATAATGCATCATATGCCCGTTTTATACTATAGCTCTAAAAAGGCATGGTTCACCTCAGATATTTTCAAAAATTGGTTTTTCAAAGAAATTGTACCTTCAGTGAGAAAATTTCAAGAAAAGAAATTGGGAATACCGCCAGAAGAGGTGAAATGTTTATTGCTTTTAGACAACGCTCCTGCTCACCCCTCTGAAAATATTCTACGTTCAGAAGATGGAAACTTTAAGTGTATATTTTTGCTAAAAAATACAACATCGCTTATTCAACCCATGGATCAGGGAATAATTTTGGCAGCCAAACGAATATATCGCACACAGTTTTTAGACGAAGTAATGGTTGTATTGTACGATGGAGATAATGCAGAAGATACAAGAGAGCAGCGTACCTTGCAAAACTTAAGGTCTCACAATTTATAATCAACAATTTTTAGTTTTGCTGCAGCATGGGAGGAGGTGAAAGAGCAAACATTAAAAAATGGTTGGAAGAATTGGTTTGATGGCCAAGATGCAGACATAGATTTAGAATGGTTGAAAGTTACTGATTTCTGTAGGACAATACATAATAATGCCGGAGAACATATAGCTGAGGACGATGTTTTACAGTGGCTAGAAGTAGATGAAGGTGACCCTGGGTATAACATCATGACTGAAAGTGAAATAGCAGATGAAGTTATGAACCTAAAAAATGAGGACGGAAGTAAAGATAGCAAATAAGACGACAAAACAAGACGTTAAAAATGAAGTTGTCAGAGGTAAGATCGCATCTCGACGATCTAATAACATTTATTGATTATTCATCAAATAGTTAAACTGTATTTAGGGAGTTGATCATAGAAAATCAGCAAACATGGAAAGTGCAAACGAAACTTGTTCAAAACGGGATTACCGACAGCAAGCGTGTCGATATCCACAGCAACGTCACTTCACGACGAATGTCCGAAGACAATTACTTAAATAGAATTTTGTTTGTATTTTGTATTTTTTATATATATCTAATTACAGTGTACATATATATTTTCAAAAAAAAGTATTTTGATTTATTTTAACCATATTTTTATATAACGGACTTTCGGCTTGAACGGTCACCCCCTCCCCCCAAGTAGTCCGTTATATCGAGGTTTTACTGTATAAGTATATTACATGGTTATAAAAAAGAGATAGTAGTAAAATGTAAACTATTTTATACAAAAAAATTAAATCTTATGGAATACGTCGATAGCTTTTAAGTAGTCTCTTAAGTTCTTTGAATTACTATTTTGACCTAACACTATTGATCGATTTGGATCTATGTTATAGAATATAGAGAGAACAAATTTCAATTTGTCACATTCAAAAATATGTTTTACTGTTAAGGATAAGTTCTGATTTGATCATTTCTTCAATTGGGTGTTTAGGATATACTCGTTGAATTGAAGTAATCGACATGAGAAAATCAGAAAGAATCACCGATTTAATAATATTGGTATCATGAATTAATTTAATGGCTCGATAAAGAGCGAATAATTCGGCTGTGTATATGCTACAATGGGTAGATAGTTGAAATATATGTTAACTTGAATTCATCACAAAAGCGGCACCAAATCCATTACTAGATTTTGAAGTGTACCACAGTAATCACTGTTAACGATTTTTTCTATTTTCTCTATAAGTTTGCACATGGAAGAAGTAATTGAGATTGGCCTGTATGCTTCCACACTATAGCGTGATTTTTTGTATTGTAAAAGAGGTAGGACGTAGGAATTAGTCCATATTGAAGGAAAACGCTGTTGCATCCATCTGAAATTAAATATATCAAGTAAATGATATTTGGCTGATTCCGGAAGATGTTTTAGAAATATGGTTGGGATATCATCGAGTCCAGGACAAGAATCCTTAGGGCTTGAAAGTTCGTGAAATGTAATACGACTATGAATTGCTACACAAGAATTATTAGGAATTTTCAGATTATGAATGTGAAGAATCTGCACGGGGATTTTTGTCGGTTGAGAGCCTTTCGTAAAAATCCACTAGAACGTTTTCAATATCTTCATCTGTGGATATAATTTTATTTAGTACTTTTAGGTGCTTGATAAAAGTCCTCTGGAGAGTACCACAATTTTTTTGCCTGACTTCCGTGTAGCTAGTTGTGTTATTTATTTCCGATACAAATTTCTGTCATGCATTCCCTTTAGCTTGCGTTATAGTAAGCTGCACTTTTGCCTTTAATTTTTTGAATTAATTTTGTTTTGCGGTGTCTTGTGCTTTTTATAGTTATTAAAAGCAGATTGACTGTTTTTTATGACTTCTTCGCATTCTTTAGACCACCACGGTACTGGTGTAGTCCGTGTATTTGTTTTGTTTTACCAATTAAGTCATTTAGTGATTTAATGGTTTGGTCAATATCATTGGTTATTTGGACCCTGGATATGGGATTATCAATATATTGAGAAAATGAATTCCAATCTGCGTTGTTATTTTTCCATTTTGGTGTAAATTCTTGATGTTTCTGCACATGGTTGAGATTCGTAATAACTATGGGAAAGTGATCACTTCCATATGTATAAGGCAATACTTCCCAGTCTGATAGTCTAAACCTATGATTAAGATAGGATCACATACAGAAATCTCACACATAATTTAAAAAGGTTAGATGAGAATCTGTCATAATGCTCTCTAATATTTGACCTCTTAAATTTGTGTTTTGTGAGCCCCAAATTGTATTATGGCTCTTCACGGCACCCAAAAAAATTATTCGTGGTGTTGGTATCTCACCAAGAAGTTTGCGGAGGTCTTCGTAACTAAGTTGTATGGTAGGAGGCAAGTAAATATTACAGATGTAGAATTTTCTATGTGGTTCTGAAATTTTTACCGCAATGGCTTCGAGATCTGTTATAAGTAGTAAGGCTCCATGGTCTATTGAATTTTTTACCAAGATTGCCAATCCTCCACTATCTATCTTGTTCTATATTTACGAAAACTGTTGATTTGTTTTGATTAGTGTAAATTGGAACAATTAAGGTTAGTTTCTTATAGGCACAATATTTCTGGGGAGTATTTTGATTGAATGATCATCAATATCCCACTATAGTATAGAGTTGAAAATTATGTATCAAGGAAGGATAATTCACTGTCTGTAATATCGTTACCTTTGTAGTGTTGCAATTTATTTCTAAGCCGGGTGAAACGATGTTTCGTAATTTTGTCGAATGTATGGATAAGATATGGTTAACAGATTTATTAGGCCAAGAAAATGGGAATTATATTCCTTGACAATTTCTATACGTGATTGACTGCCTTGTGTATTTTGAATTAGCTTCATGAGTTGATCATAGTTTTATTTTGGTTTTTGGGTTTTGATTTTGTGAGATATGGGTGGGAGAGTAAATAATTAAGTATTTGCGTTAAGATTTTCGATGGGGGAGATAACATTTCCTCAATGCTTCTTTTTACTGACGAACAGGGTGATTATTTCGTGATTTCGAGTGAAGCTTGTATATTCTTTTCTTCTGACGGTTTTTCAGCTGAAGTTTTACTGGACATGTTCTCACCGGCAATTGTAGTTCTTTTCATTTCAGTAGGCGGTTTTAAAATTTTTGAAGTAGAAGAAATTGAAGATGATTTTGGAGTATGTGTAATATTTGGATCAATTTTATTGTAGAAGATGCTCGAAATGTTCACTGTCTACCTACTGACATAATCCAAGGTTATGGTAAAATGTCTATAGGCATTTGGTACACTTCTTGAGTAATGCGTTCTTTGACTTATAACTCCATAACTTTGATTCCATAAGAAATATTCGAGTTGGTAAGACTAGGAGAAGTGCAGACCACCCAATCGTACCTCTTCTGTCAGTCTATTATTTCAAATCAAATCAAATGTCAAATTATTTTAAGTATTCACGCACGTTGCTGGATCTAACTCACTTGGTGAGTGGTAAGAAAATTTAAAATTGGAACAAAAGTAACTAGAAACTGGTAGTATAAAAAAAACTTGTTTTATTAATTTATAATTTATTATATGAATAAAAATACAAGACATAATTTCATGTAACTAGAGAATAGCATACATTAACAGGCCTATAATGAAACTGTAATTAGTGTTAAAGGGTTAATTACTATTTCCTAAGGTCACATTGAATCATATTCACATTTGAGTCATGAAGAAGTAGTTGATTTTTAAAGCAGAAATCTTTTATTGCAGAAGAGATATATGTATCTTATATTGCCTGACTCATTGGAATATAAAGCTTTCAGCAATTAATATTTTTGTCGTTTAATTTTTTTGTTTCCAAATTTATGGGACGTAATAAATCACTTGATTTTAGTAGTTACAACTGGAACCGCTTTATTCTTTGTAAAATATTACACCTCTTAAACAACATAAAAGTATTAATCTATTTGTTTTAATATTAGATGTATTTTCGTATTTGCATGTTCTCTTCCCAGCTGAGCATGCTATTTAGTATTCTTATAATAAATTTTTGGTGTCTGTCTCGTTTTTGTTTTGTTCTAGGTGTGTGTGGTCTATCTATTTGTATTATAATTTCATGTCTCTTATTATCACGTTTACCGTTATAACTTTTCATTGTATGACGTTTACTGCCCTACCTTGTTAAGTTCAGTTAAGGTGTGTATATTAATCTCTAAAACCATATAAAAAATATGTTATTGAGAAATAGTGTTCTTCTTCTTCTTCCTACTTTATAAATAGGCTTAATGCCTGTTCTAGTTCGGTTTTTAGCCTCAATAGACGTTGTCTGACCATCTTTTCCTCG
This sequence comes from Diabrotica undecimpunctata, assembly GCF_040954645.1. Taxonomy (NCBI): domain Eukaryota; kingdom Metazoa; phylum Arthropoda; class Insecta; order Coleoptera; family Chrysomelidae; genus Diabrotica; species Diabrotica undecimpunctata. Next base: position 61,908,434 of record NC_092812.1, on the reverse strand, counting down.
GTCGTCCCAATGATCTTCTTCCATTTGGCGATTTGTCTCTTGCTATTCGTACTATTATATTTTCTGTCATTCTTTCGATGTGTTGATTCCATTCCACTTTTCTTCTTTTGGTCCACGCGTTTATTTCCTCTATACCACATCTCGCTCGTATTTCCTCACTTCTTACTCTGTCTCTTAGAGTTTGGTTTGGTATTTTTCATAAGACTTTCATTTCTGTTGTTTCCAGTAGTCTTTGTGTTTTCGCCGTATCTGCTCTTGTTTCCGCTGTGTACGTCATTATCGGTCTTATTGTTGGTTTTCCAACCAGGATATATCCTGGTTTTCGTTTCCGTTGTGAGGTATTTGTTTCTCTAGATTGTGTTGTTGAGACATCCTGCTGCTCTGTTTGCCATGTTTACTTGTTTTTGTACTTCTTCTTCCACTTTTGCGTAGCTTGACAGTTTTATTCCCAAGTATTCAGTTTCCATCAATTGTTCTATTATTTTGTTATTTACGACTAGTTTACATCGTCTCGGTTCCGCTGATATCACTATCGTTTTAGTCTCTGTTGACATCTCTATGTTGTATATGAGTGCCGTATCTTCGAATTCTTTAATTAATCTTTGTAGGTCATCTTCATTTTCGGCTGTTATTATGGCGTCGTCGGCGTAGCATATTATCCTTATTTCCTTTTCTCCCATTCTGTATTCTCTTCTTTTTTAACTTTCTTTATGATTTCATCCAATGTGGGAAGCGATCACTATTTGGTACTTGGTAAAATTAGATTCAATGAAAGATGGAAAGAGAAGCTTAAACAAACCAATCCAGAGGAAATAATAAAAATAGAAAATTTAAGAGATGACTCCATAAAATCATTATATCAAAAAAGGCTAGAACAGAAAATACAAATGGAGAATATCAAAAATGAAAGCAATGTAGAGACTAGCTGGAGAAAACTTAAGAAAAATATTCTGGATGCTGCCCGAGAAGCCCTTGGAACGAAAATAATAAACAAAAAGTGGTCAACGAAAACACCATGGTTTACACTAGAGGTTAAACAAAAATGTCACCAAAAAAGAAAGCTTTCCTAAAACATAAGTCAGAAAAAACGAATGAATCATATGAAGAATATAAAAGAATAAGAACTGAAACTCATCAATTGGTAAGAAAAACAAAAACGGATTACTGGGAAAGATTCACAAAAGGACTAGAAATGGATTTCTATGGACAACAGAAACAAGTATGGCGCTTCATAAGACAACAAAGAAGCGAAATGAAAGAACTAGTTGAAATAGAACACATACACGAGGGTACATGGGTGGCCTTCCTGACAGAAATGTTTAAAAAACAAAACGAAGAACCTTTACCAGAAACGCCAAATATAATAATTGAGGAAAAGACCGAAATCTCCCAAAACGATGTGAAAGAAGGAATAAACAATAAAAAACAGAAAGTCACCAGGAGAAGATCAAATACCAAATGAACTCTTAAAATATGAAGGTGATCACCTTATACAACAACTGCAACTTCTTATTAATAAAATAATCACCACAAACAGAATACCAGATGAATGGAGGAGAGCGATCATGGTGATGTTCTTCAAAAAAGGAGATAAGAAAGACCCCAATAATTATCGAGCAATAAATCCATTAACTGCAACACTCAAATTGACAACAAGAATAATAGCGACAAAAATAAACGAACGAATATTTCTGCAAGAGGAACAGCAAGGATTTCGGACAGGAAGATCATGCACGGATGCAGTTTTTATAACAAGACAAATAAAAGAAAAGTCGCTGGAATACAACAAACCAGCATATATGTGTCTGATAGATTTGAAGAAAGCGTTTGATAGAGTGAGAATTCGGGACGCGATACATTTATTATATGAAAAGGGAATATCACTGGATTTAGTAAAAACCATTGAGAAAAAGTGTTGATTGAGTGAATTTTTTAGACTTAACCACTAGACAATGCTTCTAAAAGTCCCATGTAAAATTCACAGTGGTTGACGTTTATTTTTCGATTGTTTTATAGTTGTAAGGGTCTGTAGTTATTGGGGTGAAGTTAGTATAACTGCGAACTATGCTTAACCAAGTACTCTCTTATATTGCTCAGCTTAGACATTATTCATCTATTTGGACTCCTTCTCTTTCTCATCTTTCCTTTTATAAGTAATGCAAATTTCTTTTATTTTCTTAAATGACTCAAATATTGAAATTTGTTAGTTTTAATAGTTCTTATGTTCTAATTATTTTTGTTAATTCTATGTAATAGGATACTTTCTATCGTTGTAGTATGTGATATACCTTTTCCATGTAGTTTTCCAAAAATGAAAGTGTCATCAGCATATTTTAACTTATTGCTGTTACTTGTGTTGACGACAATACCTTCAGTCACTTCTGATACAACTTTCATATTGAAAGCTTTGAAACCTAAAAAAACGCGATGGACTAATTTGGCTCTTGTAAATGTCATAAGAGCTGAACTTGCCGCTAATGACATTATCATGGTACGTCGGATGGAACATCTTTATAGAATGCTCACAAACAGACTCAGAATGCTCAAAAAATGGATTAACAGGAGGAACTGGCGGAAACCGCAGCAGAAGAAGACCAAAAAAGAAGTAGTTAGAAGAGGTTAAAACCGATGTAAGAAAACTAAGAATAAGCCAGTTTCATTCTTCTGTTGATTTCTGGGAGTAAGAAGCCAGATGTATGTATTAATTGTCCCAGGTATGCATGCTCGTCTACTGTCTTAAGTGCAGTTTTGTTTATTATTACATTTTAGACGTCCACTAGCTAGTTGCACATAGTTTTTGTTTTTGTCAAGTTCATTTTTAGGTCAACTGCATTGCTAGCTGTGTTTAGGTCGCTTATAAGTTCTTGTAGTTCTGCAGGATTATTAGCAATCAGAACGATGTCGTCTGCAAATCTTAGATGGCTGAGGTATTCTCCATCAATGGATAGGCCTTTGTTTTGCAGTTGATTTTGCTGAATATATTTTTTAGAGTTGCAGTGAAGAGCTTTGGTGATATTGTGTCTCCTTGTCGGACGCCTCTGGAGTGGGAAATTCTGGAGTTACTTCACAAATTTCAACCTTAGCTTTTGCTTGTGTCTTGGTCAAAGCTTCGATTACTGCCTTGGGATATATAGAATCGAGAGCATTCTCGAAATCTATACAGGTTTACGCTAGCGGTATTTCATATTCTTTAGCTCTACTAATTAGTTGTCGAAGCTTATGGATATGATCCAGGATACTGAATCCACTTCTGAAACCAGCTTGCCCTCTTGGCTGTGCAGCATTTAATGCATTTGTTAATCTGTTGTTGATGATCTTTGTGAATATCTTGTATATGATTGGTAGTAGGGGTATAGGTCTGTAATTTTTTATATCCTCTTTGCTACCTTTCTTATGAATGAGAATTATGTTTGCCGTACTTCAGTAGTCTGGTATGCATCTTGATATTAGGTTGTTCGTAAATATGCCTGCTAACATTATCCAAGTTTTTTGCCAGCGTATTTATGTAGTTCCACTATTATGCCATCTATTCCAGCTGCTTTACTGCTTTTCATTTTGTAATTGTCGATTCTGCTTCTTCCAAAATGACTTCTGGTACATCTTCTTGGTTATTAATAACTTCTCCAAGAGCTTCAGGGGTTTTGTATAGTTCCCTGTAGAATTAGTCACAAGTTGTATTAGTTCCTTGGGGGCTATGGTTCTGGGGGCTATTATTTTTAAGAATCTTGGGATCCTATGTCTCTTCAGACCAGGAACAGTATATGTGTTGAGATTTTCGTCGCTTTAAAGGACACTTTCGATATATGTTTTCACTCCATGGTGTCCCTTCAGTTTTTTTAAATACAAAGATATTATTTTTTGTTGAATATATAAATATTTGTACAATCGCTCATTAAAAAGTATGACTGTAATATATATTTTGGCCAATCATCTTATATCACTCTATTTTTATGTAGATCCCTTTTTGTGACAAGGGACACGGTAATCGAATATTAACGATATTATTTCACCCAATCCTAACCTACATTTTGTCCTTCACAAAACTAGAAAGAAACCAAAATAATTTCATATTCAAATCAGTTAACTTAACCTAACATAAGATATATATCCTATCGATATCAAATGTTGACTTGATATATCTATATCGTTGATTTTTTTATAAAAATACTACAGAACGTGTTCAAATACGGATATGCATGTGTTACAGGTAAACCGCGAAAAGATTCATATTTCGCAAATACTAGGAATATGCACTTTTGAATTATCGTAACACAATCTCAATGGCATTAATATGATTTTTTTTAAATATGTTTTGAAAGTTTATTCTTCGAATTGCTTCTTATTCAGATTATATGCGCAGTTTTTTTAAAATTGATCAAATATGAAATGCACAGGTTTTTTTCATATCTTATAAAGCATTATTAACATTTTTTAATGTACACGAATCAATCTCTTAAGGCCCTTGCAGACGGAGAAACTAATGGCGCCAACGGTACCACATTTTTCTCGTGAATATGTGTGTAGCAAGGTCCGGTCAATGAAATCCATTATTGTAAGTTTATTTCAAGCACCAACCGTTATTAAATTGTTTAATTTTAACGAGAAAGGAACTGCTTTGCGATTTTTTGTGATTAAAATGTTTCGTTTCAATATGTTAAAAAATCCTGAAAAAACTAGATGTGGTAGGGCAAACTAAAGGGCAGACAATATTGCCACATTTTATATACATTCTTTAACTATGCTCAAGACCGGCAGAACTGAAAGAAAATAAGGGAGGCCGATGTTCAACTTTGGTCACTGAAGGCTGGATGATGATAACCTTAACTATGAACTGTTTTGGAACGTTCGTCATTCTTATTATACCACCAAGGCGAAACGAGAAAGTGAAGTGATAAAGTTGATAAAGTTGATGGGTTAACTACAATCAGTAAGAGTCACAGCACCAGACAACAAGTATCAAGACCAAATAGGCGACATACAAAAGTGAACTCCTCAAAATGAATGAATAAAAATATAAATCACATTCATAAAATTAAACAGTTTAGCAAACAACAATTTTTGACAACTGATTCTAATATATTCTTGTCTCATTCTTCTTGTAATATGACTAGGTCCTGTCATTTCTGTCATCTGCCTTCCAGTGACATTAATATCCAGATGTAATACCAATGTTTTAGATACCTACCAACTGGACGTTTATAGGCCACGTAAAATGGATCTGGACTCATCCATTCTAAACCTATTCATTTTACCAATTCCCAATTGTCAATAGAAGCCAAACAGGGTCGTACTGATGTGTATCATATGATTTTTAAAAATAATTACTTTTGAAACTGTTAGTGTAAGAATTTCTTGAAATTTAATCATTATATCACAATTAAACTAAATTCTAAAAAATAACACGACCAATAAATAACTTAACAATAACTATAACATAAATATAACACAATATATTAACTTAAAAATTAACATGATACAATTTGAATTTAAAATGCTGGCAAGTTTGGATCTGTAACATGAGGATCTGTCTGACTTAAGGTAATAAATTATATTTAATAGCCTCTTGACGAATGAGACGGCGAATATCAACAAGTGCTCATGTTTATAGATGGGAATTTGGTAAACGAATGTATTTTACGTAGTCTCTCCAACAGTAGCGCCTTGCTCTTACCTGTCTGTCAATGTCCTACACTCTCAATTCACTTACGAGTGTGCTCGTTACGTATCCTATCATTTAATATGATCCCCTTTATTGAGAAGTGAAAGATGTGAATTACACTGACCCATATTAAAAGCTAAAGTACAGCACACAATCAGTAGGAAGACGCCAGAACTCGTGACTGAAAGACCTGAGAGGATGGTTTGAGCAATTAGGATAGTTTTCAAAGCTACAATAACCATTTGGATCGTCAACCGTAATTATTGGCCTAACAATCTAAAAATTGTAGAAATACTTTTATTTCCAAACCCAGAAAAGTATCCCAGTGAAGTCTCATCTTATCGACCTATGAGTCTGTTATCAACAATCTCCAAATTACTAAAAAAAGTTTTAATAAAAAGAATAGATCCAAACTTTACTGTCGCAGACTGGATACCAAATTATCAGTTTGAATTTTGACGAGAACACTCAACTATCCAGCAATTCCACCGAATAACCCATAAAATCAATTCCGTATTAGATAAAAAGAAATATTGCCCAATGGTATCTCTAGAAGTAAGTCAAGCTTTTGATAATGTTAGGCATAAAGGACTTCTTTATAAAATTAAACAAATAATACCACCATTCTTTCAAATACTTACATCATACTTGGAAAACTGACAGTTCAGAACAAAAGTAAATGGAGAAATATCCAAAATGCATCCCATTAAGACGGGAATTTCGCAAGGCAGCAACATGCGATCTCTTTTATATTTATTATATACGTCTGATCTACTAACTTCAAATAACGTAACAATTGGCACATTTGCAGATGACACACGAAAACTCACAAGTCATAAACACATCAACATAGCTACACAAGAACTTCAAGACTACTTGTTTGAGCTTGAAAACTGGCTGGAACAATGGAAAATAAAAATAAATGAAAGCAATTCAACCCACACAACTTTCACTTTACGACGAGAAATACCTCCGCCCATATATATCAACAATGAGGAAATATCCAGGACTATAACAACCAAATACCTTGAAATATATCTGGACCAAACCCTGTGTCCAAACCCTGGAAGAAACACCAGCAAAAAAAGAAAACAAATACAACTAAGACAAAAAAAAAAATCATTGGGTTAATTGGAAATAACTCCAAGCTGTCAATAAGTAATAAAATTTTAATTTATAAAACAGTTATTAAACCAATGTGGACATATGGCACAGAGCTGTGTGGCTGTAGTAGTAAATCCATTATTGCTATAATAGAAAGATGACAATCAAAAATCTTAAGAGCAATTGTTGATGCACCCTAGTACGTAACCAACTAAAGAATTTATGAGGATCTCAACATCTCAACAGTAAAAGAAGTAATCCAGAAAAAAAAAATCACAATACAGTAAGGTCTGGTTTTATGTCGTAGATACGTTCCACAGAAAATCGCATATAAAAAAGTTGCAAAAAAAAACATTACGTGCCTTGAAAAGGTAGGGATACGTCCCGTTGCCATCTAAAATAGCAAAAAAGTTTTAAAAATAATATGTTAAACTAATGATGCCACAAAATTCATTTGATTTAAACGTACTCAAAAGTTTGGGGGGATTTAGGGCCGCACGCCCCCCCTAAAATTTTTCTGTGCTTTTAGATTTTGTTGTTTCTTTTGTATGAAAAATGCTTTCAGAACAAGAAAGTAACGTGTCCATTTTTTTTTACAAAATGTCAAGTAGTTTAGGAGATAATGCAAAAAAACAATTTTTATTTTGTAACTTCAGATGACTGTAACTTTTTTGTATACACTTTACTAGCACTGTACTAAGGTAAGCTGAATTCAATCAATTTATTTTTGTCGCGGAATGCGTGATTTAATTTATGACATACCTTTTTGAAACACCCAGTATATCTAAACTTATCACATTAACTTACAGAAGACATTTTTTATTCTGGTTGTTAATTTATTAGTTGGAATAAAAAAAAAAGATGTAATAATAAAGTCAATTATTAATATATTCCATGAATATGTACTGCACTGTCTGTTATTTATATTACTTGTTTCTACGTCTATGAGTTTTATGTGTAATTATTATGCGTTATGTAACGATATGAAATATTCTAATAGTACATGTTAAAACTGTGGTCTTATGATGCAAAAACTAAGTTTATAATTTCAGACTGGGTACATGGGAACTGGAAACGTAAACAAACGATTCAACAACGGTCAAAGGTGTTTGGACGTCATTGTTGTGGCTACTTTATGTTCATACACAAGAATTAAAGAGAAGAACACGTTACGGAAGGAACTTCGGTAAGTGAAAACCACTTCGTGCACTGAAGTGTGACATTCGGGTCTAGAAGTCCACAAGTCTTAAATTTTACTTACAGGTTTTTGACCTTAGCAACATGTAATTTTCTTAGTGGAGTATCGGAATAATAGGTGTTACTGTGTTACTAAGTGCATACAAAATATTTTAAGACATTGGTTGGATAATAATAATAGTTTAGAGACAGAGAAATTTTACAGTAGAGTAAACCATTATTATTTTATAACTCATATTTATTTTCTTAACTTTTTCTGGTAGAGTAAAGTAAATAAGGATAATACGACGGGAATTCTAAACAATACAGTAAGGGGCAACAAATGGAAAATAACAATTATGCAAATATATACAAGGTTATTATAAAATTAGTAATATACAAAACTGAAACAAGGAAAGCTTTAAATAAAATAAAGTAGATTATGTTTTATTAAAACCCAATAATTTTTTTTTATTTTTTTTTTTATTTATTTTGCTGCAACCACTTACGGTTATTTGCATAACAAAATACAAAAAGTGATAAAGAAAAATACAACATACATAGACATAATACAAAATATCAATGACCAATAGGGTATACAATATATTGTAGAGTTTTACCAATAAAACGAGCGGTTCTAATTTATGTAAATATATTTATTTATAAGTTTACAGTACAATAACATCTTATCAATTAACTAAACTAATATCAGCACAGCTTATATACATACAAGTTATTATGGACTAGAAAAATCTGGAATAGTCCACCTCTATCCACCTCGATATCTCAGCCGGTAGATACGTCATGATCATTCTCGAACATAATATCATCGTCGCGAGAGGCAACCGTTATATGCGGTACGTTGGAATATGCTTGTTCGTTACACTGCTCCCCTCTTAGATCTTAGCGTCCCGATCAGCAACTCGATATGTAGGCTCAGGATGGCGGAATCTACAGGACTCTCCAGCTCTGCATGAACCCCTCAAGAATAAATAATAGTCTACTGAATTTGAAGGACACGATCTCTTCAGGTTAATGCAACACGCAGTAATTCATACGCCAGTTTCTTGGAAGATCAGTTCAAATATGCTTCTGACAATCTTCCAAGCTTGCCTTGTCTGTATACGACTTCCTGGTCACCATATACAGCAAAGATCGAGCACCATCTTCTAATCTCCGTACTCTTCCAACTTTAGGCTGCTGATTTTTTAACTCGTCGAAACGACCGAACTTCTTATAGAATACATGCGAGATTCCTTTAGTCATCTCAAGGTCTTTGGCAACACAGTGGGCTAGAGAGATGTTATGCGGAAAACTAAAAAGATCCTGCTGAACTTCCGTGATCACGCCAAATCTAGCACTCTTTATCTCTGCGTAATTTCACCTAAATTCGTAAAATGTTGTTCGCCGGTCATCTTTGATCTCAGGTTGAAGGGTTCGTGCTTCTTCTGTTTCATTTGAGCCATCATAAGGTGCAAGACGATTTATGTGAACTACTTTTGGTTTACCTTTCGGCAACTTCTTAATTCGGTATATTACTACATTTATTCTCTTTCTAATTTCATACGGATCTTCCCATTGTCTTTGGAGTGTAGGAGACAAGCCTCGACGACGTTGTGGATTATAACGCCAAACAAGATCACCTACTTCAAAATTTTCATTCTTGCACCAAGAATCAATCATATTGATCTTTCCTTCTGTCACTGGCAACTGGATGTGTTGTCTGGCAAGTTCATGAATGTTGTTCATTATTAACTTAGGACGATCGACATATTCTTCACTTGCAACATATTCTTCGGAAGGTCTGCAGCCAAACTCTAGGTCGCAGGGCAAACAAACTCTACGATCCAAAATCAGGCAGGTTGGAGTCTGGCCTATAGTTTCATTCATGGCCGAGCGGTAGGCCATTAGGAATAAATGAATGTGCTGGTCCCAATCTCTTTGATGTTCTGATACAACTTTGGATAGATGTTTATCCATCGTTTGATTTATCCTCTCAACCATTCCATCTGATTGAGGATGCAGGGCTGTCGTTCTAGTCTTATTAACACCAACCAATTTACAAACGTTTTGGAAGAGGGTTGACTAAAAGTTTCGCCCTTGGTCGGAGTGGATCTCCAAGGGAACACCAAATCGGCTGAAGAATTCTTTAACAAGTACCTCTGCAACGGTAGCAGCTTCTTGATTTGGTATCGCATAGGCCTCAGTCCATTTCGTAAATCAATCCATGGCTACCAGGATATATTTATTTCTATCATCTGTTTCTGGAAATGGACCTGCAATGTCGATTGCTACTCTTTCCATAGAACTACCAACAATATACTGTTTCATAGGTGCCTTCTTTTTACTAACTATACCATTACTGGTTGCACACAGTTCACATTTCAGACACCATTTTCTTACATCATCTTTACAGTTCACCCAATAGAATCATTCTTGAACCTTTTGCAGTCTTCGTAATACCAAAGTGTCCACCTGATGCACCCTCATGCAACTGACGCAATCCTTCTGACACTTTACTATTAGGTACAATCAACTGAAGCTTAGATTCTGTACCATCATCGTTCTCAAAGGTTCTATACATAAGATCATCGTCTTGTACTAGGCAATTCCATTGGCTGCAGTAAGACTTGACTTCTAGACTACATGCACTAATGTCTTACCAAGAAGGTCTCTTACTTCGACGCATCCAATCCAATAGTCTTTTGTACATGGATCATCTGCTTGGGCCTCTTGTAGCTGTTGAGGCTGCCGTTAATCATTAATGACGGTGGTTCGTCTCACAGGGCAAAGTCGTTCCTCTAATTTAAGACAGCGATTACAATTTGCAGTGAATGGTCGTCTCGAAAGAGCATCGGCATTTGAATGAACTCCTTCAGCCCTATGTGCGATTTGTTCTCCTTTTCTAACTTTTGTATTATTTGCTGGCAATTTACGGCAACTGTGGCATACTTCGTCACCATTCCGACAGTTAGGCTCGCCTCTCTTCCGCATCGTGTTACTACTTTCCGTACGAATTTTTCCAACGTTTACCGTGTCGTTCGTTGCTCTCTTTAGAGGTTGGTACTCGATAGCTCCGTGAAGCTGTTTCATGTTCCAAGACAATGGCGAGTGCTTCATCTAAAACTTTCGGTCTTGCTAGTCGTAAAGCTTTCTGTAATTTACTGTCTCTCAACCCATTGATGAAGGTATCTACAGCGAAATAAATGTTTTGTAGACAAATTATAGGAGAATTTTAAGCAGTTATGAACATTTCTAAACAGTTCTCGAGGAGTCGCTATCGAGCTAAGGTTTTAGTTGAATTAATTATATTAGTACATCGCAATTTTATTTTTTTGATATAATGTAGGGATAGATTTACAAATTAAGTAAGCCTAATGTGCCTTCTGTATAAGTTTTAGATCGACTCAATTTATCTGGAGATCCTAAGCATTTTCAAAAAAATCAGTTAGTTGTTCAAAATTTATTATCGGTGTTAGAAGTTTATTAGTAATAAAATCTTTATATCTTCTTTATATATATATATATATATATATATATATATATATATATATATATATATATATATATATATATATACAAACAACACAGTTTATTAGGGTCAGTAGGTTTGACACAAAGACACAAAGGATCCTTTCACAATACAGGAGTCATCGAATGTTGTTTATTCTATACCGTGTGCCAACTGTAAAAACGTGTATATCGGAGAATCATCTCGTAATTTTCACAATAGAGTAATATCACATCGCAGCGACATAAAAACCAAAAAGATAAACGCATGTGCGCTCACAGAACATGCATTAACTTTAAAACATGAATTTAATTTCGATGATTCCTGTATTCTGGCTAAGGAAAAAAACCATTCAAAACGTGTTTTCTTGGAAATGTGTTTCATAAAATCTAATACGTCGTGTATAAATAAAAAGTCAGATATAGATAAATTGAGCAACATTTATTGTTACTTACTGAAAAAACATCAAAAATAAAATAAAGATTTACTTTTACATATACACACCGTAATACACCTGCATACAAAACATGTTGCATACTATCAAGACAGGTTTAAGATACTACTTCCATTAATATAATAGCAAGAACTCCTAATTACTTTTTAATCACACTATTTTTGTTTTTTTTTTCTGTTCTCTATGGATCAGTCAAAACACATCATGAAAAGATGTCACTAACAAAATTTTAACTTTCCAACTAAATTTTAAAATGTATATTGTCCATTATTTTAAATGTTATATTTTATATGTGTGTTTTTAATGTTGAGTGTCGTAGCTTTAGAAAAATAATCTCAACGACTAGTAAGTTGTAATGACAATTTGAGATATGTTGTAAATATTTACACTTTCTTCTAATTACAGTGTCTTGAAGAAGGAATAAAAGAATTCCGAAAGCTCGACCAAAAGTCAAAAGAGTGTTTCTATAACATCCCGGCCAAACCTACTGACTGCAGCCCTAATAAACTGTGTTGTTTGTTTATATCAACAGTCAATAATATCCAGTATTTCTTATATATATATATATATATATATATATATATATATATATATATATATATATATTTACAAGCTATATTTAAGATATTCTCTGGCTTCATACAAAAATGCATAAAACACTTGAGAAATGAAAACATTAATTCATTATATTTAGACAACTGCTGCTAGAGCGAGTATTCCTAAAACCCTCTTGAAGAGTGCTATTTTTAAAATAAAGGATAAAAATACGTGAATTGGTGTGAACTGTGAAAAATATATGATGCGTATTTCTGGATCCAGTTCACTACTACTAGTGGTCTGTTGAAACGGTGTCCAAAAATATAAAATAATTATTACGATACCAGACGCTAGACCAGTCTAGCTATTTTGAATCGGGTGTATTTCAAGCCTTGGACTATGTTGCATTGCTTGTGCTAAGAGATTTGTATACAAAGGAGATGGAATTTATGTCTTGTTTTTTTTACAAACAGTAACAATGTATTTCTGTTGAAATGTTTTATACTTCTCTATTATTAACATGATCTTTTAAAAAGTCGATCGTTATTTTTTATGGTACTTAATTACTATTGCGATAGTTGTAAAAATTATTTAATTATAAGATTGTCAGCTATATCCTGAACCAGTATAAGGAAAAAAATTATAATTAATATATTATTATGACAAAAATATTGAAAGCAAATAATAAAATCAACTGAGAACAAGTGAAGAAAATGAATGTTTTCCTATTCTTTCATTAGCAACTTTTTGGTTTATTAGTATATATAATTTGCCAACTGTTACTAAGACATTGTGCATCCCCTCGCATTTATCGCGTTTACTTACTTCCAATGGCCCTACAACCCTTTAAGAGTAGGGTAGAGTAGTTAGCCTTCCAGTATATGCCTCGCTAAGCTTTGCGGTCTATTTCAGCTCTTTCCAAAGGTGCAGATATATTGAGCTTAGAGGTCCCTTTTGATGTTGTCATCTATCTATCTATATAAGGATTTTTACAGCTGTCGCCGCCTTCCTTCTTTCAGCCAACGTCTCCAGTCCTTTCTGTTTTGCCATTCTCTATCTCTAAGGTCTCGTCTTTCCATGGCCTCGTCCACTTCATCCCTCCATGATCTTCGGGGTCTACCTCTTTTCCTCCTTCCTATTGGGCTCCAATCCGAAATCTTTGTTATCCACCTTGTATGATCTGTTCTTCTCACATGTCCATACCAAATTAAACGTTTTTGTTCGATGTAGCTGAGTATGTCTTATTCTACTGCCATTCTTCGTTTTATCTCCTCATTTCTGATGCGATCCATTTTTGTCACTCTGCAGCTTCTTCTCATGAACTCCATTTCAGTTGCTGTGATTTTGGACCTGTTTCGTTTATTTATTACCCAATTCTCTGCTCCAGAGGTCATTATACTGCGTACCAAGGTGTTATAAATTCTCTTCTTTGTATTTCTGGTAATCTGTCTATCCCACAGTACCCCGTTCATTTGTTTAATACATGTTCTTGTCTTTGCTAATCTGCTGGTTATCTCTTGCTCGGTGGTTCTATTTTTTGAGAGTATGAATCCTAAATATTTGAATTTGTCAGTGCCGTTAATGTCCCTATTATCGTTCATTTCCAAGTTTCTCACTGAAATGTTGTCAACTAGTCTTTATCGCGGACGACCTGGTAGGCGCTTTCCAACTGGCATCAATACAGTGATATTTCTATTGGATCTCTCATTACCTCTTCTCAGGACATAACTCGTCCATGAAATTCTCCTCTATTTGACTATACTTGTTATTAAGGTTTGTTTACCACTTTAAACAAAACCAGAAAATTTTCATGCCACTCAGGTATATATGCCCACAACAGATGCCCCAGATGAAGACATGGACGACTTTTGCAACAACATAGAAAACATCTTTAAGAAAATTCTACTAAAGAGCCAGTATATATTATTGGAGACTTAAACGCTAAGGTGGGAAAAACTGAAAATGAACCACATTTAGGAGATATTATCGGCTTGAGTATTAGAAACGACAGAGCAGAACGTCTCCTACAGTGTGCCAGTGAAAACAATCTAGTGATAACAAATACACTTTATAAACACCATACTCTTTCAGAAAAGATGGAAAACGTCGTATTGAATGTAAAAGCTAGGTCTGGAGCATACAGAAATCAAGCGTAGACTAGCAATGGTTGAACGCAACAGCTAAAGTGATCAAATTATGGAAAGACCGAAGGGAATACTAAGCTCAGGTTGGTCAATGCCCTTATTGTTTATATTGATACATATATATTGAAACATGGACTCTCAAAAACGAAATGGGAGTCTGTAGAAGAATTCTACTAGTGTCCTGGACAGAACATAGAACCAACCTGTCAATTCTGGAAGAGCTTCATATAAAAGACCACATTCTGACAAGGGCTCAAGGAATGAGGAGGAGCACCATTGCTAGATGCTGTTTGTTATTAAACCACATAAATTGTTTAACTGTTAATGTTTGGGTAAGGAATATTACGAAGTGTTTATCTTCCTCCTTCCACCTTTCTCATTTTTGTATCAATACCACGTATGTCCTCTTTAATGTACTCAAAGAGCTCAAAAAATGACGACTTTGACATGCGAAAATACCGGAAAAGTTTTACTTCGTCGGCACAAAGTTTAGGAAATAACGTATAATACATCCCTTTTTCTTCTCTGGAAGCTAACATTGTATGTATTTGAATTTTCCGATTCCTTCTCACTCTCCTTTTCTTTTTTAATAAAAGAGCAAGAAGAAGCAACGACTCGTTTTATGTCATATTCTCAACTAAACAACATTCTCCTACTATTCACAAGTGCATTTATTTTTGCTGGTGACAATTATCGGCCACCAGTTACCCATAATTTTTTGCGATTTAATTTGTTGCCTAGTCTAATACCGGACTTAGTCTTCGTAGAAATCTTCGTCTTTTTTATTTTGCTGAATTACAGTCGACAATGAGTTACGGTATAACACTCTGGAGTGACTCTCCTAGTATAAAAGACGTTTTCAATGCCAAAAGCGTATTGTGAGGTGTATTGCAGGTTTTCCGTATGGTTGATCTTGTAGCAGCCTATTTAGGAATTTAAATATATTAACAGTTTATGGAATTTACATTTTGGAATTATTGATATAATTTCATAAGAATCAAAGAACTTTTTTATGTAACAGTGATATTCACTCACACAACACAAGAAATAAAAGACAGTTTGTAGTACCATATCGACATTTGGAAATAAGTAGGAAGTCATCTACTGTATGTGGTTTACTACTGTATAATAAACTTAAAAAATTAAAAACGTTAATTCAATAATACAGCTTTTAAAAATCAAGTTAAAGAGTACCTAGTGACTATGTGTCCTTATACACTGGGTGAATATTACGAGAGTGTATCTGTGAATGCCCAAGCTGCAACATAACCAAATTTAATATTTTTTCAATTATATTACGCTGTCTATATTGTACGCTTTATATGTATTTTATGTTTAAAATATTTTTAATGTATTGTTCCATTTTTTATAACGTTTTATATTTATAATTTGTACTTGTGTCTTGCCTTGTTGTAACTTATAGTCAAATAAACTATCTATCTATCTATCTAAAATCTTTTTTATCTCTATTTCTAATGTTCTGAATAGAGGCCTGTATTATCCAGATTTAGCCAAACGGCCATCACTCCCTTTAAGGGGAAAATTCACTCATCCCTGATACCTACGGTATCAAAAGGATTGAGCTGTGGTGGGACCCTTTCCGTGTTATCGAGCCCTAGGTGACTTGGTATGTTGGAGTATCTCCCAAAAATTTTCTTACACATCTGGACGTCGCGAGGAGTACAGCTTTCTGCATGGCCTTATAGAGATGTTCATTTAGACCCAGCTGTTTAATGTTCTCTAGGAGGTTTTTGGGAATCACACCAGTAGTAGATAGAATAATAGGTACTGTCTGGGTACTCTCCATTCTCCATTGTCTCCTGATTTGTATTTCTAGATCTCTGTATTTGGCGATATTTTCGTATTTAACACTCAGATTATTTTTGTTAGGTATGTCCTCATCAATCAGTGTGAAATTTAGTCTATTATATGCCACTGTTTAGTCTCTCCGCACAGTGCGGTCACATTATAGCTTGTAGTTGTCATTCTCATGCATATTCTCAGAAATGTATTTTGATCATTTGTTACCCTTAATTAATTTTCTTTTACAGGGCTTTTTATGTTTCTTGATTAGATGTTAAGCAAGTCTAATTATAGAAAAACTATTCAAATTTGTGTTCACTATCAAAACAGGTTTATAGATATTATATCATTACGATTAAGTTTTTTCAGCGAGGAAGTATAATTTAAAAAGATTAATTTGTTATGCAATCATAATTATCATCTGGATGATTTTATTCGTATATTTTTACATATTTTGGCTGTTTAATTATTGAGCCTATAAAACGATAATAAGTTTTAATTTACCATCTGGTAAATTGTTCCCATAAAACTGTCACAGATGTAACAGGTTAATGAGGTACCTTTAATTTTGATATTAAGAATAATTTCTTAATCGATGGGAAATGTCTGTCAATTAAAAAAATAAAAATTATATAAATATAATAAATCGAAATGGGTTACGACGAATATTTAACAAACGTTTAAGCTACTAATTATTCGTTATATTTTTACCGCATCTCTCATTGCCTCCGGCACAAGGAGATTTGTTTCACGCAATTTTAACTAAGGTTTTTACGATGCCCATTGAAAATGCATTTTCATTATATTCTTCTCAATGATCACGTAACCTCGATGAAATTCTCTCAGACCATATGAAATAGTCCAAGAAATGGTCTTGTATAAAAATAATATATGTAATACAAATTTTTGAAATACAAAGAAAAAGCATTAAAATATGTAGTAGGCAAAACGAAATAACGAAAATATTAGGCAAAAATGTGATGTCCAAGATGGTCAGGTTCCTCAAAAAAACATGTTTTTTTATTAATTTTTATTTATAGTTCAAAAGATATTTCAAAATGAAACTGTTTGAAGTTATTCTTCTATATGCCCGTTCGACGTTGGAAATTTGTACGGGAGTGAATCGGCAAAATCATTACATATGTAAGATATAGGTAAAAGAGAGACAGAAGATATATTTTCTCTCTCGAGAATGTATGACCTAGAACTGTCAATTTTGAAATACATTACTGTTATGCCTAATTGGCAAATTGTTTGCGTGTTTTGTTCATACGCTGTTTTGTTCATATGGGAAATTTTAAAATAAAATGAAAATTTACAACATAATCCGAGTTGTTGCTTTTTTATTTTTATCTTCCATAAACATTTTTTTAAGTTATACTTCTATACGCGCGTTCGACGTTGGAAATTTGTACAGGAGTTAATCAGCAAAATCATTACATATGTGAGATATAGGTAAGAGAGAGACAGAAGATATATTTTCTCTCTCTTTCTCTCTCGAGATTAAAAATGTTCCTTTTGTAAATATATTTAATATTTATTAATATTATTACAAATATAAATAAAACCTAATGCAAGGGAATGTAATGACCACCGTATAATTAGTCTAATGTGTCACACACTAAAAATATTCTTAAATATTATCCATTTAAGAATTTTCAGAAAAGTGGAAGATATCACTGAAACCCAATTTGGATTTAGAAATGCCATGGGTACACGAGAGGCATTATTTGGATTTAACGTCCTCATGCAAAGATGTATGGATGTAAACCAACCACTCTATGTTTGTTTTATTAACACAACCGTCTTATACAGTTACTTAAAGATAAACACATTGACAAAAAAGACTTAAGAACAATAACTTAAGCAAAAGTCAGAGTAGGCAAAGAACTTTCTGAGGAAGTAGAGATAAAAAGAGGCGTAAGGCAAGGTTGCATACTCTCCCTCTTATTGTTCAATCTATATTCGGAAGAAATAATTAACAAATCACTCGAAAATGTAACACTTGGAATAAAAGTCAACGGCAGACCCATCAACAATATCAGATATGCCGGTGATACTATACTAATTGCAGAGAATATACAAGATCTACAGACACTGTTAGATAATGTAGTAAATGCTAGTGAGGAAAGCGGACTAACGCTTAACAAAATTTATGACAATTTCCAAAGCACAACAACAAGAGGGGTTCCAATAGAAAAAGTAAAAAGTACAGATATCTTGGTACAATTATTAATGAAAATAACGAGTATACAGAAGAAATAAAAATGAGAATTGGACAGGCTAGACCAACATTTAATAAGATGAGAAAAGTATTATGCAGTAGAGACCTCAGTTTGCAACTCAAAATAAGAATATTACGTTTTTTATGTGTCTTCGGTGCTGCTGTATGGGGTGGAGGCCTGAACCTTAAAGAAAGAGGTGAGCGATCGACTTGAAGCGTTCGAGATGTGGACCTACCGAAGAATATTAAAAATAAGTTGGGTAGACCGAATATCAAATGTTGAGGTCCTCAGAAAGATGACAAAGGAAATAGAAATCATGAATACGATTAAGATAAGAAAGTTACAATATCTCGGCCACGTTATGAGAGGGGATAAATATGTGTTGCTACAAACCATAATGAAGGGAAAAATACAGGGAAAACGAAGTATTGGAAGAAGACACATCTCCTGGCTCAACATTCTGAAGAATATTATTATTATTATTTATTAATATTATTATCATGGTAAATTAAACATATGCGTAAGTAAGTTATGTATATTGTCATTTTTAAATATTTATGAATATTGCATTTTAATTTGTATTGTATTATTATATTGAATTATGTTGCAGTGTATTGTATTGTATTTTTATATTAATAACAAAATAAACAATGAATTTTACTGCAGAGTATGTGTAAAAAATTTTTTTGCATTCATCTCCTTTCATACATATATAAAAATAAAAATGTACATTTTCATCAAAATATTGATTCAATCCTTCATTTACTATACTCCTATTACAGGTCAAATGTTGTTTATATACAGCAAACGATGCACCATATACTTATATACCTAATTCTGTTTCTCTTTCTGCTCTCTCTTACCTATAGCATTACATATGTAATGATTGTGCAGATTGACTTCCATATACATTTGTAATGGCGAACGCGTGTATAGAAGTATAACTTCTACCGGCAGTCCCACTGGACTGCCACACCCGTTTTTTACAGTTAAAAGTAGATACATTAAACTACATGAAAAATTTTTTGTTCTATTCATGTCATCATTTCTCGGAATGATCTGAATCATCTCCTTTCATACATATATAAAAATAAAAATGTACATTTTCATCAAAATATTGATTCAATCCTTCATTTACTATACTCCTATTACAGGTCAAATGTTGTTTATATACAGCAAACAATGCACCATATACCTATATACCTAATTCTGTTTCTCTTTCTGCTCTCTCTTACCTATAGCATTACATATGTAATGATTGTGCAGATTGACTTCCATATACATTTGTAACGGCGAACGCGTGTATAGAAGTATAACTTCTACCGGCAGTCCCACTGGACTGCCACACCCGTTTTTTACAGTTAAAAGTAGATACATTAAACTACATGAAAAATTTTTTGTTCTATTCATGTCATCATTTCTCGGAATGATCAGAAAGCAAAAAACAAAATGGTTTTACATTCTGGATCGAATTACTTGTGCTCGGTACTGCAATGAAATATTTTCACCGAAAAAAAAAACAAAATGGCGGACTTTTGCCAATTGTTTATAACTTTTTTAAATAACAATTTATATTTTTGGTTGCAGTACCAACCATAGAGAGACATCTATGCCGTTTGGTTCATGTTGATAAGTGCATTAGTTTCGAAATTCGAGTGACATTTAGTTAAAAACGTTGTTTCGAGAAAAGCCGATTCAAGTTTTGAAGCCTGAAAAATCGAGGTGCTCAAGCGGCCCAAAAATGTGATGTCCGAGATGTAGTTAGATGCGGAAGATTTCTTTCTCCAAAAGAGAATTGTAAAAATTTGTAAGATGTGGGAAAACAAACGGAATAAGCTCTTAGGAAGACGGCCAAAGAGGTGGCAAACAAACCTAAATATCACCCAGTAAATATAGGTCATAAAACTAACGTATCGAAAAGAAGCAGAAGAAACTTTTGAAAAGTGGGTATATATGGAAATTCAGGAAATTAAAAAAAATTTTTAGCAAATTCAAGAGATAAGTTTAACATATTTGCTATTACACAATTGCCCACAGATGTTAAAAAAAA
This sequence comes from Diabrotica undecimpunctata, assembly GCF_040954645.1. Lineage (NCBI taxonomy): Eukaryota > Metazoa > Arthropoda > Insecta > Coleoptera > Chrysomelidae > Diabrotica > Diabrotica undecimpunctata. The sequence continues at coordinate 61,887,771 of NC_092812.1, read as the reverse complement.
AGTTTTTATGAAAATTCGTACGTCATGATTTATATAATAATTAACAACGATGAATACTACATCAATAGTTCACGTGTATTTTTCTTCCTTGCTGTTTTTTGTGATACTGCGTGCGTATTAAATAAGTTTTGCGGTTCGATAAGAGAGGGCGTTGCTTCTAGCCTAAATTTTTTGTTATGTTGATACACTCTTCATATAGATGTATGTGAAGTTTCCTTTTAATATGTCGATTCATTCTGTGTTTACAAACCATTTAATATCCACGTGTTACAGTATTTTTTTTACAGTGCAAAAAATCCAGTATCATGCAGTGGTTCAATTTTTATTTTTGGAATGTTTAAAAGCAAAATAAATTTACGTACGAATGTTGAAAGTGTATAATGACTCTTCACCTGTAAATAGTACAGTAGTTGGGTGGGTCGCTGAATTAGAGTGTGGCCATACAAGCCTTGAAGTCGTTCCACATCGAGGACGTCCAAGAACAGCAAAAATCGTAACAGCACCAGAAAACGTAGAAAAATACAGGATGTCGTATTGGAAAATCGTCAAGTTACTGAAAGAGATTTAGTAGATCTCATTGGGCAGTGTAAGCAATATTTTAACTAAAGTACTGGGTTTCTGTCAAATACCAAAAGTTCAAAATGTGTAACGATAAATATTTTGCCTACCTCAGAGTAAGAACATAGGGGTAGAAGATTGGGGACACAAACTATGGGGGCGAAGATAGGGCAAGCAAAACGATCGTTACTTGTGCGAACGGCACTCAGGGTTTGTTTGGAGAGCTGGGGTCGTGGATAAGTAAATGATAAGGGGGTTGGATTGGGGTAACTATCAGAATATGAAATAAAGGGATACTTACACAAATCTCCTGAACAACTGGGCAAATATGGACAACAAGAAAGGGCTTCTAGCAATTTAGGATAAGGGCGCCGCTTTGAAGGATCCTAATCTTGCTGGAGGAAAGAAGAAAAAGGCTCTTCCTTCCTAAAAAAAATAAACACAAAAAAGGTTAGGAGATTTTTCTAAACTAAAATAAACAAAATGGTAAGAGAAATAAATTAAACATTTATTTTTGTCTCTAACAAACAGTTATCAAAAATACAGATTGCACAAGAAGCATACTAAATAACATAATAACAAAATTAACAAAAACTTACGTGCTTATCTGTTTACAAAGGAGATTTCTACAAAAATTTTCGAAATGGTTTCTAGGTTATTTATTAATATGGCCAAATTAGATTATTAAAAATTAAAGATATCCTTGTTTATGAAAATGTCTTAAAATTTAACTTTATATATGAAATATCTTTTCTATATCGTAATCAAATTAAAATTGTTTTACAACAGCAGATTTAAGCCAAAATGTCATATGTTAACATAACATTGTAAGACAGAATAAATTATGACATTTTGTTGGCCACGCCTCTAACACAATATGAAACTTTAAATATTACAAATTCTTTTATTTTAATGAAAGCAATTATCAATTATCAAAAATAATATCTATTTAATTTGGAATAATTAATATGATAAGTGTTACCTTAATTCACAAACTTTGCCACTTAACTTTGAAAAAATTGCTACTATCTCTGGGATTGGAGCTGCAAGGACAAAACTCTCAACTGGAACAAAAAGGAAACCATTTCCATTCTCAGGAACGAAGATCTGACGTAGATGGGGTTGGATCAAGCAGGCAAACGACAACAAAGCTGGTGGGACATCCTATATAATCATTTTCAAAATTTCATCAGTTCCGGTGTACTGCACAAATCTTATGGTTGATACTCTGTTCTAAACTGCATTATTGCAAAAGAGTATTATCCAACCTTTCACCGGTCTTAAGACATAACACAAAAAAATTGAATCGACTCCTGATTCAAAATCGCCCAAACATCTTTCTAGTCTGAAATCTCTTGCTTGACTCCTTATCTGCCTTACATTTTACAAATTCAACGCCAAATAATTTCCCTTCACGTCACGCAGCCAGTTTGTGGTCTACGAACCTAAACAAACAAAATACCCCTCTTGACCTCGTTCTCAGCAACGAACCGACAAAAAAAAAATCCTGAAATATTTACCTTCAAATTGGGTAACTGGAAATTCCTTACCCCACAATACATACAGAGAATAGGGGTACTTCAATGTAAACAAAGACAAAAAAATATTCTCAGCGTTAATACGTCTTTACTACGAGATAAACAACACGCATTTTATTGATTATTTTAAACGTCCTCGCTTCTTAGTTTTAACCGGAATAATTTTTTACCTGACAATGTAACAGAGACAAAAAACATCTATATTTTGAAACAACTGAATACAAAACTTAAAACAGAATTTATACTATTATATAGATATTAAATATAAAACGCTACAAATGTAGATTCAGAAATCATTTGACATATCACAGCAGAGGAAATAAAAAGAGCTTTTTCGGAGATGAAAAACAATAAATCGCCTGGAGAAGATGGAATGTATCCTAGAACAAATCAAAGAAGGAGAAGAAACGTTAATAAATGTGTTGAACATCATGTTCGATCTTTTTTTTTTGGTATTTTAATATATAATATATATTAATATAACACTGACATTTGTGTCAGGATTACTTATCGGTCTTATTTTAGAAGAACAATATAAAATGGGCAAAAAATGTGCCATTTAGTTTCTAATCCTCTATAGATATTAATTGTGCGGTCTAGATCAGTATATTTGTTTTCACCGTCCATCTTTATGTTCTTCGTACTAAAAATATGATCAAATTTAAGTTAGAAAGGTAATGTTACGGAACTATTTACAACTTTAATTTCTACATAGACAATGATACGTAATCTACTTAACCTAGTTTTTTAGTTGTTACATGCTCATCATTGCCTGTATTAGGTCAAAGAGGTTGTCCTTGTGATGCTCTAGTATAATTAAATCTAAATATGATGATATATTTTATACTAAATGTGTATTACAATGGAGGTTAAACATCCAACTGTAGCGAAACATCACGCGAATGTTTCCAACCAGAATATCTTTTATAAAACCGTTTTGAGTTTGAATTTAAACGTTTTTATTAGTAGCGTAAACGAAAATTATTGTTTTTAGGCGATATAATGCTAAGCTTTAAAGTGTCATTGGTACTTAGTTTGAGTTAAACTCTATAAAAAGGTTATCCTGAAACCAGATAGGGCATTTATCCATCCATGCACTGTCGGTTTGAAATTTACGCTTGACAAGTCATAATATTATATTCATCAGAAAAAATATAATCCGAAAGTACAATATAAAATCAACAACCATGACTGTGATTATAATTTACTTAAAAATGGCTATAATCCATCAAATTACAAGGTTTTGAATACTACAATGATGTAAAATTTCAATGGTTGCAAATATTTGAATTCATATTTAATTAAGAATACAAGTGACACATTTTATTCAATTTTTTCGAAGTCATGCAGTAAATTTCCGTTACAGCAGATAATTAATTAAACATTATCAAAAAAAATAATGCTAAACTAGCTTTTCGTTTGAAGTTATAAAAAATCAATGTACTTCTGTACCAACTTTTAATATACTAAGTAGGCTTTGGTTCGCTTTTGACATCTCAAGCAGTTTTCCGAAAAAATCAATCAGTTAAATTTTTGTACAAAAAGTTGAATTTTACTATTATTTCAAAATAAATATTTAAATTTTATTGATTAATTTATATTATTATAAATATATAATAATATTTTAATGGTGGGCCGCAACAATGTTGTAAGCGATATATTGGGTCAAAGTGAGGTTTTAATGCAATATTTTTATATATCCAAAGACCAATGAGAGCATATTTCAATCTGACTAAAAACATTTTGCCTTCCATGAGTTTTTCATATCGCAATGTTGGTATCCGCCCAAAAACCTTGTATGTACGTCACTGTCAAACTACTATCACTGTAAAAATGGAGGGTAACGTGTCGCTGTCTATCCTTTTGCAGATAAATAGAGGGAAAAAACGCAAAATCAATATTAACCAGTGGAAGAGAAACATCTGTAAGCGTCAGAGAAATGCAGGTAAAGAATCTGCTAGAAACGAGAATGTACCAACAATACCCCGTCCACATGAGGTGAGTGCAACAATGTTGTATATTTTGTTTTGTAGCCTTATCATTGTCGTTAGCTTTGTTATGATCTGTGCTCGTTCGTAATGAGTGTATGATTTGAAATTCGGCATCTTTCGATAATTTCGATAACTTCAAATAAGTATTTTTATAATGCACAAACTGCGCACCTGGTCAGTTGTATGGAACTTCAAAACCCAAAACATATACGGACTCCCGAAAACGTCTCTAAACGACAATGTACTGTACGATTCCACATCCAGATTGGACTGAAGAAATTACCAGTGTGCCAAAAAACTATATGTCAAGCATTTGGAATAACACCTCGAAGAATTCAACACATTCAGCAGAAGATAAAAACAGATATGCCGCTACTTGATCAACGTGGAAAATACAATAATAGGCCTAATAAAATCAACAAAACCGACAAAGAGCGTATAAGAGAACACATAAAGTCGTTTCCACATCAAGAAAACCATTATAGTCGCACTGAATCTACGAAGAACTGCCTTCCTGCTGAATTATACTTGAAAAACTGTACAAATTGTTTTGTGTGCTTTGGTCTCCCTCGCTCAGATACGTGTACGTTTTGTGATAAAATGTATATCAAGCTTGTGGTTGCTCCAGACGGTCCAGAAAGAAATGCTATTCTTGTTGACAGTGAACTCCCCCATGCACGTGTTAAGGTTGTATACAAAGCATTGAAGTTGGATGCTGAAAAGGCTAATCCACAATTTGTCGTACTATTCACTGATCTTCAGCAAGTGTGGTACTGTCCAACATTGACTCATTCTTCAGTATTCTACCAACATTAGTATGCCAGTTACAACTATGTTATTTACGATGCAGGTTCAAGCGATGCCACTATGATGTTGTGGCATGAATCTATTGGTAATCGTGGTTCTACAGATATCGCTTCAGCTTTCCTGTGTTACATAAAACTTAACTTTCGTCCATTGAACTCAGGAGAAATAAAAAAACTCATGGTCTGGTCTGACCGATGCGTCGGCCAGAGTAATAACTGGAGAATGCTGTCCATATTCCGTTTGCTGATTGTGAATAGATATTTTACTCAAGTAGAACAAAAGTTCTTAACTAGCAGTCACAGATTTTTTTGGTACCATGACTTGTCGCTCATAGAGAGAAAGAAAAAAGAGCTCTGCGCCAGACAAACAGCAATGGTGAAGGTACCCTTCGACTGGGTGGCAGTGATTGCCAACTCACGTCCCAGCAAGCCCTTCAATGTGTACTACATGGAGCAAAAAGACTTTTCAGCATGTTAGAACTACTTATAAAAAGATCCCAAATGTAAGATCACTGAGTACAGTTGATCCAAATTCGACAGCGATGATCCTACGAGAATAATGGTTAGCACTTCTCACGTCATGCAACCTTGGCAAACATTCTCACTTGTCAATAAAAAATGGGGTGCACAAGCCATCAGAGCATTCAACTACCAAATGCGTATACCGGGCCTATATATAACTTTATCTTGTTTAGTGAAATTGATTTTTTTCGTTGCTTATTTTCATAAATAACTTGTCAATATGTTTTTTTCATCTCTTGCATAATCTCAATTCTGTCGCTTACAATATTGTTACGGCCCACCATTCAATTATTAATTCTTCTTGTAAAGTACAAAAAGAATCGTTTCAAAATTAATTTTAAAACCATTTATTCAGAGTGTGTAAAAGCTTCTTAAAAAATAATTCATTTCATATTTTAATTTAAATGAACACATTTTGTAGTATTAATTTATATTAACACTAGCTAACCAGGCGAACTTCGTACAGTATTAGAGTTAAATAATGTGTCAAAGTTCAGTAAGCTCCTCTTTTGAGTCTGTTAAGTAACAGAAATCTCTGGGTAATGAATTCGGTCGAGGTGTTAATAGCGACTTTACCTTATTAGCAAGTCACATTCGAACAGTTTGCACTAGACGTAAAAAACGTTTTGAGAGTTTATATGAACATTTTCACTAAAAGTGAAGTTTAAAGTTAATAAGATTACACCTAATGTAAGAATTTATCAAAAACAAAAGCATTCTAAATCGTTACTAAACTCTTTAAACATTTTAAAATGGACTTATGATGTTTCAGTAATGAAATGTCAGGTTTTAAAACAATAGTATATTACTTTATGAGGCGGAGAAGCATGACTTTTCTTGACGCGCCCGATAATAGAGGGCAAGTCAAGAAAAGTCGCTTCTTTGCCGAATAAAGTATACTATTTTTTCTTCAAACGTAGCAATTTTCAACCATAAATAGTACAATTCATACGCTATTTTTACTCGAAATTAACTGTGACAACTATCAAAGTCGTCTAGATGTTAGAAATTAAAATAATTAAGTCGTCGGTGGGATTTGCGTCTCCCTGGTTACAGTTGTTTGACAGTTGTTTGCAATTATTAAAGACAGCTTATTGTTGTTGCAACCGCAAGCGCAAATTTAGTGCGAAAATGGAAAACCTAAACGAAATTGAGTCCGCGGCTAATGATGCAGTAGCACGTTTGGGGCCCTCCAAGTCCGGAATAAAGTATCGGTTAGCGTACAAGCACTTCCAAGAGTGGTGCGATACAAGAGGAGTACGGCAAGTTACCGAAGACGTTTTACTGGCATATTTTAATATAATGGAAAATGAAAATAAATGGAAATCTTCTACAATGTGGTCACGATACTCTATGATAAAATCCGAGTTAGTTATTGGAAAAAATGTGGATATAAGCAAATTTTTAAAGTTACATGCCTTTCTGAAAAAAAAGCGAAGGATATACTGCAAAGAAGTAAGTTTTCACTAAAGATGAGTTTGATAAATTTTTGTTTGAAGCGCCAGATAAGTTGTATTTAGGATTAAAGGTAAAAAAAATTATATTGCAAAGCATGAAGTATACTCTACTAAATTATAAAAATATTTCAGATTGTTTTGTTAATTGAGGTTACCGGCGCCTGTCGATACGACGAAATGGTAAAAATGAAGACTGTGGACATTGAGGATAAAGAAAATGTAATAATTATCAAAATCCCAGACAGTAAAACATGACAAATTAGATCTTTTACGATAATTGGTCAAAACTACATTAAACTGTATAAAAAGTATGCATCACTGCGGCCTGAAAATTTCACATAAAACCGATTTTTTATCAAGTACCAAAATGGAAAGTGTTACCGAAGCGTCATGGAAATACATTCGATCAGCGCAGTAGCCGCAAGAAGTCTAAAGTTTTCACTAAAGATGAGTTTGATAAATTTTTGTTTGAAGCGCCAGATAAATTGTATTTAGGATTAAAGGTAAAAAAAATTATATTGCAAAGCATGTAGTATACTCTACTAAATTATAAAAATATTTCAGATTGTTTTGTTAATTGGTGTTACCGGCGCCTGTCGATGCGACGAAATGGTAAAAATGAAGACTATGGACATTGAGGATAAAGAAAATGTAATAATTATCAAAATCCCAGACAATAAAACACGACAAATTAAATATTTTACGATAATTGGTCAAAACTACATTAAACTGTATAAAAAGTATGCATCACTGCGGCCTGAAAATTTCACATAAAACCGATTTTTTATCAAGTACCAAAATGGAAAGTGTTACCGAAGCGTCATGGGAATACATTCGATCAGCGCAGTAGCCCAAAAAGTAGCTAGTTATTTAAATTTAAACGATGCAAGCGCATACACGGGTCACTCTTTACGACGAACTTCAGCAACACTTTTAATTGATGGAGGCGGAAATCTAGAATGCCTCAAACGACATGGGGGCTGGAACTCAAGCACGGTTGCCGAAGGATATATAGAGGATTCAATAAGAAATAAGAACGATAATGCTCAAAAAATTTTAAACCCTCATGATTCGCCAACATCGGGAATGATTGCTGAAAGTTGTTCTTGACCATCAGTATCATCAACAATTACCAATGCGTATCAAGAGTCGGGAACATTTTTGCACGGTTTCGATTTTGAAAATGCCTCATTAACTAATTGTACTTTTAATATTACTATAAATAAAAATGATGTTTAATTGTTGTTAATGACATTTGTATTGTTGCTTTGTGACATGTTTCATATTGTTGCCATGACAACATTTTTCCCTCCGCCGTAAAGAAATGGGAAAAAAAAACTGCTGCCGGCGGAGACATCAAACTTTGACAGGATCAAGTTAGATACGTAATGTCATCATTATTTGACGTTTGAAGAAAAAAGTATTTATTACTAAACAATTTTAATATCATACAGTTTATTTTGTGACTTCCTTGGATTTTTACTTAGTTGCTGATGTTTCTTCGCCCATTGAAACAGTGTGGTCAAATTTTCTTTTTTGGCCTTCTTCTTCTTATAGTGCCGTGCACCTATAGTGCGTTGGCGAATTATCTTAAGGCCAGACGTCTGTTTTTTGCGGCATGCAAAAGATCGCCAGTGGTATTTATGCCTGTCCAGTTCTTTATGTTCCGTAGCCACGACATTTGTTTGCGACCTACTCCTCTCCTACCTTCAATCTTGCTCTGAATGATTAGTTAAGGGATTGCGTATTTTTTTCCTCTCAGAATATGGCCGAGGTATCCAGTTTTTCGTACCTTGATCAAATTGAATAGTTCTTCCTCGTTTCTCACCCTATCTTTTTTTGGCCTCTAGTATTGGAATTGGGTCTTTATACGCCTTTTGAGTTGGCATTTTTACTGCTTGTTGTTGGAATGGAAACATTGAAGGTACTCCACATCGCACCATTAATGTATTCACTAGCTCAAATACTGCCGGGAGCATCAACGCTGTAGACAAAATGATGCAATTTGGAAATTGAGAACGAAATTCGTTGGTCCCTTGTTAACTTCTGTGTCTCGGTCGACGCACATGCAGACTTTAATACCTAGGCCACCAGATCTTCTCACCAGACCAGTTTTAATTTCACAGACCGTGAATACGTTTTGGCACTTGCGGTAACAATGATCTCCGTGTACTTATAGATGTCATAAATTCAATAAATAATAATAATAATAAACTTCAAAAACACGGTCACATGGAAGAAATGAGTGACTGCATCTGCTTCGTGGTAAATATAAAGAACGGATTTCCTTGACTTAATATTGGTGATGCAAAAAACATTAATGGTAATCTGCGACAGATAAAATAGGTCTTGTACAGGAATTGCAGGAAGTTGAAGTTTCTGCATAAAATAGAAGGCGGTTGCTTCTACATCAACTCTTTGAATGCATTCCTCAATTTGATCATGTAGTGCAGTGTAAAAATTTTTACTTCGGCGTCAGGGTACGACTTTTTCGGCAACGGCTACTTTTTTTTGCTACTTCATCAAGACTAGGGCTTTTAATTTTTAAATTAAGCTCCTCACAGACATTGCATGTTTCAATTTGTGGCCTACCAAAATGTAGGTTAAAATTTTCATGACAAAATTTATTGTAGTAACTTTTTAATAATTGTAGTAACTCAGTTCCCTAGTTCCAGCATCAATAATGTTCCCTTTTATATTTTTCCCCTTTTATGAATACTTAAATATGAATACTGAAAAAAACACCTTCGCACATCTTTTTTTAGTCTGATCAACATTAATAAAGAGCTTGTAACTTCTTGTCCTATCTTTACCTCCTTCATTACGTTTTCTTCTTCTAGACACCTCCATTACTTCTATTAATCCCTGTAGATATATATCCTGTTCGTTTTTTGTTGTCATATCGTAAAAGTTGTCAAAAATAATGTTCCTTTGATCTTCGTTCACTTTTTCAAAACATATCAGTAGACACCTAAAAAATGTATTTTACAAACTCAAAAATATTATATTTTTATTGTCTTACTTGCACTAAGGTCCTATTTGTTTTGCTTCCATGGCCTTATTTTTGTAGCTAATATATTTTTGCCCTTTATTTTATCCTTTTTGCCCTTTATCCTAATTTATTTACGCCTTTTAATAGCATGCTCTCCATCCTTAGCGTTTTCAGCACTGGTGGTGGTTGATCGCTGTTTACAATTATATTAAAATATGAACGTTTCTCTTCTAATATACAGATAACTTTTTGTAAGCAGCAATAAGAACAAACAATAGAAACACTATGAATTTTATAGGTTATGGTAAAAGTCGATATGCAAAATGACAACTGGCAATTTAGTGCAGAAACAGTCTTCGTCCGGGACTAAGGTGGTTTCAGAACTATATGAATATTTTAAATCGATATAAAATCAACTATGCTTACGGGACTTAGGTGTAATCTTTGATCTTGTTGCAAAAACACTCGCATGCTATTTTTAAATTGGGACATCCTTACGTGCCGCCACAAATTGGATGATGTTAGACATGCTTTTAGTTTATCCGCAACAGTTAATTGGAGAATAATTATTAAATAAGGAACAGTCTGACAATAAAATGATGGCTCCACCAAAAACGGTTACGATTGTCACCAATATCTTTTAAAGTTCTACCCATTGCCTGTAATGACCTCTTGTGGGTAAATGTACATTCGTCCAAAACTATTAATTTACATACCTGTAAAATCTTCGCCATTGCGGTCTTTTTGGCGATGTTGCAATCTCGTGTTTCTTTAATTTGTATGTTATTGCAATTTATATGCAATTTTAAGAATGTGCAATTCGTCCGCGTTTTAATAAAGGCAGATAGTCCAGATGAAGCCAACGCTAGGGCTACTGCGATCTGATCCTTGAAAATAACAATAAAATTAGTAATGTTTTTTCTGTCCGTCTCGGAGCATCAAGAAAGTAAATTCCACCAGATCCAATGTATACAGCTTGTATTCGCTACCCCCCTCCCGTTTTCAATGATCCCTCTTACGTCACGATCTAACGAGCCGTTTTACCCCCACCACAAAAAACATCAAAAATGACCAGAATGAACCTTAGCGATGTCTTATGTGATTTTACATGGGAAATGCGCTCGAACATACATAGTACATTTTTTACTTCTGTTAAAACGAAATGTTTAGTGATATGATATATATGACAAATTAAGTATTAAGTATGGAAATCGAAGATTAAGGTCTATACAGTCATCATTAGACCAATAGTATAATATGGATGTGAAACATGGGTGATGACAGAAAACAAAAAAAAAAGAAAATCAGAAGTTTTCGAATGAAAAATTCTAAGGTTTTGGAACTAATCAACGAAAATTGGGATATAGAAATCTAGGTATACAAACTAACTGCTCAAAGAAACACCTATCTCAGACTTCCCTAGACTCCGGAGACTTCTGTAAGCTGGTCTTATAGTGAAAATGATGGTAAAATGCATGGAATAAGACAAAAAGGAAGGTCATGTAAAAGATGAGAGAGCGAAGTGCCTTCGCTATAAAGGTCGCCTTTATTGGAGACAGATACTACATGAGACCAAGGCTCAATTTGATCTATAGCGCCATTGGAAAAAGAAGGAAAAGATGTGAGCATCCAGGAAAAATATATTAATTACTGCATACTTTGTGCTATGTCAGAATCTTAAAAAATTAAACTATCATTAGAAGAGCTACATGAATTTCGTTTGCACATCTATCGTGAAATATTTTTAACTTTTGAAATATGCACGTGTCGGTCAGTTAATTTGAAGATTCCGATTGACAGACAATTTGCAATGAGAAATGGGTAATTGCACACTTATCTTTGAAACATATAAAATTTCGACGGGCGGTATATTCTTGGAGTCGACTTTAATTATTGACATCACGCACCACTCCTTGGTAACAAAATTATTGTTGAATGATTTAAAATACCGTTTTGTTTCAGTGATTGCGTTTTTAAATGATTGTATAAAACTTTTTTTATAAAAGTAATTATTTATTGTTAATAAAGTGTTTATATATATATATATATATATATATATATATATATATATATATATATATATATATATACAAAAAAAGAAATACTGGATATTAGTGACTGTCGATATAAACAAACAACACAGTTTATTAGGGTTGCAGTCAGAAAATTGGCCGGGATGTTAATGAAACACTCTTTTCACTTTTTGTCTAGCTTTCGGAATGGTTTTATTCCTTTTTCAAGACACTGTAATAAGAAAAATATGTAAATATATATAAAATATCACAATTCTTCAGTGCAACTTACTAGTCGTTGAGATTATTTATAAAAACATTGACACTCATGACATTGACACATTGACATTAATAAAACACATATAAAATATAAAATAATGGACAAAATACATTCTAAAATTTTTAAAATTTATGTACAGATTACCTATCCCAAGCATCTCGAATTGTTCGCAGATTCGCAGAAACCCCAAAGGTTATTCCATGTAACTGTTGATACGACCATCCTCTATTAAAACAACAATCATTGTCATTTTTACAAATGAAAATGTAAATTGCTCTCACTGTCATTTAATTTTTATCGACGTGCCAGGCAGGTTTTTATTTACATAAAATTGTACAGCTCTTACAAGAAAAGAGCTATTTGGATAATTCAAAAAACAAAATCTCAGGGATGCCTCCGAGATAATACCAAAGGACTATGAAACCAAATCAGCTCTTAAATTTTTCCACAGAATTTTTTAAAGTTAGGATAAAATACAACGCTTTTATTCACCTCCGTATAATGCCAGCTAAGCAAAAAATTGTTTATTACCAGAATAATAACTAACCAGAATAATACATGTACCTACAAACTGATCCAAGAATCTTGAAAATCGAAATACAAATAAAAAAAGTTATAAATTGTCAAACTTAATCAAAAAGTTTTAGTGGCGGAATTTTGTGCCGGGGAGTAGGTATACATATTCTAGCAGCGTGATCTAAAGTTACTATTAAAGAAAAATAATTATCCACAGGTGTGCATATATTGACTACTTATTGTCTCTATTCTTAAGAATCGGTACAAATCATCGTTGCAGTATGCTGTAATTAAATTACATCACTAAGGAAGGAATTACGGATAATCTTGATGATTTGATTAATATCATGATACATAATAATTAATCATTAGCATAGCACAGCCAATCATTCAAAAACTAGTCCCAAGAAGATTTTTATTTTGTGCCTTAACGGAGAAGCCATAGGAAAAGCTTCATTTCGTACATCCGGTGGTGAACCTCGATCTCAGGCCTTAAGACACCATAACCATAGGCGTACGTTCGTATGCTATTTGGTTTAATGACCTTAGGTAATAATTTATGATGTTCTACAATTAGACAGAGAAATAAAATAATTTGTTGGTTGATTACGATACGTTCCATAGTCGTGCAATCTTTTCTTATTACCAATTTAGTAGCAGATGAGAAGGATTATCTGTAAGCACATAGAGGCACAAGTAAATAGTTACACTATCAAAAGACATTCGATATTTTAAAATTCCTAAAACCATGACGAGTCAATACATATACAACATTAAATGTACACGTTTTGGGGGAAATATGAAATGGAAGATTTCAGAGACAAATAAATTTATGAAAAACAGGAACGATGAATAACCGAATCATCAGAATTGTACCATAGAAGAAAAAAGGTTTAAATATATTTAACCCAGAACTTGCAGATCGCAGAAAACGCAGATCGTCAGAAATTATAAAAATGAAGAAATGGTGCGTTTATTTATTCATGATTTCTATTTCAAAATTCCGGAACTCTCTACCAGCTTATGTAGTATATCTGTACGATATGTTTGTGGAGTCGCTTGGTAGTCTATAAAAAGTGCTTGCCACCTACGATCTGCTGCTTCGCATTCCTGCACAATATGGTTTCAGGTTGTCCGCAACAGAATCTGCACCTTTTGTCTCCATGAACCAACCTCATTATATGCAGGTGTCCTTGACTGGCGCATGTCCTCTAAACTGTTGTTCTGTGATAACTAACATAATATGTGAACTCTGTTCTAATTGTCAGCTGATTCCTACCTGTTTTTCTTAGTACTCCAGTCCCATTTTGGAACCAGACTCTCACCCGGTCTTTCATCAAAATGTCTTTCTTAATGGAGCATAACTGACTTTTCTGACAAAGAAAAACATCCAAGATTACAATGACGAAATGGATGGTCCACTCTTTGAAAATTGGTTCGAATATAACCTAATTCCCAATTTGCCAGAAAAACAGTTGTGGTGATGGATAATGCTCCTTATCAAAGTAGGAAATTGGAGAAAGTGCCTAACATTACTTTCAATAAAAAAGAAATAAAAATATGGCTTCTATCGAAAGACATATTTTTTGAAGAAAATTATTTAAAAACAGAGCTGTTGGAAGTTGTCAACAGTTATAGGGCAAATTAGGATCGATATATAATTTGCACAACACAATTTGAAAACTCTCCGCCTTCCGCCCTATCACTGTGAGCTCAGCCCCTTACAGTTGGTATGAAGCGAAGTAAAAAGATATATTGCCGCACACAACAAAAATTTTTAAAGAAGAAGAAGTTGGGAATTCAATTACGGAAGCATACTCACAAGTTACCCAAGAAAAATGGAAAAATTATACAGGAGAAGAAACGGACACGACATGATGGATGATGATATTCAACCAATTATTATAAACATCGGTAGGACGGACAGTGACAGTGATTTTATTTGGAGTGACATGGACGAAGCTGATGAACAGTAACGTAAATGATTATGTTTAATTTATAATTAAAAAATATCTTATTTACTCTTTTACTTTTATTTATTAAAAATAGTTCCTATTTCCCCATTATTTTATAAAACAAATGCAACAAGCAACTTGCGTACAAATTATTATATTAGCTGCAAAAGCTATTTCAAAACAATAATTCAACCTCGCAAGTAAACTGTCAGTTTAAAAAATCAATATGACTCTAGTATTGTATTAATCTTCCTGATGGAGATGGCACTTTAAGAAGAAAAGTCATTATACTAAACTGATATAGCTCGGAGCTACCCTGCAAGACGTACTTTATGGACGAAACCAGAGGAAAGTAGATAAAGAGGTAGACCAAAGTTAAATTGGACAGATGGTGTGGATAAGGATGCCTGGAAAATCGGTGTGGCAAACTGGCAGCAAGTTAAAAAGAATATAACCAAATGGAGAAATAAGTCTGGGAAAATCCAGGCTCAACTAGGGCCGTGCACCAATGATGATGATATAGCTCTGTTATTAAAAACCTAAACCTATCTACCAACGTAAAATTATCTATCTTAGTCCATAAGTCATAAAATTAAATGTACAATATTCGATAATAATGTTTTTTGAACCCTTGTAAAATGTTTCACGAATGCCAGTGGTGACTAGACTTCATTAATTAAATAAAAGTCAACTGCGGCAAATATAACTTCCATTGAACTTAGTGGGAAGTGGAGTACTTTACTATTTATTAATGTTCCATTGTTTTTGTGTAATTACGACATAATCTAATGCAGAAACACCTTGGATCAGTAATTAATTTACGGGGGTTACAGCAGAAGTTTATTTGTTTTTTTAATGTTGCTGTTTTTGCATTTTGTACAAATTTTGCATTTTTTGTGCAATTTAAAAACAAACCAGCTAGATATTTATCACAGAGAAACCTTTGTCGTATATGTTTTCACTAATGCCCGTATCTACATTTTATTTCACAATAAGTTATCTTGCTGGATAAGCGAGAAGATAGCAACGAAAAAAACCCAGTTCTTCAATAAATAATCTCTCTCTCTTTCTTTCTTTCTGTCTATCTTATATATAGGATATGTTTCCTGGCTGCAAAAAGGAGGCGTTGTTACATTTTAAATAATCAACGTAATTTTTACAGAACCAACCACAGGTAAAAAAATAAAAGGCCAAACCATTAATAATATACCATTTGAAGATAACACTCTCCTAATATACTGCCCAACTAAGGAAAAGTCCAAAAATATTGAATATTGAGTTATATATGGTTTCCTATATTTTCAAACATGAAGAATTCAATGGGCTACTCAAAATTGCCGTATCTCTAACAGTGATCGAGATATAAAATAATTTTTTGCAGTAAGTGTATCAAAAGTTCTAAAATAATAAGCGCAAGACTACCGTAAGTAGAATAGACTAACCAAGAATGCAGTAACTCCTTTTGTACATACTGCATTTTTTATGCTTAGAACACTGTACTTACTGCAGTCTTGCTTAGTGGTTATTTAAACAGCTGATGTACTTACTGCATTTATGCTTAGTACACTGTACTTACTGCAGTCTTTCTTAGTGGTTATTTAAACAGCTGATGTACTTACTGCATTGTATTTATGTTGACCGTAAATTGTGAGGTTTTGTTTGTAACATATGAGTTTGCTAAAAATTTGCTGTGTTCAGTTTAGGTTATAATAAGCCAATAGTTGTGTTGTTGAAGTGGTTCAGAAAGTATATAAATTACATTTAGTTAATTGTTGTTTTGGAACATGAGTGCTTCAAAGTTTAATACAGTCTCAACTCGTTCTGAACTTATTGTAAACTTAGCTCTAAAAAGCACCAAGACTGACATAACAGTTGTACAAGATGAGAAATCAGAGCTAATTTTACCTACAAAATGTCCTTTTAGTGATTTATTAGAAGCTAATGAAGAACCTCAACCATCTAGCTGCACTATAACGTTGTCAGATGATGTTGGAGATGTGAGATTACCTGACAATATAACTCAACAGGTAACAGACAACCAGAATATATTAGTTTATGACTTTAGTGAAAATACACTGATATCACGTCCACTGGAAGAATTTGATGTTGATAAATCTGTTTATTTAGAATCACATACTAATCTACAAGTTATAGATGTACCTGAAGTACTATTTGAAAATCTATTTTCAAATGTGGTCCAACCAAACAATGATAATATAAACTTGGAAGAAGATTTAGGTGTTTCAGCTGCTAGTGTTGATTTTCTGATAACTGCAAATGAAAATAGTAAACAAACGAATGTACATTATATTTTAATGACAATGCAGACCAATATATTGACAATATCGTCGTAGAAAATCAATTAACTCCTGTCACAAAGAAAAGAAAAAGTTTTGAAACCAGTCTGGAAGAAATAAAAAAACTTAAAGTTAAAGAAATGAAAATATCTCATGCAGTAAAACACATACCTTGTAAAAACGCTGATGCTTTTTGCAAAAAAAAGTGTGGACAGAAAATTATTGCAGAACGAAGAGAGTTCATAAAAAAAAGTTTTGGGAAATGACGTGGTCTGAACGTAGACATTTCATTTTGACATCATGTGATAAGGTTGATGTTAAACGAAGAAGAAATAAAAACACTGAAACAGAAAGACGATCACTATCTATTCAAGACAAACTAAAAGATTGCTCTGACGTCACACAAGAGGTTTGTAAGAGTTTTTTCCTCGCCACATTAGGCTTTAAGAAAAATAATGACAGGTTTGTGCATTATACACTCACAAGTACTCCTAAAGGTGCTTTAACTCCACCTAGTGATACGAGAGGAACACAGAAAATAAAGTACCCCATCACTTAATTATCGAACACATCGAATCATTTCATCCCACGATTGCCCATTACAAACGGGAGCATGCTCCAAATGTGCGTTACCTTCCAGGTGATGTTAATATAGCACTTATGCGCAGTGAATTCATCAACAAATTTCCCGAGTTAATAGTTCTTTGGTTAGACAACTGCTCTTTCCAAAACAAAAACTGGTGCCTTTACACATTTTTAGTGTACATAATAAACTCTGATGACATTGCAGCTAATGAAATAGTTTTAAACTATTTCCAACCTGGTCATTCATTCATGAGTGCAGACAGTTTTCACCATCAAGTAGAACAATCATTAAAGGCTCAAAAGAAAACTTATGATTTTGAAGACTTTGTTAATGCAGTGAAAAAATCCAAATCTGGAAATGTCAATGTATACAAAATGCAACATTTTGATTTCTACCACTGGCCCATTTTCGTGTCCCAACAAAAGCTAAAATCTTCATCACGTTTGTATTTACGTGACATAGTTAATATGTCAATTTTTCTCAAAATCCTACTATTGTTACTTACGGCACTTTTTGTTAGCTGGGCAGTATTAAACTTAATTAAATTGTAAATGAAAAACTGTAACTTCATTGTAACTTTCCAAATTTCATATTTCGTATTTTTTCGTATTTGTAAGTAAACAATTAAAAATTAATATACTTTTGTAAAAACATGAAAATCTGAGACCTTACAAAGAGAATGAGGTTTTTTACTTTTGAGTTTAATTTGCAATATACGTTTTTTGTTTGTAAACATTTTGTAATTTAGAAAATCTTATTTTAAAGAAGATCGTCTGTTGACCGATTTCATTTACAATGAGTGGTTTTTTACAATATTCAACTTAATGAAAAAGTCGCATTTTGCTTAAATGCTTAGATGACCTATTTAGACTCAATGCCGCATAAGATGTATCTGCTAAACAGTTCCTTGAAAAAATACAAAATAATGCAAAACCATTAGAACTAATATAAAAGGTGATATAAATATTCTACCCCGTATATTCAATTAAATATTCTAAAGATCTACATTAACCTCAGTAACTTCCTTTGGGATAGATTTCTTAAAACGCGTGTAGTAAAAAAGTCATTAGACCATCTATTTCCCACGATTTGTTTCGCAAAAAGGCATTGTTATTTGACAAAAGGGCAGTAAAAGTTGCATGTGTTTTAGATCGCATACATGAAATTAAAATATATCTTTTAAAAGCCTTCAGGTGAATTCCGCTCAGATTGATGAGAATGAATAATGTCTAAGGCGGTCGCTTCTACAAAATTATAAGAGTTTTAATATTGGGATTATTTATTATCTCGCGCAACTACGAGGGAGGTCCCAGAATTTCCGGTTTCAGTTTAATGATCCTAGAAATAGTGTTGAACTTACACCCACTGTCTACAGATTTTATTAACAGATTTTGAGAGATATATTACAGAAACACATTTGTAATGTTAAAATATTTATTGATAGAAAAAGTTTTTATTTGTTTCATTTGAATTATTTCACTTTCTTTTGTTCTTTATTTTTTTGAACAATCTTCTCTTCGTGACTTTGTAAAGCTTGGTATTTTTGCATTGTCGTATAGACTTCTTCTTTCTTGATTTATTATTTTTTTTTAAAGAAAATAAAATATATAGATTCCTATAGATATACAGGGTGTTTCAAAAAGGTATGTCATAAATTAAATCCCGCATTCCGGGGACAAAAATAAATTGATTGAATCCAACTTACCTTAGTACAAAAGTGTATACAAAAAAAGATTGAAGTTACAAAATAAAAATTGTTTTTTTGCATTATCTCCTAAACTACCTAACATTTTGTAATAAAAATGGACACGTTACTTTCTTGTTCTGAAAGCATTTTTCATACAAATGAAACAACAAAATCTAAACGCACAGAAAAATTTTAAGGGGGGTGTGCAGCCCTAAATCCCCCCAAACTTTTGAGTAGATTCAAATCAAATGAATTTTGTGGCATCATTAGTTTAACACATTATTTTTAAAACTTTTTTGCCTCTTATCACTTTTTTCAAAAAACAGTTTTTATTGAGTTACGGCCCTTTTCATTAACCTTTAAAAAATTACGTGCAACTAAATAAATGGCTTAAATGAATTAACAAGTACAAAAAATGTCTATAACCTCTATAAATATAATATTACAGTAAATGTTCAAAATGACACCCATTTTCTTCAATACACATTCGATATCGTTTTAATAAGGAAAACCGAATGCGCTGAAAAATCATATCTTTCTGACGAAATTGATTTGCAGCTTCAATTATTTTAACCCTCAATTGTTGTTCGTCCTCTATTGTTACATAATACACTTTCTCTTTCATAAACCCCCAAAAGCAAAAGTCCATGGGGTTAAGACCTGGACTTCCTGGTGGCCAAGAAATAGGTGCGTCACGACTCCTTCCAATCCACCGACCAGGATACTGCCTGCAAAGGTAATCCCGGACTTCATTACTGTAATGCGGTGGAGCGCCATCTTGTAGAAACCGCATATTTTGCCTTATTGCAATATTCACTTCTTCCAAATACTCTTGTAAATCGTTTGCCAAGAACTGCAAATAATTATCACCATTTAAATTGTTGGGAAGAAATACTGGGCCTATTGCCTGGGAAATTAGATTGTTATCCACAATTCCTGCCCAAACATTAACTTTGAAAGTCCTTTGGTGATGAGTCGTTTTTTTGGCGTGAGGATTTTCGTGCTCGTGCTTGTGCATGTGCTCGTTATGATGGTTTGTTATTCCATTTCTACTGAAGGTAGCCTCGTCGGTAAACAAAATATTTCTAATAAAATTAACATTTCCAGTGTTTTCCATTAACAACCAATCGCAAAATCCAATCCTTTTAGGATAATCTTCAACCAATAACTCTTGAACCGTTGTTAAGTGATAGGGATTAAGCAGCTGATCCTTCAAACGCCTCCAAACCCTTACGTGAGGAACATTTAGTTGAGCAGCTATTACCCTTGTACTTGTTTTATTGCTAGATAAAATGAACGTCCATCAAGTAACGGTATCCATCACTCATTTATCTGTCATTCATTTTCCCCCTTTTCGCTTAGTAGGACAGTATATAGGTACAACATACGTTTTTTTATATAATTTTTTTATTAATTTCCATGACATTATTTTATATTTTAATTCAAATAATAAGATTATTAAATATTTATTCACCTTTGATAGTAGTCGTTAATGTTAATAATCAATATATCGATTTCTAAGTGATAGTTTTGAAGGTCAGCTGTATAGACCATCCAAATAAACAAACCGTTATCTAATTAAATGGGTGCTATTATCAGATTGATTAATACACATACCTTTCAATAAATATTGTAAACGTATTTAGAAGAATGTAAAGAAGTCTAGACATATTTGGAGAAATATATTGTTTGTTTTTTCATGGTATTTTACTTCTCAAACTTTGTTTTTTTTTGCAACAAGAATGTTTAGTTGGCATTCATGCAAAATATTACTTGCCATGGTCGATGATTTGAGCTGGCATTATCATTTCAAGACCCCACATTGAATATATATTTACTAGCCCCTTTAATACTACCCCCTTTGTTTAAAGACAAAAAAAAAATCGGTTGCCTGTAAAGTCGGTTTTACGGGCGAAGATTTTACGTGACAACGTCTTTTTCTCGGTAGAATATTTATTGATATGAATATTATTAAATTGCACAATAGGAACAAGGAATTGAATGAAAATAAGAATTGCATTACCGATTTATTAGGTATTTTATATATTATTTATATTTTATATATTATATTTTTATATATTATTTTATATATTATTTATTTTATATTATATTATTGATCTTATTATTTTCTACAAAATTTATTTGAAAATTTTTTCGATATATCAATTAGTTGCGGAGATATCGATCATTGAAGTTATTGTTTGCTACCAGTATTTTATATATTTATTTTTTTCAGTTATAAAAAATTACTATTTCCAATTGTGTCTACCAAGTATGGTCACATGTATTTGCCTACATATTAAATAATAATAAGTACAGATAATGTTATGTGACGTTCACTTCTGATTATATATATTTTAATATTTTTAATTTTAAAGAATCAATTTGAAAATCAAAACACTTATTCAGATCGAAGGTTCAAATTTTTGCTAAATAAATTTGAAATTAATTAAAATTTGTAAATGTAAATGGTAAAGTTGAAAATTAAAACATTTACTAAAATTGGAATTTGAAATTCTTGCTAAACACAATTAAATTCTAACTCCGCGCGTGGTGATTGGTCGGTTTAGTTCGTTTGTTTGGTCGCCCTGTTTTGACAGGTTAGAAGTTATAATTTGTTATTTTAAATGTTTGACTAGCAATACGCGCTGTTTCTTCTCAATCGACTGAATTACGATTGATTGCAGAGTGATTTAAACTAATAATTTACTTAACACTATCAACATTTGTCAATAGTATGACATAACCTATAAACTCAGTTTCTCAACTTTTGTGTCAATCTAACAATTAATCAATCAATCATAGTTTACGATAATGAAATATTAGTGTACAATTATTTACCTTTATTGTTGTAGTTGTTGTAAATGACGAATCTAAGCACTCCACATTTTCACTACAGACACAGCTGACGATACTTTCAACGATTTTCAACTTTAGCGATTCAACGCGCCTAATTCTCTAGTGCCGCGCGCAGCGGACCGATCATGTTTGAGTGGGAGAGAGACGCAAGGCATTCGCCGGTCCGGCGGGCCTCTCTCTCGTTCGGCGACTCACTGTAACAGACGTGAGCGGGCGTTACACTTTTTCTTAAATGACTCCGAGCCACAACCTAATTTAAGACGTCACGTCAATAAATATAACTATCAAATAGTTAATACTCGTTAAGAATTATATAACATTTTCGAAGTCTTTTGTATTTAAAAGGCGCTAACTGTCAAATCCTTAAAGAAACTTAAGTTTGGATTTAAGAAGACCCTTTAAGCTTCATGATCCAGTCGTAGTGACAAGTGATGCAGTGGAATGCTATTTAATTGAAAGGCGAATTTACAAAAAAGCCAAAGAATATAAAATTCGGAATTACTGGAACTGCTACTAAAGCTAAAAAAGAGATGCCAATTTAAGTGGAAGCTAGCAGCCCACAACAAAAGCAGTATTTTGTTCTTGTTACCATACACTACATGGCTAGAATACACTAGGAGTTTAGGGATTTTTACTGACTACACATGTCAGATCTACAAAAGATACAGGTTTCAATCTTAATATCTGGTAGGCCCACAATTATCTCCAATCCTCTAAAACTTGGTCCCCTATTTTTTGAATGTTTAACTCATTTAGTCGGTCTCCTCCATGAAAATAATTGCCACAATCTTTGTTAATTAGTCTCCTCCAGTCTACGTAGATTTCTTTTCATCCATCTTTAAATTTCCACTTTGGGGTCTGTAAGATATATCTTTCCGTTTCAGAATACCTGTCCATGAGTCGATTTAGTTCATATCGAGCAATACATAAAACTTCACCTTTTAGTTGATGAGTTCTGTTACATCCTCGGATAACATTTTTTCTTTATTTGATTTCCATTAGAGAAGTTTTGTATCTTCTACCAACATAAGCTTTTGGAAGAAAGTCACAAAGCCGTGCTCTTTTTTATGATTTTCTCGTAGGGAGCATTTCTGTTATACACAGTTCAAGAAGTAGTTATAAGGTCTCGACCAAATTATTCTGTACTTATTTTATCTTTATCTATCATCATCTTTAGCCATTTCAGCTTTCATCAGAAGCCTTACAGGCCGGTAGGAAGATATACATTTTCTTGTTTTTTTCCTTCCATGTGCTACGGAAAGTAGTTTAAACGCAGAATTCCATTGCATATAAAATTTATTAGTTGTATGCACTTATCCAGAGACTTGTTTCAGAATATTGCCAAAGATTAGGTCATAACCGTGGGCTTTTTTGATATTGACGTTTTTCGTTATTGTTTATTTTACTTGGTTTGTTGTAAATCTCGTTTGAGGCAGGTCCATATGAAACGGTGCTGTTACGGAGAGTGCAGAAGGATACGTCATAAATACGTTTTGAATGTGAAGGATAAATAGATCAGCTTTGTCTTTATTATTCCAGCTCAATTACTGGCATCATCTTTACTGGATGGGTTATGTTTTTGGAGCCGATTGAGTTTGCTTGTGGCTTTTCAAAGTGAATAAATAATCTGTAGCTTCAGTTGGAGATACATTTTCTAGGCATTCTTGAATTCCAAGGTTTTCTTCTTTAAGGATTAATTCTTTTAACTCCTTTGTAGCTATATCAAATTTTTCTTACGTTCTTCCGTTCTTGATCGTTGCCAATTTTTTCGTAGCTCTCCTTTTTCTGCAATTTTTTTTATTTAATTGTGGAATACACATTATTTCCTTTTAGGGGTGATACTTGGTCAGAAGTCTCTTGGCAAGCTGCAATTTGGATGTTTTTTTGACTTACTACCGCTGATCCTATTTGAAGCTCATTTTGAAGGGCAGATTTAGCGAGATCAGACTGTCTAGTTTTTCTCTAAATTGAGACCAATTAGTCTTTCTGTAATGCAAAGTGTGTTGTTGTTCTTTGTCTAAGATATTTGCAAAAATTTTAGAGAAGTCTGATGGTAAGTCAAAACATGATTGGTATCGATGCCTTTCGTAATGCAGAAGTATGGTAAGGTATTTTGATTTCCATCAGATAAAGATGGAAACGTCTTTATTTCTTTTTACTTTTAAGTTTCTTCCCTATCGCGTTAGTAGGTGTCCAGGATTCCACTCCATAGTTAGTGAGCTCAGATACACTGCCTTTTTATATCTGCATCACTGAGTATGTTTTTAATCAAAACTATTTATTATTATAATTATTGAATTTTTTTGACTCACAGCATACTCAGTGATGTAGATATAAAAAGCAGTGTATCCAAATTTATTACTTATATATTTTCTTATCGGTAATACTTCTTCTTAAAGTTCCATCTCCTATCGGAGGTTGGATATCATAACGGCTATGGTCACTTTGTTGGCTGCTGCTCTGAAAAGTTGTAGTGAACTACAGTTAAACCATTTTCTAAGGTTCTTCAGCCAGGAGATGCGTCTTCTTCCTATGCTTCTTCTTCCTTGGATCCTTCCTTGCATAATAATTCTCAGCAGCTCATATTTTTCTTCTCTGGTTATGTGACCCAAATACTCTAGTTTTCTTCTTTTTATGCTGTTCATAATTTCTAACTCCTTATTTAGACGTCGTAGTACCTCAGCGTTGGTAATCCTTTGAACCCACTGAATTTTTAATATTCTTCTGTAACACCACATTTCGAACGCTTCTATTTTTCTTATGTGTTGTTTCTTCAATGTCCAAGTTTCCATTCCGTATAGTAAGATAGAAAATATGTAACATCTTAGAGCCCTCAATCTGAGATGCAACTGAAGGTCTCTGTTGGTAAGCATTGTCTTCATTTTCACAAATGCTTGCCTTGTAGTTTCAATTCGGACTTTGATTTTTCTGCTTTGGTCATTTTTGTTATCAACCCAGGTTCCCAGATATTTGTATGTTTCTACTTTTTCTATTTGGGTTTGCTCTATCATTAATCTTTCATTTCCATGTTGCGTTTTTGAGACAATCATAAATTTAGTTTTTCTCTTATTTATTTTTAGTCCGTATCTAATGCAATAATCGTTAATTCTATTTACCAATTCTTGTAGCGATTCCAGGGTGTCTGCCATTATAACGGTGTCATCAGCGAATCTGATGTTATTTACTATTCTTCCGTTTACAGAGATTCCATCACCCAGATCCGCTATCGCTTCCTGGAATATGGCTTCACTGTACACGTTAAACAGTAATGGTGACAGAACACAGCCCTGTCTTACTCCTCTCTTTATATCTATATTTTCGGACTTTTGTTCTTCTATCTTTATATTGGCCTTTTGAT
This sequence comes from Diabrotica undecimpunctata, assembly GCF_040954645.1. Classification (NCBI taxonomy): domain Eukaryota; kingdom Metazoa; phylum Arthropoda; class Insecta; order Coleoptera; family Chrysomelidae; genus Diabrotica; species Diabrotica undecimpunctata. Next base: position 61,862,357 of record NC_092812.1, on the reverse strand, counting down.
TCCAATACAGATTGATAATGATTCGTAAGTCTCGTCTGTCTATATCTTTGTTTCTCAGTACTTCTATTAGTTTTTCATGTCGGACCCTGTCGAATGCCTTCTCGAAGTCGATGAAACAGGAATAAATATCTAGGTTCATATCTAAGCATCTTTGAGAGAGGACATTAAAAGCAAACAATGCCTCTCTCGTTCCCAGTCCCTTGCGGAACCCAAACTGAGTATCATCCATATCATCTTCTAGTTTTCTATATAATCTTCCATGAATCACCTTTAGAAATATTTTGAGGGTATGGCTTATTAGTGATATTGTCCTATAGTCTGAACAATCTTTGGCATATACTGTTTTTGGTATTGCTACAAAGGTGGACACCAACCATTCCTGTGGGATTTTTCCAGTTTTATATACTTCATTAAATAGGTCTAGAAGTACAGGTAGAGTTTCATCGTCTAGACATTTCAGTAGTTCCGCAGGTATTTCGTCTGGACCTACAGTTTTTCCGTTTTTTGCGTTTCGTATTGCTTGTTCGATTTCCTCTATTATGATCTTTGGCCCCGTTTCGCTGTCGATTTCTTCCGGTTCTTGTCGATTATCCTCAAACAGATCTGTTATGTATGTCTTCCATTTTTTAAATTTCTCTTTAATTTCTATAATGATTTTTCCATTTGCGTCTTTCAGAAGGGCATCTTTCTTTTTTCTCAGTGTATTTGTCATTTCCTTTATTTTCTTATGCATGTTAAAGCTATCATACTGTTTAGCATATGCCTCTATTTCACTGCATTGATTAGCAAGCCAGGTGGATTTGGCCTCTTTTATTTTCTCTCCTATCAATTTCTGTAGTTCCTTGTATTTTGCTTTACCCCTGCCTTTATGTTTCCTTCTTTCCTCCATTAGATCTAAGATTTCTGAAGTCATCCATCTCTGTTTTTTTCTTATTTTTGTCTGCAGTAGCTTTTCTCCTGCCTTTATTAAAGTTTCCTGTACCATGTTCCATTTGTCATTAACATTTGTTGTTTTTATCACGTCTTGTTTGATTTTCTTTAAGTTATCATTTATTTCTTGTTTTAAGCTCTGACGTATAGGTTCTTCTTTTATCTTTGAGACATCAAACCGTGGTATATTTGTTTGTTTTTGGATCTTCTGCAATTTTATCTGCATTACGCCTACTAATGGATTATGGTCTGAATTTATGTCAGCTCCGGGGTATGTTCTCAGAGATTTTATAGCGTTTTTATATCTAGATTTTATTAAAATGTAATCTATCTGGTTTCGAACAATGTTCTCTTCTGAATCCGCAGGTGATTTCCAAGTATAAAGTCTTCTTTTAAGTAATTTAAAATTTGTATTCATTATTACCATCTCCTCGCTTTGGCAGAATTCGACAAGTCTGTCCCCTCTTTCATTTCTTTCTCCCAAGCCAAATTCCCCCACAAATCCGTCCACTTTTCCTTTTCCAACCTTGGCGTTGAAATCTCCCATCACCAACAATATATCATCTTTTTTTGTGGATCTTATGATTTCGTTCAATTGCATGTAGAACCTCTCTATCTCGGTCTCATCTTTGTCGGCAGTTGGTGCATATATTTGTACAATGTTTATCTTTTTAGAGAATGTCTGCAATTGAATCATCATCAATCTCTCTGAGTAGGGAGTAAAACCAACTACTGATTTATTTGTCGCTTTGTCTTTGCTTTTGTCTTTGTCTACAAGAATGGCAACTCCATATCGATGTCTGGATCATTGTTACCAACGTAATACATCATGCCGATGTTTGTGGCTAGTTTTCCTGAATCGGGCCATTGAACATCGCTGATACCAAATAATATCGGTAATACAAAGTTTTCCAAATTATACTCTTTAATTTTGCCTATTCCTTCTTTTTCTATATCCTAATTAGTTTTACAGAAAATCGTCTTTTTGTATAAAGAGTCCATAGACTTAAAAACACATTTGTGGAGTTTTCAAAGACAAAAGAGCTCGTTAGCTTTAACAAAAGTTATAGGTTTTTCTTAGAATAAAAACCAAAGATTTCATCCCTCACTTACTTAGCAACTCTACGTCCCTGTCATTTTTCGAATGTGTTCTAAAATCTGTACATATTTGCATCGCTTTTATTAACACATTATTTAATAGATTAATGATAGTGTTTTCTGTTTCGAAAAGGTACGCCCGTATAAAAATTATTTATATTTGAAACTTTAGATTTCACCTCCACTCTCTCTCACAACATATGCAATCTTTCAAATTGATCCTAATTTGAAACTCACCTTTTAAGAGGTCAAATGACGTGACCTCGGCTCGCTGTGGGTGAGATTTTGGTTAATGGCGACGTCGTCCATAAAATAAAACTATTCATATGTTTTCTAACATTTACCGGAATTCCTAATTTTTTCAAATTTCTCTTTTTGCATCTGAGTGCCATATGCTGTTCATCATTCTACTTTTGTCTGTCCGAGACTTTACTGTATTTTGGTTATAATTAGAACTACTACTACCTCACGAAGTAAATAAATAAACAGATGGGACTACTAACTTACAGTAAGTGAGTGTATACAAAATGACCAAAAAGCAAATAAAATCAAAAAGAGGTTTTAGATTGGAAGATACGATGTCTCTAAAACTTTTAACTTTATTATTGAAAGATGTGTTCGAGAATTTAAAATTGGATTAAAACGAAATTAAAATCAGTGGCCAACTGATGAGCAACTGTAAAACTGAACATTACCATCAACTAGAAGAGTAGAAACAAGGGATAAATATTCAAGCGGTATGGCTACATCCAGAGGAGATGGAAATAGTCTAATAGGCAGATAAAAGTATAAACAGTGGAAAATTCAAAATGAAAACTATTAATTAGATAAAGATGTTGTATGCTGTTTGACTACTGATGCTTGACCTCAGCATAGTTCTACTTGTTTTTGCCATGTGGGATGACTTTTCTCCAGATTTTTCTTGGTTTATATCACTCTCTTTTTTGTGTTAACATATATTCTTGTTATTGTTCTGAAGCTATTTTCTTGTGGCATTTTAATGCAATTGACTATTTTTATTGGGAATAAGCCACAATATTACTTTAAAATAAATTTATTTTGACGTTTCGGTTTCCATTTCGGAAATCGTTCTCAAAATACAAAACATTAATTTGGGCCTTTTGTCCTAAAATATATACAAATAAGCAGGATTACTAAAGGAAATAAATGATGATCATTTAAAGATAAAATTGGTATTATCAAATAGAAAGGCATAATAATGCAGATGAAAGTGGAAATCATGTATATTAAAAGTGATCGAAGACTTAAAGTAGTTAAAGAGCAAACATTCAGAAGAGATTTAGAAAAATGGCACCTAAAGGAAACAAACAAGGAAAAATAGATGTCTGTAAAGTTAACATTCATCATCCAGCCTTGATTTATCATGTCCACTGCTGGACATAGGCCTCCCGTAAACTCCTCCATTCTTTACGATTTTTTGCTTTTCATTGCCAATTTTTGGTGATACGCCTGATGTCGTCAGCCCAACGTGTAGGTGGTCTTCCTCTACTACGTTTGCCTGTTCTTGGCCTCCAATTTGTTATTTTGCTCGTCCATCGTGAGTCGTGCATTCTCGCTACATTGCCTGCCCAGTTCCATTTCAGTTCCTTGCTGAGTTTGGTTATCCCTGCTGATTCTCATTTCACGGCCCAAATACATATATATCTACACCAGTTCTACCACTTTGTCTTGAATAGTTAAATGGTTATTGGGGGCCATATTTGTCATAAACTTAGTTTCGTTCTGAGGCTCACCTTCGAACATGCAAAGTCCAATTCATTTAACATAATGCCGTTATGAATAATTTCGGTGACAATGTATATTCTTGTGTTATGTTATTATTAATCTAATTTATTGTTTTTATTTATTATGAAAGGTTCTATTTATAACACTTGCAAATTTATCTTTATTACTAATTTATTTTACACCCATAATTATATAATTTATCTACATTTATTATAATACGTGCGTTACATTTTAAAACGCGACGCGATGTTCAAAAACTAACTGTTCTGTTTACAACAAAATTCCTCTTTAAATATAAAATCTCGTTATTCGAGAATTGCGGCGATTTCCCATCGAAGAGTCCAGAATGTCGCTCAGACTGGTTTTATTCGGCCTGCTTCTGGAAATTTCAACTCGCGGGTGACTCATCAGAATTCAGGTAGACAGGTCTTTCAACTGACCGCCGAAATAACTTGAATAGAAAAGATATTAGTAATAAATATTTTTACAGTTTTGAGTCATATGACACATCATTATTTATCGTAACACTTGCCTTATCCCACGTATTATTTTTATTGGTCGGATTTTATCGTGTATCTCAATAGTCAGTGGCATTTTTGTAAATATTGTAAATAAGTTCAATATATCTAAGGTCAATCCTGCTGTCATTCATTGCGTCTATAAGGCTGTCTATTTTGATCGTGTCGAACGCTTTATGAAAATCTATGAAAGTGAGGACAAGAGGTGTATGGAGTTGATCATTGGTACCATAATTTGAACGAAATCGTACCTGCTCCCTCAGTTGATAGAAATCTATTTTTTTCTAAAAGTTAGCATATCCATTTTATAAGGCTGAATTGGTTTCTTATACTCAAAATAGACGAGTAAATAAAGGTCTAGAAAAGACAGTTAAGATTTGATTTCATGTATAGTGCCTCTACTATTCACTTATCGTATTTCTTCTTAACAAGACTGATTAGAGCGACTGGTGTAGAAGCATTGAACTGTTCTTTCTATATCTTTATTTACTCGTATAAGAAACCAAGTTACGAAAGGTTCTTACGTAGGTGAATCGATATGTTGATATGTCGATGCGGCCGCATGCGGCCCGCCGGCCGAATACTGGTGGCCCGCCGACAGCAAAAATAATACTCTTGTACATTCGAAAACTATTGAATTCTATTCCAGAATAAAACCAAAAAAAAATATGTTCGAAAAGTAATTTGAATCTCGCTCGCGCTATTTGAATCTAGTGCCCAAAAATGCTAAGTCAAGTAACATCGCTTGCTGCCTTTATATAAAGTTTAAAATAGGAAAGAAATCAAGAATGTTCTAGCGCGATGCGAGCAAGCGAGATAGCAGTAGTCCCGAATTCCCGATTGCTCGCCTAGGAATACGAAGCTTCCACAGTCGTATTGTCGTATGCACAGAGTACAGTTACACGTCGATTTACTATTGCAGTGTTAACCCGTCAGTGCCGTGTATAATTGTGTTGTGAAATCGTAAGTAAAACTCTGTTATTAATAAGTGTTTCCCTACCTATTTAATCAAATTTAGCTTTAATGTTGGCCAAATATTAAAATAAAACAAAGAAATTACTATTTTTATCAGAATTTCTCTAATTGTAATAATTACGTCATTATTTCAGATATAAAATCTGTATAAAAATCTTAAAATTTCTTAGGAATAATATTCAATCAATTATTTTTGATAATTTGAAAAAGGATGGGTAATTTAAGTAGGTCCTGTAATTGTTTTCAGGTGCTGTGTTAATCCTAGCCAGGATTAGAACGCAACATGGAGAAGCCAGGACCTAGTAAAAAACGTAAGGTTAAAGATGAAAATCGGCAGTTTCAAGAAATTTGGACTGAGAAATACTTTTTTGTATGGTCGCATAACAAAGTCGTTTGTTTAATTTGCAAGAATTCTGTTGCGATTGCAAAGGAATATAATGTAAAAAGGCACTATGAAACGCAGCATCCTTCTTTTACCAAGTTTACAGGCGAATTAAGAAAGCAAAAAATGTTGTCTTTAAAACGGGAGCTTATTGGTCAGCAAGCTATGTTTACAAAACCCATTCAAGATTCAGAAACAGCTACAGAAGTTAGTTATGAAATTTCTCGAATGATAGCAAAGCGAAGTCGCCCCTTCGAAGAAATTGCCGCTAAGAAAATGTGTCCAGAAGCATCAAAAAAGTTTGAGAAAATTCAACTGAATCGTATGACTATCCAAAGACGAATAATATCTTTGTCAGGTAATATTGCGGAACAATTAATTGAAAAAACTAAGATCATTGAATTTTTTTCATTAGCACTCGACGAATCCACTGATATTAGTTCCATAGCTCAACTTCTCATATTCATACGAGGTGTTACTCAAGATTTTGAAGTCTTAGAAGAGTTATTAGGAATGTGTTCATTGAAAGGTCAAACCAAAGGAGTTGATATACTCAATGTTCTTTTGGATGAGTGTTCAAAAACTGATTTGGACTTATCAAAATTATCGGGAGTTGCGACTGACGGTGCTCCTTCGATGATTGGTGTCAATTCCGGGCTAGTTACTTTGCTGAAAAAGCATCTGCAAGAAAAAAACATAAACGCTGAAGATCTTATGCAGTTTCACTGCATTATACACTAAGAAGCCCTCTGTTCTAAAAAAATTGAATTTCAAAATGTCATGAAAGTGGTAGTTTCGATTGTAAATTTCATAAAATCACGAGGACTTAATCACAGACAATTCAAACAATTCCTTGATGACATCGAAAGCGAATACGGAGATTTACTGTATTATACAGAAGTAAGGTGGCTAAGTCGTGGATTGACACTGGAACGATTTCTAAATTTAATAGAAGAAATTGGAATATTTCTGGCGGAAAAGCAAAGGGATGTCCCGGAACTTAAAAATCCTGGTTGGTTGTGTGATTTGGCTTTTTTAGTTGACATTACAAATCATTTGAATGTCTTGAACACACGGCTTCAAGGCAAAAATCAACTGATATCCCATCTCTACGCTCATGTATCATCCTTTCAATGCAAGCTGACACTTTTCAGATCACAGTTGAATTCTGGAAATTACAATCATTTTCCGAATTATAAGAAAATGGCTGAAAAATTCAACAAAACTGCGATTAATTTCAGTTATGTAGAAAAGCTAGATATTTTGATTCAATCTTTTCAAGAAAGATTTTCGGAGTTTAAAAAAGTGAAACCCCTGTTGGACATATTCAACAATCCTTTCACGATTTCAGTTGAAAATGCGCCAGAGTCAATGCAGTTAGAAATTATCGACATTCAAAACGACCAAGATTTACGCAAAAAATTCAACGAAGGAGACTTGCTGAACTTTATATATGTGAACAAACTTTTTCAATACTAAATAATAATAAAACAAAAAATCGAAACCGCCTTGCAAATGAAAGTTTGGAAGCAGTTTTACGTGTTGCTACAAGTAAATTTGAGCCAAATATAAAAAAGATTGTAAGCACTATGCAGTGCCACGCTTCAAATTAATAAATTATTATCAATTCTTTATTGTCTTTAATTACCTATACTTCTGGCGACCGGCCCGCCATCAGTTCATGATTTGCCCGAGTGACCCCTAGTCTTAATAAGTCTGTGCATCCCTGTTGTATAAGGTACAGATTTAGTTTATAGTTAAGCTTAAGTTTCGAACACTTTACAATTTTAGCATTTATTTAATTTATTCATCAAAATCAGCTTAAACCTATACAAAATTAGTATGATTGAATGTGTGTAATGGTGCAGAGGTATATTCAATATCTTTCACATGAGATATCTCTTGTCATAAGTTCCCATTTAAAATTATTGGTCGGAGTTGCTCTGAAATGTCATCTATGACTATTACGTCACCTGTTATGACTAGTTGAGAAGCCTAAATCCGTTTATTTTTACCCTCCAAATTTTACTGTTATAAATATAACCGTTCAAAAGATAGGGGTAAACGAAGAAGAGAGAACAAAAATGAAATGGTTAGTATATGTAAAAGCTCATATTAGACTGCTAGATAATAGTTATAACTAAAAAAAAAATTTTTATTGGAATTTTTAAAAAAATAAATTTTCCCCGTATTTCCATAAAAAAATACCGTCACCAGTAATTGATCACCTCGCGATCATTTCGGTTTGATATTTTTCGCAATAACAAAAGAATTAATAGTACAATCGAAGAATTTCACATGAGACAAGGTCACAAAAAGTCAGTTACAGTTCACTTCTGAGTCATTAAGGTCAAAATCTTTTGGTGTAACAATCTAGCACAGTTATGGGAACTTGACAAATACATTTTGTAGAAATTATTACTATACAATATCGTAACAAAATAAATGGAAAAATGTTGAAAGTTTCTTAATGACCTTCGAATTTTTCTGATATGCGGTAAACTAAACTTATAAAAATCTACAAAAAAGAAATATTTTTTGGTTGAATAGTGCAATTAGGACTGAGCGATCGGTAGATGTTCATTTATTTTATGAAGATAATATGAATACTTTGTTATTCGCTGGTATTCAGTCTATATGTGAAAAAATCATCGATTTCGTGTAAAAATCTTATACCAGACAAGGCGAAAAGCTCTGGTTCGTTCGGAAAAATATTCCCATGATATTTTTTTTGCATAATCACTTTCAAGAGAAACCCAAAATAAGGTTTAAGAGGTGTTTCAGGCGAAAAGTTGTTCAATTTTTTTAAACAAATTGTAGAAATCAATGTTTTCGGCCCGGACAATTTTTTTTTAAACATTAAGAGAAAAGGCTTATTGTAAGTTTTCTCTAAAGTTGATCGTTTTTGAGTTATAAATAATTTAAAACTGGAAAAAAAACGCAAAATGACGACTTTCAAGGCTCAAAATACCAATGAAAAATATTATTTTTGAAATCATCAAGTGTCTACAATTCAACTTCAAGCGCTCTTCTATCAGCTCCCGATGAAAATACTGAGCTTATTGTATTTTAAAACGTTGTTTTTTAATTGTTAATGCAGCGCGTATAGCAGAGCAGGCGCTCATTTGTACAATGAGAATTCAAACCAGCAAAAATTTGTGCCATATATATTGTTTCTCTCTCTTATGCACGCCGCAGCCCGAGCGCCCGTCATGTCATAAGCATTTCATTAACGATTAAAAAACAATGTTTTAAAATAAAGTCAGCCGAAAATACTTATTGGGAAATGATAGAACAAGGTTTGAACTTGAATTTACGTCCTTGGTGAATTCAAAAATAGTACTTTTTACTCGTCCTTTTAAGCCTTAGAAATCATCATCATCATCTTGGTGCTACAGCCCTTAGAGGGCCTCGATCTTCTCAAGCTTTCTACGCCATTCTATTCTGTTCCTCGCTTGCATTTTCCAGTTGCCGACTCCGATCTTCTCGGCATCTTGTGTTACCCCGTCCATCCACCTCAGCTTTGGTCTACCCCGTCTTCTCATTCTCACGGGTTGCGCTGTTAGAATCTTTTTTATCATGTTTGACTCAGGGGCCCGGGCTACATGTCCTGCCAACTGCAGGCGGTTTCGCTTAATTATAGTGGTAATATCTTTACCACCAAACGTATGCTTGTAGATATTCTGCAGTTCAAAGTTATATCTACGCCTCCATATTCCGTTCTCACAGACCGCTCCGAATATCTTGTGTATCACCTTTCTTTCAAAAATGGATAGAGCAGATTCATCTGTTTTCGTTAGCGTCCATGCCTCTGATCCATATGTGAGAACGGGGACTATCAGTGTTCTATACAGCCTTATACGAGTTTTTTGAGACAGACGTTGTTAGCTAAGTACTTTGATAGACCATGATAACACCTATTTGCAATTATTATTCGCCTTTTTATATCCTCAGATGTGTTATTATTGGGGTTAACCGATGTCCCTAGATATATGAACTCTTTGACTGCTTCGAAGTTTTGGTCATTGATGATTAAATTTGTGTCAACATTTCCAGCTCTTGTGTTTGTGTTAGTCGCCATGAATTTGGTTTTATTTTGATTTATCTGTAACCCCATTCGTTCTGCTGCTGCTACTAGCTCGGTTAGGATTTCCGAAGTTCTCGCCCTAGTTCTTGTTATAATGTCCACGTCGTCTGCATATGCTAGAATTTGGACTGATCTATTAAATATTGTTCCCCTGCTATCTAAATTAGCGTCTCGTACAACTTTTTCTGGGGTCAAGGCGACATTAAAAAGCTGACACGCCAGCGCATCTCCCTGCCTTAACCCCCTATGTATTTGAAATGGGGTTGACGAGTCGTTTTGAATTTTTACTGCTGATAGCATCTTCGCCTAGCCTTAGAAATCGTTAAATAAAAATAAGCAATAAAAATAAAAATAAAAACATTTGTTGCCCTAATAATATTTACATTTCACACTTAATATTAACTTAGATATCTTAGTCTTCTTTCTTCTTGACGTCCCGCGGTTTCACCGACTGCTGTTGGTTTTCTTCCTCTCGGATCTTGAATTTTTCTGTCATGGCCTCCTTGGCTTCTTCTTTTGTAGGTATTTGTTTTTGGCATCATACCTACTTCCCTGATTGGTTGTCTTCGGCAACCACCAGGCTAGACCCTGATCAGATTGTCGATCAGTCTATGAGTTGTTCTGAATATCCTCTGGGTCCGATTTTTTGCGAGGATGTCTCTCGTCTTAGGAAGTCTTCTTGTGGCTTGGTGGAAGAAGTATCTTGTCCTTTTCTCAGCCACCTCCCTCAGTGGTGTGTACTGGAGCCTTTCTTTGATGGTTGTATTTGATATCCCTTGTTCCCATGTTGATCCATCGATGATCCTATATCATGATGTTTCTGTTGCTTCGAGCTCTTTCCAGATGTACTCCGCGATGGAACTCCAAACTGGGACAGCGTACATTATAACCGATCTAACGTAGACCTCGCATAATTGAATTTTCTTGGCCTTCGATAGTGGACTGGATCTAAAAATATAAGAAAGTAATAGTTTTGTAGCAGCGTTTGCTTTTACCTAGGTTTTTTGGGTGTGTAACTTGAAGTTTAGTCTTCTGTCGAGATGAACTCCTAGGTACTTGACTGATTCTCCTGATTGGATCCTGTTTCCTCCTACTGTGATTTCTAGCACCGGTGAACATGATGAATTGAGTCTTCTCTGCGTTGATTTTGATCTTCCATTTTTCGGTGTATTCCGTGATTTTTCCGAGGTGATTTTCTATATTTTGGACTATTCTTCTAATATCCTTTCCTGTTGCATATTATTATATCGCCGTATCATCTGCGTAAAGGGCTGTAGATGTTCTTGGATCTGTTGGTAAATCTGAAACGAATGGACGAGAGAATACTGACCTGAGGATAGGCTTCGATCGGAAGGTACGCTGCTTTTATGCATTTCCTGGTTGCATGTGCGCAGCTATCTTCCGTCGGAGGGCCAATACAATTTCAGTTAATAAAAGCCCTTGTAATTGGCCAGCCAGCGTGACAATCTTCGCTGTGATTAGTCCACTGTGGCGACATATTTTTGTTCTATTGATTTATTGATAGAACTTTTACATTTGTTCTATAAAATTATCTTCACACCATATTCATAAAATCTTTACATTTTAAATAACAAATTATATGCCTCGTTAAAACCATTAACCACAAACTAGTAACAGTTTAATTAGAAAATATTTAAATAGGACATTGGATAATTAAATTTACATAGATTCTGTCGTCTGCCAAATAAATAGTATACACATACAGTTTTGTAACACTTTCGGAAACAAATTCAATTACGTAACACGAATTCATTATCGATGAATATTTAAATCTCGACGAGAAGCGCGCGATAAAAAAGCAATTAGCAGAAAAAACTTATATACAATAATTAAAGTGTCCAGTTACATATATATTGTTTATGGCTTTAACATTGGCAGCTGGTGTATAATTATAGCCTATGTAGATTTTTAACAAAATTATATAAAGTGTGTGTGTGTAATATTCGTAGCTACAAACTATCTATTTGGTTTTCGATTAATAATTATCGAGGTAAAGGGGCTAGCTGATTCTAATTAATCTTGTAAACCATTTAGTATACACTTTTTTCTATTTTTAAAGGCCTGTTGTCCTCTCAATATAAAAAATATATAATGTTGACTTTGAGTTGTGTTTCCTGACTTTTTTATAGTATTTTTCAAGACAGAAAATATTTAAACTTTATACTTAATTTTGTAAATAAAACCCAGGAAACAGCAACTAAAATTTCAAAAGAAAGAAAAGCCTTCCTACTATTAGGAATTCACAATAAGCACAATGCCATCAATAATCACGTAAAGAGATTAATTTTGTAGCAGAACAAAACCTACTGATGCACTAGTCAACAAATTAAAAAAAAAAGTTGCGACTGATGTTAAAATGGCTGTACCGGGGGGTTTGAAGCATCCTGATTGCGAATTCAAACACCAAAATTTCTCACCACGTATATGTTTTGTGTTATAGAATGCATCAAATAATGTTATTTATTATAAAAATTCTTATAAACTATATACAAATAAGTCCAGAACTAGAAACAAAAACTATGGTAAGTGTTTTGTACACAAATTCTTTGCAAACGCTGATTTCCTTTTATACTCTGTATCACTTTCTCTCATGGGGAACCAACAGTAATCTCCCATCATTACTGCATCCCATCTTCCCTGGTAGCGTTGCTCCATTGTGAGAATATCCTGGTGGAACCTTTCTCCTTGCTCGTCGCTGACCGTACCCAAATTTTCCGGGAAAAAATTTAAATGGGAGTGCAGAAAGTGTATTTTTAGAGACATGCGGCAGCCCATTTTGCAGTAATTTTCAAGTAGTTCTTCTACAACATTTTGGTAATTTTCTGCTTTTTTGTTTCCCAAAAACTCGAAAACAATTATTTTGAAAGAAATCCACGCAGCTAACTCAACATCTTTAAAAAATCTAGACATCTACATCTACAATCAAAATCTAGAAAAATTTGTTTAAGATATTTAAACGCATCTCCTTCTTTATTTAATGCTTTAAAGAAATTTTTAATCAATCCCAGTGTAATATGTAACGGAGGTAACAGAAAGTTTTTGGGATCAACGAGATATGGCTCTGATAATGGCTCTGTGTTGCTCTACTGTCCCAAAGACAAAGAAAAGAGCAAAATTTTGTAAATCCTCCCTAAAGACCTAGTAATAATCCGATGACTTTTAAGTCACCACATATTTGCCACTTATATGTATCATATCTTACTGCATTTAGGATCAGCGACATACTTTCGTGTGTTTCTTTCGTATCAACTGCATGCGCAAGAGGAATAGATGGTCTTTTGTTGCCGTTATGGAGCAGAACTGCTTTTAGACTTGATTTAGAAGAATCTATAAACAAACGCCATTCTTCTGGGTTATGTGTAAATCCTAATTTTTCCATAACACTATTTGGATTAACACAAACACACATTTTATCCTGCATAGTAAAAAACGAGGATAGCTCCTGGTTACGGTTCCTAAATATTGTAACTTTGGTTCCACTGGCTAGTAAATTCCATTGTTGTAATCGAGAACCTAAAAGTTCAGCATGTTCTTTGGACAAGTGAAGGTCTCGAACTAAATCATTTAATTCAGTTTGTTGGATAAAATGGGCTGCTTTATGATCGCTTTCGGGAAAATAGGAATCGTCCTTTTCTGATACATCATCGGGTTCACTTTTATCGTCATACATTTCCAAATCTTCCTCCCAATTTGCCGAGGGTCCTAGAACTGGTAAATCTTCTCCATCAACAACCGGTTTTATTGCTGAGGGAATATCTGGATATTAAATTTTATACTTGTTCTTCCTTGAAAACCCAGACACTTTTGCCATGCAGAAGTAACAGTCGTTAAAATGATTTGTTGGTTCGCGCCAAATCATCGGAACTGCAAACAGCATAGAAAAGCGTCTACCATTTAACCAATTACTTAGATTTGCTGCACAGGTTTGGCAGCATATGTGAGGAGCTAAGTCCCGATCTTGATCGCCAATAATACATCCAAAATACTTACGGTAAGCTACTTTTGTCATCTTATTAATTGTCCTTTTCTGCGACTTAGGAGTATACTGACCACATACGTAGCAAAAACTATCCACGGGGTTAACACAACCACGTTTCTGGACTTTGGACATTTTTGTACTATCCCACACACTTAAGCGTCAACTAACTTTATTCCATATATTTTCGCTTTTCGATGTAATACCACTATCCGTGGTAAACCAACACTAAGGGTGTGATTACCGGCGAGCTGCCGGTAAGAAGATTTTTTAATCTTAATATCTAATCTAATCTTTAATATAAAGATTTTTTAAACTCATAGCTGACACAAAATATTTTGTTTTTCAGCACAACTGTCATACTGTAACATGCTTTCGGTAAGTCTTTCATTTTTATATTAATTTAACTTAGGTGTTCCTAGAGTCTTGTTCAAATACAATACAATACAATCAAATACAAAAGAGCCTTAGTTAGCCAAGCATTCTTTAGAAAATACCGATTTTTTTAATTGAAAAGAAAAGATCGTAAAAACTACTGAATTATAATACAGGAAGTAAATATTGGACGTAGTTGATGTTTAAAAGGCGTCTCCAATATACATTATAATTAAATAATGTAATCGTTAAGACATGGTTTTACGACACTAGCATACTAATCATCTAGTTTAAAGTGCTCTTTATTTTTGTTTTGGGAAAAATGATGTTGCCTGTCTTCTAAAGTATTTTAATATATATATATATATATATATATATATATATATATATATATATATATATATATATATATATATATATATATATATAAAGTTTGAAAAGATAAAAGCACAACAAAAATAAAGATTGCCCTTGTGTAGATTTGTGAAGCTCATAAGATTTATCCGCATTAGAGTTCCAAGCAATTGACAACAAATTACAAAGTAAGTAAACATAAAAGTCGTAATGTATTAAACATTAAGATACCATCAAATTTCACTTTCGCGGCTTGTAACAGTTCCCAACAAAAGACATCCACACCATGAAGTAATAGCAAAAAGATGTGAACTTTGACTTGTAACAAATTCTTAGAGAGAACAACTAAATGGGCCGGCAATTATTTATCGTTAGCGTTGTATAACATTGCTTCCTTCCTCGTGTTCAAGAACGAATATCATATGTATCTTTACTTAGATATCTTGACAAACGCAAAATAAATACCTGATATCTAAACGAGTTTTAGTATACACTAAGAAATTTTATTTCTTCATTCTACAATATTTCTCTATTCCTTCGATTTATTCCTCAGTTTTAAGTTTCTTTGTTTCAGATATTGTCTGACCATCGCTTTTTTGGTCTTCTGGTTGATGTCCTTTTAGATGGTGATTTATCTCTTGATATTTTTAACAGTCTATTTTCTATAAATCGATTTATGTGGTGGATCTGTTAATTCAATCGATTTAGCGTATGTGTCTTTATATTTATCCTTACTCCATGTTTTAATTTGTTTTCATAAAGTACGTCCTTTTTTCTATCTTCTCCTTCTTTAAATCAACAACTTGAAAAAGAAGATTCATGGCAGCAAATTTCCGCTCTAATGAAAATGACAAAGTAATATTGCCGAAAGACAGTGGAAAGCTTCAAAGGTTCATAGCTCAGGAAACGAGCTTAAATAAAAAAAACACACAACAACGAAACAGACCCTCATAATACTTCATACAGTTTACTATTGCTTGACCTTCTTCATGAAGTATTTGTCCAATCGCTTGTTTTGAAATTTTTAATCTGCAAACTGAAGTATGAATCACCTGTCACAATAAATGTCAGCGTCAGAACTAGGTATTCTTCTACAGATATGGATTTTCTGAAACATTTTGTTTTCTACCCATTTTAGCTCCGGTACTAATGAGGATAAAGTCAAAATCCATTCGTGACATTCCAGTAAAGTTTTCTTCTGTTTCGTTTCCAATAGTTGCTAACGTTTGGGCATTTCTTTCTTTGTATATTTTCCTCTGCCACCATCTCGCTTCCATTGTTTCTTTTTTATGGTTTCCTGTATACATATGTAGGAAAAACTGGCAACTGGAAGCTTCGGTTCACCAAGACTTGATAGGGTAGAATGGATGCCGTGTTCGGGGTTCGGGCCTCTAGTTCAGGCTCAGTGCTCATGCGGGGCGCGGCCGTGTGGGGAAATTCTTCCCTAAGGTGGACTATTGAGAATACCGATGACACTAAAGAAGTAGATTCTTCTTCTCTGTGTGCCATATTTATTTTCAAGCGTTGGCTATCATCGTATTAACAACCTGATGAAATGTTTCTCGGTCGGCAGCTAGATGAAACAATTCCTCCACCGTTTGACCTGTCCATTATCTAATGTTATGCAGCCAAGACAGTTTTTGTCTTCCAACCCAGCGTTTTCCTTCGATTTTGCCTTGAATGATCAACTGGAGTAAGCGATATTTGGGTCCTCTCATTAAATGATCGAAATATTGGACCTTTCTCACTTTAATGATGTTGATCAGCTCTACCGTTCTTCGCAAGAAGGGGAATTGAAAATAAATATATCTAAAACCAGGATAATGACAAATCTTGTAGTCAGAGAAGATATATGCGTAGCAGCAAGATCCATAGACCAAGTCATGGATTATAAATACCTAGGTTACGAGATTCGCGTAGGAAAAGATAACCAAACCGTTGAGCTTCTCCGTCATATAAGACTGACTGGGGCAGTCTTCGGCAAGTTAAACCATATTTTCAAATTGTCCGACATACCAATAAAAGAAAAACCTTTAATCAGTGTGTTTTGCCAGTGTTGACTTACGAAGCGGAAACATTGACTATGACAAGGAGAACAGTGAAAAAGATCCGTGTGGCTCAAAGGGCGATAAACCGTGTTATGTTGGGCGTTTCAATACGAGGCAAGATCCCAAACCGTCAGCTATGACGAAGATCAGAACTGGCTGATGCTGTAGAGAGAATAGCAACACTGAAGTGGAACTGATCTACCTTAATACAAGCGGTCTGATTGTAGTAAAGATTTTTGAGCAAGCTTATGACACACGTGTCCAAGTCAACTGAATTAAAGCATTGAAATAGTAGTGTATGTGGTATTCTATCAAAGGCTTTTTTCAAATCTATAAAACATACGTAAATATTTTTTCTAAACTTAATGCTCTTTTGTAAAAGTATTTTCATGCAAAAAAGAGCCTCCCAAGTACCCATATCGTTTCGGAAACCAAACTGCTCATCACCAGTTATCCCCTTACAAAGTGTATATATACGACAATGCAATATTTCATAAAGATTTTGAGCGTATAACTCATTAAACAGATAAGTCGATAGTCACTACACTGTCTGGCATTGCTCTTATGGAGAATAGTTATAAATATTGATTCTAACCAGTTGTCTGGTAATTTACCGCTGCTGTATATCTTATTAAAGAAGGAGTTGATAATCACAACACTCATAATCTAATAGTTGTAACAATTCTGCAGGTATTTCGTCAGGACCAGAAGCCTTCCTTGATCGATGGCCTTCTGAACTTCTGAGATTACAATCGGTGGACCAGTATCTCGGTTAGACGTAATTTCTTGATAGACTCTTTGGTCATCTCTTCTTCTTCTTCTTTAAGTGCCATCTCCGCGACGAAGGTTGGCAATCATCATGGCTATTCCGACCTTCGAGGCAGCTGCTCTGAACAATTGCCTTGAGCTGCAACCAAACCACTCTCTCAGGTTCTTCAACCAGGAAACGCATCTTCTTCCTACGCTTCTCCTACCCTCTACTTTTCCTTGAATTATGAGTCTCAAGATGTTGTATCTTTCGCCTCTCATCACATGTCCGAGGTATTGCAATTTTCTTTCTTTTATTGTATTTTCCATTTCCCTCTCTCTGCCTATTCTCCTATTCTCCTTAACACTTCTGTATTCGTGACTCTATCTACCCATGGAATCCTTAACAATCTTCTAAATGTCCACATTTCAAACGCGTTAAGTCGATTTATTGTATTCCGGTTTAATGAGTACACTGTGTACAGCATTTAATTAGCCTTATTCTGTGGGCCAATGTCAGATCTTTGATGCATAAAATCCTTTTCATTTTCACGAAGTTGGCACGTTATCGTTCCCAAGAAAGTATATCTTTTTACTCTCTCAATCTGCTGGCCACCTACACAAATAAATGTTGATGTCAGCATTTCACGCGGAATGATTTCTGTGGAATAGATAGTGTTCAGTAGTTGGACTAAAAGATCTTTGTTTTTTTCATTGACCAGTTTTAGCAATTCACTTAGTATTTCATCTGGACCAGCAGCTTTATTATTTTTCGTGGACTTTACTGCAGGCGTAACTTCTGACTTTGTTATTTTGGGTCCCTCGTCTTTACGGGGGACAGTAGAGGGCCATCTCTAAATAATTTTATTATGTAATTTTCTCATTCGGTACATCGCTCTTTAATATCACTAGAATTCTACCATGAGAGTCTTGTAATATTATTTTGCCTGTAAATTCTACTTTTGCCTGTTAACGATTAGTTTTTATGCAAATGGAAGCTGTCGTGCCGTTGCTTCAGTTTCTTAATTTCTAAACAGGATTCTTGTAGCCATCGGTCTTTTGCTAGCGTAATTCTTTTTCTGATTGCTCTGTGTTTCATTGTATTTTTCTCTGTTTATGGATTTGTACTGCCTCCGAACGTCAATTAGATCTAAAATGTCTTGTCCAATCATTTTTAACTGTTCGTTGTAACTTTTAAAACGAAAAAATTGTAATAAATAATAAAGATCATTATTAACCCACCTGAATTTAGAAATGCAACAACAATAACGACCACTTTTTATTAGCAATTTTAAAACTCCGAAGGACAATCATATTAAATGATTTACATATGACAACCCCACATTTCACCAAAAAATGTTATTGACAGTAATTTGATGATTAACATAAAATAGCGCATCCCACCTATAACAAAATTGCACCTTCGACACAGACGATTGCATAGTTAAAATGTTTATTAGTATAGGATGTATGAAAAACAGTTTCTTACGTCTTATGTAATTTTTTCTGTCGATCAATAAAACGATTTTTGTAATGATATTATAATCTGATATATAGTTGGAGGCAATAACAAAGCAGGTGTTCTAATGTATGCTAAATATTCCACTGAAACTTATAGGAATTTCAATGGTGCATAATGTAGCAAATCAGTTCAAAGAAAAACTTGTTTCGTATTTATTTGTGTACCAATAAGGATAATTAAACTCAATAATTCATCTAATTGGTTAAATCTATAAAATCGTAGAGTTTTACATGGAAAATTTATACGTCCAAAACGATATACAAAACCAGCTGTTATGCAAAATAATTATTGTTGAAGATTTTAACCTATTTCTAGATAACAATGACAATTATTGGCGTCAAGGTTAACAGTTCCTACATACCATGTTTGAAAGCATGTATCAATTTAGCTGCAACACTATCAAGCCGGTATGAATAAACTCGCTGATTACTTTACACTTTATAATTATTAAAGGTTTAAATATTAAAAAATGCAAGATGATCCCATCTTATGACCTATTCTTAGATCACTCCCCGATATTGATCACGATATATTCATACATTTTAAACCGACTGATAAAAAAATTGAATAATTTGGATATTTAAAGACATTATCTCTATCTATCTGTAGAGGGCTAATAGACCAGGCCGGATCTAGTTTCAAGTGTATATGAGAGGTGGTATTCTGATTTTTGCAGAAAAAGCTCTGTGATACCTTCAATAATAATGAATAAAAATTAAAAATATTTAAAAATATTTAAAAAAAAATCGCTTTTTTCTACTTTCCTTGCTTATAACTCAAAAACGATTTATTTTGGAGTTAAGTAGTACAAAAATCAAATAGCGATTACTAAGTTTTTATAAGATACGGCTGGTTAAAATTGTTTTAAGATATTATCCTTTTGCACACTATGTGAGAGATTACAAGTTACTCTCCGACTAATAGAAACATGGTGCAAAGAACACTCACTATTTGTTGTAAAAACAACCTATTCAGAATATTGTAATCGTATTTATCAACTTGTGCGCTCACCTCGTCAGCTCTCGTGTTAATGTGTTTGCGACCCTCTCCCTCATAGTCTCTCTCTACCCCGCGTTATAGGACTTGGACTTAGGACAGTGCGAATTTGCCTCTCGGCAAGTAAAGGCGGGCTGGTGTGTTGTCGATCCCGAAAACGAAAAGTGCTTGCTGCGTGAGCTGCTACAGGCAAGCTGAGACTCAATTAAACCAAAGTTTGTCTTTGAAAAACCCTACAAAATCAAAACAAGATAGTATAGGGAGACAAACGTGGCAAATGCGATCCGGCAAATGCGTATTGCATATACACCGATTGCTCCAAAATGGAATAAGGCTCAGGATGCGGTATATACTCCACATCACTGCTCTAACTAACTCCAAGCACTAACTCAAGCTTCGGATGGTAATACCATCATCCTGAGGTGGGTTAAAGGACACAATAGGAATAAAGGCAACAGCATTGCTGACCAATTGGCTAGGAAGGCGGCAGGTCTAAGACTTTTAGGACCTGGGGATCTTTTTAGTTGATCAACTACAACAATCGCGGAAATTGTCAAATGTCACTTCCATACGTAAACCGTGAACAGATGGGAAGAAGGGCAAGGATGTAGACTTGGCAGGGTAATACTAAGTAACCTTGAAAAGTCAGCATTAAAGAAGTACTTGGGAATGACCAGGAAAAAACTACGCTTGACAGTTAGTTTTTTAACTGGTCATTGTCAACTAAGCAAACACTCGACACACTGGGGCTAGTAGACACACCTCTATACAGGAAGTGTGAATGAGAAAACGAAACTGTAGAGTATATCCTATGTTAATGGCCCAAGTTATCGTTAATACGAGAGTACGCGTTAGGCGAGTCCTGGCCCACACCTGCCCACATAAGGGAGATGTCCCCTGATGACTTGTCCACCTTCCTAGAATTGGCAGGATGAACAATGAGCTAAGGACGACAGCTCCCTGGGAGGATGCACAATGGGTCAATTGTGGCCCAAGTGCTGTGAAACTTAACTCGCCCTCCCTACTCTATAGATACAGATATTAACCTTGCTGCAAAATAGCCATAATTACAAAAAAAAGGGGGGGAAACAAACCTGTTTTATTCAATATTTTTGAACCACTTAGATTGAACATTAGAAAAATCGCGCCTGAAAAATAGCAAAATAACTAGGTTGAAGAAACTTGAATTTCAAAGTTTAAAATCAGTATATGTAAAAAACGTATTTACTCCTCTTCCCATGAAGCAATTTGATTCTTTTTTTTTTAATTCGATATTACTCGGAAATAAAAACCTAAATCATTACCAAATCCCAAAGATGCTTTAAATTTTTAACTGCTTTAATTTTTTTTAGATAAACTTACCAAACGTGAAGTTCTTAAAGCCGTAAATACAAATATTCTCGTTTGAAAGATGTGTGATTATCTAAAAAATCTTTGTTTAAACAAATTAAATTTTTGATAGTCACCCGTGGTAGCTAAAGCAGTAATCAGTACACTTCAAATCATGCTTAATACAACCACATGACTTAAAACATTCCTTCAAACACTTACAACTAATTTTTTTCAATAGACTAACAGACAAGAGTATATCGGTAGTTTATATTTGCTCTAAACCTGATTTTTCCATTTCCCAACCACACTTTTTTGGGTATAACTTATTACCAAGCTATTGCTGGACTTGGTATAATTTATTACGAAGTCCAGCAAAGGCTTGGTCATAAACCCTAAAGCGCTGAGCGGATGCAGATTCAGTCAGTAGAAGCATGGTTGAATTAACTTTTTTTGCACTTTTCTTTTTGAAACATGTATAATGCCTCAGTTCATTCAAATCTACTCCAATGACTCTTTTACCACCAAACACCATAAAGGGCTGATATTATTTTAAAACCAGCACTTTTTATTTGGTTTCCAGATGGAATCCAGATGAAATTTATCTCATTATGATTGATATGAGCCTGATAAAGGACAGTTTTAATTATTTTTTAAAGCGGGTTTATTGGAAAAAAAGGTAGGTCATAAAAATCACGTATTCTAAGACCAAAAATAGTTCGATTGAACCTAACTTACCTTAGTAGAAATGTACACATAAAAAAAGTTACAGCTCTTTAAAGTTACAAAATGAAAATTTTGTAACTTATCGAAAAAGTACAAAGAGGCAAAAAAGTTTTAAAAACATTGTGTTTAACTAATGGTACCACAAAAATAATTTAATATGAACGTATACAAACACTTGGGGATTTAAGGGAACAAAACCGCCATAAAGTTTTTATGGAGTGAACAAATTTCACCGTTATTTTTTTAAAGATATTCCTGCCATAAGAAAGCCACATGTCCATTTTTAATATAAAATCTCTAACAGTTTTCGATATATTGAAAAAAAATCGATTTTCATTTACCAACTTCAAAGAACTGTAACTTTTTTTATGTGCACATTTGTACTGTAAATTAGGTTCAATCGAACTATTTTTGTTCCCAGAATACGCAATTTAATTGATGACCCACCTTTTTGTTACAACCTGTATATTTGCAGTTTATTGTCAAATTGGTTAGTTCTATGGCGCGATTGAGAGCATACAGTTCGGATGTATAGATAATACTAACATTAGATGCTTGAATGTAACGACCTCTGGAGTTACTACAGATGCTTCCACACTTTCAGTTGTTTTTGAACCATCAGTGTATATCTGGGTATGATTTTTATAGCGACTAAGGATTTTTCTAAAATGGTGATATAAAAATAAGGAAATAATTAAATCATGATTGGTGGAGTTTTTGTCAAATGACGTAAGTTCAAAGTTATATGATGGTATGCGTTAAATCCAAGGTGAATTGTGGTCATGTGTATAAGGAAAACATTGAGGTATGACAATGTCAACTCAATGCAAATGGTCTT
Organism: Diabrotica undecimpunctata; assembly: GCF_040954645.1. Classification (NCBI taxonomy): domain Eukaryota; kingdom Metazoa; phylum Arthropoda; class Insecta; order Coleoptera; family Chrysomelidae; genus Diabrotica; species Diabrotica undecimpunctata. Next base: position 61,839,689 of record NC_092812.1, on the reverse strand, counting down.
TCATTTTTTTATAGAAAGGTTTAGCAGAACGGGGATTTGCCGTGAGGTTTGGGAACTTATCAGTAACAGTATTTCTAGAGACAGGATTTATTGGATTATCCTTAATTTTTGTTGCATACGTTAGACTAAGGTAAGCTCTATCATCATTTAATGAGAATTCATTAGCTTCGCAAAGTAAACTTTCAATAGGTGTTGAACAAAAGGCTCCCAAACATATTCTGAGTGCTCTGTTGTGAATAGTTTCGAGTATTTTAAGTACTGATTTCAATGCAGAGTTATAAGATATAGCTGCGTAGTCTAGCCTGGATCTTATAATAGTTCTGTATATCATTAACAATGTACTGCTGTCTAAACCCCAATTTTTATGTGCTAAAATTACAAATTATATTATTGATATGTTCTTTCCAATTCAACTTTCTGCCAAAAGTGACTTCCAGTAATTTTAGTGAATCTTGTTATTATAGTGGTTGCTTATATAGATGACGTTGGTGTACTAAATTTGTTTTTAGAGAATACTACATATTGAGTTATAGTTGTCCAAAGGGTGAATCCAGTTTTTTGTGATCATTTTTCAATAGCTAACAAGAAATTCTATGCAATTTGTGAGAGGTTGGTTAAGTTTTTGCTTTAGTGAAATATTACGAGATCGTCAGCATATAATCGGCCTTTCATCATCATCATCATCACTGGGTCGACAACCCTTTTTGGGTCTTGGCCTGTTTCAGGATTCTTCTCCATTCTGATCTGTTTCGTGCTTTTTTTCTCCAGTTTTTTTTATTTTTAAGGTTGTTATATCATCTTTTATATTTGTTCTAAGTATCTCAGCTTCGGTCTTCCTCTTGTTCTTTTTCCTACTGGCATCTGTTTGAATATTTTGTTTGGTATTTCGCCTTCTTTCATTCTTTCTACATGTCCTATCCAACGCAGCCGTCCTATTTTAATGAATGTTATAATATCCGGATCCTGATATATTTTGTATAGGTCAGAGTTGTATCTTCTTCGCCATATTCCGTTTTCTTTTGTGCCCTCTTCGCCATATTCCGTTTTCTTTTGTGCCCTTTCGGCCTTTAATAATAATTAATCGGCAATTATAAATAGCGTAGTACTTATATATAACAGATCCCTGAGGGATCCCATTTTCTTATTCCACTTTTGACGATAAGTTACTAAAACGATTTTTGTTCGTTTTATTTGATAAAAATTTTTCTTGAGATACTGTGCACGACATTCTAGATTAAAATTAATTATCAGGACAAATTTGGCTAGCTTTACGACGACGATCTCTGTACTTTGATCAGAGTGTTTAGGATATCTGTCAAAAATAATGTAACTGTTAAATGAATAATACTTATTAACGTTTCAAACGTTTATCCACTTTCCATGAAAAAACCTTGCAGTTCGGCTTTCTTTGAAGGTATATTTGGTATTTAACTGAGCTATCGGGAATGATAGGAAGCGTTGTTAAGCACTATTACAATATTTTGCCCTAAATTTGGGATCAGTGAGTTTTCAAACCAATCTTCAAAAATATCAACTTCCATACTTTGTGGTAGTCAATGTTATAATCCTCTCTTCTCTTTCCGTATAATTTTAAAACATTCGGAACCCATCCCTCACTTCCTCCGAAATGTACAATAATTAGCCGCGATTATTTATTTGCAAGCATTTTTGCTTCTTTCTTGCATCCCTTGCATTCTTTCTTAACTGTATCGTGGTGTAACATACCAAATTTCGTCTAAATAATAATAAAGTATATTATTATTTGTCGTCACAGTTAAAGTAATTTTAGATTTTCGATTAAATCGAATAATTGTTTCAATAAAACAATAGAATAATAACAGCCACAAATTTATTACCGCTTGACTATTAAATTCTGGGTATTTTACGAGGTCACAATATTGTTTGAGATATTTAAGTAGACTTTCCTTGAACTAAATTTGTGTTTGTGGAAAACTAGAAAATTTCTATTGTTCTATTAGAAAATCATCTTAATTATTCACTTAAACACGTATTGTGAATAATGTTGACAAAACAGGCCATAACCTGTATCATTAAATTACATATTATATATAATAGTATTGTTGTTAAAAAATATCAGGAAACATTTATTCGAGTTACATTTGCACAAAAATAAAAACTTATACTCTTAGAACTATCGACTCTGGGGCCCATCCACTAGACCTGTATATATAAGCTGTAATATACATATGCCAATAATACAGTCTTCCAAAAGTCTGGAATATCTATCATCGGTTTATAACAGACCACTTCCAAAAAAAATCTTGAGGTAAATATTTGATAACTTCTATATAAAAAGTATATATTACCTAAAGAAGAAGCTACAATTGTGAAATGTATAAAAAATATAAATAGGTATTAGATAAATTGTATTACATCCTACTCAGATGAGCAGGAGATCTAATCCACTGGATGAGACCTCCCAGGGAATCCTTTTTTATCACAATATTATTAGTTTTTTTTCTTCTGGTAATATATATCTAGTTATCTAATTTGACAGGAATTTGGTCAAAATTTGGTTTTGTCTGTGATTCATTTTCCTTTTTTATAACTAAACTTCACAATTTTCGTAATGAACCTATCAATTTTTCCATTTTTGTAATGTCAGGTATATTAATATTATCTCTATCATCTCTATCATATATTATATCTATCTATATAAGGATTTTTATAGCTGTCGCCGCCTTCCTTCTTTCAGCGAACGTCTCCAGTCCTTTTTGTTCTGCCATTCTCCATCTCTAAGGTCTCGTCTTTCCATGGCCTCGTCCACTTCATCCCTCCATGATCTTCGGGGTCTACCTCTTTTCCTCCTTCCTATTGGGCTCCAATCCGAAATGTTTGCTATCAACCTTGTATTATCTGTTCTTCTCACATGTCCATACCAAATTAAACGTTTTTCTTCGATGTAGCTGATGCGATCCATTTTTGTCACTCTGCAGCTTCTTCTCATGAACTCCATTTCAGTTGCTGTGATTTTGGACCTGTTTCGTTTATTTATTACCCAATTCTCTGCTATATAGGTCATTATACTGCGTACCAAGGTGTTATAAATTCTCTTCTTTGTATTTCTGGTAATCTGTCTATCCCACAGTACCCCGTTCATTTGTTTAATACATGTTCTTGTCTGTGCTAATCTGCTGGTTATCTCTTGCTCGGTGGTTCCATTTTTGGAGAGTATGAATCCTAAATATTTGAATTTGTTAGTGTCGTTAATTTCTTTTAATATTATCTTTAATATTATTTTGTATATAAATTTGGAAATTTGTCACAATTAAGTCAATTAGTATATCAACGGAAAAATCATTCTTCACATTTAGTCATGAACGATTATGCCAACCTGTTCACAAAAACTATCTAAAAAATGGCGCGAGACATTTAAAGTGCAGGCAGACTTGAGTACTTCTTCTTCTAAATCTGTCTATCTTCTAGAGATGTTGGCGACCCCATTGACCCATCTTATTCTCTTCACAGCAGCTCGAAATAGATCAGTTGACGTTAGACCAGACCACTTCCTAAGATTGGCCAACCAGGATATACGTCTACGTCCAGGGCCTCTCTTACAGTACTCCTTATAGCTCGTTATTACTACACTGAACGGCAAGAAAAGTGGCCACCCTATAAATTTCCGAAAATAAAAAATCAATGGAAGTTTTATGCACTATTTCAAATTTTATACTCAACATATTTCATGTTTAAAACAAAAAATGGCCATTACTGCTAAATTCCTTAGAAATTACGAGTGAACTTTTGTTCTAAAATTGTCTAATATCGGGTATTATGCCCTAAAACATTAACGGTTGCATACGATTTGGAAGAGAAAGGAACACATTTTGAATAAAAACTTGAGAAATACGTTCATATTCTTCACGAAGCATATTTTGAAGTTCTGCAAGACTTCTGGCTTGCCTGGTTCACTTCTAACCCTACGATGAAGTTCATCCCAAAGATGTTCGATGATATTCACATCCGGGCTTTAGGCTAGTCATTCTAGAGTATTAATTCCTACTTCCCCCAAGTACTTTGTCACGATTCTTGCAGTATGCGGCCGTGCATTATCGTGCTTAAAGACAAAATTGTCCCCAATAAATGGATCAAATGGAACTGCTGCTTCTGCCAAAACACCCACTATATACCGGTGAGCATTCAGGTGGCCATTGATGAAAATAAGTTCAGTTCGAGCTTCAAATGAGATTCCAGCTCAAACCATGACACTACAACCGCCAAACTTTCTTCTCTGGGACATACAAGCTTGGGCATATCTTTCATTTCTCCGTCTTCAAACCTTCTCTCGGCCATGGCCAAACTTCAAACAGAACCGAGATTCACCATTAAAGAGAATTCGGCTCCAATCCTGTATATCCCAGTGTTGATGTTGTTGAGCAAAAATTAATCGATTCTTACAATGTCTGGGTTGTAATTCGGAAATATATGCCCGGTCTTCTTGCCATTAGTCATCTTTCATTGAGGCGTCTTCTAACCGTTCTCTCATTTACATTCATATTTCGTACCTCCTACAGATGGTTTCTTGCAGCAATTGCAGTGAAATGGCGATTTCTTAAAAGTTCATTTCTTGGGAGGTAACTCTTCTACTACGTCCGGGTCCAGGTCGACGTGAGTATGTATCAGTGTCTACAAAGCGATGGAAAGCTCTCCGTACTGTAGTTCTCAGAATACCTTAAGTTTCTGTTACACAAACTTGACTTTCTCCGTCTTGTAGCAATACAATAATTCGAGCAACATCTGCTGTAGATAACACCATATTTTTATTATTCACATACTCGAAATCCTTGTTTGAAAAGCTAAATTACTGTTAAATTAAACGTTTTCAACTTAAAAGATAAACAGCGACTACAGAAAACAACAACATAAACGTCAAAACTGTCAAAAACAAGCATACATGATCGCAATAAATATTTAAATTGAGACACAATATGAAACAGTGCATAAAACTTCCAATCCATTTTTATTTTCCGAAATTTATAGGGTGGCCATTTTTTGCCTTTCAGTGTATATTTGGGTTAATGCAATTTTATGTTTTCTTATTACTGAATTGTTAATTTGTTCTTATTTCTTTAAAATTTAAAAAATCTTAATTTTTTTCCTTAAAAATGGTTTTACGGAGCGATGGTTTTTAATTTATTTTATTTTATTTTATTTTATTTTATTTTATTTTATTTTATTTTATTTTATTTTATTTTATTTTATTTTATTTTATTTTATTTTATTTTATTTTATTTTATTTTATTTTATTTTATTTTATTTTATTTTATTTTATTTTATTTTATTTTATTTTATTTTATTTTATTTTATTTTATTTTATTTTATTTTATTTTATTTTATTTTATTTATTTTATGTAATTTTATTATATTATATTTAATTTTATTCAATTTTATTTAATTTTTTTATCGATATTTCTAGTCAAGCTAAATATGATTTTGGGTCCGTGCTACATACCAAACGGTATTCACTGCAAAAATTAATTTTCCATACCTCAAAAATATTATCTAAGCCTAATGTTCTTATTTTTTATTCAAACCAGTCCTCTGCTATTCCATCAAGAAACAAACGTAGAGTCAATCTCTTGTCTTTGAAATATATAGGTAACATATTAAAAAGTTATATATTACTTATTCTTCTTTATGTGCCGTCTTCTACCGAAGGTTGGCGACCATCAAACGATAGGTTTCTCTGTTTTGTGCCGCATGTATTGTGTTAGAATCTTCTGGTATTTGAAACCATTCTCTCAAGTTTTTCAGCCAGGATTTCTTCTTTCTGTCCAGACCTCTTCTACCTTCAATCTTGCCTTCCACGATAAGCTGTAGCAGACTGTACTTATCATTACGGAGCACATGGCCCAGGTATGACGCTTTCCTCCTTTTAACAGTTCTAACAATTCCACCTCTTTATATTACTTATTAATCACCAGTAAATATTGTTTCTGGACTCGACTAACAAAATCTAGGAAAACTGGATTGCGCAATTGTCAATATTAAAAATACCAAAAGTATTTACCTTTCATTTCATAGAATTTACCACGCTTCAGATGTTTGTATTTAGTTTTAATATTTGCCTACATTTAGCAGGTTGATTCAGGAAGGTAGATAGTGTTAATTTTTCTATATATATTGGTTTCGGAGTATGTACATTATGTTTGATTATATAATAATTTGTTTTATACATTTTTTAGTCGTTTTCATTAAATTTTATAGGGGAATAGGGTAAATATCTTCTTTGGGAATTTTCCCCATCCTGATATAAGAGGTTGCCAAGGTCCTTGATAGTCCGAGCCATTTTTCAAAAATTGAATTTTTAGCGAGCCGCAATTATATACGTCTTAAAAAAGTACGCCAAAATGGTATTAAAAATTAAATTTTTTTACAGAAATTATATTTACTAATTAAAAGTACACACAATGTGTATTAAATTCAAATATTAAAATTATTTAATTGTTACACAAAATTAGTTTACTTCTTTTGACAGTTCTTTAAAATTTGGTGAATAATTTCAAGCAATTTGATTAACTCATTCTGAGAGACTTGCACACCCCTTAGAATGACATTCGGGCATTACAATTCATTGGGGCGAGGTGTATTGGGGCTCGCTATCAGCCAAATCCTTTTCGTGTGGAAGTTCTTGGTACAAGAACTCCAACACGTTATCTTAGCCCGATCAATGCAGGCTAGCGAGTGACGCTCTTTTCCTGCTTTCTCTAGTGACATATCATCGAACTGATATTGCTTGCTCGGGCCCCGAGTCTTCGCCTTTATTTATTTATTTATTTTTTGAAGGTTGACATGAAAATAAACATCAATTATTAAAATTTACAGTGCTGCGTGTCCCAGCACGTGCCACTAAAAAAGTCGGAAAGTCTTCTGTTGGTAGAGATACTCATTATCTAGACTTTATGTGTTTGTCATGATTTACGGTTTTGGTCTTTTCTGCTTCCATCGATGGAACGCATTATATCTCATGATCGGGCTGAAATCCTAAGTCTGGCTTTTTCTGCCATTTTATCTATCACCGTTACTTGTTGCAGTTCTTTTAACATAAAGCGTTTAGCGACGTATTCTGGGTACATTTACCGCTTCTTGAGGATGTTATTGTGGATTTTTTTTGTCTTTTTAATTGAATTGCTTATGTGTTTCATCGCGAGAGATGCATATGTGATTATTGGAAGTATTATGCTGTTTATCAGTCTCATTTTCATCTTTATGTGCAGTTTGCTTTTCCTACCTGCAAGTCCTCTTATTGCTGGTCTGGCTGTTGCTGTTCTCTGGATGGTTGTGTCCACGTGTTGCGTGAATGCCTTGGTCTATATTGACTCCTAGGTATTTCGCTTCTCTCTTCCATTCGTTGAGATTACCTTGCACTAACAGCTGTTCCTCTGGGGTTTCTCTTTTCTTTTTGAATATTATTGGTCGTGTCTTCTCTGAATTGATTGCTATTTTCCATTGGATATACCATTCTTCAATGTTATCCAATGCTGTCTGTAGATTGTTGACCGCTACTTCTAAGTTTCTGTGTTTAGCCGCTATCGCTGTGTCGTCGGCATAAAGGCTGAGTAGTCTTTGTGGTATTTTTGGAACATCTGCGGTGTATATTGTGTAGAGTAGGGGTGACAGGACTGCTCCCTATGGACTTCTGCCTCCTGAGCTCCGTGTTGGGGTAGTACTTGTCCTATTCGAACCCTGAAGCTTCGGCTGCTTAAGTACTTTGTCGAAGGTTTGCTTACATCCAGATTCAGATAAGTACGTTGTTCCGAATATGAAAATATTCGAGTCTTTTTTAATTCAAGATACTTCGATTCTGGTACAAATTTTCAAAATTCAATAATAATCGGTATATTTTATTGGTATATTTTAATAGCAGAGCTTGAAATTCTTGCATCTATTTAAATTCAAATTTTAATGTTGTTTGGATTATATTTATATTGGAAATGGAAAACTCGTATTGAATTATGATAATTTCAAATGGATTCAGAAAAAAAATCAAGAAACGATTTAAAATTTTTCAAATCTTGAAATCTATTTTGTTTCATCAATATTTCTTCTAGATTTTTTATATACTGGATGTCCATCTAACAATGCAAACGAAATTAATGTCATTTGGAAATTCTTCGATCTTTTTTCTCAAGGAAATTTTTTAATTGTCGATGGTTCTTTGCATTGCATTGGTGAGAATTTAATTTACAATGGTTAACACTGTTTTGACAACATCCGGATATTTTAAATTGTGAAATCTGAAAATCATCCGTTAACGGCTCAATAAGACTGACTTTTTACAGATCATTGCCGGAGCTCCATTAGTTGCAATACTTACAAATTTATTATGATTCATATCAAAAGTTTTCATTATGGAATCTAATGCATTTGTAATGACGACACTACAGATTGACTATTAAATCTACTAATTCCTCTTTAACAACGAAGTGAGGTGAAAGAAAACTTGACAAAGCTGAATGCAGTATAGTTCTTTCTTTCGTACAGTGTCAGCAATCCGACAACTTAACTCAGTATGGTGGGATAGACACCTAAATATGAAGACAAAAACACAGATTTATAAAACATTAGTGCGAAGTATTATGACATATGGGACTGAAAATTGGATGATAAACAAGAAAAACAGCAGTAAGCATAGTAGCAACAGAGATGGAATCCCTGCGAAGATGCTCCAGACTAACAAGAATGGATAGGAGAAGTAATGACGAAATAAAGCAAAGAACATCAATAGAAACAGACATACTAACATATATAGATCAAAAAAGACTAAAGTGGTATGGACATGTAAGAAGAACTAGCGACAGCAGATGGACAGCAAGAGAATAACCGAATGGAGTTCTATAGGAAGGAGGAAAAGAGGACGACCCCAAAAATCCTGGAGGAACGAAGTAGACGACGCCATGAGTAAGAGAGGCCTAAACGATGGAGAATGGGACAACAGAGAGAGATGGAAACGGTTGATCGAGGGAAGGCAGTGAATACTGTAGAATCCCTGAATATATAGAATAACACATTGCAGAAGCTACTTCAAAAATCACGGGATTTTAACTCTTCCCTCTCTATATATTTTAGAAACTGTTTGCTTAATTCGTAAACACCTACATGTTTTTCCAGTAAGACCTAACCATGACTACTCCACCAGAAATTCAACCTTTGATGTGTATTTCCGATTCCGTCCACTGAGTAAAGAAATCTATATTATATTCGGCAAAAAAAATTATACAAGTATCTCCCTTTGCAACTTAAATCTACAACTTCGTTCCTTAAGTTCCATAAATTGACAAAAGCCTATCTATCTGAAAGACCATATTATTCAGTGGAAGTTTTTTAACGAATAACTAAGAAATTACAGTACGTTTAGGTACAAGCAACTTAAGTATTTTTACATATTTAGGTATCACAAGCAGCAATTTGCAATTTAGTTAAATTTTGCAATGGATTGTATATTTTATTTTGTGATATTGACGATTTATGTAATTTGAGTAAATTTTTATTGTTACTGTTATTTTTTTTTGACTTTTTGTAAGCTTTATCCATAAAATTGTACAATTTTCAGTGAGAATAAAGCATATTTCTATTCTATCTCGTAATACTGCAACAATATACATTTTATATTGCAAACAAATGTTCCTAGTAGAACCCATTACAGTTGTATTATGTCAATTCTTACAAAAAAAAGTATCATCGTTTCATGGTTGTATTCGTCATGTCACAACTCTTCGGTTGTTTTAAGAAAATAATTGTCGTTAATAGACGGTAGGTTTATTTCTAGGCCACAGATATCGCAGGCCAGGAGCTGCATCCTTACTAATTGTAAGTAATCATCTTACTCTCCTTCAACGTTGTAAATTTAAAATTTTAATAGCTCACGTATCAGCAAATATAACAGCCAACTTATGTCACTGACCAAGGAATGTCTATTATTTCGTTTCTAAGTAATTGTAATGTGATGTTACGTTAGTTTTCAATTTGGTGTAGGTCTATAAAATAAACATTTTATAACAGAAGTTTGAATTTGCAATCAACATCTATTTTTGTTTTATATTGCTTCGCGGTATTTCCTCCCTTGCCATGTGTCAGACTGGAGCATTTAAAATATGCTACTAGGAATTGCACTTACTTATTTCTATTAATATACACATACTCGTATATTTGATGGTCAGATTTAAATTAATATTTTAACAATTAGATTCTTAATATTTAAAACTTAATTAACTTTTTTTTTATTTACAAACAATAGACACTTTAAGCACCGGGGTTATCACCGACATTATTTCTGAAATGTCTTGTTTTCACGTTAGATTTTTCTCAAATGCCATTCCGAGAAAATTAATTTTGTCTGACAATGTGAGTGCCTCGCCATACAGTTTTAAAGGTGTTCTTTGAAACCCGTGCTTTCTTGAGAAAAGCATGCATCTTGTGTTTAGTGGGGAGAATTAAACGCCTACTGACTTGGACCATATCTCTAGTTTCTAAATAGATTCTTGTAAGTGCTTTTGAATCAATCTTATATTCTTGCCCTTTGATAATAGACCCCGATCGTTGACATATAGTCTTCCCTTAACTAACAGGGAGCAGTGATCCAGTATATCGTTCATAACCATGAGAAAGAGAGTTGGGCTCAAACCTGACCCCTGAGGTGTTCTGTTTTCTTAATTTTTTTTTGTTGAAATGGAATTATTGACGCGAACAGAGAAAGCGAGAAAACTTTCTTTACTGAAGAAAGTTTTCTATGAATCTTAGCATATTACCCCTGACTCCCCTTGTGCAATTTTGATATAATACCAAATCTCCAAACCGTGTCGTACGCCTTGGTGATATCAAAGAATACTGCGATGGTCTCTTGATTAGTTGCCAAACCTTCGTGTATCTCTGACTCTAAATCTAGTAAGTTATCTACGCATGATCTACTTTAACAGAATCCACTTTGCTGAGGAATGAAATGTTTTTCTTGTTCTAAATACCACAATAGTCTTTTGTTTATAATTTTTTCTAGTATATATACGTAGTAATATACGAGTCTATGTTTTTTCTGTCTTTGTTTGAGCAGAGGAATAGTAATGCTGTCTGACCATACAGATGAAAAGACCTGATTTGTCCAAATAAAATTGTATAATTTTAACAGCCAAGACATTCAATTTTCTGGTAGGTTTAATAAAAAAATTATGGGTATACCGTCTGGACCTGGAGCGGAATTTTTAGTTGACATTAGGACATCGCTAAGTTCTTGTATTGTAATCGTTACATTCAGTATGTTATCTCGTGAGAGTAGTACTCCAACTTAAAATTAAATTCCAAAATCCAAATTAAAACAAAAATATTGCCTAAAAAAGAAGAAAGAAAATGAAAAGTAAAAAATATACCTGATTAAATTTATAATAAAGAAACCACTATGTTATTAATACTCGGTATAATATTAACCAAACTCTATTTTGAACTGGTAACATTGAGAAGTAATCGCCAATTATAGAAATGCTGAATATATTAATCGTAATCAATCAAATACATAATTATGTTCTTAGAAATTTTTATTCTTACTTTCGATTTGTGTCCCTGATTATATAAAACGTTATATAAATAATAAGGAAGTTTTAATCCTTTTATTTAATATTACATTTAACAACCACGTTGCTTAAATATTAATTAGATTTATCATAGTTTAATTTGTCCAAATAATTTAAAACTTCACTATCAATGTTTTAGTACAATTTTTTCCTTGTTTTTATTAGTGTATTCACATCTACTGGAACTAGTGTACGCGAATAGAACTCGAGTGGAAGCTCATTTAAAAACAGAAGATACGAATATATTACATAACTTAAATTTTTCCCTGCATTGTCAACTATAGGACGTTGTATTTTTCACCACGGGTTATATGTTCCAATATTGAAGTGTTCTCACTTTGACGGTATACAATATTTCATTGTCTTTGTTTATTTTAAGTTGTCATAAGCTCTCGTCAATAAATCCATCGTCAGACCTGTAATAACATACGGATGCGAAACGTGGACCATGACCAAAGCAAACGAAGAAAAGCTCAGGTGCTTTGAACGAATAGAAACATTTTCGGACCTCACCATGACATCACCACAAACCAGTATAAGATCAGAACCAATATCGAATTAAAAGCACTCTACAATGACGCCGATATTGTCCAAGAAATTAAATCACAGCGACTAAGATGGGCAGGCCACGTGCACAGACTGCATAACGAGAGACTTGTAAAAATGGTATGGGAGAAGATTCCCACAGGCAAAAGACCACTTGGACGTCCCAGAATGCGATGAAGAGATAACATCCAAGCAGATCTCCGGAAAATTAACATTCCATTTGACCCTAGGTTGGTGGAAGACCGAACAAATTGGAAAAAAGTTGTACAGTCAGCCAAGACCCACCCAGGGTTGTAGCGCTACGTGATGATGATGATGATAAGCTCTCGTAATTGCGGAAAAACAAAAATTTCTGCTTTCAACTTGCGTCACTGATTCGGGGAAATTTAGTCTTAAGATACTGAAAGCCATTACCATTTTTGTTCACAGCTTTTACCAAATGTTTCATTCGTTCCAGCTTTATGTGAAGTGGTGGCAGAACAATTTGGCCAAGTGACTGAAGGTTTTTGAGATACATTTTTAATTCCAGGTGTTAAAAGTTTTCGTTGTGACCAATTTTTCACTACGTAGTGTTTATCTCTTGTACGACTGTCGCATAAAAACAGCAAAACTTAGTACAGTGAGGTCTCGTTTTATGCGGTGGATACATTACTTAGAAAAGCACATATAAAAAAATTGCATAAAAAAAGCAATTGCATAACTCAACTGCTTTTTCATTTTTTACTTGTAAAGTAAATCTTTGCCTTTGCCTAAGGAGGACAAATACTGTATATTCCAGTGTAGATAGAATTGAAACAAGACAACTAGTGTGGTATGGTCACGTGAAGCGAATGAATGAAGATAGATGGCCAAAGAAAGCTTTAAATTACATACCACAACAAAGAAAATGTACGGCACATAATGAGAGATAGAGCCATCAAAGAAGACGAATGGATGGACAGAAAACGATGGCGGTCGAAATGCTAGAAGCGGCAGAGGCTGTAGGAACCTCGCTTATATATAGTTGCAGAGCTTATGATACATAAAAGACAAGCATCTAAATTTTATAAAAAACTCCTGTAAGAAAACAAATGACGTTGGAGCAATAATCTTTGATTATATGCAAAACCTTTCCCTTCCTTTAATGCCAGTTCAGGAAATATTTTATTTACGCAAACTTTGGTATTACGTTTTTAATGTCCATAGCCGTGGCAATGATATATCAATGTTCTACACATATACAAAGGGAGATGCTCAGCGAGGCCCCAATGAAGTCAGTACGTCGGTTTTGGACTTCATTACCGAACATATCCCTGAAGTTCTTGCATGTTGTGATGCATGCGCAGGACAAACCCGTAATCACACTTTAACCAGGTTGTTTACTGCACTGACCAAGAATGTAGATTTCAAGAAGTTCATCAATATTTTCCAATCCGAAGCCATAGTTTTTTGCATTGTGACAGAAATTTCTCAGTTATTAAGCTCTCTAAAAATAATTTGATTCAGGATTGATTGATTGATTGATCAGGAGAATAAATAGGATTTATTCTCCTGATCAATACAACGAAATCATTGCGCCTTCCAAGAAAACGAACAATAATAAGTTTCAAGTAAACGGCTAACAAATACCGATATACTTGATTTCAAAGGCTTGTAGCCACAATATTTTCAAAAGACTGTCAAAGATGTGAAAAAAAAACAGTAATTTGCCATAAGCAAATACAGACATTTAACATATACTCAAACAATGAAAGGCTATATAACGGCGTCTGAATTCATTAATGGTGTCACCTATGGTCTTTTTAATATGAAAAAACAAGATAGTGTAAACCTTTCCATCTCAAAAGCATGCAATGGCAAACTTCCTATTAACTCCAAAAAGTTAGAAGATGTTTCGAAAATAATACATTATATACCACTAGACTACAGGGCCTTCTATGATGATATTCCTACAAATCCTACAACAAATAGAGAGATCAGTGACCCAGAAGACTAAAAAGAATATAAATGTCATTTGTTTCAAGTTTGTTTTTGCAATAAAAATTTGTTCTTTATAAATGCCCTGTTGTATTTTGTGTTACTCACGTTTTCGATTTTGAGTGGAAAAATGATTAGATTTTTGTACTTTCAAATATCAATACCTACTTATCTAATAGGCTATCTAATAGACTGTTAGTACTTTTACATTAAATGTACCTTGTCAAAGTACACAAATGTTCAATAGAAATGTTTTTAGTAAAACTAGCGGCATCGGCGCAAAACAGTTTTTTTATTTTCTAAAAACATGGTTCGCTGGATTGTTATCCTTTTTCCAATCACAAATACAATTATTATTCTTGCCGTCTACGATTTGACCGATTGCTATCGACGCATTACAAAGCATCAAGTTTGGGAGCGCGCTATTATCTGCGACAGACCTACTCCCGACCTGGGTTAAAGGTAAACAAGGAAAAAAACTCACTGATTTTCATTGACTGGTTTATTAAAAAGTATTTAGGGAGAAGGTTAATTAGATGATACAGTTAATAAAATGTTACAAATTTAAAAATAGTTTATTGCATGCCTTTTTCAAGACGTTTTATTTGGGAGGCGCGTGGCTATGCGGCCTAATGGTAGAGCCGCCCTTGTTCTATTGTGTCTGTTTTTATCCTTCACCGGTCATATAAAGTATGGATTTTTACAACTTTTATCAAAGTATCTTCTACTTGCGGTTATACGGACTTTAAATATAAGATATTAATAACGAATAAATAATAGTAGTTACTGTTCATGTGCTACATAAACCCATTAAAACTGTTAGTGGGATTATATATGTTTACTTCAGTATATAGATCGTAAATTAATACGTTTGTCGTCTTATTATAGCAGCCAGATCAAGTAATTGAAAAAAGCTAATTGCGTATGGTAATATTTCTACGTATAGAAAAAATATTTCACTAATTTGACTAAAAAGTCTGCGTGATCCCAACTAATTAATCAATATTAACCGACAACATGCTAGTTCTGGAACAAAAAGCATAAATACTCTGCGGTGGTAATTATCATGATTATTTTATTATTTACATGTATCTTGTTTTTAAAAAAATTATGCAGTATAAAAAATAGAAACAAAAATACATAAGTCAAAATACTAGCGACAACAAAAATGATCACTTTAACATATATGCGACAACAATATTCTTCTTTTTTTCTTGGGGACTGTATTAAATGGTCGAAGAAAATATTTTAGAAATAAATTAATAGCGAATTGATATTATTATTGTTATAAAAATTGGTGCTCCAAACTCGACGGCATAAAAACATATTGCTAAGGCAGAAGTACGGAGAGTGTGTGGTTGTGCTCCCCATTTTGTATTTGTTAGTTTGCGGATGATATTATTTCTGGCGCTTACTTTTTTCTTGACATCTTGACAGTGATATTCATAAGACAGAGTTCTATCCAGACGTACGCCGAGGTATTTTGGCATCTCATTGTGTTCCAGCATCTGACCACGCCATTCCACCTCCAGTGTCCTTCGGGCATGCTTATTTCTAAGGTGGATACCTGGGTTTTTATAGGATTGGGTTTCAGATGGTTTTCGTCGTAG
Organism: Diabrotica undecimpunctata; assembly: GCF_040954645.1. Taxonomy (NCBI): domain Eukaryota; kingdom Metazoa; phylum Arthropoda; class Insecta; order Coleoptera; family Chrysomelidae; genus Diabrotica; species Diabrotica undecimpunctata. Next base: position 61,823,995 of record NC_092812.1, on the reverse strand, counting down.
TATAGTGCTAAGTCTTCTAGGGCATCTGTTAGTTTTACTTCGACTTCATTGAAGGTACTTCCCTGAGCTGCCACAGCTGTATCATCTGCGTAAATAAACTGTCTTGTTTGTTGGTTTTTGCTGCACCACCGGTGCACGACCACAGCTAAAATGTATTGAGTCATATTATTGTCGTGCAAATCCGAACGGAGATATCTGTCTGAAAACTTAAACATTACTAAGCTCTACCGTTTTTATCCAAGCGATCCGTCAAATGAACCTGCCAAGAGACGCTGTTTCCGAGAGGTGTTTAACAAAAATTTCAATTTAGGCTTTCGTACACAACGTACTGATATGTTTTCCACATGTTTATAACTAGAGGAAAAAATTAAACGATCTGAGGGAAGTGAAAAAGATAATTTAATATGTCAAAAAAGAATCCACAAGGTACGAGCCAGGGCATTCTATAATTTACTGAAGGAAGAAAATACCAACATAATCACTTTCTACTTGGACCTTCAGAAAAACCTGTCCTTACCAAAAGTGCCAGACCAGCAGGCATATTACAGCAGGCAGCTTTATTTACATAATCTCACTGTCGGTCGTTCAGGGATACTCAAAGGCTGCACTTGGGCCTCATTCAGCCATTGCTGGACCGAGGACCAATACGGGAAATATTCCAGTTATGTAGCCCCTGCAATCTGGTACCGTTTATGCCAAACAGATATGTCAAAGGTAACTACTATGAGACTTATGTGTGACGGATGTGGCGGTCAAAATAAGAACAGGATTGTGCTTACTAGATATATAGCTCCAGTGAATATAAAGACAATGGATCTATTATTCTCTGTTAGAGGGCACTCATTTATCCCCTCACCTCCCTCCCCCCCCCCCCGATAGGATATTTCGGCGGATTGAAATAGAAATAAAAAACTTGAAGTTGTAGCAAATCCTGCAGAATATTACAATGAAATGAAAGATTATGCCACTGTTTTGTTAGCTGACCAAGATTTTAACTTTTTCGACTGGAAGACCGAGGCTGATAGCTTTATTAAAGCTACAAGGCAGTGGCATTTTAAACTTACCGAATTTAAACGACTTTGTCTAAAGCGATCCATCAAAAAACCTGGAGAGATTTTGGTAAAGGGTGATCGAAATTTCAACGTTTCAACTGGAGTGTATCGAAGCTTAACCAAGATTAAAGAAAGGTTATCTCGTATCAATATACAAAATGTCAGTCATAAGAAGTTAAAAGACGTCAAGAATTTGCTTGAAATTCATTTTGGAGACACATGGCACCAAAATCCAAGGTTGGAATACTACAAAGCACCTTTACAGAATATGGATCTACCAATCATACCTAACCACGAAGACTCATTTTGTGGTCCACAAAGTGAAGAAAATATATCACTATCTGTGTAATTGCATTAAAATTTTATTAAAATATAATTAATTTTAACAAGAATGACTTTTGATTTAACTAGACCCATTTCAAATGACTTGGAGGCACCGAAATTTGTATCAAAGTAACCAAAGTTACAGTATTAGTATCGCAATCGCCAATGATCATTTTTCTTTTTAAATTTTCTCAGTAGATACAAAAAATGTGTGTAAAACAACATTCTCATTACATATTTACAACAAATTATAATAATTAGGCAAATCGTGACCGACATAAAGCTATAACAGAATTTCGCAGTCCCTCTAAAATTGGTCAAGGTGGAGATTGGCGACTTTGATAATAGGCGACTCATTTATGGATTCTAATATCTTAGGAATAATATTACACTCTTTATAATATGGTCACTCCACTCTTTTTTTTTTTTTTTCTTTTTTATGTCCAGGCTGTTTCCCCTCCCCGGGAAGGGCTTTTCCCGTTTTTTCTACGCTAGGTTTTTCGATTCTAAGCATTTTAAAATATTTCTCATCGGTCATATTCTTATATCTAATGCTCATCCGAATATCATTAATAATTAATATACTAGTTGCAATTAACTGAAACAATCTAAGCGAGAATTCTTCAATTCGATAACAGATTCATTTCTTATAAGAGAATGGAGCAACTTTGCTTAATCTAATTAAACGCAAAACACTTATGCTAATGTAATGAACGACTTCATGATCTTCTTCGGTATCTCTAGTGGTGACAGTTGTCGTTTGAGCGATTTTAGTACCCAAGTTTCTGTTTCGTTGAATGAAGTCGAACATTTTTCTCTACAGTTATCGCCTTGAATGGCATCTTCAGTTGTATATAGTACAATTGATGTCAATCCGTCGTTTGATGCTTCGGTAAAATCAATTACAGCATAATGTGGTATTTCTTCACGTCGTGTCCCAGCTAGACGCGGTAGATATTATACCTCGATTTATTCCAAACATGTAACAATTTGTGGCCCTGAAACCAAACAATAACGTAATCATGAATAAAAAAGGGGCCTGCATTTCTATTCAGGACCGGATTGTCTTAATTACTGTATTTTTTAATATAGGTTATTTTTTATTTACATTTATGTACTGAAATAATAGCCATTCTTCAGCAGGTAGGTATTCAAATTAGTGTAAAAAATAAACCTTTTTTCGTCACAACTGTATAGAAGGGTTTGAAGTTGAAATGTGTATAGTACATTTGAAAATGATTGATAGCACAAATTTTACAGCAACGGTCTAAATACAAGGTTGGTCAATGCAGAAAAAAACGTAATAATTGATACCTTCTTGTCTGAATTTTCACTTGACTTTAATATGATCACCACGACAAACCTCGAGTACAATACATCATACAATGCAAATGAGCAAACCCTAAGTGATTAAGCAATAACTGAACGCCTCAGTGACGGAGAAAATGTCAATATTATGTACCCACATTAATTTTTATAAAAATAGTAAATATTGGTTTGGGACATTTCCTGATAATTTAATAATAAATATATTTCGGGTACTAGCGTCATATAAACTTTTAATTAGTAATATAAATATATAATTACATACCTAAACACATAAGTTGCCTTCTTTCGGTAAGGAGGCATCATGATCATCATCAGTTTCTTCATTTTCCACAGAGATAATAATTGGTTTTATTGTTACCTCTATTAATATATCGAGTTTTCAGAATGTTTCTTTCTCTGCTATGACACGTCTTATAGCTTTTGCCAATTGTCAGATCAAATTTTTGATATGAAGTCAGATAATAGTTGACGAACATCTTTAAGTTTAGATGTTGTATTATTTCTCGCGACATATCCCTTCATTTGAGCCCAGATTAATTCTATGGTGATAAGGTGGTAATCACAACACTTTAACTCCATGTTGTTTTGCTATTTCATCTATACTATACTTCTTAAATTGTGGTGAATATTGTTTGCATAGCTGGAATGACTCTTTTTTGAGTAAATCTTAGGTTAGGTTCCTTTAATCTTGAATAGTAACTGGTATTATCCATGACTATTACAGAATTGGTCGGTAATAAATCTATCATTTGACCGAAATATTCCTCAAAAACATCAGCAGTCTCCCAGAATCTCCCTTTAATATTGCCTCCTCCAACAAATAATTTCTTCTTTCTCTGTGAGTGCAGATTTTCTATTGTTATTTTCATAAACGAATCCCAATTCACGTAAAGTTTTCCACAATTTATCTCTTTTAATTTTTGGAGCAGATTTGTCTTCATTAATGTCTAGAAAAAGACATTGAGGTATGTGGGCTGAATTGGCATTATAATTTAAATCAACACACAATTTTAGTTTGCTACAGATCTCCTAAAGGTAAATTTGATGTATTTTATGAAAAACTTAATCTTATTTTAAATTCAAATTTTAAACCAAATCAATTCTTATTTTTAACAGGCGATTTTAATGTAAATTCCATGACACTAAATAATTCACACAGATTTTCTGGTCTTCTAGCATCTTATGGTTTGTCACCCAGAAACTTTACACCTACAAGGTCGACTTCCACATGCGGAAATATTTTGGATCAGGTATATACAAATTGTGATGATTGTATAGGTACTGTAAATGTAAATACTGAATCGGATCACGATATATTCCTATTGAGGTTGAATTTCATTAATCTAACTATGACATCAGTTCTAAATACTTTCAGAGTAACACATGAAGGCGCTATAGATGCATTCAACAATCTCTTGAGTAAAGAAACATGGCAAGATGTTTATCATGCAACTGATGTTGAGAGTAAATATAATGCCTTTCATGATAAATTACAGTTCTATTTCAATATTAGTTGTCCTATTAGAAAAACCAAACATTACCAAAACCAAATAAAAAAAACATGGGTCACACAAGAAGTAAAATCTTCTTCAGAAAGTCTGAAGGATTTGTATATTTTGAGTAAGGCATACCCTGACTAAAAACTCTATACAGGCAAAAAAAATATCAGCACAAAGTTCTTGTTGAGGCCACAAAGGGTCAGTTTTATTTTAACAAAATCTCTGAATCCTCTAATAAAAACAAAACCACATGGGCTGTTATAAATGAACTTAATGGAAAACAAAAAAATCACAAAAATATCTGTCTAAAAATAGATGATACTAGGATTACAGATTCGGATATAATATGTAACAAATTTAATGATTACTTTATAGATGCACCAATAGATATAATTAGTAAAATAATTCAATCAGATTTAAATTTTCAGCATTCCAACGATTTTAATCAAAATAGTTTGTTCAAATCCTATGTAACAGAGGAAGATATCTTAGACATAATAAAATATAAAATTAAAAACAAACCATCGTGTGGTTTTGATGAAATATCAGGTATAGTTATTAAGAAAATTGCGTCTCAGATTTTGACACCACTTGCTCACATTATAAATGCTTCTTTTAATGCTGGTGTTTTTCCCAGTTTGCTGAAAACTTCTATCATTTCACCGGTATTAAAACAAGGTGATCCTGAATTAATGTCAAATTTTCGACCATTGTCTGTTCCATCTGTGATATCTAAGATTATTGAATATGCAATGCTAAAACAACTTTTATTATTTTTAGATATCAACCAAATTATCACAAAGCATCAACATGGATTTCGAAATAAATTTTCTACTTCCACAGCCATTAACAGTTTCTATGAGGAAGTCTTAATCTCTATTGAAAACAGTGAAAATCCAACTGCCATTTTTTGTGACCTCAGTCTTGCTTTTGATTGTGTGCAACACGATGTACTCCTCGATAGATTGTACAGATATGGTGTTAGGGGAGTTGCCCATAGTTGGTTTGGTTCCTATCTGAAAGACCGGCATCAAATAGTTAGAGTGAAAAATAACTTCAAGATTTCAATGTCTGATCCGATTGTTAATAAAAATGGGGTACCACAAGGCTCCATATTGGGCCCGATATTATTTATTTTGTATATTAATGAACTACCAAATGTAATGTCTGATGCATTTGTATCAGTTTATGCTGATGACTCAACAATGCTATATCGCGATAAAGACATAAATTTTTTACAAGATAAAATAACAAACTCACTGAAGACCTTCTCTGATTGGTCCAGTAATCAGTCGCTCCTGTTTAATGTTCATAAAACTAAATTTTTATCATTTACATCTCGTTCAAATTTTACTAAACCAAATTTAAGTATTTCCATCAATGGTGAGGGTATTTTGAGTTGTAGTGATGTGAAGTTTTTAGGAGTGACTTTCGACTCTCATTTATCTTTTAAGACTGATTGTTGGAATGTATGTAAAAAACTCAATTCTAAATGTTATCAATTGAGAAATTTGGGTAGAATACTTAGTCTGCAACACCTTCGTCTTTTTTATTTTGCTGAGGTACAATCGACAATGAGTTACGGTATAACTGTCTGGGGTGGCTCTTCTAGTATAAAGGACGTTTTTAAGGCCCACAAGCGTATTGTCAGATGTATTGCAGGTGTTCCGTATGGTTGGTCTTGTAAAAACCTATTTAGAGATAGGTTTTTACCTATCTCTAAAGGTTAAATATATTATTATATATTAATATTAACAGTGTATGGAATTTACATTTTGGAATTATTGATACTAATTCATAAAAATAAAAGAACTTTTTTATGTAACAGTGATATTCACTCACACAACACAAGAAATAAGAGACAGTTTGTAGTACCCTATCGACATTTAGAAATAAGTAGGAAGTCATCTACTGTCTCTGGTTTACTACTGTATAATCAACTTCCTCAAAAATTTAAAAACATTCATTCAACTACAGCTTTTAAAAACCAAGTCAAAGAGTACCTAGTGACCATGTGTCCCTATACATTAGGTGAATATTACCAGAGTGTATCTGTGAATGCCCAAGCTGCAACATAACCAAATTTAATATTATTTTTATTATATTATGATGTCCATATTGTACGTTTTATATGTATTTTAATGTTTTAAATATTTTTGTGTATTGTTTTCATTTTTTTGTAATGACTTTATAGTGATTTATATTATACTTTGTAATTATTTAAAATTTATATTTATAACTTTAGTTTTGACTTGCTGTAAACCTTGTTGTAACTTACAGTCAAATAAACTATCTATCTATCTATCTATCTACTAAAAGTTTATCCAAAGTAGGAATTTTTGTTTGTAAATTAAATAAATGAACTTTTCTTCGAATCGATTGTTTTATAGCATCGTCTATATGAATGGGTTTTCTTCATATTGATGTTTTAGGTGCTTCTGTAGTACTTCCACTCTTTAGTTGCTTTAAAAGTCTATAAATAGTTGCTTCCTCAACTTCGGACGTATATATGAACACTTGAAACCTATACTCCGAACAGTACTTGTAAAATGTTCAAGAGCATCATGTACATTTAACACTAAAGTTTTCATTGGCACGGGTAAGTGATACGTTAATTTCATAGCAGTAAGTAACTGCAATTAATAAATCTTTTGAAGACAATTTAAAAAACGATTTGAAGAATTGTGTTATATTCAGCTTAGCCTTTGACGAATCGACATATATCACAGATCTGACGCAATTGGCAGTTTTCATACGTTTTTTTTCACCTTATTTCGTTACTAAAGAGGAATTAATAGATTTAATGGAACCTCAAGAGTTATCCCGCGGTCGATATTCAAAATGCATTAGATTCCATAATGAAAACTTTTAATGTGCCTCTTAATAAACTTGTAAGTCTTCTTAGGCTTTTAAAAGATTCTCAAATCCCACAACTTGTAACGATGCTCTGATCGTTTAACAGTTCGAACCGTGGTAGTGTCAATATTTGCGCATCCACTTCTACAACGTGACGGCGAAGTGGGATTCAGAACGGCTATTTAAGGCGCATGAATAGCGGAATTAGACAGTCTTGTAGCTAGCGCTCTAGGCTCCCTGACTCGCCGGTGTAGTGAACCTGCGAGCCATCCCGGACAGAGAGATTTCCGTATTGAGGATCATACTCTGTCCTTAACCAAGCGGAACCCATCGGTATTGTGTATTGAACATTACCGTGGGTCTGCTATTTCATTTCTTTATTAGTAATAATTAGTTTCTTTTCTTTTATAGTCGTTCGCCGGGGAATTCATTCATCGCGGGACCCAGACGGGAACGTAGAATTCATTTTATTTTTGTTTGATAAGTATACAACGTAGAAATCCTTTTTTATTTTTTATTTATTGTATATATACTACATAGATTTATTTTTATTTCAAACCGGTGTTTTACTGAGTCTGTCGCCCCGAAAGAGCTACCCATCACAAACTCATGCTGATTCATGCATAATTTACCGAGAACATCTTGCTACAAAATATTTAAAATATCCTAATGTTATAAAAACAGTATTGTATATTGTAAACTACATTGGCACTAATGTAAAAAATTATCGACAATTCAAAAGTTTCCTTGAGGAATTAAATAATAAAGAACTTCCAAATGGCATTAATTTCTTTTGCATTTTTAAATAGATATCTTGCTACAATGTATTAAATCAATTTTTAGATTTGTTTGAAAATAATTGAATAACTAAATAATTCTAAAAGAAAATTAAATAGCTTATTCAGACTTAAACAATGACGATACACTTAATGTTTTTTGACTGATGTCATGGAACATTTACAAACACTGAATTTATAATTGCTGGGGAAAAATAATATAATATGTGATCTCTCACAGTGTATATTTAGTTTTCAAACTAAATTAGAACATTTTTAAACGAACAATAATTTTATTCCACTTTAAAGTTCCTGAAATCCACACACCGATCAGTATCTACTAACCAGCATCTGAAATAATTATTGAGAAGTACTGTCACCAATATAATTGGTATATATATTGGTATATAATTGGTATATATATTGGTATAACATTTTAAAGAATTATCAAAAAAAAAGTAAAATAAATGTGTTTAATTAAGTTAAAGTTAAGTAAGTAAGTTAAAATTAAGACACATATTTTATACTTAATTTAGGCTATTGACTGTGTACTTTAGAAAGGAACTACAACGTTAAGGGGACTTTTACTTGCTAAATTAGAAAAAAGACACGATTTTTAAATATTAAACAAAAATAACTATTATATTTATGGTCAGAATATTTTCCATTCGTTGTTAAGGATTTGAGTTATACAAAAAAATTTTTTTGGCATTTTAAGTTGTTTTTCACGATTCCAGAGGGCGTCTGGAGAAAAGATGCATTTTAATTTGGGGGACACTTTTCTGCCCCCCTGTAAATTTTTTTTATTTCTAAAGGGATTAAATTCTTGAGACTTAACACTACTAAATAACCTTTAGAAAGTTCATTTTTTATATTTTTAAGGCCTTTATATACGATTTTATAAAAAGTTCGAAAAACACCTGTTTTGGGGGTGAATTTACCCCCGTACTAAAAAGTTGGGGTGGTTTTTTTTAACTTTTTAGAGGTTTATTTAGTAGTCGTATATATAAAGTATCAAAACAAATTTGATTTACGGATACCGATACTGATTTGGTACAGCAGATTTTGAGAAAACCGCTCAAAACGCCAGTTTTGAAAAATTTGATTTTGAGAAAAACTCGTTTAAAGTATTTTTTCTGTCTTTTAAAAAAATGAAGAACTCTCACTTGAATTATTTGAAAGAAAACGTTCCCAATCTCCCAGCAAAATTTCTTTAGCACCAGTTGTAACTAGATGGAACTCTTGGTTCTCAGCAGTGTCGTATCTAAGTGAATATTTTAATCATATACCTACTTAAGTTTTTTGATATGTGGGAGAATGAAGATTGCAGTATTAAATTTCTCAAAGATAATTACGCCGATGAAACTTTCAGATGTAAACTAGAAATTCAAATAACCTTCACCACCGAGTTCTGTCCAAAATTAATGAAATTAATAGACGATTTGGAAGGAGCCAGTTATCCATTCGCCCATCCTTTGTGTAACAAATTAGAGGACTTAAAATCGTCACTTGAACACCACCGCCAATGTTATTTTGATGTAAAAACATCTCGATTGCTCACTGAAAACGAAGAAATTGACGTTACGCTGAAGGAAATGCTTATGAAAGCAAACGACAAAGCCTTTAATAAACTAACTCTCTTTTATGACTTTAAAAGACACAAACGAGGCTTTTTTAGACATTGGACAGTTATTTAACCCATCTATAGCTGCAAGTTGTACTGTGAACCCGAGTGTACTCTCAGAAAGCTTTTATAAAATTCCTTTTTTTAGAACAATGACACAATTGGAGTACATAGATGAATATACTCACTTCCATAGATTAATCCTTCAATCGATACGAAGGAACGAAGATCCCAAAGTGAAGGATATTTTGCTTGCTACACAGTGCAGTTCTTTTGTATAATAGAAAAATATACGAGCAATATAGCGAACCAACTCTAGCACAATACACTAAACTGCAGAGATTACGGTGGGCAGGACACGTGGTCCGCATGCATGAGAATAGAATCCCCAGAAAATTACTAAATGCAAGAATGCAGGGAAAAAGACCTGTTGGAAGACCTAAAAAGAGATTGGAAGACGAAGCCGATAAGGATGCCAGGAATTGCCTGGGAACGCATTCATGGAAAAGAACAGCGGTAAATCGAATTGATTGGAGAAGCCTCTTGAAGGAGGCCAAGGCTTGATTTGGGCTGTAATGCCATTGGATGGATGGATGGACAGTGAAGTTTTCCGTCATTTGCTAAAGCAGCATTACAGAGCATCTGGAGTCCAACGAACAGCGTAGACGCAGAACGATTCTTCAGCAAATATAATATTGTAGTGACAGATCGAAGAACAGCTCTTAAAGAGTAGAATGTCGAAATTACAACGATGTTAGTTATAATTAATGTTTTTTGTTGTTTTACTTTTACTGTTGTTGTACCGTTGTCTTCTGTTCCTATTTACATACGTGTCTAATTTGCACATCTTTTAGTTGCCAACTTACAAAAGGGCCATGCAATAATAATATCGAATTTTAGAATCCTAAACAAATTACAATACACCAAATCATCTAATTGTCTACACACTATAAAATGACCAAAAGTCAATAATATATTTTTTTGACCTGGTACTACTTCATTAACTAAAGGAGCCGACGAAGTAAGTCCGGTCCATGACACCTTCGCTTTCATCTACTTTAAGCAATCATGGTTGTTGCCCACAGACCCAGCTTTACGATTCGGTGACAAAACCTGTACTTGCCTCCGCAACACTTGCTCGGTTCCGCCATTGTTGCTACAGGGTGTCCGTTTTTGGTATTTCCGCTGCCCCCTGTACTTTCCTTACACACGCGACAACAAAGGATGGAAAACAATATGTGTGATCGGTCCGGCTGTTGAGTTCATCATCTGGAACTAAAAAACTCGCCTCGGAAGATGATTGGAAGATGCGAGTACACATTTTATGTTTCTTAAGCTGTTTTTAATGTATGAGCTAAAGGCGTTTATAAATGTTTATTTCTAAAGGACTTAAACTCCTTTGTCTTCTTCTTATCGGCATAATGGATTGCATGTGTTTTATTAATATTTCTTTTAACTTAACAGTTTATTTATATTGTTTTACAACTGAAGATTTTATTTTTGATGCAGCATAACAACTTCTCAAAATTCGCAAGTCATTTCTTTACTGCATGTGAATTTACTCCTTTTATATTTTTTGAGACGTTCTTCAAGAAAGAACAATGTTATTTTCATTGTCGCGCAATACTTTAAAAGTAATAAAATTATGCAAGTTACTGCTGTACATATCGTATAAATGTGAACGGAATAATGATTTAACATATCAAGTGTAAATATATAAAATAAATATATTCTATATCTGACATTTTTCTATTTAACTTTTCAAATTTCATTCCTATTATGGATTCCTAACAACTAAATAGTTTGATATTTTCTCTGTTGTTGTAAGTTTTGTTCACCCAACTTTACAGCAAACATTAAAATATTATTGAATAAAAATAGAATAAATGATACGTTCATTTGAAAAATGGAATCTCTTGTTTTTATCAGAAATTGATTTTGCTATATTTAAAAATATGTTTGTAGACTGACTAACGTTGATAATTTGGTAGTTTACAAAAGCAACTCGCTTCGTTTGTTTATAAAATTAATAATTTAGATTAGGTAAATTGTTAAAAATATATTCCAAGCCGATAAAAAAAACTAAATTTCTGTGAAGTCGGTAATAATTTAGGCATCGTTAGTGAAACTTTTTTGTATACGGTAAGTAATGCACTGTTAATGATTTTATCGATTACATATTTTCTATATTACAGGGTTTTTCATTACAAAAACACTTTATATACATATACATCCATATTTATAATTTTAACATGAATAGTTTTTAAATAAAACTTTAAAATGATATTGAGAAACTCAACATTGATGTATGAACGTTATAACTTCCCTTAAATATTATTTTATAAGGAATTAAATCACAACATTGAAATAAGAAATACATTTCACATTTGTTTTAACATTTAGATTTCCAATGCGGAAATCGTTTTCAAAAATTCTAAAATAGTATAATTTATTTATGAAGCGACCCCAGTCAAGTAAGAAAAAAAGCTGAAAAAATGTTATACAAATATTTACAGGCTTTACAAGGTATATGAAGGGTAGCTGATGACAATTATGTGAAGAACGTACAGATAATTTTGCTTTGTTTTTTTTTATTAAACAATCATAAAAAAGTGAAAAAAAAAATATTTTTTGCCTATAAAACTTGTCTTATACATTTTAGAGAAAAATGTTTCAAATAAAAGTTGTAGATCATAAAAAGATCTTTGTTTCTAAGAGTTTCCGAATTAAAGTACATAACAATTGACCGAGATAACTGCAAAAAACGCTTATAATTTTGTTTTTTGCATAATGACATGTGCATAACCTCTCAAAATTGTGGCAGTTAATGAATTATTAAAGTGTGCTAAATTTTAAAGAGATCGACCAAATAGTTTATAAGTTATTTAATTTGTTTATCTCAGAGAGCGATTATTAAAACAACTTTTCTTGTCGAAACAGTGACTCTACAAGTACTTTGTAAATTGCAATCGATTCTTTGAGGCTTCAGTTTTAAGATATATTAAAGAAAACTTTAACATTTTAATAAATCTGTTATTAAATAACAGTTTGAAAAAGGGCTGACTTTTTATCTTATAACATTGGTAATAACATATTTCTTATGCCAAACGTTTGTAAACAGAATCTTCTATGACCAACAACCTAAAACAAGACGAGATATTCCAGCGGGCAGTTCTCCCCTCCACTTTCCCGTGGTGGTATTTTACGAGTACCATCACTTTAACGGGTTATAATTTTTATCCCCCTTCACTATATATACCATCTATAAAATTTAAATCTACATTTAGAATCTCTTCAATTCTCAGCTCTTAATGTTAATAAATAAATGCTATCTTATTTCTTATTGGTTATAACAGATTCTGTTTCTTTTAGAAAGTGTTTTTTTTTCAACATCTTTTCACTGAGCGCCCTTACAAGCGTGTCACATAAAAAATGTCAAAGTTATTATAAATGTTTATAAACTAAAAAGTCAGCCCTTTTTCAAACTGTTTTTTAACAAATTTAATAAAAAAAAATTAATATACCTTAAAATTGGCTGGCAAGCCAACATACTGGTCAACAGATACAAATAAGATACCAGACCTACTAGATTTCTATATTGCTAGAAAAATCAAACAAAATGATTATTAAAATAGGAAACATAGTATCACTCTTCAGTAATTATGACAGTAAGCTATAGAATAATTATGACGGATGGGAACCCAACATTGTCTAACAAGATCACGGATTGGCTTTGTACAGGATTTAGAAAACAGAATAGAACTGAATGTCAGCAAAAACAATTTTGAAGATCTTGACCAAGAAGCAGTGCAATTAAACATAGATATACAGCAAGCAAAAAATCAAAAGGAGGACGAAAGGTAATAATTACCCAGCTGAAATAAGAATTATGGTTGCCGAAAAATAGCGGCTGAGAAGAAGATGGCAGCAATGCAAAACAACTGTGAATAAAACCAGATTAAATCCAATACTCAAAATATAAGTAGAGAAATTAAAAAAATTAAACAGAAATCAATAAACAAATTCTTAAGGGAGCTTACCTATGAAAAACTTAGTGATTACTCATTATGGAAATCCACGATGAGACTCAAGAGGCCAATCATACCAAATCCACCCATTAGACAAACTTAAAAGAAAAAGCGGACATATTTGTTGATCATTTGGAACTTACTTTTGATCGAGATAATTGCAAAAAACCATTATTTTTGCACTAATTTATAAATTTTAATAAAGATGCTTTTTTCAGAATGACATGTAATATAACTACTAGACATTAGGGCAATTAATGAGTTAATAAAGTATGCTAAATTTTAACCCAACCCAACATTTTAATAAATTTTTTATTAAAAAACAGTTTTAAAAAAGGCTGACTTTGTAGCTTATAAAGATTTATAATAATTTTGATATTTTTTTATGTCACACACTTATAGATAGTCTTCAAAACATATTTTCCAAAAAAATACAACCTATGACCAATAGGAACCAGGTTAACATTTTTTTCTTAAAACATATTTCCACTGTTTATTAACAATAAGAGCTGAAAATTAAACGGATTCTAAATAAAGATGTAAATTTTATGATCCAACTTATAGATGGCATATACAGTGAAGGAGTAAAAACCCAATAAAGTGATGGTAGTCAGAAAATACCACCGGAAAAGTGAAGGGGAGAACTGTACGAGTCCCTGTTTTTAAAATGGAACCTCAAATTGAAACGCGCTGACAAAATTTGCAATATCTTGCATTCTATGGCACGTAGAACTTTCATTAACTGGGGTAACTCAACAAAATAATAAGAATTGTGTTATTTTCACTTCTCGGAAATTCCTGGAAAAATAAATTAATTAAATTTTTATACCTAATAATAATTATAAATTAATGCAATACATTTAATCCTTTTACTTAATTTTATAGTTTTTTTTTCAACAAAATAATTCATTTTATTATTATAAATTGTATTTAATAAAGCTAATATTATTTCTAAAGGTAAGAAACTAATAAGTTTAAATAATATTTTTGTACTATTTAATAGTTTATGTGCATGGTTAGTCAACTAAACTTTAAACTTCAGTTCTTACTTACAGTTTAAAAAAAATAAAGGTTCTACGTACCATAGAAGCCTAGATATTATAGCGGACAGTTTATCCATATACTTTTCCGTGGTGGTATTTTACGAGTACCACCACTTTAACAGGTTATAACTTTTCACTCCTTCACTGTATATGCCTTATATTCGAGTTGAATTATAAAATTTAGATCTTCATTTAGAATCCGTTCAATTTGTAGCTCTTAATATTAATCTTCTTCTTCTTCTTCCTCAGCTTTGACCTCATTACTGTCCATCGGGTAAAGTCTTCACTTAAACCTTTCTTTCTTAACTGCCACACAGTCGTGGATCTTCTTTACAGTCCACACTATATTGCCGTATACCAACGCAGGTCTCACCACACTCTTGTATATCTTTTCTTTCAGCGCTTCCCCGATTTTTCGATCACAAAGTACCCCGCTCATTCCCTTTCAGTTAAACCAACCAGCCTGTATCCGGTGGGCAATTTCTCGATCTAGTGTCCCATTTTCCGTTATATAGGAACCAAGGTATTTAAATTCTCCTATTCGTCCTAGGCCATGACTAGAATGTCATGGCTGCGCAACCTGAGAGAGTGATACGGATGTACATCAAATGAACTTTTCAGAGCAGCCGTCTTAAAAGTCCGAATAGCTATGATGATTGCCGACCTCCGCCGAGGAGATGGCACTTAAAGAAGAAGATTCTTCCTAGCTTTTCTTCAACCATTCCTCTTCCTCCCAACTACATATACTCTGTTTTCGACCTGCTAAACTTCATCCCTCTTCAATAGTCCTTCTTCAACACTTCACCTTCTCCTCCAGCATTTTTCTCCTTTACGAACACGATATCATCAGCAAAGAGCGTTGACCAAGGACCTCTCTTACTTTCTCTGTCAGTACATCCATAACATGATTAAACAGGTAAGGACTCACTGAAAAGCCTTGATGCAAACCAACCGTCACTGGAAAACTTTCGGTTAATCCACAGCAGTCCTTACTTTGGTGCACGGTCCCTCATACATATCCTTCACGAGTCTTACGTACTTCTTAGGAACCCATGTCTCTCATATTCTAAGGGAAATACGATTTTAAGAAAAGAAATGCCAAGTTGTTTCGTTTTGGTCATAAAAGGTATTGTTTTTTTTTTGGAAAGTGTATTTTTCACCAGCTTTTCACTGAGCCTACTTACAAGTGTGTGACATAAAATATATCAAAGTTATTATAAATGTTTATAAGCTAAAAAGTGCGCTCTTTTTCAAACTATTTTTTATTGACAGATTTAATAAAATGTTAAAATTTTTGGTAATATACCTTAAAAATGAAAGCTCTAAGAATCAATTGCGATTTATAAAATACCTCTGTTTGGGTAAGTACAATTGTTTAAATAATCGCTCTCCAGGATAAACAAATTGATTAACTTATAAACGATTTGGTCGATCTGTTTGAAATTTAACAAACTTTAAACTCATTAACCCACATCTATGAGTAGTTACACTACATGCCATTCTGCAAAAAACATCTATAAATTACTGCAAAAATAAGGGTTTTTTGTAATTATTTCGGTCAATTGTTCATGTATTTTCATTTTGAAACTCTTAATAATAAAGACCTTTTTATGATCTACAATTTTTATTTGAACTCTTTCTCTCTAAAATGTATAAGGAACGTTTCATAAACAAAAAATATTTTTTTCATCTTTTAAGATTGTTTAAAAAAAAACAAAGCAAAATCAGCTGTACGCCTTCACGGATATTTCATTACCTACCCTTCATATAACTTTTAGAACCTTCAAATATCTGTATAAAATCTCTGTATAAATCTTCAAGATTTTTACATGAAATCAATCGTTTTTCCACAATTAGTCTGGTCTACGTAGTCTGAGTTTATGGCACTAATAACATTACTGCCTCCCTTATAATGCATAATCTACTTTAAAATATTGTATAAAATCTAGAATCAAGGGTTGCGGCTAATTTAATTGTGTGTATGTTAGTTTTAACCTGTACAAGCTACTACCAGTGATCGAACTAACAAATATACATATAAAAACATGTTAATTTATTTGTTTTAAGCCACAATTACTTATACAACTAAAAAAGGATTCTCAAACGTATTGTTCCCATGATAGTCAACCAAAAAAAGTTCTTTCACACCTTTTTTTAACTGTAAATCCTTCCCTAGCCTACATTTTACCATAATTACAAGGCGACTATACTAATTAGCTAACAAGCCCACCATTTTTACTAATTTATATCCATCATTTGCGTTGGTAGCGAGAAAAAAACGACAGATTTGTCACTAAATTAGTTGAGTATAAGCCAATGCATTCTAATTACATCAACACCTCCTAGTCGTATTTAGTAGTAACGGCAAGTTTAACAATAGTGTGTCAGAAAATATAACCAGCGCGGCGTATGAAAACATAAGCCCACTCACTCCCTTGGTCTAGAGACCATGAGATCAGTGACGTTGAAAATCGATGATGAAGACGAAAATTGACAAAAAAAGTTATTTCTCGAGGTATAAATTTTGAACTGTCAGTTTTTCCCAATTAGCCTTAAATGGTAGACGTTCTTGATTAATCGAGGATATTGTTTTCTTAGTATGAATATGATATGGGTTAAACAACTGTCAAGAGAACATTTTCTCTACTCTTTACATTTTTAGTCTTTTCTTTATAATAGAAGTTATCAGATATATTTTATGGGATGCTTGCGGATCGCCGTTATCTCTGAATATATCAGATATACAATATTACTCCAGTCACAGGCTATTTACCTCCAAAGTTTTGTCGGACTGAACCGATTCAGTGGGTTTGAGATTTGATGAGGACAGGGCTGTTGTTTCGAAATGTTCCATGTAGATGTCAGCTATTACTGGATAGAGGCGGAACCCATTGGAGCACCTTTGATTTGACGATAGAAATGATTTTGGAATGAAAAGTATGTGTTAGACATGCAGTGTTTTATAAGAGATAATGTATCTTGGGGCATTTGATGTTTGGAGTCCAAGATGGAGATGGTTTCATCAATAGGAATGTTAGTAGATAAAGAAACAATGTCAAAACTAACTAGTATATCCGAGGGTGGAATAGAAATATTTTTCAGAACATCAATGAAATGAAAAGAGCTTTTGACAAAGGACGAGGCGTTTTCGGCTAATGGTTGTAAGGATAAAGCGAGATGTTTGGACAATTTCTGAGTGAGGCAGTTTGGGACGCGTTTGTATTCTGTGGAATTGAGAAGTTCGAACATTTTGTCGAAATAATTAGAAGAGTTGACAATGACTGTGGCATTACCTTTGTCGGCCGGAAGGATGAAAATGTCAGGGTTGTTATAAAGTTCTTTGAGGGCACGTCTTTCTGAAAGACTGATATTTGACGGTGGGGTTTGGAAGTACGGAGAATTCTGACGACATCTTGTCTGGCAATTTAGGCTTGGTCGGAATGAAGATGAGAAATAGCTTCTTCGGATATGTGAATATCTGAGAAATTGCGAACAATAGTAGAAAGTTGCTGATTCGAAATGGGCTGTGGATTTTGCTGAGAAATAAGTTGGTCCGGTTTGCGTTTCTGGGTTTGGATTTTGTTGTCAGAAATGTGTGGTGGGAAAGACGATCGAAAGTGTCCCATAATAATGGATGGATATTAAAAGAGTGGATGTAATTGTAGGTTTTGAACAGTTGGGAATTTGTTGTATCTAAGTTGCATCGGGTGGATATTGAATTTCTAAGAAGCGAAAAACCAGTTGCTCTAAAAATTTTGGAAATGGATGAAGATGGCGATGTTTAATTTGAAGAGATTTTGGAATGACTTGATGGTCACCTCCAATTAATGAAAAGGAAGCTGAATTAGTTTCTGTTTTTTTTTTTCTATTTTTTTACATAATTTACCATAATTTTTATTTATATTTTATATCTTATAATTAATAAAAAATTTAAATAATAATATTGAGTCCTTTGTGCTGTTAATAGCATAGGGGGTAGTTTCTAAGGGTTAAAAAAGTTGCAACAAAAGAAATAATGTTTCATAAGCAAGGGACAAATTTTTATTGATTTAAATACATAAATTTATAACTTAAATGTGTACAAAATGATATAAATAGGCTTTTTAAGTATTTTTTTTTGCATAAAGGGATGCTTACTAGGGGTTAAAAACTTAAAACCAATGAAACATTATTTCACAAGCGATAAATAAGTTGTTTTTGATTTTAATTCATAAGTTAAGCATTTTACATCGTAAAAAAATATTTTTTAACTTTACTTACGTCATAAGCGATGGTTCCTAAGGGTTGAAAATTTGTATTAAAGGATAAGTTATCATTGAATATGTTTATTTGACTTAATTCAACCAGATTTTAATGCATAAAATGCTTAAATACCTGTTTTCCTATTGTTTCCACTTAGGGGTAGTTTTAACCCCTTAAAAACAAAAGGCACACTTTTCCCATATATAACTTTTGCAAAAGAGGGTAAGACAAGCTTAAATCCACATATTCTGCTAAATCAATGCAGTCCGACGGAATTGGAAGGTAAAGGTCTTATTTTCCGCTCGAGTTACTGAACTATAAATTATAGTTATGTAATTTTAGAGTAAAAATGATTAAATTGTCCAGACATTGCTGTTATCAGTTAACAAGTTAGTTATCCTTTTACATTTTATTTATTTCCTGTAACAGATGACTAAAAGAATGTCTGCGTGGCTGTTAATAAATCATCATATCAATATTAGTAGAGTATTAACTATTATGTGATTTGTTACATATCCCCACGGGGTATTTTAATATAATAAAGTAAATATAAGAGCCATATGTTTACGTACTATAGTGTATAGCACACTGTTATCCAATTTTTATTTATACCGACTTTTATACACAAACAAGCACTTAACTCTGACACTGGACCTAATTTTGACATTGTAATTACTCTTGGAGCATTTGGGAAAACTTCCATCAAAAGCTTACTAAGTGAAGCCGGTGAGTCACCCCCACTTTACCGAAAAATCTATTTAACACTATCTCCACTTCTGAGTTGCCTCAAATCCAAGTAAACCTTTGTATGTCAATACCTTCAATAATAAGTATATGAACTACATGAAAGAATTCAAAAAAGTTCCTCTGTGGATCAAACAACCTGTCCTGTGAGCTGTTGGTCGGTATTTTGTGTAATGTCCTACTAATTAACAAAAAATTATAATTGGTAATTAATAAAAAACAAGAATTGCGAGTCAAGCGCTAATAAGTGTAATGAAGTTATCTTTAACCTCATCTCCTTTTTCTCTAAAGGGGCATTTACGGGGGCATTATGTAGACTGTAGTTGAAGAAACGTCCTTAAAGTCTTAGAATACACATTCTAGAGATAATGACATTCAAAATGATCTTTCTAAATCTTCTTGTTTCTTCAGTATGATTTTGTTTTTCCATTTTTGTAATTTTAAGTAGCATCATCATCAATGGTACTAAATCAGTTGAGCCTCAATTGTCTCTAGTCTGTTTCGCCATTGATTCTTGCTCATTGCTAACTGTTACGGAATATGTCTCAATATTGGTCTGTTGTTACTCCTATTTGTCACAGTTAGAGATAATAGAGATTGAATCGAAGCATAATTTTCATTCGTTCCTGGTGGTATTATTATTTACTATTTCATCCTCTAACTATTTTTTGAAGAATATTATTTCTATTTCTTTAAACTTCCTATAACTTTCAAACTTCTAAATCTATATTTAAGTAGTTTTTTTTTAAATTATCTGTTTATAGAATCGTTAACGTATCCCCAGTTACTTTTATCGTTTTTTAAAAAAGCAATAATGACTTTCTTATAAGTTTCAGTTGCATTAATCTTCATTAGTAGTGGAACGTGTTGTTATCATTGTCAACTTCTTAGTTGTTGTAAAATGAATATCTTCCGATTTAGAGAGAGTTAAGCCCTTGCGTAGCAACGTCACTGAACTACGCTGGTCATCGTGTCATCCTACACATGCAGCGATCGAAAACGGTAAATGCAAGTGTGGAACCTGTTAAACGCTCAATTCAATTTATCTATCAAACAACTTTTTAAATTTTCAATTGAGAAAAAAACGTATCCTACGAGATATGTATGAATAAATGTATAAAACGTTCGCCAGAGAGGAAGTTGCCTACGCATTATTGCAAAGTAAAGCAAAAAAAATACGCGGCAGTGGGGTACATAATGGGAATGTTGACGCTCTGATTAGAATGACAAATTGCTGATTGATATTTTAATATTTTTTTGTTTGATTTATTTTTGAAGTTTATATAAAAAGTACCTGCCATCCAGAACAGATAAGACGCGTGGGTTTAAAGTACACTAACGACTCTTTTACACGAGAGCTTACATTTGACATTATTATATATTAAGATAATCAAAAATTGTTAAGGGGGGGCCATATTAACTGACTTCATTGAACTGTAAATGGGGCATTCAAATAGTAAATGTTCAAGAGTTTCCAACTTGTTTGTGTTGCAAATAGGACAAATTTCAGACGGTCGAATGTGATATTTTATGCCATTATAGGCGAATTTCCATATCCGAAGCATATCCATATATTTTTTTAACATGTCTTTCTTGTATTTTAACAGCCAATTAGAAATGTTTCTCTTCCAAGAGATTTCATAGTCCAATATTTGAAAATGTTGCTTAATATGTGAGACCCAGTTGTATCTATTCTTATTTACTGAATTATTTAGTGAAGTAAGTTGAAACTATAACTGTATATTCATAAATATACATGGACGCAAGAAACACGAAAGCTAAAATCGATAATAGACTACATAATAACCAAACAAGATACCACAATAAAGATCAAAGATGTGCGAGTCAAAAGAGGAGCAGAATGTGGAACGGACCATAGACTGCTGACAGCAAAAATGGACATTAATTGGAAACATAACAAGACCCCCTCCACAGAAGAACCGTTGAACACTATAAGAGAAAAACAATACAATATAGAACTACTCCAAGAACAATCAATAAGAGAACTATACCAACAACGTCTAGACCAAAAATTAATAGAATTTAGATACGGCAACATCGAAGAAACATACGAACATATAAAGGCGAGTATAAAGCAAGCAGCATTCGAAGCCCTTGGGGAAAAAGAACATATAACAAATAAACAGCACTACTATGAAATAAATGAACCAACAAAAAGAATAATTGAAGAAAAAAAGCAACTATACAGAAAATGGCTGACTACAAACAACGATGAAGTTTATAAAGAATATAGAGCAAAAGATAGAGAAGTGAAAAAACAAATAACACAGCAAAAGAATGAAGAATGGGAAAGAATCTGCTCAAATATTGAAACATATATAGGAGGTACAAGAACTTCGGAGTCATGGAAAGTACTGAGAGGATTGAAACAAAACTCAAAAGAAAAAATTAAATTGGGAAATATACAGGACAAAGAATGGAAGGACTACTACAAGGAACTATTAACAGAACAAAGACCACAATTCATTGGAAAAGAAAACAGGCGAAGACGAAGCAGATTCCCACAACAAGAAATAGAAATAACAGATAGGGAAATGAGAACGACCATAAAAGCAATCAAAAATAAGAAAGCACCGGGACCTGGAGGCATCTCACCTGAGCTTATAAAATACGGATCAAAAAAATTACACCGGATGATACAATGGATATTTCAGAAAGCCATAAATGGAGAACAGCTCCCAAAGGAATGGACGGCGGCATATAAGACATCTATATTTAAGAAAGGAGATAGAAAACGATGCGAAAACTACAGAGGAATAAGCGTAATATCATCAATAGGAAGATTATATGGGAAAATACTGCGAGAAAAGATAGAGCAAGCGATAAAAGGCAAAATCGGGGAGGATCAGGCAGCCTTCACGGCAGGAAGATCATGCATAGACCACTTATACACACTGGAACAACTGTTGGAAAAGAAAAAAGCTAAAAATAGAGATATACACTTGGCATTTGTGGACCTGAGAAAGGCGTATGACTCTGTACCAAGGTCAGAACTATGGGAGGCAATGTACAAATTAGAAATACAGACGGAACTCATAGAAGCTACAAAAGCTCTGTATAAAGAAAATAAAGTGTCCATTAAAATGGGAACAAGAATCATAGGAGACTTCACCACAACAAAAGGGCTCCTGCAGGGTTGTTCCACATCTCCAACCCTATTCAAAATATACTTAGAGAAAGCCTTGACTACATGGAAAAGAAAATGCGAAGGCATGGGAGTACCGGTACGGAACGAATACCTATATACGTTAAGTTTTGCAGACGATCAAGTAGTGATTGCACAAGACCAAGACGACCTCAGCTACATGATGAGAAACTACAAGAAGAATATACCAAGGCTGGCCTAGATATTAACCTCGCGAAAACAGAGTACCTATCTACAAGTGAAGAAGACATAGAAGATCTACAGATTGATGACAACGTAACAATCAAAGGAAAGGATAAATTCAAATACCTGGGGTTTATAATCACGAAAAAGGCAACAACAGAGAAAGAAATTACACAAAGATTAGGACAAACAAGAACAGCAATCCGACAACTTAACTCAGTATGGTGGGATAGACACCTAAATATGAAGACAAAAACGCAGATTTATAAAACATTAGTGTGAAGTATTATGACATATGGGGCTGAAAATTGGATCATAAACAAGAAAAATAGCAGTAAGATAGTAGCAACAGAGATGGAATGCCTGCGAAGATGCTGCAGAGTAACAAGAATGAATAGGAGAAGTAATGACGAAATAAAGCAAAGAACATCAATAGAAACAGACATACTAACATATATAGAACAAAAAAGACTAAAGTGGTATGGACATGTAAGAAGAACTAGCGACAGCAGATGGATAAAGAGAATAACCGAATGGAGCCCCATAGGAAGGAGGAAAAGAGGACGACCCCGAAAATCCTGGAGGAACGAAGTAGACGACGCCATGAGTAAGAGAGGACTAAACGATGGAGAATGGAACAACAGAGAGAGATGGAAACTGTTGAGCGAGGGAAGGCAGTGAATACTGTAGAATCCCTAAATATATATATATATATATATATATATATATATATATATATATATATATATATATATATATATATAGTTGAAACTAAAGCAGCAAACAAGTAAGTGGAAGTTTTGTATTATGCATTTGCGATAGCTTGACGAGCCAATTTAATTTTGTAATTTGTAATTTTGACTCTTCCTGTTTACAAAAGTGTATTGATAGTAAGATGTAAAAGTTTTTTTAAAAAAACATTTGTATCCTTTCCAACTGGTCAACATAACTCATTGCCCAAACTGGCACACAGTTTGAACAAGCCTTTGAACTAACGAATCGAAAAGTTTCGCACAAGATGTCCAAGAATGCATTTCCATTAAACCTATTACATACATGCATTGCCAAGTGCATGTTTTGCTCTTTCCACTGTTGTAACGGCCATTGCTTTAAAAAGTGATATTTTCGTTAGGGTGACTCCTAGGTATACGAATTTATTGACAACTTCAATTGTTTCCCTCTTATATAGAAATTTAACACCTCTACTGCCGATTTGACCGCTACGGGCAAATGGAAGAATTTTGGTTTTGCCAACATTTAAGTACATTTAAGTGTTTTTTTGTCACTGTGTTTTTCTAAATAACTTTTTTTTACCGAGTTTAACTTCAGTCAGAAAGAATGACCAAATCGTCAGCGTACAGTAGCATAATTATTTGATTTTGGCTATTCATGGAGATACCTTTTGACCTTTGACTAATAAAAAATTGCTCTCTATCCGCAATAAACAACCTAAACAAAAGTGAACTCGTAAGACTCCTGTTGTGATTTCAAATGGTCTTGTATAGCCGTTTGTGGTTTTGATGTACATTCTAGCAATATCATATATGTTTTTCAAATTGGCTATTATTTAAGAACTTACCGCAAAGCCAAATAGCTTTTGCCACAGCAGATCATGGATAATGGAGTCAAAAGCCCGTGTATAATCTACAAATGCAGCGTATATTTTGCGTTTTTTCAGTCCTAGTTGCAGTTGAACAGCAGAAGTGAGGGTGCAAACACTATCAATGAAACTCCTTGGTCCACTCAACCCTCACTGACGAGAAGAACGTTATTTTCTTCAACCCAATATCTGACTCTGTTTAACAAAATATTATTAAATATTTTCTTAACACAGTTAAGTAAGGCAATGCCTCTATATTTTGCTGGATCATCCCTATATCCCTTTTTAAATATCAAGGTAAAAATCATAATCATGTCATGGACTTTGTTGATCATTTCTGGCGTGTTGACTTCATTTGGCCTCCCGGGACGTTCATCATCAATAACACTGGTACGACCACGAACAAATTCAGCTTTCCAAAATTTTACTGTTGCTAACGAAGGTGCAACCTCACCATAAACTTCGTCCAGGTCGGCCTTGATTTGCACATTCGTTTTACCCTTTTTGTGGAGGAACTTAATCACTGAACGATACTCGACTTTTTCCATTTCTCCGAAAACACAAAATTTGCTTGCTTTTGACGACTGTAAAAACCAAACTAATTGTTTTTAAAACTTAAAATTTTGACAGACGTCATGTCATGAATGGCAAATGTCAACACCGAAACCAATTCGGTATCAAGTAGCGCCATCTATCAAAGGCTAGTTTAATATCAATCTATCCTCGTATTTCGTCACTGAGATACATTCTTGGACAAACCATGCGAGTCTTTGCCCAATATATGGTAGAAAAGATTTTTCTTTACAAAATTCTAATTACAAAGCAGTGTCTTTTATTGTTGATAATAAAGAGAAGTTTTTTTTTTCGAATGCTGCATAGCGATGTTATAGAAGAAGGTAAAATCAGTATTCCATTGAAAAATAGTTTTTTATATGCATCGGAATTGCTTTTTTAAACTTGGACTTTCTCGAAAAAGTCTGAAACACAAGTTACCACTATATTAAAGTGGTAAGAGGGGTTGTTATGGTTCATTACATATAAATCTTGAATAATGAGTATTATTATATTATAATAATAACTAGTACTTATTATTATTATAATAACTATTCTGGATAAATGCTAAGTCAATTACATTATTTCCAGCTTTGCCAATGTGAGTAAATTGTTCGGGTTTCTCAGGCTCAGTCGTTTCATTTAATATTAATGCAACCATGTCATTACTTAAACAATAGTTCGATGAGTTTTTGCCCTCCAGGATATCTCAAGAGGATACAGAATGGGAAACTAATAAGTAAAAATACTCTGTTACGTAGACAACGCTAAACTGATAACCCAAGATGAAGATAGTTTTCAAAGACTAGTCCACAGATTTAAAATCAGAGCAAAAGAATTTAGTATGACAATCTAAAATCAGATTAGAAAATTATAACAACAGTAATTAGCAAAGGATCAATTAGATGTAAAAAAGAAATCGATCTCCTCGGTATTAAACAAGCAATGAAAATAAAATGGAATTACATTCTCCAGCTGTGGACACCTGAACAAAGAAGTGAGAGATCAAGTTCAAAAAGTAATAGACTGGCAGAATGTCTTAATATTCTATATAGCGAAACCGACGTATTAACACTGAGATGAAGTCAAGAGTTATAAAGCCAGTTTAAGACCAATAATGACATATGCGTCAGAAATAAGACCCGGCACAGCCACAACACAAAGACTACTGGAAACAACTGGATCAAAAGAAGAGTTTGAACATTAGAAGAAAATCTAACGTATAATGTATAAACGAATGGACATTAAACCGAAGAAAAGATGAAAGAACTACATAAGCAGAATGAGGGAGATACGCTTGGTCAAAATAGCAAGAGATAAATCACCAATCGGTACCGGACGACCGCTCAAAATATGCTCCATAGAGGTATTAATCCACCAATGAACAAGCAAAATTTCGTATAAAATTAATATAATATCAAATGTACGAAAATATTCAATAAATACATTATTTAATATTGTGAGATCATTTATCTATGATTTCAGTGACAACTATCTATTAATACAGAATATCAATAAAACATTACAATGAAAAGAGTCATACTTCCTCGATATCTCGCTAAATATTTTAAAATGAAAATATTATATATGTACTGTTAAACGAAACAGAATTTATTTTACTTCAGAAAAGCGAAGGATTTCATATAATTTTAAAGACATTAAATACACATAACCATGCTCTGCTTTTAGACGAAACAATACACAAACTGCAAGCAATATATTCCCATTAATATTTGAGCATTTTCCGGTTCAACAATTGACAAGTTTCTCTAAATCCCCTTTACGCTTTATAAATATACAATGTTAAAATCATAGTAGATAAACATCTCATTTTCCAACATACTTATTTTGAAATCTTATATTTATCTATATATTTGGAGATCGAAGATTAAGTTCTTTTATTTTTTGCTTCAATATCATAGCTTTTAATATTATATTCTCTCAAAACAGATTTTTAGTTTAATTTGTCCTATAATCGTACGAAAATCTCTAATTATTATACCGTTTTTGTGTAGAGGAGGGTGGTCCAGTAGTCTTCAAATAGAACTCGGAAATTTCAAAAATTTAATTTAATTCCTTAACTACGGTTTAGATGCCTAGGTTTACCTAAAAACCTAACACAAATTGTTAACAAGCGTTTATTTTCTTCATGAAAACTGTCTCACTGTGTACCTCATGCGAGTCACAGTGAGATAGTATGCAGTACACAGTGAGACATGGGTATTTCAGTTTCCGTATCGAACATCGAGTCCCGAAAATTTTATACCAAATTTAAAAATTTTGCATTGTCGCTTGATGGCGGTGGCAATGGATCTGGAAGCACAAATACCACATCTGGCTTTTTTATAAAAGCGACTTCTTCTACGTTAGGAAAGACAAAAGTATTGTCTATTTTATTGCTTTTCCTCAAAAACGACACTTTGAACTCTTCATCCTGCTTCTAACTTCTGGAATTAACAGAAAAATTAAAAAATATGCAATAATACGAGGTATTATAGCTATATTGTTACCTGTAACTTTTCCAACATAGT
Organism: Diabrotica undecimpunctata; assembly: GCF_040954645.1. NCBI lineage: Eukaryota > Metazoa > Arthropoda > Insecta > Coleoptera > Chrysomelidae > Diabrotica > Diabrotica undecimpunctata. The sequence continues at coordinate 61,796,446 of NC_092812.1, read as the reverse complement.
GTATTCTTTCAGGGAACCGTATGAGCACAAATTTTCCTTCTGTTATTGGAATATTCGAATCTTGATCCACCATAAAATTTTCTTCATCCATTTCCATGTCTGAGGAATCCTCTTTATATTCGACTTCCTCTTCACTTTGACTTGTATCACTTTCTTCTGAAATATTTCTGCTTTTCGATGGTACCTTCACGTTTTTTCCCTTTTTTAACGATTTTAATTCATTCATGTTTTTGTTTTTTGGCTCATTGCCTTCTTTTGTTCTTTTTCTTCAATAACATACATAATTTAACTCCAACATAATATGGAGGCTCTTCGCAAAGACATATTCTCATTTATAACTAAATTTACCGCTCTACTCATTGGTTCTTTTGAAAAGGTAGCAATTTTTCGTGGTTTCTGTTTTCTTACCATCTGAAATGAATACCGAATTATAGTAACGTTCATAATTATCTTCATTATCAAAAAAAAAAAACTTTCAACTTTGCTTTATTTATAAAAATTATTACCAACATTTAAGATACCAACTACAAACTGGTACAGACTGAGACAGTCTCACTGTGTACCCAATGTGGTGTCTCACTGTGTACTATTTTACTCGATATAAATTAACTTAGTTGTTATTCTACAAAGTGATTTTCTATGGTTGAAATTTTGTTTGAGGTTAGCGCCAACAACAATAATAATAATATTTCGAAGTGAAATTATCGAATTAAACTACCTGCTGTTAATTACTACTTAAATAATACTTTCTAAAAAGTAACTACTTACCTTCGTAAAATATTTTTTTTTTGATATTCTTTTATAAAACTCGGGAAAATGCGAAATCACTACAGCGGCATGTGGCACTAAACGAAACTCATCCACAAATAAAATATCAACTAATTGAGCGCCAAATTTGAAAGTGAGAAGCAATATCTTATTGTGTACCGCGTCTCACTGTGGACTACCCTTCCCTATGGGCTAGAAATTTGTGAGTAGTAGCCTGTGTAGTTGATTAATGGCACTGGCCGGCAACGGAACGCACTGCTACAGCCCGTAATTAAACTTTTGGAACAAAAATGATTATTGTTAGTTTGTACTGGGAGGAAGTCTTGTGAAACGGCCCTGCATCATCTTGTCTACAGGATGAAGTGGGTGCTAGAGTGGAAGCAGTACAGCCTAGGTATATTTATGGATATTAAGGACACCTTTAGTTGCGCTACTTTTGATTCCATGTGGGATGCTGCGGAAGGGCATGGGGTTGTCTGCAGCTTGGTCAGGTGGACCGGGGCCTGCTTTTTCAGAGACAGATAGCTGCGTACAGAAACGGTTGTTGCGTGGACTTTTGTTCCACCTGCTGTGGTGCCTGGTGGTTGACAGCCTTCTTCAGCGACTGTCCGAACAAGGTATATATACGCAAGCCTACGCCGATGAGTTAATTATACTGGTTGAGTGGCTCTTCTCGGAAGCGGTGCACGTGGTCGCCCAGGTGAGCCTCGGGCTCGTTAAGGAATGGTGCCGGAAGCAGGCACTCTGAGTTAATCCTAAAAAGACTGCTGTGGTTCTGTTTACTCGGAGAAGGGCCATCAGACCTACCAGAGGGCTTTTTTTCTATGGTAAAACTTTATCGGTTTTCAAGTCAGTCAAGTACCTAGGAGTGGTCCTCCCTTTCATGGAAGGAACATCTCGACGCCAAGGTTAAGAAGGCTGCGGAAGCTTTCTGGTCGTGCAGAAGAGCTCTAAAACTCTCTAAAACTGAATATTTTACAAATATGTAGTATTCAAAAGGACTAAAAACCGATACTTTGTACCTCTGTAACTAAGAAATAATTAATAGAGTCTTGGCGCGAGTCTTGGCGCACTGATAGCTTTTGATCAGCATGACCAAAGCTACCTCTCCAATTTAACTGAAACCGCTTTTACATAAGAAAAGTGCCGGGGCCATTTGTTTTTCAAGCTTTATTTAAAATTTTTTAAATAAATTATCAAAGTTAATTTAGCAAGTCTTAAATGAAAGTTTTTCACTTCAACTTAGCAGAAAAAAATAGTAGAAACCTTCATAAAAACATGAATTGTCGCAGCAGTTAAAAAAGTAAATTGTGTGCAAAATTACCCATTTTTCATTATTTAACGAACGATCGCGTTTTACAAATAAATCTTTTGTTTTCAGCTTAACTTTGCTAAAAAATTTGTTCCAACAGGTACCGAATTACATTTTGATCTACGTGTATTGTAATTTTATTTGATCAGACTAATTAGAATGAGGTCGTATTTTCACTGGAGGCAGAGTCCCTATTTTTTTTTAAAGCGAATAAAGCAATAAAACTAAATTGTTCCAGAAATTCTAATTATTATATAGAATAAAATAGAACATGCTGGTGACGTTTGTAAACAATCTAATAAAAAGTCGGATTCAAGTTGTTTTAACAAATTTATTTGTTTATATTTCCTTTCATCATTAATTCTTGCTACACCTCTGACCTGTTAAGCTAAAGAAAAACTGGATTCAGCTTCTGTCTATTTTGATTGAAGAATAGATAAAGAATTAAAAATCAAGGTTGGCGCACCTGCCCCGATCTCCATCGATGTACGTTCGGTTTATTTCGTATCCACTATTCAAGCTTCGCCGTCTGGCACTTTCAAAGTCCCACCAGGTCCGTCACGAGCCCTTGCAATTACGTACAAGAACGAAAGTAATGGGTACTTTATTCCGTTACGTGCTTTAATGGCTTTGAAAAATGAAAGTTAAAGTACATGTTTCTTAGGAAAATTTACACAGATTTTAAGTAAAAGATATTTGTTAACATCATTGGATGTGTTCCTTATAAATAAGAAAATAAAATAATCGTTTTCCGCACATATAATAATGTACTAATTTAGTTAATTTCAATTTATTTATTATTGGTAGATTTCTTTGCTGCTAAAATATTATGCTGGAGGCAAAGGCTATAGCGGGATGAGATGGTCAAAAGTGCCCCCGCACCGATCAGCAGCACGACTTGTGCTTTCAATAAAGCATATAAAAACATCACTTCATACAAATTTTTATCTTCCCAAAGGCCACAGAACCTCTTAAATCTAAAAAAAGAAGCTTTTTCGACTTTATTTTTTTCTGGACGCAACTTTACTTTTAAAAATCTGAAAAAATTCATGAAGATGTATCTTTCGAATTCAAAACAGCCTGATTTTTTTCAAATTTTTATATTGAAAATTGAGTCTAACAAAAATCTTTGAAATTTTCAATAATTTTTTAGGTTATGTTAATAATTTTTGGCTAACTTTTAAGTAGTAACTTTTTATGTATTTTTCTTTGTTCTTTTAAATGGCCAAGGTAGAATTTTTAGGAAAGCATCGAAAAATCAAAAAAATGGTTTTTTACTCATTTATTTGCACATACCTTCTTTTTTATAGTTAAGAGGTTCTATGGCCCCTGGGAAGCTAAAAATTTGTATGAAGTCATAGTTTTATATGCTTTATTGAAAGCACAAGTCGCGGTGCTGATCGATGCGGGGGCACTTTTGATCATCTTATCCCGCTATAGCCTTTTATGTAGTGAGCCCAGAAAGAAAAAATCGGCTGATCTGGTGTGTTATGTTCGGGTTACGAATGTATGATAGCACAGTGTTATTGCAGAATATTACAACAGTTTTTATACAAGACAAGTGATAAACTTTTTTGCGTCTTTTTTAGGATCCCAAAATTAATATTCTCGGCAAAATTCAGCGTGTTCGTATAATTTTTAGAGGTTCAGTAGGATTTTCGTCTTTGACGACTGGAGTATTATTTCAGTTTTGTACAATAATTTATAGAAGTAATATGACCACCCAGACAAAAAATATTGCAATAAAACGTTCTTTGTCTATGGCTTCACAGTGAAGACATATTTCTGCTCAGCGCAGTCAAAAAAACGTTTTATTATACTGTTCTCTCGTAAAAATGACGAAGCTTTCTTGTTAGTGAAAATATTGTTTGATCTAGGATATCCGTGAAGCCGATAGTGTGTTCAGTAGTTTTAATCGAAAGGTTTTGATTTGGGGAAAATAATATTTTGGGTTATGTGGTAAAATCTAAGTTGCCACTGTCAAATTAAGTATGGGAAGTATGTGTGTTTTGATATAGTTAAATCATGGGCAAGTAAAATATAGTAGGAGCTTTGATTTACAAAGCTTTTGGATTGCAGCAGTAAAATATTTCAACTTCACATATAATTATTAATAAAATCAATATACACAGCCATTCAATTACTTCTGAGGAACATTTCACAATAAAATCAACAATAAAGTATTGGTATAAGATTTAAAAAAATCGGTTGCCTGTAAAGTCGGTTTTACGGGCGAAGATTTTACGTGACAACGTCTTTTTCTCGGTAGAATATTTATTGATATGATTATTATTAATTTACACAATAGTTGTTTGCAGTTGAAACGCGCTGTTTCTTCTCAATCGACTGAATTACGATTGATTGCAGAGTGATTTAAACTAATAATTTACTTAACACTATCAACATTTGTCAATAGTATGACATAACCTATAAACTCAGTTTCTCAACTTTTGTGTCAATCTAACAATTAATCAATCAATCATAGTTTACGATAATGAAATATTAGTGTACAATTATTTACCTTTATTGTTGTAGTTGTTGTAAATGACGAATCTAAGCACTCCACATTTTCACTACAGACACAGCTGACGATACTTTAACCACACGTGTGAACTTGTATTATGACGCTTTCTCGGTTTTCCAACGCCAAGAACGCTCGAGAAAGACAGAGACACAAGCACGCACCGATTCAACGCGCGTAATTCTCTAGTGCTGCGCGCGCAGCGGACCGATCATGTTTGAGTGGGAGAGAGACGCAAGGCATTCGCCGGTCCGGCGGGCCTCTCTCTCGTTCGGTGACTCATCGCAACAGACGTGAGCGGGCGTTACACTTTTTCATGAGTGACTCCGAGCCACAACCTAATTTAAGACGTTGTCACGTCAAAAAAGTTCTTGTGCTTGTGAGTAAAGATATTTCCATGCATGAACAAAAAATAATCTTTAATAATTTACTGCTACATTTCTTTATTCAAACACCAACAATTGTATGAGAAGTTTAAAGAAATAGTTAATGGTAGAGATGTAATATCTTTCATAAAAATAAGTAGGCTTATATGAGCTCGGCATGTGTCGAGATCAAATGAAAATTAACAACCCAGACGAACTCTTTAAGCGGCACCAGTAGGAGATAGAAGTAGAGGTAGATCAAGATTGAGATAGAGTCTTTTTTTAAATTGGGAATCGTATAACTACACTGAGTCACCTCTTTCGAAAGTTTACTCAGTAATATGCATATCCAGCCTGGCCTTGGAATTGTCACTTTGAAGCTTCAAACTTTTACAAAGAAAGAAAAATCTCTTAAAAAATCTTAAGAAAAGTCTCTCCGAAGATCTTAAGGAACCTTCATTTTTCTTCCGGTGATCATCCTTGATAGAGAATAACCGGTTGATTCATGTTCGAAGCTTCTATAGGCATAGAGGGAATAGGTATAACAGGAATAGAGGAATTAAAGTATACCAATCTATCTTTTTAATTATTAGCTACAAACATTGAAATCTATTGACAAACAGTTCTGTTATGTCGTTAGACCAATCCATCTGATTGCGGAAGGAGAGGCGTAGTGCGAATTTTCTTAATAACCAAGCTTTTTATTAATTCTTGCCAAAATTTGGATTCAACATTTCGTCCCTGATCATAATGTAACTACAAAGGATCTGCATGTCTTATTATGTGTGTTATGAATGCTTCTGCTACTCTAGTCCTTTCTTGATTAGGAAGGGGTGCAATTTCAGATCCGTGTGAAAGATAATCAATTGTGTCCATTAAGTACTTGTTTCCTCCCTCTCTTATCGAAAGTGGGCCGAAAATATCGACTGCAAGTCATTCAAAAGGCTCCCCGGAAAGATATTGTGCCATTTTACCACGACTTCTTGTTCTAGGGCCTTTTCTACCGTTACATAAATCGCATTTACATCAATCTTCTACCTGTCAGTGAGAATAATTGATCCAGTAAACTCTGTTTTAAATTCTGGTGTTCTTTTAACTCCAAAATATCCTGCAGAGAAGCTGCTATGTTTTAAGTTCTTGCAACACACTTTTAATGTGTAATTTTGGAAATACCACTTGTTGAACTGTACTTACTCTATCAGTTAACCATATTTGATATTCGTTATTGTAGGAGATTACTTATTTCGGAAATGAACTTGTTAATTTTTTCAGCGAAGATGAGTTCTGGTATTATTACATCTGAAATATGAATTCTTCAAGTACGGTGTCAGTGATGTTTACGAGACTATTCAAATCACCATTGAATAGTCAAGTATTCACATAAAGGTTCTTTTTAGACGCAATTTCTCTGTCTAGTTTAGGATTATGCGCATCTGGCTCAAGACAGTACCAGAAAGAAAAAATTTATCCTTGCTAACAGTGAAACTATTATGATACAGTGTGCGATACATTTTGTCCATATGTCTTACCTTATAAGCCCTTGCAGAATGTCATTGGACATTCTGCACGAGTGACTTGAAGATATGGTCATTTGACGAAGAGGTGATAGGAACTGGGCACCAAGATCCTGCGACTTGACCGCGTTAGACTCTTTGTTATGGGGTTTTTAATTAGCCACAAACTACATCGACCCTAAAAGTCAACATAACCCACGCCATCTTTCAAAATAACCTTATTTAAGCACCAGAATCATGGAAAATTAAACATTTAAAATGCGCTCCATCCAGCGAAGATGCAACGGACATTTCAGCAATTTTATATTCCATACGTAATGGTAAGGAAAGGCCTTTTAAACGGATCAAAAATTTCGATGTAATCTCACACTAACTTTGTTTGGTGTATATTTAAAGACAGGGATTGCTTGATTAAAGATCCTACATGTTTCATAAATGATAGTACCTTTACCTTTGTTACCCCTAAGTAGGATAGCTCCTCGAGCTTTTTCGCTCATATAACTGCACTGAAATATTTGAGTTTCTTTAGTTTCCTTCCTCATCAGTGCTCTGTATAGACCCGATAGCGGTATTATTAAGTGCCGCTTTAGTGCCTAAGAATACAGGGATCGAAGCTGCATATCAACTTCCTCATACACAATTCATAGTCAAACATCATGCCGTTTCAGATACCAGGCCTTATATTCATTCGTTTGCCAAACCTAATTGATTGTTGCAAAATTTAAATACGTATTTATTGGATTCCTTTTGTCTATCAGATTATAAACTCTCGTTAATCTCATTGATCTCTTGCATCGGCTCCGGCCCTGATGGGCGTACAGGACGGACATTGAAAGTGGAAAGCGCTGATCGTATATATTATGAGGGCCTCGCTGACATAATGGTTGGTCTATTGTGTTACGTTTTATGTCCCTATTTTAAAGAAGAAACCCGTTCTGTAGTGGCTTATTCAGGGTGAACAATCTTTCTTTGCAATCAATGAAGTTTATTTCACGAAAACAGATAAGATTTCTACCTAATTTGCATAATGAACCACTTGCTAAATATTTTTAAAGTGGTTTACACCGACAGCGTGACATTTTAATATCTGTCTTTAATTTTACTCGTACAACGTGACAAATGCAATCACAAAAATTAATAATTTTATAAGCCACGTGCATTTACTGGTGGGGTATACATTTAGATAGGGTCTCCCCTATATGCTTAAATTAACTATAGCTTCACATCTTGTTGTCGGTGCTTAGTGATATGATTGATGTCCAACATATTCGTGACTTTCCCTTGTTTATATTATATTGTCATGATTCAAAAATATGCACAAAGTTTAAATGAAAGAGAAAAGGACGAATGACAAAAATTGTTATTTCTACATGTTAAAAAAATTAAAGAATGAATTATATTCATAAAGGTTTTATTTGTGTTGGAAGTGAAATGGACTTATTTTTTACATATGGTGAATTGTGGAATATATATGAATAGAAAATCTTTTTTTAACGATGGGTATATATAAAACCAGCAATTAACCATATTAAGGTATTGTCTTTCAAAAATGGGAAAATTTAGAAAGTTAATTTATTCAGATTCTATTGTTGGGTGTGTGTCGAAAATAAGAAAAATATAAATTTGATGGATTTCGTAGAAACTGGGAAATCTGTTTCTTTCTTTCTTCTTTTTCCTCTTTATAAGCAATTCTGCTTGTTCATTAGCGGTTTAATACCTCTATGGAAGGTTGTCACTCCATCTTTTGCGCGGCCGTCCGATACTTCTTCTGCCGATTGGTGACTTATCTCTTTCTATTACTTATGTGGTTATTCCATTCTTTTTTTCTATTCTGTGTCCATTCGTTTATACACTGTACGTTACATTTTCTTCTAATGTCTTCACTTTTTTTTCGATCTCTTAGCATATTTCCTGTAATTCTTCTCAGTACTCTCATCTCTGCAGTTTCCAGTAGCCTTTGCGTTGTGGCTGTGTCGAGTCTTGTTTCTGAGGCATATGTCATTATTGGTCTTACACTGGCTTTATAAATTCTTTACTTCATCTCAGTGTTAATGTGTCTGTTTCACCATATAGTGTTATTAAGGCATCCTGCCAGTCTATTTGCTTTTTGTACTTGATCTCTCACTTCTTTGTCCAGGTCTCCATAGCTAGACAGTGTAATTTCCAGGTATTTTATTTCCATTACTTATTCAATAGCCATCAATTTCTATTTTACATCTGGTTGGTTCTTTGCTGACTATTATTGTTTTAGTTTTCTGAGATGAGATTGTCATATTAAATTGTTTTGCTCTTATGTTAAATCTGTGGACCAGTCTTTGCAGACTATCTTCACCTTGAGCTATCAATATTGCGTCGTCTGCGTAACAGAGTATTTTTATTTCTTTGTTTCCCATTCTGTATCCTCTTCCTTTGTTAACGCTTTTGATGATTTCATCCATGATCAAATTTGAAGAGCATGGGGCTCAATAAATCCCCTTGTCTTATTTCGCTGCCTATTTCTATAGGTTTTGTAAGTCATCCATCTATTCTGACTTCCATTTTGTTGTTTTGGTAGATGTTTTCGATAGTTTTTATAATATTTAAGGAAACTTCTCTATTATACAGAAGATGGATTACATCTTTGAGTCTTACTCTGTCAAACGCTTTCTTTAGGTCAATCAGACACAGAAATGCTGGTCTATTATACGCTAGTGATTTCTCAGTAATTTGCTTTATAACGAATATTGCATCTGTACACGATCTCCCACTACGAAAACCCTGTTGTTCGTCTGCTAAACTTATCCTCTGATTTATTAGCACTTGTAAAATTTTAGTTGTAACTTTTAGCGTAGTATTGAATTAGTTTATACCTCTGTAGTTTTCTGGCTGTTTTTTATCTCCTTTTTTGATAGTAGAATTAGTTCGCTCGTTCTCCATTCTTCCGGTATTTTATTGTGTTTTATAATTTTATTAATTACTTACTTACTTAATCAGTAGACCCTTTTGTACCTTTCGGTGTTGGGCCGTTTAAAATTCAATTCATTACATTACACTATTTGACGGTCTTCTGAGGTGTCCTAGCTCTTAACGAACTTTCTCCATTCCTTCCTATTGGATGCCATCTGTGTTGCTTCCTGCCAAGTCTTACCCTTACTCTGTAGTATCTGCGAGATGTCACTGTTCCATTCTTTAATGGGTCTTCCTCTTCTGTTCTTCCCTATTGGTTTGGCGTCCCACACTCTTTTAACTTGTCTATTATTGTCCATCCGGGTTAGATGTCCGAACCATGCCAATTTTTCTCTTTGATTGACTCGAGTATCGGTTTGATTTTGAGTCTTTCTCTTATGTCTTCATTTCTGATTCTATCAGTTCTTTTTACTCCTATCGTTCTTCTGAGGTATTTCATCTCTGCTGCCTGAATTCTGCTCTGATGTCTTTTGTTTAATATCCAATTTTCTGCTCCATATGTCACTGTAGGTCTATATATTGTTTTGTATATTGTCATCTTGGTCTTTGTTGATATTTCTTTGTTATTAAGGAATCCTCTATTTAGTGCTTGGAATAGTTTTCCTGTGTTTTCCATTCTGTTGTTAAGATCATCCTCGATGTCTCCTTTGTTGTTGATTACTGTTCCTAAGTATTTGTATGAATTTGTCTGTATTATTTTTTGTTGGTCTATCATTACTTCTATTTGATCTTCCGTCCCTTGTTTCCTTGATATTTTCATTATTTGAGTCTTCTCTTTGTTTACGTTTAAGTTGTATTTTCTTGCTTCTAGGTTCCATTTCTCTAAGTTGTATTTCAGTTTTTCTGCAGTTTCCGCAATTAATACTATGTCGTCTGCAAATATACACATCTCAGCATTTATCATTTGCATTCTGTTCCAACCGATGCAGTATTTCTTGAATGTTTTCTTCATTCTTTCAATATCTCATCTATTACATTTATGAATAGTACTGGGCTGAGACTTCCCCCTTGTCTAACTCCTTGGGTTGTTTCAAATGGTTCTGACTGTATATTTAACATTCTTACTGTATTTGTTGTTTTCATGTATATACTCTTTGTTGCTTCTATCAGTTCTTCACTTACTTGTTTCTTCTTTAGGCTTTCCCATATATCTTTTCTTTTGACTGAGTCGAATGCTTTTTCCATGTCTATAAAGCTCAGATGTATTTCTTTATTTTTCTTTAAGGCTTTTTCTATTACTTGTTGCATGGTGAATATATGGTCTTGTGTGTTGTGTCCTTTCCTGAATCCACTTTGTACATCCTCTAATTTATGTTCTATTTCTTTTCTAATTTTCCTTTCTATTATGGTTTCGTATACTTTTGCTGCTACACATAGTAGTGATATACCTCCATAGTTCCTACAGTCTCTTGTGTTTCCTTTCTTGTATATAGGTATAATTACTGCATTTGTCCATTCTCTGGGTATTACTTTTCTCTTCCATATTAGGTTATATATGTATAACATTTTTTCTTTTGCTTTTACTCCTATATATTTCATCATTTCTGGTGCTACTTCATCGCTTCCTGGTGCTTTTCCAATCTTTATCTTTCTTATTGCTTCTTCCAGTTCTTCTTTTTCTACAGTTTCTGTATTTTCCGTGTTTCTCATGGATACTCTCCTGTTGGCTTTCCTTCTCCATTGTATTCGCTTGATTTCCATTCAGTATCAGCTGAAAATGTTCCCTCCATCTTTCCATTTATTAATTAATGTTAGTTGTTTTGTCATTTCTGCTCCACAAGATTTCAGTAATTCGTTTGGTATTCCTTCTTTACCTGCTGCTTTTCTGTTCCTCAGGTTTTCAAGTATTTTCCGAACTTCCTGTACATTTATATTAAGTTCTTCACGATTTGTGGTAATTTCTGGTGTTTCCGGTTCTGGCGTCGTTTGTTCTTCCTCTGCATAGAGCTTTTTTAGGTAGTCAATCCACGTATCCTTTTTTATGTGTTTTGCTTCTATTATTTCCTTTACCTTCGTTCTTTGACATCTTATGAAGCGCCATATTTCCTTTTGCACACCGTAAAAATCATGTTCCATTCCCTTCGAAAAGCATTCCCAGTTATCATTTTTTATTTTTCTTACAAGTGCATTTGTTTCGTTTCTAATTGTCTTGTAATTATGGTATGCCTCTTGTGTTTTAGTTGTTATGTATTTCAGGTAAACTTTTTTCTTTTTTTTTACATTTTTCCTTCACTTCTGTACAAAACCATGGAGTTCTTCGCGATTTATTTTTATTTATATTTCTTTCACCAAGAACTTCCTTGACCGAGGCTAAGATATTAGACTTAAATTTTTGCCCAGCGTTCTTCGACTCCATCACTTTCTGTGATATAATGTGTTCTATGTGTGTATAGTGTCTTCTGTGGTATATCTGCTTTTTTCGGTTATTCTTTTTTGGAATAGGTATCCTGTGGAGTCATCCTGTAAGCTTTCGACTTTTATCTTTGTGGTGTATTCTGGTGTTTTGTTATCACATATATATGTGTTTTCACTCGGATTTTGTACAATACCAATTTATGATCGCTTCCTATTTCTGCTGATGTAAGTGCTCTTACATCCAATATTTGAGAGGGCTGTAACTATCTATTCGACAGAATATAGTCTATCATAGATCTTTGTGCTCTACTGTTTTTAAAAGTGTATTTGTAGTGTTCTTTGTGAGGGAAAAATGTATTATCAATACGTATCTCGTTTATACTCAGAAGGTCTCTGTTTTCATTTCTGATATTTTCGTTATATCGCTGTTTTATTCCTGGAACTATATCATTGTCAACACGGGCTTTAAAATCATCGCTAATGATTATATATTCATCATTTGGAGTCTAGTTTGTTACAGTCTGAAGGTATTCGTAGAAGTTTTCCCTTGTGGTGGTATATCTGTTGTTTTCTGGTGCATAGATTGCTATCACATTCAGAGGTTTGACATCTAGTTTAACTTTTACACTTACTATTCTTTCAGGGGTATATTTACATTCTTGTACTTGGTGTAAAAATTTTCTGTGTACATACTAACAATTCCACTACTTCTTTGGCTCTGGTTTCTTTCGCAACACTACTGCAAATCATCAGATAGTCATCTAGAATAATTTGACCCTTTTCTTTTTTTTTTCGTCTCTTATAGTGCACATATGTCTATGTTTTTTTTTACAAGCTCTTTTGTAATTTTCTGCTCTCTTGTGTTTAGAGACTTTACGTTCCAAATACCGATGCGAAGTATATTTCTCGTTTTCCATAAATCGTTATCCTCTTTCTCGCGTTAGTCGTCGTAATGTTTTTGTTTGGAAAGCAAAAAGATCATCGGTTCACAATAAAGAGGGAGACAAGAAGTTGTATGTTTAAAGGGATTTTGAAAGCGGAGAAAAAGACAGTCTGTTTCTGTTCGTAAAAAAAATTATATCAATTACTATTTTAATATAATTTTAAATATTGAATATTTTTAAAAATAGCTTCCGAACAATATTAAGAATTATATCTGAAAGAAAAAGAGATTAAATGCAGGTAAATTTGAACGGTAAAAGAAAATTAAGTTGTGTGAATTAAAAAGTAATTAAAACAAAAAGAGAAATCAAACGATTTCTACTTAGCGAAACCGATACCGTCATTCTGTTCTAAAAAGTAATTGTGATTTCGAAAGTGTTTGAAAAAGTGATAGCAGTAGCGGTTCCGTCTATGCTGATTGGTACCAGTGCAGAAGTTAATGTTAACTGTATTTGTAAGTACCAATAAATTATCATTACATTGGGAGAAGCTTAAGCTAGGAGAATTTAGTATCCAAAAGGAGATAGGAGTTTGGGTGAGGACGTGAGATCAAAATCCGTTTTGTGAGCAGATCCAATGAGGGAGTTGAGCTAGCAAAGTGACAAGAGAGTATCGTAATATAAAGAGACATATAATAAGCGACAAGAGAGTAATATAATAAGTGACAAGAGAGTAGCGAAATAGCGTAGAAAAAAGTTATAGAAAAATGGTGTGAGTGGCGAACTTTGAAAAATGGTATCTGGTATACTGTAACTCCTAAATACTTTTACCTAACGTCATTTTGAAGAAGAAGGATAAAACTTTTTCTGTAAAGCTTATGCCCATACCTATACACCTGTGGAAAAAAATTGCGTATGTTCTTTTGTTTTTTTGAACCCTTTTTTTTGAATATATTTTTCTAAAAAAAATTATTTTTGACTAAAAGGTGACATTTGGATCGGAAATTTAATTTTGATCAACTTTTCTGTAGATGTATATGTACGAAAACTGCATAGATTTCACCCAAATGCACCCTAGTGCATAAGGACAAATTCACCCCTTTCTCAAAAACGCGCTCCTTTAAATAGTAGCACTCCGCGGTTTGTTTTTTCATATGTGGGGGTCCATTAATCATATGAAACAATAAAAGCTCTTTAACGTTGTAGTTCCTCTTAGCACTAGTTTTTGAACATTATCATTAGCCTATAATTCGTTGGATCTAACTTTAAAATAAGACCGAACCATTTTTTTTACTAACTTCCAACGTTAGTTGTTTCGATTCAATATTCTTCTACAAATTTTTCGTTCTTAGTCAATAAAACTCATGTGATTCCGTGTAGTGTGAAGAATTGATAAAAACGAAAAAACTATACATATATATATATAAAAACGTGATGCTCATCACAAAACGATAATTTTATAGCTTTTATCGTCGGCAATGGCACAATAATTTTTTTGTTCATGGGGACATAAAATGTCCAGGTTTTATTTATTTAATTTATTTTTTTATCACATGGAAAATCGTGTCGGATATAAAAGTTGTGATCGGCAGTTTTTTATATGACCGAATAGAGCCATGTAAGTGGTATATTTATTGACAATATTTTATTTAAAGGTAGTCAATAAAACATTATATTAACAAGAAAGGTTAAAAGAGAACCACTACCCTCTGTATTGCTACGAATATAGTAAAAAATAAACAAATATTGTTTTGAAAATCCAGGCACAATCAATTGTGAAGTATTTTATAATTAGAAGTCGAATCAAAAGAAAAATTTTCCATCTCTCTCTGTTGTCCCATTCTCCATCTTTTAGGCCTCTCTTACTCATGGTGTCATCTACTTCGTTCCTCCAGGATCTTCGGGGTCGTCCTCTTTTCCTCATTTCTATGGGGCTCCATTCGGTTATTCTCTTTACCCTCTTTATCTGCTGTGCTAGTTCTTACCATGTCCATACCAGTATGTCTGTTTCTATTGATGTTTTTTACTTTATTTCGTCTTTAATTTTCCTATCCATTCTTGTTACTCTGCAGCATCTTCGCAGGCATTCCATCTCTGTTGCTTTTATCTTACTGCTGTTTTTCTTGTTTATAATCCAATTTTCAGCCCCATATGCCATAATACTTCGCACTAATGTTTTATAAATCTGTGTTTTTGTCTTCATATTTAGGTGTCTGTCCCACCATACTACGTTAAGTTGTCGGATTGCTATTCTTGTTTGTCCTAATCTTTGCTTAATTTCTTCCTCTGTTGTTGCTTTTTTCGTGATTATAAACCCCAAGTATTTGAATTTATCCTTTTCTTTCAACGTTACGTTACGTTGTCTTCAATCTGTAGATCTTTTAAGTCTTCTTCAGTTGTAGATAGGTACTCTGTTATCTAGGCCAGCCTTGGTATATTCTTCTTGTAGTTTCTTTATCATGTAAGTGAGGTCTTCTTGGTCTTGTGCAATCACTACTTGATCGCCTGTAAAGCTTAACGCATATAGGTATTCGTTTCGTACCGGTACTCCCATGCCTTCGCATTTTGTTTTCCATGTAGTCCAGGCTTTCTCTAAGTATATTTTGAATATGGTTGGAGATGTGGAACAACCCTGCAGGAGCCCTTTTGTTGTGGTGAAGTCTCCTGTGATTCTTATTCCCATTTTAATGGACACTTCATTTTCTTTATACAGAGCTTTTGTAGCTTCTATGAGTTCCGTATGTATTTCTAATTTGTACTTTGCCTCCCATAGTTCTGACCTTGGTACAGAGTCGTACGTCTTTCTCAGGTCCACAAATGCCAAATGTATATCTCTAGTTTTTGCTTTTTTCTTTTCCAACAGTTGTTCCAGTGTGTATATGTGGTCTATACATGATCTTCCTGCTGTGAAGCTTGCCTGATCCTCCCCGATTTTGCCTTTTATCGCTTGCTCTATCTTTTCTCGCAGTATCTTCCTATTTAATCTTCCGATTTATGATATTACGCTTATTCCTCTGTAGTTTTCGCATCGTAGTCTATCTCCTTTCTTAAATATAGATGCTATATATTCCTCCGTTCATTCCTTTGGGAGCTGTTCTCCATTTATGGCTTTCTGAAATATCCATTTTATCATCCGGTGTAATTTTTTTGAGCCGTACTTTATAAGCTCAGGTGAGATGCCTCCAGGTCCCGGTGCTTTCTTATTTTTGATTGCTTTTATGGCCGTTCTTATTTCCCTATCTGTTATTTATATTTCTTGTTTTGGGGATCTGCTTTGTTTTCGCCTGTTTTCTTTCCCAATGAATTGTGGTCTTTGTTCTGTTAACAGTTCTTAGTAATAGTCCTTGCTTTCTTTGTCCTGTATATTTCCCAATTTAATGTTTTCCATTGTATACCTAACACTAAAGAATCGTGTTAGAATGTCGGGACTGCGTTCAATTAACTTAAATTGAAACTACATTTATTTCATCAGTTCGATATTTCTTTGACTTTATTTTTTCAACTTCGCCAGTATTGTTTCCATCTTTGTATTATTTCTTTGCCATTTTTTATTCTGTTTCGGTGTTTACCCTATACTCTTATGCCCGTATATTTCTTTGTGTTTTTCCTGTTGGGTTTCGTATGATCGTGTATTGGGTTCGTAGATCGTTCTCTTGTGTTGCTTTCTCTGATATTTCTTGCCTCACATTTAGTTTATCCTTTCTGGCTTGTTTCTTTACTCCTGCGTTTTTTTCCTTGTATTTTCGTTCAAGTGAGTTTCTGGTATATAATAAAGTGTTCATTGAATTCACCGAAATAATTTAACAACAATAAAGTGTTTTATTATATCAATTATATATCAAGGATTACCGTAAAAATAATGCGATTTTTGAGTTATCTCTAGGTCCTTGTAGTGGATTAGTCACATAATTTTGGATTTGCTACCAAAACTACTATGTATTTTATTTCACGTAGTGCAGATGTGAGTTCCCATGGATGTCATATCTGCCCCAACCGTATACTATCACGTTTTTCTATCGAAAAGAATGAAAAGTGACCCTGAGGCAACTAATTCTTACTTATTGTACATGAAGGGATACCTTTAGTTACATTTTTAGGCGTCTTAGTACAATATAATGTCAATAGTTTTTATTATGTTGCCGGAAGTTTTAAATTTACCTGGTTGCTTTTTATTGCTTTTACCTTGGGCTATTTTGTTCACGAACTGCTTTATTTTTTTTTTGTAATATATATTTGTAGCGTATAATTAAATTTTTCAGTTTTTCGGAATTTTAAATATATATCGTGTAGATTATCGTAAAATATGAGATAAGGAACATTGTTCTGAAGGTATTTTTTTGTGGCATCTTAATACAATTTACTATTTTTACTGGGAATAAGCCACAAGTTTACTTGTGGCTTATTCCAAGTAAAACCCCAGGAAAACAGGTTTATTTTGACATTCGATTTCCGAAGTGAAAATAATAAAAGCAGTTTCTACCTACTGCAGTTCTTCAAGTCCAGAATTGTCAGTAGAAACACAGAGAATATGTTAGATTTAAGCGTGAACCATCCATATGAAAGCAAGACATGGACTTTATTCAGCCAGGATGAAGAAACGTTCAGAAGGTGGGAGAGAAAAATTCTCAGAAAAGTTTATGGACCAGTTAGAGACAGTGAAGTCTGGAGGTTAAGGAAAAACCAGGAACTGCTGCAGTTTAGAAAACCAGACTTGGTGACTGAAATGAAAATAAATGGAGGATGAGGTGGATTGGTCACGTATAGGAAGCGGAGGAGGAAAAAACCATCAAGAAAGTGTTTCTGGTTAGACCGGGAGGAAGAAAGAGCAGAGGATGACTTAAGGAAATTGGAAATTCGACGAGACCTGTTAAGGGCTATAATGCTAGTGGATAAGGTAAGGTAAAGTTAGACTATAAATAATATTGAAAGCAGATATGATACAATATTTCAAGTTTATTGGTAACTTCACAATCTGTTTAATTGTTACAAAATGTACTGGGTACTACATAGTTTGTTGAGTTAACATAAGAGGAATTTTTGTATTGATTACTGCAAAAATCAGTAATTGCAGAACACACTATTACTTAATACTACCTAATTTTTTTAAAGAATCACAGGTGCTTGGTAGAACATTATTTTAGTATGTAATTTAGTATTTTGTTGGAAAAATAATTTGCAACAAAAATAGTAAATTGCATTAAGATGCCGCAAAAAAATAGGTTCAGAACAATATCATTCTAGTATCCAAGAGATGTTCAGACAGACTATTGAAATCCAAAAACATGCAATTAACTTTAATCATAAAGAAGCTGCATCTAAACCCTATAATGATGTCAACGCTAGGAAATACAAGATCTCTCCCCAAATAGCTGCAAAAAGCAAGTAACAATTCGGAACAATCACCCAAACGGATCTTAAGTGCTACTTTAAGGCTATAAATGGACAAGTTATTCGAGAAAGTCACTAGGGAAGACTGTAAGAGATGCCGAAATGTTGCTTACATTGATGATCTCTGATGAAGGTACGACTTTAAAGTTATAAATTTATATATCATGACCAATGATAGCTTCACAACGGAGGAAATAAAGAGACAAAGTTACTCGCGATCAAATATTACTTTGTCATAAGCAAACACCAGAAGCAGCGCACGTACTGAATACAAAAGGGTTTGCAGAGCCGAACAAAGAGCAAGAGAGGGAAAAAGCATTCTGCACTATTCACTACAAAAACACGTTTTTTTTTTCGGCAATATTTAGAGACCGATAGAGACTAGAAATAAATGGCCTTTTTTATTATTTTCTTTTCTGAGGGTGGAAATTTGTAAAAAGCTTACCAGGTTATCCCATCCCTAGGAATGGTTGGCGTGTGCTGGATTTAGGGAAGTTCATCCGAGCCCATTTCCCTGTAGAAGGAAGTCCTGCAAATGGATGCCTTCCTGTTATCCTGCCTACGAACTAAAACCTCCCTCTCCTACTTGTGCGCAATTAACTGCAATATACTTGTTCTGTCCACTCGTATCATGAGCCCCTTGTAGGTCGGTATCTCTACCTCCTCACTCCAGACTGGTGCCGCGTAAAGGATGATTGACAGTACAACACCGTGTAGGGCGGCAACACCTCCTCCTTTCTGATTTGGGTCCCAGTGGTAGGTAGCTGTCTTCCGGGCTGCCACCCGTATATGCTCCCCCCACCCGCCATATTAGTGTAGCGTTACTCCCAGATATTTGATGCATTTCTTTGATGTTAGCTGTGCCCCTGTACATTGGAGTTCCATCCCTTGTCTTTTCCTTTTACCCTTCAGAATGATGGATTCAGTCTTCTCAGCCGCGAATTCCAGTCCGTGATCTGTCATCCAATCCTTTACGATATTATTTACGATGTCTTACCCGAAATCGGAGATCTAGTTTGTCTCGTGCTACTACCAGTACAGCGAGATCATCCGCAAAAGGCAAAGGAGGATATACCTTCTCCGTATTCGCAGTTCATGACCCCGTCATATGCCTATACCGGGTTCCATAGGTTCCATAGCGTGCGTCTGATCTAAGACCGATCCCTGTGGGACTGCAGCGGTTAGGTACGTTAAATGGCCCAAATTAGCCTCAATTCTAGGAACCAGCAAATTTTAGCTACTTGGGCGAGGAAAGGGGAATACAATCATCTAGAATTCAAATTCATGGACGTCGATCCAGCGGAATTTATTTAAAATTAGGACTTCGAGACACCAATATAAATCTCACGCTCATAAAGGCACTACAAAACTTTAATATATTAGGTCGACATCTCAAATTAAAATAGCAACACCCTATCATCTGGATTTGCTGTGACGAAAGGGCTACGTCAAGGTTGCTGCATTTCTCCAATCAAATATAGCAAAATATATATGTGTAGGTACCCTATAATCAGAAGTCGTCACTTATACAACTCTCCTAAATTGATCCTCCTTTTATTTATCCAGTGAGAAAAGATCTAGCATTAGCTCTAAGATAAGAAAAATCAAGAGAAGTCACCGCCTTCCAGCTAGCTTGCACCGTTTTAGGCATTCATTTATTTGATTATTTTAATCCAAGTTGTGCATTACTTAGAGTTGGTTCAACTTTTTTCTATGTATATATTATACTTATATATTATATTATACTATACATACAAAACAACTAACTAAGTATGTAATGATTTGCTTAAGTGCAACGTTATTTTTATCACACAAAGAACACAAAGCACATCAAATATGATCATTCGCTGACAGATTCCTTAACTACTTATTAGTGTATATACATCACGTTCAGAAAATTATAAGGTTTATTTCTAAAACGGTCGTATTATCGCGCTGTTTTGGTGTTATATACACAAATGTCAGTAATTTCTGCTATTACTAGATAAAACATAGACATTGAAATTAAGGAAGTAACAAGGCTGATTAAGACGGTGCAGGTACCAATTATTATTAGTTTCGTAATTGGTATTTTTTTCATAAAAGTACATACACTAAGAAAAAATCGGTAACATACAGACACAAAACTTTTCAGAAAATATATGTTATATATAACGAGTTCTTTCTCTCTCCCTCTCTCTCGCTCTCTACTTCTCTCTTTCTATTACCATTTATGTTTCTAGAATATTGAGCGCTTCTGTTATTAATGCTAGCTCAGTAAATGAGATTTCTGACTCTACAGGTCAGTGAGCTTCTTTACATTCTTCAATAGTGGTCTTCACATCGATTTACTACTCTCCATTAATTCGTTTGCACATTAAAAGCTTGCTTTACTCTCTTTTTAAGTCTTGACCTTCTAATGACCTTATCTACAGTAGAAGGAGGAAAACCATTGTTGTTTGCTATTTGTTTAATAATTGTGGTTTCTTGTCATAGTTTTTTTGGGACATAGGTATGTTAAGAAGTCTATGTACATAATATTGAATAGCTGCCATCTTATGTTGAAAAGAATGATTCGCCGATGTAGGTATCGTATGATCAGTTTTGGTAGATTTTCTAAAAATTGGAAATTCTAATGTAGATCAAGAAGAAGAGGATGAATTCTTTTTTAGTGGTTAAATATAAAAAGTTGATAATGTTGTCATTTTCTAACTCTAAGGTAAAATTAATTGCAGGATTTAAATTATTAATTAATGACAAAATGTTTAATTCTGACGGAGGGCCTTCTATAAAGGCTAATATATCATCTACATATCTATACCATACAAATATTTGTGGTTGATTATGAACAAAAGTATTTTTAAGAGAGTAGAGAAAAAGATCTGCAAGTAGGGGAGGTATTGGATTTCCCATGCTAAACCTTCTGGTTGTCTATAAATTTTATCGTTAAAGATAGAAGTCTTGGGAAAGGCAGAATTAGAGTAGAGAGGTAATTTGTGAACATTTATTGGGGTCAATGGTTTTTGCGAGTAAGTGGTTATTAATGATTGGAGTGGTGTCTAATATGGGAAAAGATTTATTACATCGAAAGAGACCATAGTAAAGTTGTTTGGAAGAGTAGTTGAAGAAATTTTGGAAGTTAAATCTAAAGTGTTGGTGACAGTAAATTTAGGAGTGTAATTAATTAGATCTTGGAGAAAAGTGTTGATAAATTTTGCTAGTGAAGCTAGTAGAGCATTGACAAAACTAACTGCCAGTCTTATTGGAACATTAACTTTATGAATTTTTGGAATACCATATAGTCTTGGCATCAAGGGATTGCTGGAAATAAAAGTTTTGGGGTTAATTTTAAGTTCCTTGAAAACAAATTTCTAGCATTAGAAATGTTAAATTTTAGGTTACTTAAGAGTTTGTTCATTGGATTTTTGTTGGAGTTGTTAAATATTTAGATAGTTATATAAGAAATTTTTTTTCATTCTTTGATCAGTCAAAATTTATTTTACGTCAGCAGTATATTGACTGTTAAAATGTAATGTTGGATTAATACAGCTCTGCAAACATATTTCCTAGTGCGTTTGTTGGATATAAAAGTTGTATTACTCATTTATCTTTATGATCATCTTCTGAAGAATTTTTTGTTATAAGAAAACTTATTACCTATTTTCAAGTGTGCTCATGTAAATGTCTATTGAATTTGCTGACCGGAACTCGATATATAAAGATATATAAAGAAATGTTTGAATGTACCTATGCTAAAAAACTTGAGCAGCACTCGCTGGTAATGCACTGTGAGGTAGTAATAATAGCAATATCATAATAATATTTTCAAAATGACTGACATTCCTGTGTAAATAACTTCTCCAGCCTGATAGCTAAAAGACAGTTGTGTAATAATGCAATTAGCCGATGACCAATTATCATTAATTTATTGATTGCTTCTTTTCAAGATCGGATTCCAACGGAACTTAGATTTAAAATAAGTTACGTTTCTATCTAGGAATACATAAGTAGATACATAATCATTTCTCATTATAACATCATTATAATGACGTTTATCATAATCTGTTTTGAAATGAAGAAAGTGTTGTAACTGGGTGATGTATTTTTATCGTTTATTTTTTATTTAGTAGTTAAGAATAGCAAGAAACATATACCAGAAAGCAACATCAATTATTAGTAGACTTGGCAAATACGCAAAAAAGTGAAAAATATGCACATAAATAGGCACTAATTTACCCAAAATATGCATTAAATATGCATTTCTTTTAGGAAATATGCATTTGTTAGAAAATATGCATACTCTCAATGGAAATATATATTTAATAATGGTATATTATTTAATGTTTATTTTAATAATTAGAAAATAATGTAAATAAATTTAAGAACCAACCAGGTAATTGTAATGTACTAATTAATTGTAATAAAAGTAGGAAAAAAGTAAAATACCATGTGCAAACAAATAACGTTAAGTTGGTATAAAATATTTTTAAATTTTGTTCTGCCTGGACCTTATATTGTGCAGCATCGGATAAAAACACAATAATTTATGGCTAGAACCAGCTGCAGGACGAAAAAAATTTGATATTTCTTCTTGTACAAAACGTGATATTGTTATAGAGTTGGTTTTTTCCAATTGCTTATATGAAAATAAATAGGATTTTGGTGAGATACGATGGCAACACCAATCATTAGATGAGCGATACATCTTCCTGACGAATCAGCGGTTTCGTCAACACACAAGCAGAAGTAATTGTCACTAATATTAGTTTTTATATTATCTATTCCTGACGAGTACAACGAGTTGACATGGTTTCTCTTTAGAAACCTTTCACTTGCAATACTAAATTGATAATACTTTAAACTTCAACAAAAGTATCTTGTTCATTTCCTTCTTTCCAACTCGACCGAAAAGCTGAAAAACCGAAGCTCGATGTTTTTTCCAGATTTACTTTTGTCTCTTTTGGCCAAATTTGACGCAGTTCTGACATGTTAATCTATCTGAAATTTCTTTTCGCATACAACGTGTAATAATTTTTTTAATATAATTTACTACAGTTAGAACCTATATCTTTATAATCTTAAACTAGAGGCATCAATAGAAGAAATTTCGTTCAATTAACTGCACGATTATTGCACGGCAGTCACTAATATTTCAGCAATAGTCAAAATATTTATTTTATAATAAAATATACATAATAGGTATTGGTATTATATTAAAATTTAATTATATCATAACCTTTTTATTAACTTAATTTATGCAATCATCAAAATATTTTAAATAATATATCAAATATAAAAAAGTATTAAATAATTAGTACTTACAATTTTGCCACAAACTGAACAATAAACTTTGTCCATATCCATAGATATGTAGCAAAAGGACAATTCTATTCATACCCCACGCAATAAACTTTTTAAACACCCTTTTATTCCAGGATTATAATCGGTGACCTGCTACAACAATACCAAGAATGTTAGATAGTATCTATAAGTATTATCGGTAATATTGAAGACTGAAATATTGAAACAGAGTCAACTGAAATTGACGTTTGTGCATTTTATGCAATTTTTTATATAAATATGCAAAGTCCCCAGATATTTTCATAAAATATGCAATATATGCATTTTGCATATTTGCCAAGTATAATTATTAGCCTTAATACAGACATAAAATAGGGCAGGAAGATCCCTAAATTATTCACCCTGTCTTTTTTGTCTTTTCTGGAAGCCATCTGTCAAGTACATCGGTCGTACTGCTGCTAATCGTCTGTCATTAATATCCAGGGACTAGGACAGTAGTCCTAGAGACTTCTCGTAGGAACGATAGACGCAGAGTCCATGACTAAGGTCGTGCTCCGACCTCAGTCTCCGCTCGTGCCTTTTATATTTTATTTGTAGACCCAGAAGAGTTATTTGTGAGTCCTCTGGACCATTTCTTTTATTGTGCCCTTTTCGTGCCATGGCTATAATCTCCTAGAGCTCGGTACCTCTCTGGGGCATCGCTAAAGCCGGGATCAGAGAACATGCAGCAACGTTCTCCATTGGCGAAGAGAAATAGAAAATACATAATAAAAAAAGACAAAATCTAAAGACGGGAACCAACACGATCCCTGGGATAGTGCAAAACTATCGATTTATGGCTGGCTTCTGCTATCCCGTTGTTTGTCGGTAAATCAACTCGGTTCAACTGATACATCGCATGTCCAACACTTAGGACGCGGCTAGGTCAGATACGTGTATAGTCAGTGTCGTAATTTTACTATGGTTTAACGAAGATGTGTTGGAATTTTTATCATTGTATAAATTACCCAACTTACTAAAATTTTTACCTCCAATGCTGATGGCGGACAACAGACTAGCCCTCTATACTCACCATTGGAACGGTCTGACTACGTTTTGGGGTAGGTCGAGTGCATTTATCAAAAAGCAAATATTTACTAATTTCACAATAACGTGGGGTACCAACCGTGTTCTCTTCTCTGTTCACAATTATCTATTTTCTATTTCTTTTTGCCAACGTGAAGCGGCGCAGAGCGTGAGATGCCGGGTTTAAGGTGCGATCTGACAGACCGAAAAAAAAGTATAATTTTATGCTCTTGTTGCATAATTTGCTATATTTGTATCTATCTAGTATTTGTATCTGTTGGTCTAATCCTAGAGCCTTGCGTGTTTCTATAGATCTAAAGTATTGTTGTACCTCGTTTTTAGATTTAATTCAATTTATTAGTTATAACTTTTTTTAGTATCTTCAATGGATCATATTGGATCATAGTTATCTCCTTTTTTCCGTTCTTGGAGATTTATCACTACTTTTAGTCTAGAGAGCCACTGCGCATCCGCTAGGAAAAATATTCTGATTCGTTTTTGCACAATCTTACTCAAAAAAGGCCCCTTTTAACAAATTTGCAAGTTGCCAGGTCCAGAAGTGGTTCAAAACATTTTTTGTTATTTAGATTTTTTGGGTCATTCTGAATAAAAAAAAGTCTTAGTAACTTTGGAAAGTATCTTAAAGTACTACGCGGCAGCAGGTAATCATTGAACACGCGCTTAATTAAAAATTAAAAAACTAAGGTTTAAATTAATATTATGAACTAAAATACTTTAGGATTTTTTTAATGGATATTTGCAAAATATTTGTGACCTTTGGCAACATCAAAATTTTTCTTCTTTAATATTGTTTGTCGGAGTTGAAAATAACCATTTTTGCGTTTTTTTTTATAACTTAAATCGTTTACATCTCGAAAACGGCGCATATTAGAGAAAAGTTATTATGGACCTTTTTTTATCAGAATGACCCAAAAATGTGACCTAAAAAAGTGATAGT
The DNA here is from genome assembly GCF_040954645.1 of Diabrotica undecimpunctata. Classification (NCBI taxonomy): domain Eukaryota; kingdom Metazoa; phylum Arthropoda; class Insecta; order Coleoptera; family Chrysomelidae; genus Diabrotica; species Diabrotica undecimpunctata. The sequence goes on along the minus strand of NC_092812.1, from coordinate 61,771,093 downwards.
GACCCAAAAAAATGATCTTTGTCCGGGGCAAAAAGACTTATTTTTGCAATTTGTTTAAAAAAATGTTTAAACAATTTTTGACGCACTGTTTAACCTGGCAACATAAAAATTTGTTGAATGGTCCTTTTTGAGTAAGATTATGCAAAAAAAAACGAATTAGAATTCTCCTGAACTATTTATTTTTAAAAATAATTAATATTTGTAGACCTATTTTATTAACATCTATAAAAACTTATGATTAATTATAACATCTTTGTTTCAGGTGAGTCATCGTTTTTTGCGAGTATTTCTTTTGGCCAAGCACAGTAAGTACCATTGTGGATAACCAATTAATGTTTTGTCAATAAGTTCTTGAATTCAATGATCAGTAACATATTATTTTCTTGTTAAATAATTATTTCCTATTGATTAAGAAATGCGCACTCAACAATTCAAGGAGAACGTTGTTTTTTGTATAAAATTACTGTTAACAAATTTTTATAGATGTCGTAGACAACTTTTATTATCTCCGAGGTTACAGAGGTGTTTTCTATAATAAAGCCTAAAGGAAATCTATGATAATTAGTGAATTTATTCGTAAATTCATTGGTTTCTGTTTCTCTGTTCATAAAACTGACAACCAATGTTATATTTAATAGAAAATTCAAGTGGACATTGTTTTCAGCATTGTAAATTGTTTACAACTGTTTCTCTTGTTCAGATTTCTATTCCCATTTATGGAATATATAATTAAATTGTATTTAAAATCTTTTATAGAAGGTATATAATTTAAAATCCCTTTCGGGTTACATCACAGAACGTTTTCTGACTAAAAAGACCATCATCAGTATTGTATTATATTGTGATGTTCGAGTGTTTCACAGATAACCTGCATAGCAACGTAAAACTCCCTCTATGAGTTGCTGCTGACCCTCAGACGACGTCTGAATAGGTTCTAGATGGAATATTTGACTGTTATTTTTCATCTACCTGATCTGTCACGGTTAAGACTAAGAATTCCCTTTTTCTCATTCTACAAATATCCACGTGTAGATAAGCTGCAATCTGACAGAACGCGAAGCGGCGTTCTTCATGATCGAAGAAAAATAGAAACTACATAATAAGAAAACGGGAACCAACGCAACGTGGAATACCATTTTTACCCTCAATATTTGGGGTTTACGATCCATTGGAGGGCAAAACTGTCTATTTATGGCCAGCGCGTCCAGTACCGTAGTTCGTCGGTAAATTAACACATGTCAAAAGAAGTTGGAAACTGATCGATTCCTGATCAATTCCAACCATTTCTGATCCCTAACTGACAAGTAATTATGCTTATGCGTACCTGCTCAATTTTTCATCAAAAATCAAAATAGTACAAACAAAACTATTTCAACATGACCGTTGCGCATGCGATGGTCACATGATGAAAGACGTGACTAGGGACAGCCACGATTAGTGTCGTGGTAATTTTACTATGGAGTGGTCTAACGAAGTTCTGTTGGAATTTTTATCATTGTATAGTACCCAACTTAATAAAATTTTTTACTGGTAATACTGGTGGACCAATCTAACCTAAACTCTCGATATCGAGCGGACACGCTTCATTGGGGTAGCCAACCGTGTTCTCTTTTCTTTTGACTGTATATATTTTCTGTTTCTCTGCTGACGTGAACCAGCGAAGAGCAACTTTCCACGAGCTGTGAGATGCCAGTTTAAACAAAAAAGATTGAGGGAAAAACCCAGCTCCAAGTTCTGTCAGATCCCGGCTTACACGCCGTTTCGGAGATATTTTTCCCTGATTAGGGCCTAAAAAAATCTGTTCCTGGTATGTATGGTGTTTACAATCAATAACACTGCAGTTGCGGACACTATATTCGGTTATTTTCTTTATTTCTTTGCATTTTCGCAGAATATACCTATTGCTCTGTCTATTTTGCCCTTTTTATCGAGATGCTAGCTGAGTGAGAAATGCCCTGGTAAATTACGAGTATATGTAATAACTTTTTGCTTGTCTTTGTCCTGAAATGTTTTCCTAATAGATTGCACTAAGTTTCTTCTCCCATATTCGGACATGTTTCACTTGTGGCTTTTGTACATACTATAAAATGGTTCCGGTATGAAAAAAGTTAGTACTGTAGCTTCTTCTTTAGCATGACTATCAGCAATCTTTTTTGGTTAAAGTTATTGGCTTAAGAGTCTTCATTATCTTCAGTGCAACTTAATTGTTAGAAGGAATAAATATTTTTACAAAATTTACATGTTTTTTCAGGTACTCTTCAGCACCAAAAATGTAGGCTAGTATTCTGCTACAAATCTATAAAAGTATTTCCTAGAGCTATGATCGTCTGGTATTAGAATCAATAATCCCTAGGGCTACTCCTTCATGTTATTTTGACCCATTAGTATAATAAGTTATACTTTCTGTGATTTTAACAATTCCGTTTTATTTTGCCTTACAAGTTTTTGATAGGATCCAGCATACAACCTTTTTGAGCATATTAAGAACAACGGGATTAATGGTAGAGATCTACGTATCATAGACAACTTATATTAGAAGCAGGAAGCAGTCGTTCGCGTCGATGAAAGACTGACTGGGATATTCGGATATAATTTTTAAACATGCTTTGCAAGATAAAGAGCTTGGAGTGAAAATCAATGGTGAATTGATCAATACTGTTTAATATGCTGACGACATTTTCATCTGGTGTGATAGTATCCAGGGCTTTCAAAAATGAATTTTGCTAAGACAAGATTTATGATATTCAGCCGCCAACCGCACGACAATGCTTGCTTATAGATAAACCAACAAAACATTGAAAGCGTTAACCAATTTAAATATCTGGGATGCTACATTACAGGACAACATTCACGTAAAGAGATGAAGTGCGGAATTGAATCAGCTCGCACGTTTCTAATAACGAAATCATTTTTCTGTAACCACAGCTTAAACCTAAAATTATGTCAGAACGATCAAATAAAGTCTAATACGGTCAATCAATCATACTAGGATTTCATACCTAGGCGAGAGTCTTAGAGGAGACCGATACAAAATTTTTCAGCTTAAAATGAAAGGTAAAATCGAGGGTCGCAGAGGAATTGAAGGTAAGCAGATGACATGGCTAAAGATAATTCGCGATTGGATATGAATTCTCAATGCAAAACAACTATTTTGACTGGCCACTGACAACTTCTAACAACTCGCCAACGTTAGGGGGACCTAATATGGCACCGAAAGGAGGATTACCACCAAATTACTCTACCAAATTACACATAATATATAAATGGAAATTAGTATATTATGTATTTGTAGGTTACCTATTTAAATAAGTCATTTGTTCATTTTTTTTTGTATTTTTAAGAGTCGTTGAATTCACATGGTATTTTATTTTTGTGCTTCTACCAGTTCATTAATTCCATATAAGGCTTGCACCTATTCAATGTACCAGGTAAGAACTTATGTTGTAAAAGTAAAAGTGAAAAATATCGATTGACCGTTTGGGTCTCATTGACAACATCCTGAATAGTAATTAGATCATATCAATATCCTAATTTGTCATGACAAACCTATAAACAAGTACTTGTTAAAAAACTAGGCACTTCGAATATATCAAGCATTTTTAGGTAAATGTATTTAATGAACCATATATTCATTCTAGTCTTTATATGGAAATGAGAATGTGTTCAAACTAAACAAGCCAGTTGCGCAACATTGGTGTCAAATTTCTCCTGATAATGATTAATCATGAGACTTCAAAAAATATGGGTAGTTAAGCTTGGCTGGCCTATAGGTTTATATTTTCAAAGGGCCCAGTTTGAGCGGCCGCATGTGAGCACAGAGTCGGACTATGTTAATGATAGTATGCTTTAATTTAAATAAAATAAAATAACTTTTTGTAAATAAATTATTCTATAAAATAATCTGTTTACAAAAAATATTAACACTACAGGATAGGTCGATGTACGAGTCCCTTCCAATATCAGTTAGCCCACCTATGGAATTTTTGCAGTTTCAGTCGATTACCATAAGCAAATTCTACTCTGCATGTTTTTATAAGTTCCCATATTAATTAATATGTCATTTTTATTAATAGTTATTAAAAACATTACCCTTATGGTTTTTTTATTTATTTTCAACAATAAAAAAAAATTCATTAAACCCATTTTTTCATAATTACGTTAAATCCAAAGGTAGTTATGGAAAAATGACATCAAAACAATAATATTGTCAGTTAATGTCAAATGTATTTTGTAGTATTGTAAAGTTTTTTAGTCAACATTAAGAAAACTGAAACCATGTGTATTGGAGGAACAAAGCATTCCATTATATTAGACGATGTGGTAGAAATTAGACACTGTGATAAATACAAATACCTGGGTATGAAGATAACTCAAGATGGAACACTCGATGCATAATGAACGGCATTCTGTGGGACCAAACAATATCCAAAGCGAACAAACAACTCATATACAACACCATACTTAAAAGTGTAATTACATATGGCAATGAAGTTTAGCCAATGAAACAAAGAACAAGAAACTGTTACTAGCAACAAAAATGGACTTCTGGAGAAGAGCAGCAGGCAAATCAAGAAGAGATCGGATACCAAATGAGAGAATACGAGAAATGATGGGAGTCAAGCATACAATAGTTGATGACATAAAAACAAAACAGTTAATATGGTACGGCCATGTACAGAGAATGCCAGATGACAGGAATCCGAAACAGATTTTGACGTGGACACCACAAGGAAAAAGAAAAAGAGGAAGGCCGAGAAGAAGCTGGAGAGAGGGAATTGAAAAATAACTAGAGGAAAGAGAAATCCCTCCAGGCCTATTGTTAAATAGAGAAGAATGGCGGTTAGGAGTCGGAAGGCGTCGGAGAACGCTGTAAACCGATAGTAGTAGTAGTAGTAGTAGTAGTAGTAGTAGTAAAGCTTTTTGCCGTCTGTGGGTTGTACAATGGGTCAAGGTAAAGTTATCGATGAGAAAATTTGTTCAATCATAATTAGATTTTTTATTTCTGGAAAATCCAATTCAGAAATCGCGAATATGTTGTAATTGCCACACTATAGTGTAAGAAATATAGTCAGAAGATACAAAACTACAGGATCGGTCGTCACAAAACCTAGAAATGTACGAAAAAGTAAACTAACCGAAGCAGATCGAAGGGCATTAAGGCACATTATAGTGAAAAATCGACGAGTAAATTATATGGAGATATGCGTTTTATGGAGTGACGTTATTGGAAGACACATTTCTAGATCAACATCTCACCGAGAGGCCCACAAATTAGGATTTGGTACTTACAAAGTAAGTTTTATAGTTAATTTTATAGAAAAAATTAGTACGAATTGTTTTTAATAAATTTCATTTTATTTTAGGCTAAGGAAAAGCCACTTTTAACATTAAAATAAAAGAAAAATAGACTAAGATGGTCAAAAGAGCATAAAGATTGAACTCAGTCGCAATGGGATTCAATACAATGGAGTGATGAGTCCAGATTTGAAGTGTGTGTTGGAGACAGTAGAAGTCGCGTCATTCGCAGGAAAAATGAAGCTTTAAATACCGACTGTCTGAAGAGAAAAGTCAAATTTTCAGCATCTTTCATGATCTGGGGCAGCATGTCGTCTAAAGGTGTGGGAAAGTTACATTTTATCGATGAGATTGTAAACACGGACAAATATTTGAATATTTTAGAAGAATCTCTTTTACCGATTATGGAACACCGTATAACATCAGCGGAAGATTTTGTCTTCCCACAGGACGGCGCAGGTTGTTATACCTCAAAAAAGAGTTTAAAATGGATTGAAGACCATGGCATACCACTTGTGGAATGGGTTTCTAACAGTCCCGACTTATCCTCGATAGAGACTTTGAAGATTAGAATTTTATTCAGAACTTGGTAAAAATTATGCCTCAAAGCATTATGGAGGTCATTAAAAATAAAGGGGATGTAGCTCAGTGGTAAACTTTCAATTTTTTTTTGTTAATATTACATATTCTATGCGTTTTTTTTAATTTATTATTATTCTGTAAATCAATAGTTTTCATTACGTTATAAATTATTTTCTATAATTAGGAAATTCAAAAATGTTGTTCGATGCAATAAAACTTCTAAAATTTACGCTGCGCTTTTATTTTTGTTCTCTAAAATTTAATTTTCTTATCAATCTAACGTTGGGCCAACTGATATGGGAAGGCCAACTGATATCGATATGCCAACTAATATTAATAATAATAATAAAAATGTGGCTGTACCGACGCTCACTAAGCATATATTGGACAGACGGAGTGATCAATATAGAGGTATTGAGACGAATGGGTAAAGCCAACTCGTGTACAAGAGCTCTGAAGGTCTCTGAAGAAGTTATAAGGCATGATCTACCTGGTCTGCAATAAGGACTATATCGTCTTCAAACCTTACAAACCTCAAGTTACTCAGAAGCTTCATTAACCATTTATGTTGACTCCAATATTTTCCCAGTTATTGTTTTTTACAACACCATATGGCTTACTCTATGCTAAATATAGAATCACTTAGATTATTACTTTTAGTAGATATTCTCTCTTACTTATAGTGTTCCATTCTTCCATTCTTCCGTTTAGATCTTCTCGTTATTCTTAATATGGCCCATTAAATGTCATAAATGACATATATTTGTCAGGAAACACGAAAAAAAGGTTGTTGAAAGAAAAATTGTAGAGCAGATTTTTTAGATCTATCAACAAAAATGTGGTATGAAGATCCAGATGCAACTATTAACATCAACAATGTTCAAACATTGTACATAGTTATGATAAAAGATTTCTGATATGAATTCTAGACAGTAAAATGCAGGGCAGAGAATCAAATGGAGATTGTAATCTCCCTTTATGGGATTCTGGGAAAAATAAAAGTGGACATGCCCAATCTGATCAGATGTTGGAAACAAGCATGATCTGCAATGTTAAATGCAGAAATTATAGGAGGCCAAGACCTAATTGGGTTATAGCCATCGAAACAGGAAAAAGGTTCATAACCGGTGCGAATTAAAGATTCTTCAAACCTACTTCCCTTAGTTTTGGTTTTACCGTAGTTTATTTTTTTATTAAACTTCAATAAGTTCTATAACCTCAACGAAGGTCAACAGATTACTCATTGGTGTAGATCTCCTCTGGTTTAATCCTCAGTTGACCAGTAAATTTGCCAGAAACCGAACAGAATGGCGACGAATCTTAGAGCAGGCCAAGATCCACAGAGGATTGTCGAGCCAAAGATGATGATGATGATGACCAGTAAATTCCTACCTCATATCACTTTGCAATGGCCTAAAATGTGTATCACATCTTTCCTTCATTATATCCGAGTTCATCTGAAAGATGGATTTCCAAGTATAATCTAAGTAGCATTTTTCTGACTTTTCAATACATAATTCGGCCTCCAAGTATTGTTTGCTTTAACTTTCAGAATAGTCATAAACGCTACGCAATATATAATTCCAGGCAGTGAAGACCTGTGATAGCCTCCAAAGATGTCGTTCCTGTACTATTAAAAGCTTCTGTCATGTTTAGAAACGCTTGTCTTTGTAGGGTGGTGAGGGAGGTCGCACAACTATATGTAACTGTCGTTCGTATCACTGATGTGTATAACCAACAGATTGCTTGGGTTTTAGTTTCTAGGTTTAACCTACAATTCATCTGCAATTCCAGTAGAGTCGCGTAGCCCTGTTGGCTATATTTTTAGTATTAGTACTCCAATTGAATTCGGAATCCAGGTTAACCCCGAGCTACTGACCTCATTGGTTCTTTCCAGTTCCTCCTTAAATAATTTCAGCTCACTCAGTCCAGTAAGCTTCCTTTTATTAGTAAAGGCAACTAGTTTAGTTTTAGAAGGGTTCACTGAGAGGTTCTGTTTCAGACACCAATTTCTTATTCGTAACATTACTAGAAATATTGCTCTAGAAACACTATTACAATATCTTCTGCGAAACTCGTGACCCAGACATAGATTTTTGTCTTTGTAGTAAGTGTGATTTTTGAATTTCGTTTCTACTAGTAGACTTATTTTATGGTGAATGTCTGATATATCCAGTACCGATATTAATTTGTTTTATTTTATCTTATCAAAATTATTAACACAGTTTTTATGCATGTGACGTTTTGGTCATATTTAACCGTATGCGTCATGCGTATGATATAGTTATAGTGGTTAAAGTTGAGGATGCCAGAATTATTATTGATCACATTCAACCCAGCAATTGCCTGGTGTTTGAAAGAAAGTCTTTTAGTAAATCCTAATTAAACGACAATTATTTCATTCAGTAATAGGAAGAAATAAATTATCAACGATTGTAGATTAGCACTGATGTGTTTACTCGAGTTTTGATCACTTTTAATGATATGTCCATTAAACTATAACTTCGTTTTCTTTTCTATGAATATGTGTTAATGTTCTTTGACATCCTGAAATAGATTTCTATCGTTAACAAATTTACTTTAATTTTTATTAATCTTTATCAAATATTTTAAGTGCATATAAACACTACTTGTTTGGTTTAAATGAAATGAATTCTTATTAACGATGCTAACTGGCCGACTCTGTATGCTGAAAGAACCACAGACAGTTGACAGATGTTTGAAGGGTTTTTTCCTCCCCTTACTATTTAGTTTTGTCTGTGTAAATAAATGAAATCTTGAGTTTCCATGAGATTTAATTGCCAGACTAACAATACACGTTATGTTTCCAGCGTAGTCAAAAGACTGCTTTTATAGAGACATTAAACTTTTTATATGTATATAGGTTAGCAATTAAAAAAATATCCAGTTCTTTTTTGTAGTCGATCTATAGGGGAACGGATATAACAGTCCCTAAAACCACTTCAAATAAAATAATATATTATCGTGTGCAATATCTGACTACATCTATATATATATATATATATATATATATATATATATATATATATATATATATATATATATATATATATATATATATATATACACTTGAGTGCAAAACAATCGACTCAAAAGCGATATTTGAGATTACACCTTCTGTTTTAATGTAAGAAGTATGAAAATAACAAGATGTAATATGCAAACAGTAACTTTATTATTGAACTTACAAAAACCGCTATTTCATTATTTGGAAGACGCATTATAAAAACAATATGCTATACGAACAAAGTTTCTCAAATATTCATCATTGGAACTATCCCAAGAAAGACGTAATGAACAGAGAAATCATCAATTACGAAATGAATTTTTTTATTTTTCAATATCTGATATTACCACCCCTATTCCTAATTACACTTTTCAGTCGATTTCGCATGGATCGGATGACTTTTCTAATAAATTCTTGAGGCATTGCTTCCCATTCATCATTAAGCGCAGCCCTCAATTCCATTAGGCTCCTTGGTGCATGATTTCTATTTCGGACCCTTCGTTTAAGCTCATCCCAAACATACTCTATTGGATTTATGTCCGGGCTCAACGCAGGCCAATTTATTGTAGGTATACCGATCTTAGTCAGATAGGTGTTGGTGACTCGTGCGGTATGACATCGTGCATTATCATGCAATAAAATAAAGGCATCACCAATAAATCCCACGGATGGAACCACATTTCCTCCAAAATATCTCTGATGTAACGATCCGCCGTTAAACCTCCACCACGTCCTCCACCAGGCACGAAAACCAACTCAATTTTCCCATCCATGGAAATGCCTGCCCAAAATATATAAGAACCGCCTCCATATGACACAATTTCTCGTATAAAACATTGAGCAAATCGTTCTCCTGGCCTTCTATAGACTCGACACCTCTTTTCGTTGCTATGTAGGCAGATCCTACTTTCGTCGGAGAATAATACCTGACTCCATTGATAGTGGTCCCAATCCAGATGTTCGCGAGCAAATTCTAGTCGCCTTTACTTCTGGGCTGCAGTTAGCTTGGGACTCGTAGCTGCCCTTTTTGGTGTCAGATTGGCTGCTTTAAGTCTCCTTCTGACTGTCCAAACGCTAGTAACCACACCTCGGACCTCTCTAAGCTCTTCTTTGAGATTAGCACCAGTCAAATGTCGATTTCTCAGAGATTTAGATACAAGAAATCGATCATCTCTCTCCGTTGTTGTTCGTTTACGGCCTCCTCCTTGTCGGCGGACATAATCACCAGTATCTTGGTACCGACGATATACTCGGGACACAGCAGATTGGCTTAAATTTAGTCGATTTGCCACGGCCCTCTGGCTCAGGTCTTCTCTCAATAATGCTACTGCTTGAGCTGCTTTGACAGATGTGGTATCCATTCGTTATGCAGTTGCGAACTTAATTGACTCATGTTTTAGTATATCGCTATTGAAATTGATGCCTACGATGTTAACCGAACGCGTTAAGTCGGTGCGTGTCGATTTCAATGAGTCAAATTCTGACCCCCTCTCTACGTGTTACATTATTTATTTGTAATACGTCACCCGATTTACCAAAAACCAAACTTTTTTCAAACTCAATAATGAGGATAATAATTGTACAATAAATATTATTAAATTTACACCTTTTAGATTGAAACAGGAGATGTACTTTCGCAAAATAATTTTGAGTCGATTTTTTTGCACTCAAGTGTATATATATATATATATATATATATATATATATATATATATATATATATATATATATATATATATAGTAAACTCTTAAATATTGGGGAAATCTGCAAGAAAGACTCTAATGTGTATCAATTGTTTCGCCGAACGTTTTCGCCAAAGAGAATTAATTTGGCTTCTTCAGGGCTGAAAGAGAATAAATTATAATTAGCTACCATATATTATCTATTAAAACATTATTGATCTTACCGTAACTTAGAATTGTAGAGTTAGAATATTAAAAAACTTTGCTAGTAACATAGTGGTGTTTTTTTGTTACTATGTGCAAAAAAAGTTTTTTATAAGGTTTGAAATGTATGGTAGCTTTGAACTTGACACGTAAAGGCTTACCCAAGGTTAATCGAAAAACCCAATGTAACTACATTTAAAAGGAGGTAATTCTTTGAATTGTCGGCAATAACTAAATTTTTGATTTTCAGACAGTTAAAAGTGAGGTTCTGTTTGAGCCAGAAGTTCTGTTTGACGTCAGCGCTTGCGTTCTGGCTCAAACAGAACCTCACTTTTAACTGTCTGAAAATCAAAAATTTAGTTATTGCCGACAATTCAAAGAATTACCTCCTTTTAAATGTAGTTACATTGGGTTTTTCGATTAACCTTGGGTAAGCCTTTACGTGTCAAGTTCAAAGCTACCATACATTTCAAACCTTATAAAAAACTTTTTTTGCACATAGTAACAAAAAAACACCACTATGTTACTAGCAAAGTTTTTTAATATTCTAACTCTACAATTCTAAGTTACGGTAAGATCAATAATGTTTTAATAGATAATATATGGTAGCTAATTATAATTTATTCTCTTTCAGCCCTGAAGAAGCCAAATTAATTCTCTTTGGCGAAAACGTTCGGCGAAACAATTGATACACATTAGAGTCTTTCTTGCAGATTTCCCCAATATTTAAGAGTTTACTATTTAACTAATCTGCAAAGATTAAATTTCTTTTCTATATATATATATATATATATATATATATATATATATATATATATATATATATATATATATATATATATATATATATACTATACAGAGTATTTAACAAGTTATGTTACATGATCATTTTTGTTTCGAAATCCCTATGAAATCAACACCATGTATATAAAGAAGTATTGTATAAACAATTATTTATTTTATATAATAAAGTAAACAATATATTTTGGATTTTAAATTAAGTTTAATTAAAATTATTGACAGAAATTTGTATATCGGGTAAACTACAAAACAAAATTACGATTTTCTCAATTTTTTTAAATGGATCGCACTGAATTTTATTTTTTAGAAATATTGTATTTATGATACTTTTTCATTTTTATATAGCATTCTCTATACCTAAACTCATTATTTTCCGAGATATTTTAAGTTTTCTTTAAATGTCGGGAATACATTCAATTTTTGTAAGTAGAAATAAGTATTGAGTGTTGAGTGATAATATGAGCAAATTATTTTTATTTAATAAGTAACTAACAAAAAATATAAACCACAGTAATATGTAATGAATGTAGCAATTAATGTGATATTAAGAAAATAAGTCTAAAGTAAATGTTCAAAATGTCCACCTTCAACGTCTATACAAATTTGTAACCGATATATTCAAATGAGCGAATTCAAATGAAACTCTTATTCTATTTTTCATGTCATCTGGCGTTGTTGGGGGCTTCTAGTATACAGTATACAAGGTCTTTTATATATCCCCACGTGAAGAATTTCGGGGAAATTCAATTTTGGGGAATTCCTGTGATCGCGGTAGCCGAACAGTTGGTTCTCCTCTGCCTATCCACCTATCAGGAAAGCTATTTCTGATAGGTGGATATTAATCGGTACATTTGGCAGTAGTATTGGCAAATGATTATTTAGAAAATCCTGATATATGGCACCAATCACACGACCGTCAAGAAAATGTATGCCAATCACATCGCCAACAATATCACCCCAAACACTTATAGACCAATTAGTTTGACTATGAGTATTAAAAACTAGGGATTGCTTAATGTATAGTAATGAAAATTATGCCGATTCACCGTTCCATTTTTGTGAAATGTAGCCTCATCTCCAAAAAGCACATAATCAAAAAAAATCGGTCTCTGCACTTGCTGCTGAGCATTGACAAGAAGCTGATCTGTTTAGCTAATGTTTACGAAGGATTTTTGTCACAGAAGTTTGACTAATGTCATGTTGACGTGAAATTTCACAAGTGCTGATGTGAGATATTCAGTAGTAGCTATCAGTACATCATATTCCTTTTCTTCACTTATAACAGTTTTGGTTCTCTCATTTTTTTCCTATACAACTGACCCAGTGTATCAAGGTTTGCCGCAGGGATCTGTGCTTAGTCCTCTCTTGTTTAATCTATATACTATGGATCTACATGGTATGGGAATTAATTGTAATATTTTACAATACGCCGATGATTTCTGTCTTTATACTTCTACAAATTCTTATCAGGAATGTATTGATTCAATAAAACGAATTATGTACAGTGCAAGGGAATACTTTCTTAACCAAGGGTTGGAACTTACCTCGAATAAATCCGCTGTGGTGTTGTTTACTCGTCATCGCTTACCGAATATATCCAGCATTAGAATTGATAATCTAAGTATACCGGTCCAAAAACACTATACTTATCTTGGCGTCACACTTGATACTAAATTAACATGGGAAGAACATATTAATTAAATGCTGTTTAATTAAATGCAAAAAAGCCTAAATATTTTAAAAGTAGTTAACCGTCACCAATGGGGCGCTGATCCTAAGGTTAATCTAATGTTTTATAGGGCATATACCAGGTCAGTTCTTGACTATGGTTGCTTTTTATATGGGTCTGCTACAAATACTAGACTTAAAAAATTAGACCGAATCCAGTACAAAGCTCTACGTTTGGTTTTAGGTGCACTTAAATCTAGGCTTACTGAAAATCTGTTAGCCGAATGTATGGAACCTCCACTACATTTAAGACGTCTTTTTTTAGCTGAAAAGTTTATCCTTAAATGTCAAAGTAATAACCAATCCTACCTACTGCAAAAAATATCTGACATATCTGTGTCTAACTTATTTGACAAATGGTGGCATAAAAAAAATTCTCCAACTTTAGCTATAGCATTTCCTAATGTTTCTTCCTATTTAGAAATCCCAGCTGAAACTAATTTCTTCCAATCTAATTTCAATATTCTTTATTCCCAAACCAAATTTCCCTACTTTTGATGATAACAACGCCATTCAACTTCAGAAACAACTTGCCAAATTTGATAAGCCGTATAGGATTTTCACAGATGGGTTAAAATCCATTTTGGGAGTTGGTTGTGCGGTATATATCCAAAACAATCAAAACACATTACGTTTAAATTAAACAAACAATGTTCCATTTATTCCGCAGAACTGTTTGCAAGATATCAAGCTCTGGAATGGACTATTGAGAAAAGAATGTCTGATCAACAAATAGTAATCATGTCGGATTCAAAATCTGCGTTGTCTGCTTTAGATAATTCGCATAAGCATTTATACAAAAACAGTATTATCGTCAAAATTTTAGAAAATCAACTAAAGCTACTTGAAAGAAATAATTCAGTCTCTTTCATTTGGGTAAAAGGACATGCTGGTATCTCGGGTAACACCAAAGCAGATTATTTTGCTAAAGAAGCGGCTTCAAAAGGATTAGAAATTAGCTGGCTCAATAGAAGTGATTTAGTCTCGCTGTGTAAACAAGAATTAAAAGAAAACTGGGAAATTGAATGGAATGCTTTTTGTAACAGAAGTAACAACCTTTATACAAAAATTCACCCTGTTTTACCTACTGCGCCTTTTGCTGCAAGAAGTCATCCCAGTAGAAGAGTATATTCAATGTTTGTTAGATGCCTTGTTAATCATGCTACTGTGAAAGCCTATCTTCATAGATTTAATTTAAGTGAAACCGAACTTTGTGATTGTAATGGTAACACTGACGATATCAATCATTGGATGTTCGGGTGCATATATAATGATGCTGCTATTAAGTATCTATTGGAAAATCTGATAAAAGAACAAATACCTCTTCCTCAGTGTCAATCTTCCATTTTATATATCTCTCGTCATAATATTAGGTTTAACCAAATTTTTTGGGAATATTTAAAAAGGACTAAAAGAAAAATTTAGGATGGAATGTGTAATGTGAATGTATAAATCTAGCTTTGTTCCCTGTGTCTATCCTTATGTTATATAGTTACCTCCTAGCCGTTGCCTGTCTTGTGTTGTAATAAAGTCGCTATGAAAGGCACCTTAGCGTGAAAAGTATCCCTACATTATGTAATCCCTTGTTGGTTCTAAATATTCACTTTAAGTTGGTTAGGGCATTGAATGAAACGAATGAATGTATGGTTTTTTATCAATCTACTGATTCTTGTGATACTGACGTTTACATTATATTTTTAATCTACCTCTATCCGAAGTACTATTTTGTTAACAAATGCAATAGGTCAATACATCATTAACAAATTCAAGTAGTCAAATACATTATCGTGGCTGAATGGATCAAGTTATCCAAAGCCATTAATTAAATAAAAAAAAAAAAAAAAAAAAAAACTGACCCAGTGCGGACAAAACGATCGATTTATTTTTCAAAAGCTATTGCGTTTGGCTTCCTCCGTTCAGGATATCGCTCGTGATTTATATTCTGGATACAAGTAAGAAATTTCTCAAACTTTCTCCTAATACCCAGATCATATCTGTATCATAACTCTTTTACAGAAAAATTCATTTTTAACAATGAAGACAAGCCACACAGACCGATTAAAAGATAATAATATTAAAACTACAATATATTGTTTGCTTTATTATATAAAATAAATAATCGTTGTATGTCGTAATAAATTTTCGAAAATAACGTTGATATTACTACCTGTATTGGGAAAAAGCTGTGAAATATTATTTAAACATAATTGAGTATCATTAAAGTACCATTAGAATTAGTGTGGTATGGTACCAAACTTCCAATACAACTCTAACTGTATAACACAGTTATAACACTTGCACTAAAAATTCCAGAACATTCCGTTCTTTGTTAAATAAGTTATGCAAACCTTTTATAACTTTATCACAACCCGCAGTAATGTTTAAAATTTATGATCTTTGGCAAAATAAAAATATCTTTATACTTCGATAAACATCTCTAAATGCCTACCTGCAATCACATCTCTTATTTTGTATATTCGCATAATTAACATTTTGCAGTTCTCTCAGTTCACTCAGGAAGTTGTTCCGCGAACATGATGTTGCTATATTGGCAGAAAAATAATGAATAGTGCACATTTTTATGAGCTATTTCAAGCATTTGATTGGAATAGTTAATCAGTTTTTCTAAATATTTGAAACTATTTATAGAATACAATTTTTGTTGTAATTCTGTTAAAAACTACTTTCTATATATCTTCTTCATTAGTTATATATACGAGTATATACAGCGTTGTTGACCTTAACTGGCAATAAAAATCAGTACCTATATACAGGGTAGTATTAGTAGTAACCATTGTTCTATAAGGAATTTAGGATAGGATTATTATTAAATAAAATACCTACCGAACATAAAAAATACAAAGACTTCGAGGAGAGACGCAATATCAAACGAATGTCTAAATAAAAAAGAATCGATCTATGTTCTTCTTACAAATTACATGTTTTTATTGTTATTAACCCTAGAAGAAAAATTTTGTTGTAGAAACAGCGACGATTAGGAAGTGCTATGCCCAAATACATTCTATCCAAAAATTTGCATTTTGAACCCAAGCCAAATTAAAAATAGTACTGTTACAAACTAAAAAAATAGTCCTAACTATTATTAAAACCGGCAATAAATACTCCAACGAATTTAAGACCACTAAAGGCTTATTGCAGGGATGCTCTACATCTCCGACACTGTTCAAGATATTCCTCGAACAAATATTAAAACCAAGGAAAAGGAAATGTGAATGAAATACACAAAAAATGGACTGGAAATAAATCTAGAAAATACCGAATATTTAACAACAGAGCAAGAACCAGTGAGAAACTTGGAAATGGACGATAATAGGGAAATTAACGGCACTGACAAATTCAAATATTTAGGATTCATACTCTCAAAAAATGGAACCACCGAGCAACAGATAACCAGCAGATTAGCACAGACAAGAACATGTATTAAACAAATGAACGGGGTACTGTGGGATAAACAGATTACCAGAAATACAAAGAAGAGAATTTATAACACCTTGGTACGCAGTATAATGACCTACGGAGCAGAGAATTGGGTAATAAATAAACGAAACAGGTCCAAAATCACAGCAACTGAAATGGAGTTCATGAGAAGAAGCTGCAGAGTGACAAAAATGGATCGCATCAGAAATGAGGAGATAAAACGAAGAATGGCAGTAGAACAAGACATACTCAGCTACATCGAAGAAAAACGTTCAATTTGGTATGGACATGTGAGAAGAACAGATCATACAAGGTGGATAGCAAAGATTTCGGATTGGAGCCCAATAGGAAGGAGGAAAAGAGGTAGACCCCGAAGATCATGGAGGGATGAAGTGGACGAGGCCATGGAAAGACGAGACCTTAGAGATGGAGAATGGCAGAACAGAAAGGACTGGAGACGTTGGCTGAAAGAAGGAAGGCGGCGACAGCTGTAAAAATCCTTATATAGATAGATATTATTAAAGCATCTAACATAGGATCAGAAATCGAAAGTTATCGGAATTCCTAGTATCAATAATAAGGGGTCTTCGCAGGATACAATATTAGACTTATCTGCTTACCCTATACGTATTTTTATTATTTTCTGAGGCTATTTTCTTGTGGCATCTTAATGCACTTAACTACTATTTTTTAATTGGGAATAAGACACAATTTAAGTTTACAATAAGTTTATTTTTGACGTTTTTATTTCCACTTCCCAACATACAACTCATTAATAAATTAAACAAATATTGTTTTTTGTTACTTGGTGAAAAATTCTACTAATTCATATTGACAATTCAGACATATATTATACATTTTAAAGTAGACGACTTTAAAATGATATTGCCAATATTGTTGAGTTGCATTCCTGCTACGTTTATTGTAAGATATTTCATTAGATTATATAAAATCAACTTCTTGAGAATACCCGTCAGAAAAAATCATAGCATGTGATACTTCAGTAAATGACCGCTTTGGAGTGTAATTTTCCTCGTCACCACGGATTTGTTTGAAAGTTTGGATTTAGGTTCCTCTTACCCTGTACTTCCCTTTTGGACTTGACCCCAGGGTCGCTTTTATTTTGAGGGTGAAAGCAATCCCTTCTCGGGAGTGAAAAAATGTACGTTCCTAATAAGTCCGGAAATGAATAAATTGACTAATTCCAAGAAACTCTTATTCCATAGAGTTTTTTCACTCTATGGAAAGACCAAGTCAATACTTTTTGAGTAAATTGCGAGTAAATATGTTCATTTTTCAAAATAAAAACCACGTTTTCAGACGGTTTCTCACAAATAACTCAAAAAGTGGGTATTTATACTTAATACCCACTTTTAACACAGCTTATAAAACAATAAAAAAATGGTGTATTTATGAAGTCTGTAGACCCAGAAGAAGCTGTGTTATAGCTTATGAAAAGTAGGTTCTTATTTATAAAATTCCAAATCGAATATTTCAACGTGAACTAACCAAAAAAATTTTTCCAGCACTTTTCGGGGAAAACTCATCAAAAACTTTGTGAAAGTTTTTAAAAATGATTTAGTTTTTTATAAAATAAAATCCTTTTTTTTGGTAAAAACATCATGAAAATCACCCCCTAATTAGCACCCAAATAAAATTTCAAAATTTCTTTTTTTCAAAATAACTTAAAAAGTATTAGTGATACTGAAAATATTGAGGAGTAAAAAAATATACGTTTTGCTTTTTTTAACATTTTGGTTTTTTTGTTTTTCTGTAAGACAAAAATTGGTTAAGATTGCTGTTCAAAGTTTGCATACACTCGTGATTAGTGACTCGTTAAGTCCTTTCAACTACAACTGTTGTAATAAGGGTTTAAAAAAATTAATTTAAGTGATCTCATTGCCCTTAAAAAACCTACAAAAGTATATATAGTAAATACTACGTGTATTCAAATTTCTTCGCAACGGGTGGTATTTTTATAAGGGTAGAAATTATGTGGTAAAAAATTAAAACAGTAAAGAAATCTAAATTTAATATCACTGTATAATTAAATAATTCCAAATTGCTTGAATTTACAATTATATGATTTTTTCTAATAGGGGATCGTTTTCTCCCCTAATAAATAAAAAGCAAGCAACGGCACGAGTGCAATTTTGAAGTGGAGGGTAAGTATAACCAAAATCCAAATTTCCATGTAAATCCTTAAAAATTTAGGGATTAAACTGTGATGCAATTTTAAATTATGTTGTTTAATGTTAATTGGCATTCATTCACGTCATTAAAAGATGATTTAAATCAATTACCCACTTTAATTTACATTTATACGATTTTTTTTTAATAGGGGTTGTTTTCACCACTAAAAAATATAAAGTAACCAAAGTCCAAAAGTGAAGTGAAGGGTAAGTAGAACCTGAATTCAAATTTGTATCGAATTTGTAATGAAAAGATTGAAGTATAGTCCTAAAAAAAAGAGATGGTAAAAGGAAAAAAAATCAAAGAAGCGGCTTCCATTATGCTAAATCATAGGTTCTGGTTACCCATATTAAAAGAGAAAATCCATAAATAGAAAATACCAATATTAGTAAGTCAGTAACATATCGAGGATACATCATTTATATTTTTTTAAATACCGTTCTTCTTCTTCTACCAAGATGTTCTTCTTCTTCCTGGACCTCGTTTTCCAAATATTTTTCCTTGCAGGATGGCTTGAAGGAGAGCATTTCTGGATTCATTTCGCATAATATGTCCGAAGAACTATAACTTTCGAGATTTGATGGTGGTCAGTACCTCTCGGTTCTTATTCATTCTTCTGAGGACCTCCTCATTTGTGACTCGGTCAGTCCACGGGATCTTAAGCATTCTCCGATATAGCCACATCTCAACTGCTTCCAGTTTTCTGCACATATCGTCGTTCAAGGTCCACGATTCAACACCATAAAAAAGGACAGAAAAGACGTAGCATCGCAGCATTCTTACTTTTATATCAAGAGAGGGGTTGTGACTCTTGAAGAAGGCCCCCATCCGATTGAAGGTGGATGTACCTTTCCCGATGCGTGCTCTAATCTCCTGGTTGTTGGTCCATTCTTCATTTATTATGGTGCCGAGGTAGTTGTAGTGCGTCATTCTTTCTACAGGGGATTGGTTGACGTAGAGTTGACCTTCTGTTATTCTTTTCTTGCTAATTATCATAAGTTTTGTCTTCTTAATGTTTATATTGAGTCCATATTGTTGACTGTAATACGTGATTTTGTTCATAAGAACTTGTAGGCCTTCTATATTGTTTGCAAAACTCTAACAGCCTTTCTCCTCTTTCACTAAGTTCTCCCAGGCCGTATTCCCTTACGATATTTTGGAACTTACCCTTCGTATTTTAGCATTGAAGTCACCTAAGATGATGTTAATTTCTTCTTTCTTTGTTAATTTTATGAGAATTGTAGATCTTCATACCAATGGTTCGGATCATTGTTCCCTGAGTAGTAAATGTTTTGTTCATATTTTTTGTTGTTCCTGAGCCAGGCCATCATACCTCACTCACACCTATCTATATCTAATCTGTCGATTACTTGGCGTATATTTGTTAATTTTCCAGCCTCATGCAGGATTTTGATGTTCCAAGTCGCTATCTTGACATCATTGTTTGCTTTAATTTGCAGATTGCATTCAATAAACTCATATAGTTTTTGTAATTATGGTCACCTTTTAAACATTAATATAACTTGATATTTGGTATTTCAAAAGACGACAAAGAACATTATTAATCCATTTATATGTATATATAATAGTAATGATAATCCTATTAGTGGATTTTACAGAATTAGTGTTTAGGATAATTTTATTGGGGTCCTCGATTTATATCATAAAAATGATATCATACATAATTATATTGTTAGTTTGGAGGACGTTTTTTATGATACTACAAGTGTAATTCAGATTTGCATAGGAAACGGGCCACTGAACCAATTTAAAACTGGAGATAAAAACATAATATATAAAAATGATGATGGCAATCAGTTTAAGACGTCCAACCTTGTTATTTATTTCTAACAAAACAAGTTTCAGGTGGGTAAGCTTCGGAACGATTTTAGATTTGCTTCTTTAAATTAATTTTTTTGTATATTCTTAATATTTTGATAGTGCACGTCTTCTCGTTATTGTTAATTTAAGAGCTACTCAAAAAATATGTTTTCCATCGCTCTAAGATTTATTCTTATTAGACCAGTCGATATCTGTTTTGGGTTGGGTAAATAGTATACAATCCTAGTTTTTTGCCTTTTACCTATTAACAACAAGGAAAGATGTATTGAATAGACGGGTACAATACTTTAATCAGGCACTTAATATAAAGGAAGAAGAAGAAAACCTGGAAGCCTAAAGAGATGAGGTAAGGGGAGCAGACGAGAGGGAAGAGGAACCACCAACGATTCTTGAAGTTAAAGATGCAGTTAAAAAACTAGCCAGAAACAAATCACTCGGAATAAATAATCTAACCAACCAACTAAACTATATAAAGCAGGTGCCCATAATACCATAATGGCATTACAGCAGCTTATAAAAGAAATATGGACACAGAAATCCCTTCCCAATGATTGGAATATTGGAATACTTTGCACCATACACATAAAAGGAGATATCTTTGAACTGGAATATGGCATTGATACTCATCACATATTTATAGACTACAAAGCAGCCTACGACTCTGTGAATACAAGAGAAATGTTCAAAGCAATGAAAGAGCTAGGAATACCAAATCAGTCAAATCACAAAACTAACTCTTGAAAAAGTTGAATGTAGAGTACGAATTCAGGGGGAGCTGTCTGAACCTTTAAAAACAACTAACGGGCTGCGCAGGGAGACACTCTCTCCTGTATACTATTGAATCTGCCAACACTGCTTGAATTTGCACAGCCAACAGATGCTATTTTGGGCTCAATCTCCTCTTTAAATCCACAATTATATCGTGAAATACAAAAATAAAACTGTGCAAAACAATAATACGCCCTGTCCTAATATATGGTTCAAAGACCTAGACTCTAACAAAAAATAATCTGTATCTGTAGAGTAGGGAGGGCGAGTTAAGTTCCACAAAACTTAGGCCACAATGTACTCATTGTGCATCCTCTTTTGTATTAACGATAACTCCGGGCATTCACATAGGACATGCTGTACAGTTTCGTCTTCTCATTCACACTCCCTACATAGAGGTGTGTCTGCTACCCCAGTGTCTGGAGGTGTTTGCTTAGTTGACAATGACCAGTTAAAAAATCAACTGTCAAGCGTAGGTTTTTCCTGGTCATTCCCAAGTACTTCATTGATGCTGACTCTTTAAGGTTACTTAGTGTTACCCTGGCAAGTCTACACCCTTGCCCTTCTTCCCATCTTTTTACGGTTTGCGTATGGAAGTGACATTTGACAATTTCCGCGATTTTTGTAGTTGACCAACCAAAAAGATCCCCAGGTCCGAAGAGTCCTTCTTAGCCAAGTGGTCAGCAATGCGGTTGCCTTTATTTCTATCGTGTCCTTTAACCCACCTGAGGATGATGGTATTACCATCCGAAGCTTGAGTTAGTGAATCGTGACACTCCATTACTAACCCTGATGTACCACATGATCTATTCAAGGTTAGTAGCGCTTGTCTGCTATCTATGCAGATTATTATAGTTTTCCCTGCTATACCTTTTTGGGTTATCTCTTTTGTGGCTCTAGAGATACCAGCCAGTTATGTCTGAACTACGCTGGCATTGATGCCCATACCCCACTTTATTGTTAGGTTTAGTGATATCTGGAGTACATCCTGAGCCTTCTTCCATTTTGGAGCCATCGGTGTATATGCAATAGGCATTTGCCACGTTTGTCTCAATATACTGTCTTATTTCGATTTTGTAAGGTTTGTCAAAGGCAAACTTTGGTTTAATTGAGTCGCAGCCTGTCTGTAGCAGTGGTAGCGCATTCAGCTTTCCCCCTCCAGAAACGAGTTCTCAATTGTCTCATTCCTACATCAAGGTTTGCACCAGCTGAGCGCAGTCGCATCACTGTCACCAGCGCCACCTCTTTGACATATATATCTAGAGGCGTGGTGCCAATGATTAACTCCATTGCAGCAGTTGGTGTTGTTTTCATGGCACCTGTTATATTTATGCAAGCCATCCTCTGAATATGGTTTAGTTTGTTGATCGCTGTCGCAGGCGATCATCCTGGGCGAAAGGTCCCAGGTGCGTCCGACTGTTCGTCGACACTGCTCATAGGCAATATATGCTCTTTTAGCTCTACCACCTAAGTGTGAGTTCCGTGTTAACTTCCTGTCAAGGGTAATACCAAGGTACTTCACCTCGTCAGAAAAATTTAGACTGTAGTTTAGAATCCTTGGGGGTATAACCCTGATTCTTCTTTTCCTGGTAAAGAGGGCCTGTTTTCTTAGGATTTATAGAGAATAAGTGTTCCTTGCATCATGTTTCTATTAGTCGTAGAGCAACGTAATCTTTCAAAAAGTGTGTTCTCAAATTTACCGCTTTTCAGGACAGCAATATCGTCTGCATAGGCTCTTGTGTAGAACCCATTGCTGCTGAGTTGGTCAACCAGGGTATCTATAACTATGTTCTGGAGGAGTGGTGATAGCACCCCTCCCTGTGGATACCCCCTCGTAACCATGTCTCTAACAGAAACGTCTTCTACATTTATGCTTATTGCTCTATTAGAGAGCATACTGCATATCCATTCGCTTACGATCAGGGGAACATTCCTGATGTTGAGCTGTTGAGTGATGGTTGGGAATGTGGTTTTATCAAACGCTCCCTCAATGTCTATGAATATATCTAGGGTTGATTCTTTATTGCCCAGCGATCTTTCAATTCTTCCCAGTACATGATGCAGTGCAGAATCGGTAGATCTTCCCGAAGTATATGCATGCTGATTTGGGTGAAGTGGGTTATGGACCAGAACTTCATCCTTTATGTACCTCTCGCATAGCCTTTCGATCGTTTTCAACAGAAAGTATGTTAGGCTAATTGGTCGGAAAGCCTTTGGTAGGGTGTAGTCCATCCTACCTGGTTTTGGTATGAAGACCACACGTACCTCTCTATACTTCCTAGGAATATATCTCAGAGCCAAAGAGGCTCAATATTTCCAAAAGGTGCGGCAGAAGGATATCCAGTCCCCACCGTAGTAGGGCTGGATATATGCTGTCAGGCCCTGGTGATTTGAAAGGAGCTCATTTTCAAGGAATATGGCCCATTTTACCTTTTCCTTATTAATCATTATTCTGGCGAGATGCCAGTCGTTTATTGAGGGTTAGGATGTTAGGATGTTTCGAAAGAAAAGCACTAAGGCGAATCTATGGAGCAGTGAATGACAATGGAGTGTGGAGAAGACAATACAACTTAGAACTTTATAGAATATACCAGGGACCTGATATCGTAAAACATATTAAGATAAGGACGCCTGAGGTAGATAGGGCATGTAATGCGGATGGAACAAAATAACACAGCTATAAAAACGCTCTTTGATAGACCCATTGGTCAGAGAAGAAGAGAAAGACCCAGAACAAGGTTCCTTGATAACATCGATGAAGACATGAGAAATATGGGAATACGTGCTTGGCGGAGAAAGGCGATGGATAGGGACGACTGGAGAGAAATTCTTGAGGAGGCTTAAATCCACGCAGGGTTTTAAAGCCAGAATAATGATGTTTCACGCTGAACTACTTTCCAACCTCGTAGAAGGTGGCCAGCACAGTAATGATTCCCAAACCAGGGAAAACCCCAACCAACCCTGAATCATATAGACTTATTTTGCTACTAAGCACCCTAGGTAAAGTCTACGAGAGTAACCTTAATTAGAGACTCCTAGTAGAATTCCTAGACGCTCACTTCACCATTCCAAACTATCAATTCGGATTAAGGCCTGAAAGTTCCACTCAAAATGCATTGATTAAAGCAAAAACCTTTGTATCACAATCACTTAACAAAAACAGATACATCATAGGCATCTTCCTAGACGTCCAAAAAGCCTTCGATCAGGTCTGATTAAAAAACTTCACCTTGCTGGACTGTCCACAAGTTTCGTTAAAATAATACATTTCTATCTCTCTAATCGGACTATCCGGATCAAAATTGCCAACACGCTATCCACACCATTCACTCCACCAGCTGGAGTCCGCCAGGGCCCAACTCTAGCTCCAATATTGTACACAGTCTACAACAGTGACATTCCCCACCCTCAAGCTATATCGAAGATTTGCTTGCTATTTGATGACGATACTGTGCTCCTCTCTGCAGGCTCATATAGAGCGATGCAGTGACAACCATCTGTATGCAATTGGGTGGTGCAATAGATGGAAAGTTA
This sequence comes from Diabrotica undecimpunctata, assembly GCF_040954645.1. NCBI lineage: Eukaryota > Metazoa > Arthropoda > Insecta > Coleoptera > Chrysomelidae > Diabrotica > Diabrotica undecimpunctata. Next base: position 61,745,997 of record NC_092812.1, on the reverse strand, counting down.
CTATTAACGCCTCCAAAACTCAACTACTCTTATTCAAATCTCCCCACAACCGTAATGCTCAGGGCCAGATAACCCTCCTAGGAGAAAATCTTGATTTCAGAAACTTGCTGTTCTATTTCGGAGTTCATTTTAGTAGGACAGTCAACTAGAAGACCGACATACAAAACACCCTAGATAGGGTAAGAAGAAGGCCAAAACTCCTGAGAGCGTTGTCTGGTGAACTCGACAACACGTCAAATAAAACACTATTGCACACCTACAAGACCTACATAAGACCAATAATCGAATACAAGTCGTGCGTCTACTCTCAGATTTTGCTTGAGGAAACGCAGAAATTATCCGTCAGCACTAATCCACCAAATAGCAGACAGAACATCGATAAAGGACAGAATCCGAACCCTCAGCAAGAGATATGTCTTCCGCACTATAGCTGGCTCTATCAACCAAGCCAAGCAAACACCTAAAACTCCTTGCCATCGCTGAGTGCAAATACTCACCAGGACTCCCCAAAGAAAAGTTCCATTCCTTGCAGCAAAACTTCTTCACAACACTGGAAACTAACTTTCTGATTCTTATTTCGACGTCCTAGAAGAAATCCCCTAAAATATCGCAGATAACAACTGCATGCCAAAAACGCTAATCAAGAGCCGTTCCTAGTATGGCTGATAACACTCGAAGTACCTCTCCTTGGCCTGACTGGCTGACCAAAAATTCCTCTAGTGCACTCCTAAACACAAACGCCACTTTCTGAACCCCAGCTCTTTAGCGCTCCATCACCAAAAATCAATACACAAAATCAATTTTGACGTTTATCACACCCCCCTAGCTGAGGGAAAAAAAAGAGGAGCAGTCTTCCTGAAAGAGGCAGATGGCTTAAACAAGGTAAAAACGTTCAGATCGATCATTCTATTTATGTTCCTTTGATATTAACGTTCTGGTTGGGTACTAAACTTATAATTTTGGTCTTAGATATGTTTATACCAACCTTTAGGAATATAGGATAGGTATACAAATCCATCAACATACATCAATTAAAAACAATACTTTTTAGAATTGTTTTTAACAGTACAGTATAACAACATCAATCTATGATTCTGTATGGCCTTTCGAGCTAATTTACATACATAAATTTTATACAAAACACACATATAAATACACATATCACATACGCACAAAGTCCCGAACAATTACACGTGCTTGATTTATCGTTAAATGTGACCAATTGGCGTTTAACATTTTAAAAAAGAACGGCATGTTTTTAAAATGTACGAGGAGAAATAACTTCTGAGACAGGATATTTTAAGTTATAACTTACTAGTAAAGCCGAATATTAAAAAAAAATTACCAAGGGTACGTTAATTTTATTGGGAAGTTTATATTACGGACTTTAGGACTTAATAACTTGTGTCTTCATTAATAGACTAAAGGAAAAACATACGTACCTGAATGTATATTATTGTTTATGGAATGGTTTGAAATTAACTATTAACTAACGTACATTTGCCTTGAATTTTAAACAGTCTTTCAAACACGTAGTTGCAGCGAATTGAAAACTAATAATTAAATATCCAAGTGACATTTACGTAACGTTTGATCTTAAAAGTAAAGAAAGGCTAATAAAAAATCAGATAGTAATTGGATACGTTTGAAATACAACGTTTTTTTGATGAGGAAATACAAGAAAACCTTTTATAGAAAATCTCATTGTAGGCTACATTTCTGCATATTTGATTCAATTCTTAGTCTTTTACTGCTTTCTGATTCACAACAACTATAGAAACGATTTTTAAAACTGAAATAATTAGTTTAACCCTTTAGTGCACGACTTCTTTAAATTCAACAAAAAAAAAGGATATATGTACTATGTATTTTTTTTTAAGTTCGGCCAATATTAAAAAATTCCAAATCTAATGTTGCAGATGTGGGATTATTGGGTTATCGCTTTTTTATCAAGCCCCAGTATGGAACTTTTTAAAACCGTAATTTTTCTTATTGAAACACAAACTCAAACCATATTTTTCACAACACGTCTGCGAATTCCCAGTGCAATTTAGAAATTTGCACAGATTCTCCACTCGTAGTACATATCATACAGTGACCAATTTGATCCAGCCGTACATCTTTATAGGGGATGCTGAGTTGGTCCTCTTGTTTTTTTTTAATATCAATAATTTCTTCTACTGAACTGGAAGATTTTTTTTATCTTTATAGAGGGGGGTCTGGAATCTTCAAAAGACATCTCCCCGAGGTACTTTAAAATGCAGACTCGTCGTTAAGTCTACGCCGGACGCCCACCTGCTAAACCAGACCCTTCTCTATCTAACTCATACAGTCTGACTCACTTTTCTACTTCAACTTCCAGCATTTTTCCCTGTTACCTTTGCCGTTGGTCCAGCTGTCTTTCTTCCTCTTCTTTTTTCTTGATCACTGCACGGATATAGTTGTGTACACTAGTCCAACCTGCTTTACTATCTATCATTCTCTCAATCATTTCTCTCACTGTAACAAAGTTCCTTTCTACTATCCATTTGTTGCACTCTAACATCGTATGTGTCACAGTGTCCGAGTGTGCACAGTATAGGCATTCATCTGTGTCAGCCTTTGCGAACCTAAAGAGGTAGGCCCTAAAACACCCTTGTCCTTTGAGCACCTGCGTTACGAAATAATCCATTCGCCTGTGGCCACAGTCCACCCAATCTCTTATGTTCGGGATCAGGATGTTTGTCCATTGTGCCACATCCTCTGTCTTGTTCCATTCTTCTTGTCATCTTTCAATTGACCCTTTCCTTTCCTGTCTTCTCTCGGCCATAGTAAGGTTTGGGTCTCTTCTCTCATAGAGCTATTTTCTTTGCACCACCAAAACATGCAACGGAACACATCCAGTGATGGTCTACAAGGCTGCCGCAGACACAGTCCTATAGGTGCATGCCACTCGCAACAGACTTGTTCTGTCCACTTGTTTCATGATCCTCCTATAGACCGTTATCGCTATTGCCCCGCTCCAGACTGGTGCCGCATCGAGGACGATCGACTACACAATACCGTGTAAGGCACTCTTCCTTTCGGATTTGGGTCCCCCAATGTTTGACATCACCCTCCTCAATGTAGCCGCACTATTCGCAGCCTTCCGGACCACCTCCCGCACGTGCTCCCCCCATTTTCCATTCTGGTGCAACGTCATTCCTAGGTACTTTACACATTGTAATTCCATACTTTGCCTATTCCTTTTTCCCTTCAGAATGATGGCTTCGGTTTTCTCTACCTCAAGTTTCAGTCCGTGCTGCGTCATCCATTTCTTTACGACTCCGCCTGCGTTCCGAACCCGGTATTTCAGATCTGGCTCATCCCGGACCACCATCAGTACAGCGAGGTCATCCGCGAATGCGAAGGGGGTTGTACCCTCTCCGTATTCACAGTTCATACGCTGCCCTTCGCTGCCCGCTGCTGCCGATCGTGCCCTTCTCCACCATAATCCTTTTCTTGGACAGATACTCCGCCACCACGTTCATCAGGTAACCAGGACATTCTCTCTTCTCCATACTCTTTCTCGTTACCTCGTTCCGCTGTAGCGTATTGAATGCATTCCTAACATCGAACAACAACAGTTGTGCAGTGCTTCCAGTACACTCACGATTGCATCAATCGTGCTTTTCCCTTTACAAAAACCAAATTGCCTCCGAGATAAATCACCTGACCTTTCAATCATGTCGTCCATGCGTACTCGCAGTATTCTTTTCGAAATTGGAAAAATCTGGTAGTTTTCATTTATTTATTTTGCTTCTCTTTGACAATGCTTCTATAAAGTATCCAAGCATTAGCCAGTGTCATATTAAGAATATGGTAAAAGATACATATGTACCACATCTTGTTTTTTTGCCTCTCTGTGTAAAGAGCAGACTTGGGTTTTGGTGAGGTTAAAATTTAGCGAGTTCACATGGGTGATAGTACCCGGAGACATGGAATCTCCTGTGTTCATTGATTTTACGACGCTTGTGAATTTTTTATCTCCTGTTAAGGCTCTGATCTTTTCAAGTAGTAGTTTATGACTGAAACTGTCATACACTGTCTTGGTAGCCCTGTTCTATGTGTTCAGTGAGATGAAGGACTTGGCTAGTAAAGTTTTTTCCCGGTATAAACCCAGCTTGTTTGGGAATCAGAAGAGGCTCGAGAATTGACTTAACACTCTCTAGTAGAATGTGCGTCGCATAATAAAGACATTGGCCTGTAACTGCTGTAAAATAGTAATAAAAAGAAGCTGCTCAAAAATAATGGAGAGAAAAATTATAGGAGTTACTCTAAAAGACAAAATTAGAAATGAATAACTCAGAGGGACGAAAAAGTAACTGATATAATAGAAATAATCACAAAGCTAAAATAGGACTACTACATTGCAAGAATAAAAGATGGTATGGAAAAAGAAGCAAATAAGAGAGGGATGATAATAGTTAAAAAGGGTCTATGTTAAATTTTAAATGCAAAAATGCTAAAGAAGGAGTAGATTTAGCAACAAAGTATCCCGCCAACGTATTGTGAATTTCTCTAATATAGTTGATAGTATTCTTCCTATTTTCTCTCAGAGCATTTTAATAATAATAAACTTTCTATTCTCTCCTGCTTCGTGCTGTATATGCCCTTAAATTATGTTTTAATTACTTTTCTAAAATTGGGTTATATTTTCTAATACGTCCGCAGTCAAAATTAACAAATAAATAAAACGTTGATGGCTTTGTTTAATTAAAAAAAATTATTGATATTAATTATTGAGAAAATATCGCTACATAAATTTGTTTAATTATTTTAGAGAATTTGTTTTTGTGATTAAACGGTTTAATTTGTTGGTGATAAATGATAGTTTTTAGATCCAAGGTATCGTCTATTATTTGTCATTGCCGAACATTTTATTCATTTTCTAAATATTTTGGCGTGTCGACATGCATTGTGTATTTGTTCCTGTCCATTGCAAATTACATATATCTTGTGTAATATTTTGTTGTTATGAACGAATACTTATGGTCAATTTTTGCATCATGAGTCTATTTTGAAATTACACTTAGTAAATATTTAACTGCTAAGGATAAAAACGAGAAAAGGAACCTTGAACTGTTCACTCGAAGGTGATTTTTCAATACACCGATCCCTTTTTGAAGGAAATGAAATCATTCTCAATATTTGTTCTACATGAAAAAGTGAGAGACACTAACAATGTTTACATAAGTAATAAGAAGTATGAGGTGTTCACTGCATTTACATGCCTCCATAAAGAGTGTTGTTTACGGTCGTATTTATCCAACGTTGTCCATATTACGTTTGTCATTTTTATAAGGACTTTTCTAACGGTGCGATGTTAATTTTCTCGCTTACGGTAGATAATTGATATGTTAAATATCTAACTTTAATGTCAAGGCACTTATTTCTTCTTAACTACTAAAATGTGGTGTGCCTTTGTATAAAGTATTTACGGTCAATGTTCTGTTACAGAGAACTTTGATAAGTTAACTATTTTTTACGTTTTTATGCCTTTCAGTAGGAATCAATGAATGAACGTCACCGAGTCAGACTCTCACCGTGCTACTTATCCATCACTAGACTCAATTCTTCCTTTTTTTCTTCCCTTTCCTTTACCCTATTCCTCGAGTGATTTTTCTTTAACTATTACCGCCTCAACTACTTGCTGTATCCATTTTTTCTTGGTTCACCTTTTTTTCTTTTTACGATGTTCTTTGCTTCGTGCATTTTTCTTGTAATTATGTTGGGTTGCATCCTCATCAGATGCCCATACCAATTCATTTGTCTCCTTGCTATTTTATTTATTATTGGTTCTTAGTTGGCCAAAATGGCATAAACTGAAATGTGAAAAACAGCGTAAAAGGTTTTTACTTACGTACTCAACAAACGACTCCAACAATTAACTGTACGTGTGTTTTCAGCAATTGCATTGCATTGCATTGTCGCATATATAAACTTTGTGAGGGGATAACTGGTGATGAGCAGTTTGGTTTCCGAAACGGTATGGGTACTCGAGAAGCTCTTTTTTGCATGCGAATACTCTTACAAAAGAGCATTGAGTTTAGGAAAAATATTTACGTATGTTTTATAGATTTTGAAAAAGCCTTTGATAGAGTACCACATACATTATTATTTCAATGCTTAGACTCAGTTGGTCTGGACACGCATAACATTAGATTGCTTAAAAATCTTTACTACAATCAGACCGCTTGTGTTAAGGTGGACAAAAAGGTTTCAGCTAAAGTTTCTATTAAGCGTGGTGTCAGACAGGGATGTGTTATGTCACCGATGTTGTTTAATGCCTACACTGAACCAGTTTTTGAAATAGCGTTAAATAATCGCCGCGAAGGTGTTAAGATCGGTGGTGAAATTATTAACAACATCAGATACGCCGATGACACCGCAATAATGGCAGAGAGTCTAGAAGATCTTCAAACCCTGTTGAATGCTGTAAACAACTAATGCACTGAAAAGGGCTTAACAATCAACGCAAAAAAAAACAAAATGGATGGTGGTCGGAAAAATTAATATCGAAGACTCAGTACTAAAATTAGATAACAAAATCCTGGAAAGGGTGGAACACTTTAGATATCTGGGTAGCTGGATTGACTGCAGGGTTGAAAGTCTGCAGGGGTGAAAGAGGAAATTTCGACCAGAATAGAACTCGCACGGAAAAACTTTATTAACTGGCGTTCTGTATTATGCAGTAGAAGTCTGTCGTTGACCACACGTCTGAGAGTATTGAAATGCTACGTCTGGTCCACTTTGTTCTATGGATGTGAAACCTGGACAACAAAAATAAAAAATCTTAACAAATTAGAAGCGTTTGAGTTATGGTGTTACCGTCGCATGCTCAGAATCCCGTGGACAGCACACATATCTAACGAACGCGTGCTAGGGACCGTGCACAAAGAGCGAGAATTAATCAACATCATCAAAATGAGAAAGGTCTAATACTTCGGTCATATAATGAGAGGACCTAAATATCGCTTACTCCGGTTAATCATTCAGGTCAAAATCGAAGGAAAACGTTGGGTCGGAAGAAAACAACTGTCCTGGCTGCGTAACATTAGACAATGGACAGGTCGAACGGTCGAGGAACTGTTTCATCTAGCTGCCGACCGAGAATCATTTCATCAGCTTGTCAATATGACGATAGCCGACGCTTGAATACAAGCACGGCACACAAAGAAGAAGAAGGGTTTTCAGTTTCTCTATAATTCCTCTGCTGGAGTCTGATGTAAAGGTGCATCCACATTATGTCATGCCGTGCCGATCGGTATTGCCGATCGGAAAAGCCGATTGGTGTCGCTGGTGTCCACACATCACACAATATTTGTAGTGTGTACGTCGCAGTTATGTACAGGAAGTACAGTTACAGTACTTACAGTGTACAGTTATGTAGCAATGTACAGGAAATAAAGTGCCGCATAGGAAAGGCAAGAACGGTCTTTAACAAAATGTCCCTAGATACAAAAATGAGACATTTGAGATGCTATGTTTTCTCTGTGTTGTTGTACGAGCGGAGGCATGGGCGCTTACAGACACCACTATTAAAAAACTTGAAGTATTTGAGATGTGGCTTTATAGAAGAATGCTGAGAATATCATGGACAGCAAGGATCACGAACAAGGAAGTTCTAGAAAAAATGAAGAAGGAACCAGAGATTGTGTTTACGATCAAACGCATAAAATTGCAATATCTGGGACACGTTATGAGAAATCAGCAGCGTTACTCCCTGCTGCAGTCTATATTGCAAGGTAAAGTCAAAGGTAAGCGAGGACCCGGTAGAAGAAGAATATCATGGCTGCGGAATTTAAGAACATGGTTTAAGAAAACCTCAACGGAGCTGTTTCGAGCCGCAGCGAGCAAGGTCATGATTGCCAATATGATTTCCAACATCCGAAACGGATAGGAACCAGAAGAAGAAGACGTAGCAGTTGTACAGTGTTGCGTGTCAATAAAATAAAGGTAAGAAAAAATAACTATTCATCGTAGTTTGTTATATATTTAAAAATATAATAGTAGAAGTTGATGTCGAACTCCGACCACTTAATGTATTGGGGTAATGTCCTGGAGATGGTCTTGAATTTTGTGCAACATTGAATGATTGCAGTGCATATGCATGTGGAATTGATGGATTAGAATGATTTATGAAATGAGGATTATCGTATTTGCCCACTTCTGCTTCAAATAGAACATTATTAATTATATTCTGAACGGAAAATCTAGCAAATGGCGACACAATTTTTCGAAGCTTTATTGCAACTTATTCACCAAACGATAGTAATGGATCGTATAAGATTCACTGCCTCGTTTCCAATTGGTAAATTAGTAGACATACTTTTTCGACCACGGGCTTTTTTTGGCGACTTCACAGTGTTAATTGAGTTTGATTTAGATTGAGATTGAGCTGTTGTTTCAACCTTATTTTCGGAACCATCAATGCTCTGTTCCAGTACTTGTAGCGACTCTTCTCCATCGTCTGTTTCTACTTCTTGTGAATCTTTTTCCTTTCGTTTTCGTTTGCCCTGAAACAAAATATTAATTTCTAAATTAATCCACTTTTATGCTTTGCAATTTATAGTTCGTTCGTCTGTTTATGGTATGTAATTTTTATTTTCAGATGACTAAAACTAACAAAAGTTGGTACTTTATAGCCAAGCAGTTCAATGACAAATGGGATTTTCCAAATTATGTCGGAGCCATGGACGGCAAATATATATCCCTACAAGCTCCTATAAATTCAGGAACCGATTTTTTCAACTACAAGAGCTTCTTTAGCATTGTCTTGTTCGCTGTTGTAGACGCGAATTATAATTTAATATATGCGAACGTGGGATGTCAGGGACGAATATCGGACGGGGGCGTATTCAACAATTCATATTTCAAAGAGTGCCTTGAAGAAAATACCCTAAACCTTCCACCTGCTTGTTCATTACTAGGACGAAGCAGTGATGTCTCATTTGTTTTTGTGGCGGATGACGCATTCCCACTATCAACAAACATAATGAAGCCATTCGCAGGACATCAGGAAAAAGGTTCAAAAAATAGAGCCGCAATTGCGTCCGTACTACATGTGACTTTGCCAATCGGCAATACCGATCGGCAAAGCATGGCTAATGTGGATGCACCTTAATATACTAAGTGTATTTTATAGGAATGAAATTTGTAATGTTTCAGTACTCTGCAGACAGTAATGCGCCAAAAACCAGATTCTTGAGCTATTTTTTTAGTACTTAAAGTAGGTTTCAAATTAACATGACCTAAAATTGCTGCTTCTGCCTTTTCAGTCATAACTCCCTTTTTTATCAGCTACTGATCTCGTTTCATGAAATTTTTAACTAGTTTTAATACATATGAGGGATGAAGTTACTTATCTTAATGACTCAATTTGATTCAATAATTTTGCTGTGCTACTTGCACACTTTCCATTTTCAAGAAATATGGAAATAATAACGAATATAAAAAATACCTATTTAATATCGGTGTCTATAATTGTCTACCAACAATAGTTTAAATAACTAAACTTTTTCAAATTTCTCTCAATGTAGTTTTTGACGTGACGAAAAAAAATTATCATAATAGAACAGAGTAAATATGAAAAGAAAATCATGTATGGCTGAATTCCCTAGCAAAATATCTGTCTAATGATATGGCACACAGTCTAGTTCCTATTTAAAATATCAGGGTGGAAGGTTTTAATTCTCCAACCGTGTATTATGTAATTAAAATAATTAAAATATTAGTTATCTTAAATTCCAATATCAACACTATTAAAATTGAACGCATCACATATCTGGAAAGTTTTTGTCAGATATTCAATCTTAATTATAACAAAAATATTCACTTGACTTAGCACTTTGAGTGCCATACCAGATCCATTAGGACAACCATAATAAATAGAAGTTTAAAGCTGGGACTATCCTTTTTGTTAAGTAAATAAGCTAATATATTTATAGTTAAATTTAGTCTCTTGAATAACGATGATGTCGATGATTGCCTTTTAAGTGATACGATTTCGATATGTCTGCAAGTTAAAAGTGATGTGTTTATATTATTTCTTATATGTAAAAACAAACACCTAATTTTAGACTGATATTGGCACATTAAAAAAATGGAAATATACGATAACTTTTTCTCACCTACTTATATTTTTTTAAATTCACCATAATTTTATGGCCATGTCACAATAATCCCACTCTCCAGGGTGGGATTACAATACGTTTTAATAAGTTGTTTCATATTAAGAACTAAAAATATTAGTTTTAGGGTCATAATTTCTACTGGCATCCATTTAAATACTGTTCAACATCCTTTAGTCTATGAGACTAATAAGGACTAGTGTTCCTGTTTGCTTTCCGTTCATATTATAATCAGTGATTTCTCTCTCACGTTTTTAATGCTAATTATAACACATATTTTGATCATACTTTCGTCAATGGCGATATTGAATGGTTAATTAGCCGCCATATTTGGACTTGTTGTTTGGCGGTTATTGCTTATGTGACGTCGAAATTAGACCGAAGCAAACAGAACACAACAAAAGTTTCAATTATGATTTTTATTATTATTATTAGAAGACTTTAACTGGATAACACTTAAATTTCGCTCCAAAAGGAATTACACATAAAAAATTTGACATATATTAAGATTTCTGGATTTAGATAATAATCTTCCTGTAATGTGTCTTCCGAAATCCAATTTTGGCTATTTCTTGGCTATAATTTCAGTTATCTCATTTCTCATTTATCAAATGTGATGTTTCCATCTTTATTATATTTTTTTTTGTAATTATTGGTTAATTATCTACACTAATCACAAAAGTCACCATTTTTAAAACAGAAAAAAAGTTTAACAAGTAATTTTTAATTTTTAGCATTATGTTATGTTATAATACTCGTGTATGTTCTCCTTTAGATGTCTACAAACCCATAACATTTCAAGGTTGAAAAGTGTTTTTGAAAAACAAAGTAAACAAAACGTTGGTAAGAGAGAATATTTATTTTGTTTGGACGTTTGTGTTCGAGAATTTGATCTGTGTACTATGTCAGCTTGATTTTCCAAGGAGCAGGTAAAAAAATACGTAATTTAACGTCAGAACAAGCAGTACAAATCGTAGCTCTCATTGGAGTGGACGATCGCAGCAATATGTTGCTGATATTATGGATCCACCAATCCAGCGTTTCAAGAGCTTTAAGACGGTATAGCAAAACTGGAGGTTACACAAGAAGACCAGAACCCGCATATGACCGTTATTTACGTCTGCAGACTTTGCGTACACGTCATGTTACCGCTAGTCAACTACGAAATTATATTTCCACAGTCCGTTATGTCCGAATAAGTGTCAATTCGGTTAAAAACAGATTAAGGGAATTTGAAATCAGAAGCAGAATGCCTGCTACTACTCCGCTGTTAACGAGGGCACATATTCTTTTTACCGATGAGTCAAGATTTGCACTTCCGACAGACGTATTCCAGTTTACAAATGCGCCGGTGAGCGATTTGCTCAGTGTAACATAAGAGCAGTCAGAAATTTTGGAGATGGCTCGATTATAATATGGGGAATATTATATCTGCTCTGTAGGTCGCACATAATTTACAGTGTTTAGTAGGTGGTCCCTGATAGCTGATCAGTATTTAGAAAGATACCTTTTGTTCCAATTATTGGAGATAATTTCGTTCTTATGCAAGACAACGCTCGCCCGCACGTTGCTAGAATAACAATGCAATATATCCAAGAGGTTGGTATTCAAATTCTCGATTGATTAGTAGTCAGCGCAGACCTAAACCCAATTGAGCATATTTGAGAGTACCTAAAAAGATGCATAAGAGCCCGTATTGTCGCTCCAGATAACCTCGATGAACTGGGAAATGCTTTAAAGGAAAAATGAGAAAATTTGGATTTAGAGTACATACGGTCTCCGAGAAGAAGCCTTTCACAAATAATGAGGGACGTCATTAGAGCCAGCAGTGCTAATACCAGATACTAAATTGTTTAATTTGTCCTTGAAATTCCTTTTTTCATAGATTTGGATTTTTCATTTTTGTTGAATAATTATTATTTTTATTGTTTTGGCCTGTTACTTTTCTATTTTTCATTTTGCTGGAATAAACCACTATTAAATATCCCTGTTATATACTGGAATAAACCACTGTTAAAGTTTTATTCCCTTACATTTCCAAAAAAATTTAGGAGATACTAATCAAAATTTCTTGACTTAATACATTTATGCGATACTTTTTGCGACCAGTGTATATGTAGCCTCTTATTTATTCATATTATGAATGAAAGCTGATTGATTAAAAGCAAATGAAAGCAATAATTTATTATTTTCCTTCTCCAAAGGACGTCTGTTTTACACGGGTTGTACTACACTTATAACTGTACAATGTGCTAAACATTCGCCTGGAAGACCTTGATCAGGGCCATTAAGACTTATTTTGTTACTACCATCCATTTTGTTTTTTTATTGTTTAGTTTCAAGCAATACACTTCCTATACGTAGATCTTCGAAAAGCATACGACAGTGTACCACAACCAAAACTATGGGAAGCTTTAGAAAAAATAAACATCAATATAACTTTAATCAAGACAGTGCAAGAACTCTATAAACACAACACGAGTAAAATATAGATAGGTCAAAAGATATCCAAAGGGTTTGTGATAGACAAAGGACTCAAACAAGGATGCTGTCTGTTCCCAACTTTGTTTAAGATCTATTTGGAGTAAGCGCTAAAGACCTGAAAAAGGAAATGTATGGGTATGGGTATGTATGGTATGGGAATTCCTCTAAACGACACCACGTTATACATACTATGCTTTGTAGACGATCAAATAGACTTGGCTCAGCACTACGGAGGTCTAGAATATATGACAAGCAATCTAATTCAGGAATATCAGAAATGGGGTTTAGAATACATGTGTATAGTAGGAGAACAACAACATCTAATTTTGGAAGAACAACAACAAATAAACCACTGTAAAATGTAAAAAGATCTAGGCGTACACATAACCAAAGAAGCAATTTTGACGGAGAGATTAAACACAGAGATAGCCAGGGAAGACAAGACATTCGGCAATTGATCAGCATACTGTGGAATAAAACAAATTCGAGAGAAAATAAACACATAATCTATAATAGCATTGTCAAAAGCAATGTTACATATGGAAGCGAAATATGGCCACTGAAGGAAAAACCCATGAAGACTTTGGAAGCAATAGAAATGGATTATTGGAGGAGAGCAGCCGGTAAATCAAGATTAAACAGAGTGAGAAACGAGAGAATTCAAGAAATCAGGGGCGTGATACATAGAATAAAAGAGAACATCACAAAGAACTAAGATGACACGGGCACCGCAGGAAAGAAGGGTAGACCGAGATTAAGTTGGAGAGAAAGAGTCGACAAGGATATAAAAGCGAGAGGAATAGAAGAGTACCTTCTGAATGACCGAGACCAATGGAAGCTGTAAGTCAGAAAACAGCGAAGAACGTTATAACGTGATTGCCATCATACCTAATAATATCTTCATCTCTCCTAGACTGGCAGACAACAAAACACTGTCATCTGCATATCTTATGTTAATAATTGTAGGTCCATTGACAATCACTTTCCTATATCTATGTCATCCCAATTCCACTAAAAATAAATTTCTCCCTACTTGTACCATTTATATTGTTATTTACAAAGCAACGAAAAGTCAGGAGACTTCTCTTCGATGTCGAATTAGATGAACTGTAAAAGCACGCTTACTGGAAGCTATTGGACAATGTTAGGAATAACCTTTTATTCCGACAATAAATGTACACCTTTTGCACTCTTTACACAGAAAAAAGACTTTGAGTAGTCGAGCTGCTACAAATTTTATTGAACATTGATTTCGCACACGTGACTGACACTCAAAACGACAGTAGCTTCAAGTGTTGTTTTTAAGAGAACAATTCATTTTACACAAAAAGTGTTAAAAAATATTTTTATTTAAAATTATCTCAGCTACATTTTTTATTTAAAACATTTTTGTCTACGGCCTACCGGTTTTTAGAAAATCGATTTTTTTACGTATTTATCCCCCTACGAGGTGCGTTTTAGGGGGAAGCCCGGGGGTAAAACTGGTAAACTTTGTTGGTCCTTTTTTGGGATTCCAAAATTAATAATTACTGCAAAATTTAGCTTGTTCGTATGATTTTTAGGGGTCACCTCTCTGACGACAGTACAGTGGTACCTCGACTTACGAGTGTAGTTCGTTCCATAATCTTGCTCGTATGTTAAATTGCTCGCATGTCAAAGCCATTTTCCTCATTAAAATTAACTGAAATGTCATTAATCCGTTCCAGTCCCAAAAAAACACGTTAGTTGTTTTTGTTAAGTGTTTTTAAAAAGAAAAATGTATTTAAAAGAAGAAACATTTATTTATAACAATAAGTAACAAAAAATACGTACATATTCTGTAAAAACATAAGAAAAAGTGAAGTGCTTACGGAAGCGCCTAATTTTCGTCAGTGGTGTTCGCTTTTTTCATTACATTTTGCTCATTTTCATCTGCAGATCGTTTAAAAAAACTGTCCAAGGAGGTTTGTTCCTTCCTCCCCTTCAGAGTATTGCGGAAATGTGTTAGGCAAGTTTCATTGAACAACACCGAAGCACGACCAGTTGTAACTTTTTCGGGGTGATTTTCATCCACGAACTCTGCAACTTTCTCACACATTCCCAGGATCTCCTTATTATCTCTTGTAGAGAAAACGTCTTCAAATTCTGGCTCCTCTTCAAAACTAATTTTTCATTGAACCACCGTATGCTACTCCGAATGTATTTCATCTAACTGCTCGGTTGCTCAGCTCCTGAGCCTGTTCCTCGACAAGTTCGTTCACATCTATTTCATCCACCTTCAGACCCATGGATTTTCCAAGAGAAACAATCTCATCTACCACTGACACTTCGGGTTCCAGTCCTTCGCAGGCCCTTTCATCTACAGCCTCAGGCCACAGCTTCTTCCATGCAGAGGTTAAGGTCCTTGTTGTAACACCTAGCCAGGCCTGCTCAATAATTCTTAGGCATATTATTATGTTAAAGTGGTCCATTCAGAACTCTCGAAGGGTAAGGTTTGTGTTCTCTGTCACCTCAAAGCAGCGCCGAAAAATGTGCTTGGTCGAAAATTAGAAATCACTTCTTCGTAAATCGCTCGTGGCTTCTCACATATAATGCTTTATGTTAAGGTTCCTCCTTGAAGCTGCTTCGCTGTCACCCACACCATTAGTAGTTTCTTCATCTTTTCATGGAGAGAATTCCGAAGCTTAGAAATTATTGTAACGCCCTTAGCTGGCATTATACCATTTATCACCTCCTTCCGTTTAAGTACATTACATATCATTGATGTGGTATAGCCGTACATCCTCGCCAAGTGAGCTACTCGTACTTCTTGCTCATGTTTTTCAATAATTTTACGTTTTAGTTCAATAGACATCATTTTCTTCTTCGAACCCATGGTTGTAAAACTAATGTACAAAAAGCACAAAAAGCGAACCCAACTCAACAATACTTCGAAAATGAGGGAAACAAGCATAGCAGACAGACTGAGGTCTATAGTAAAAATTTACGAAGTGTATTACACCGACATCGAGAGTGCAATATGGTTAGTATTAGAAGCCGAATTTTTGTCGGATTTAACTTCCAATGACCATTTAATTTGTCGGTCCAAGTAATAGTTACGTACAGACCCGTAAAATGATCTTTATGGCGAGGCCCTAAAGATCTATTTTCAGTAAAACTACCTTTTATTTACAAAGCACATTAGAAGTAGTCAAATAAGAGGTATGCATTTGAATAAAAACCGATTCCTCGTATCTCAAATGTTGCTCTCATCTCAAAGCAAAATATCGCTCGCTTTGCGATTCGTATCTCAACACACTCGTATATTAAGGCGCTCGTATATCGAGGTACTACTATATTTCTTTTTTTTTTTTCATCTTTCTTAATGTTTGTTAGGTGTTGTATCCATGATATTTTCCACATTATCAACACCACATCTCAAAGCTGACAAGTCTTTTTTCGGTTGCGTCTGTATTTGTCGAGGCTTCAACTCTATATAAAAGAGTAGAGAATACGTAGTAGCATCTCAATACTCTAGTTCTAATTTATATTTCTAAATAATGCTTTCATCTTATTGAAAGCGATTCTGGCTATCTCAGTGCGTCGTTTTATTTCATGGCTGCGGTCCCATTGTTCATTTAGCTCACAACCCAATCTTACGTCACGGGAAATGCCTCCAAGAAGACGACATTGGCAGGAATTTGTAGTTGTTTAGTTTCAGAAAGCGTACTTGAATCGAAAAAGCAGTTATAAACGTTTTAGATCGTTTGTAATGTGAAAGTTTAAATTCCGCGTTTATCCTTATATTTGTTGCCAAAACTCAAAATCGAAATTTCATGTTATATCTTGTGAAGACTAGGCTCTAACAATAGAAATTCCATATAGACCAGTCAATGGAAATGATAATAAGTTTTACTGGTCTCAGGAGAATCGTAAAAAATCGCGCAACGTTTATTTATTTAACAGCTTTATAGAAACTGAGTTCATTTGCAGCAAAATACAACAATTGCATACAAAAGCTGCATTCTTCACCTTTAAAATGCATTTTGATTTTTGTTGATAAGACACTCTGATCAAAAGATATCGAATTTTTACAGTCGAGTTAATACTTATAAATAAATTTATTTAAAAAATTGATTTCGCGCGCGTAAATGACTCTTTCTTGATTGTTTATATTTTGTCAGTAGCTAAATTTTTATTATATAATACATATTGTGAGAACACTTTTACCTATTTTTTATTTATATATTCTTGTTTCGCCATATAATTTTATGGTTTTCATTTTTCTGCTCAATTGGTTTCCAATTAGTTTTTCTATTAAACTAGATTAATAGTATTTACAGAATGGTTAAATAATTGTGGGAAAGAAGTATGCAGAAAGCTGTGTTCCCGATTCATGAAAAATTATATTTGTCATAGAAACTGTGATCGTTGTTGTTATATTATAACTTTTTAGTTAAGTATTATTCTACTTAACCATGTAACAATTAGTCATAGTCCATGAAAATGTAAACAATTTTTGTTATGCATGACTTATCAGGACCACTTTTACTATTATAAGAGTAAATTTAATAGAAGGTTCGTTTGAAAGAGGCAGCGCCACGCATTGTATATGTTTGAATTCCTCACATTCTTGAGGTTCTAATTATTGTATCAACTGCTTGAAAGTGAAATCTATCTTGATTACAGAAATCTAATCATACACTTTGATTGGATTTACTTTTAATGTTTATCTCGGAAATCATTATTATAGTTGGACGGGATATATTTGATGGCGTTTGACTTTCTGCTATACGGAAATTATATTTTTTTTTAAATTATGAAAGTGATCATAACATTCTAAAGTGGTATAAATCTTTATTTGCTGTATGGATTGGAAGCAGGTTTTAGAGCAGAAAGATCTACTGTTGATTACCTTTATACTATTACCCAAACGGTGGAAAATAAAAGGGCGTATAATGAAAAATACACATTTTATTTGTCGATTCGAAGAAAGCCTTTGATAGTGTCCCTCAAATAAAACTGTGGGAAGTCCTAGAAAGTACGAACATTGGTGTTACTTTAATAAATTATTTAAAAGAGTTATACATATACACTATTATAAAAGTGAAAACGACAAATGGTTTGCCAAATTCATTAAGGTAGACAAGGGTCTAAAACAGGGATGTTGCTTCTCACCAAACACATTTGCTAGTAAGCAATGTCTTGCTTACAATACATGCCAGTACCACGTAGATATACCAGTAGCTCGCTTGCCTATACCGGCAAGGCGAAAAAGCAGGGTAGATTTTTACACATGTCAGTGCTAGTAAACAATCGAGTGGTTTTCATTTGAAACTAAAGTACATATTTTATAATTAAAAGTTTTTGAGTTTCTTACAAAAAAAAATGGGATCCGTGGAAGGTATTCCGAATGATTCAACAAGCAAACAAACCACAGATATTGTTAGAAATTGAATAATGAATCCGAAGCGGAACTCAAAAAAGAGAAAAATTTGGGTGAGAACTTGGATTAGTAGGCGAGAAAATCTTCACCCATTTCCTCTTGAATTTTTGTGTAAACATTGGTACGGGCTATTTTATTTTTATATAGAGATGATTTAGAATTCAAAAGACACTCCAATTCTCTATATATAGCAATAAATTTGATGGTTTTTTTTATCAACCCAACGAAACATTTTTTAAATTAACAATTTTAAAAATAAAACGATTAATTTTTATCAAAAACACAACAAATCTGATAATTCTCTACTAGCTACTGGCATGCCCGTCCGGTCCGTAGCGGTAGAGCGCATTCACACATGCCAGTGACACTCCCCACGCATGCGCCTTACATCTCACAGCATGCTACTAGCAAGAAAAATCAAATTCTTTGCGATTAGCTAACATACCAGGAACTAGCATGCCAGTTAACGTACACACTTGCCAGTTTCGTGAAAGTAGCTGGTGCTTACTAGGTACTGGTATGCCATTGTGCTAGTAATAGGCATGTGTATCTCCGGCTTTATTATGCATATTTGATGCCACAATCACCGCTTTTTTACCTTTATCCTTCCATTTTTAAATAGATATATCTCTCGTCATAACAGAATTATGGTCATCTAGTTTCATTTGTTTGTCCTCAACTAAAAAATCTTTTGGAAAATATTTTCTGTTTAACTGCATGGTACCACAACCAAAAAGTTTTACTGCTAACAATCTCTTTAGCTATGGAAGAGTGAAAGGCTTAAGACAACGCTTTTTCCCAAAGTTATTTTACTACTTTTGCTACTTTTCCTCTGATAGATTTCAAATCCCAAAAAGCCGGTAGCAGCGCAGTTAACGTCCCAAACTTTGAAACCTCATTTGATTGGTTTCAAAGGCATGTACGGTTTCAAACTACTTCTGCCCTTGAAATTAATAATGCTTTCATCTATTGACTAATTTTGACTGGGGAAAAAGGCATCACTGTAACTTTTGTTCAAAGCATCAATCAGAAGTCTAACCTATATAATTTATCGAAATGTGCCTCTCCTTTTTTTGCCACTTTGGTTTGGTTAGAAAAGAGGTAAAAAATCAATAGCAGAGCTATTAAAGAAAAATTTAATTGAAGAATCATATATAGTCTATTTGCTGCTCCAGTAACTCTTGTATACGAAAAAGGAGATGGCAGAAAAACAAGACTTTGATTAGATTTTAGGGAACTTAATAAAATTTGTTATCTCACAGTCACAACCTTTTCCATTGATTAAGGACTTAATGGTAAAATCTAAAAATTCTGAATACTTTTCCACTTTAGACATAAATTCAGCATTCTGGTCAATACTTATGAGAATACAAGAAAAGGAAAAAACGGCATTTGTAACACAAGAGGGCCATTTTCAATGGAATTGCCTCCCATATGGTTTGAAGGATGTCAATTTTTTAGAGGATTTTAAGTAGCATTATAAGAAAATATAATCATTCAGACAAACAAGAGAGTGAAGATTGTTATTCGGTGTGGATTCTGTGTGTAAATTGTGGATGGCCACATGGAGATCCTGGCAAACGCGGTCCAGGACGAAGAAAGACTTCATGGTTGACGAACTTGCGAGATTGGTATGGTATTGATACAAGCATGCTACTTAGGGTGGCAGTGAATAAAATTAAAATAGCTATGGACGTAACCAAAAGCACATGAAAAAAGGTACGTGAAAAAGAAGAAGCTGACAATCCAAAATTCCGAAAATGAGCATTAAGGAGCTAATTTCGAAAACAAAAAACGAAAGAAATGACTTTAAAGTCTCAGAACTCAGGAGGGTGAAAGACATTACAAGATTTAATAGACAGAGAAACAGAGACAGACGTAAGGCAGACACTGACTTGGACATATGGTTTGGTATATGTTTAACAAATTACAGTTTATTAACATAAAATTTTTCAAATAAATTGTAGTATTTTGCATACTTTATCAGATTTGGATGTTTGGCAATGAAAAAGAGAAATTATATGTAAATGTGTTCCAATGGGAGTTTACCCAGTTGAACAATGTTTGAATTAATTCTGAAATTCACAACTCGTATCATTTGTTTATCTCTAAGCAATTAGAAAAACAATTACCAATTAATAAATGTATATAAACCTGGTTTATTTTGTCGATTGCATGTTCCAGTGACGTGATGAGAGTTCTTATTTTAATACGTGCCTAGTGGCCCTTAACAAACGTGTTGACAATGGCGACAACGAGTTAAAGCATACTAAATAGTGTATACATTATTGATGTGGCGTTTTTCATTCCTTCGCAGCATAAACAAAGCGTATTTTTTATCAAAACTATTCGCCGTGATCGGAAAATTAAGTACTCTTTAACATCATAACCTGAAAATGATTATAGCGGTAGAAGTTGTTTGTAGAGTCGCAGCCGTTAAAAATTAATGTGTAGAAGATTCGTTCCATCTTTAGATCATCTTGGTTATTTTAATTTATAATAAAGTGCCTTTTTCAATACTTTGAAGCACAGTTTTCTAAGAAAAAATTTCGCAAAAACTTAATCTGGCCCATATTTGCACACAGTTCAAACATAGTAAGACCCTTAAGTTCAGGTACATTTCAACCAATTTTAATAAATAAGAAAAAAGTTATTAACAATATTCAAAAACAGCGATTTTGTTGTTTATTTTGCAATAACAATGTTAAATCTCTAAGAAGACAAGTTTTTAAGTTAAGAGCAAAATAATAAGTTTGACGTTTTCATTGTTTATTTAAAAATATTTCCACTAAAAAAATGGATGAATCCCTAGATGAGGATATTTTGTAATATCTCATACTGCACATTTCAACTGTCAAACCGGTCTATACAGTTGTGTCGAGTAAAAACCTGACGTAATTGGCGTATAGTATATTCTGTTTTTTGTTTTTCTTTTGTGCCAGTCATTCTAGAACAGTGGTCGCCAACCTGTCGATCGCGAGCTACCGGTAGCTCGCGGAGGCAATTCTGGTAGCTCTCACAACGATTTTAATTTAAAAAATACAAACTGCAAAAATCAGAGAAGCTTCCGAAAATTCTACAAAAAAATCTAATTATCTTAATATTAAACATAAACAGCGGCAACATTGCGGTGAGCGATCTGCCCCTGACGCCGTCAAGCTAGAATCGGCTATTTATAGAACCGACCAGCCGGACCAGCGCGTTGTGTTCGAGAACGATCTGGATTGCTTTGAACGGGATAAATACGCACGGCGCGGCGACATTGCGCTTAGTTTAAAACTGAACGCGTAACCAACGTCCAGCGGTTGGGTTAGTAGAGAACAACAAAAATAATATTATGGCAAGCAGTTTTAAGAAGGTAAAGACATACCACTTTCATTCGGAATGGGAAGAGCAATACTTTTTTACAGAAGTTAAAGATAAAAATGTGTGTTTGTGATGTTATAACTTCGGTCTCCGTTGCTAAAAAAGGAAATATTGAGAGACATCATGTAACTGAAACAGTTAAAACAACAGTTAATTGGACAACAATCAATATTTTTAAGAACAGTCGACAAAAATAAGGCTGCAACTGAATCATCGTACCGAGTGTCCCAGATAATTGCACAAAAAAAGAAACCTTATGAAGACGGGGAAATGATAAGACAGGCGTTTTTAGAAGCTGCTGATTCGTTATTTGCCAACTTTGGAAATAAAGACGAGATAGTTTTAGCTATAAAATCTATGCACCTTTCTGCTAATACAGTGATGAGACGTGTAGAAGTAATGAGCAATGATATTTTTTTACAGTTAAGAACTGACTTAGATAACTGTGTTTATTTTTCACTTCAACTGGATGAATCAACAGATGTCGTTGACACTGCCCAGATGGCCGCGTTCGTCAGGATGGTTTTTAGTGATTTTACGATTAAAGAAGATCTTTTGAAGTTCATTCCACTGAAAGGACACACTACTGGACAGGAGTTGTTTTCTCATTTAAAAAATATTATTTCTTCCGAGAAAATTTCAATATCGAAAATGGTAGGCTTGACAACCGATGGCGCTCCAGCTATGGTGGTTTAAGGTGGTGATAAGGGTCTGGTGGCGTTATGCCGTAAAGATGAAACTTTTGCGCAATTTCTCTGTTACCACTGCATTATCCATCAGCAAGCATTATGTGGAAATTTCCTGAAACTAAACAACGTTATGAAACTGGTGGTAAAAATTGTGAACAAGATTAGAGCTCAAGCGTTACAAAGAAGATTATTCAGAACCTTGGCCGATGAAGTTGACTGTCAATACGGGGACCTACTCCTTCACTCTGAAGTCCGATGGTTTTAATGATGTCAAGTCGAGTAACTCAAGTGAGTTGCTTTAATAAAGTCCTCGTAGACATACCGTCTCAGGACTTGCAACTTAATGTAGAGTCATATGTCGCCATGTTACCAATCCAACGGTAACTTTACCATCTTAATTTAAAACTAGACATAATGTAAACTAAATTTCATTTAGTGATTTTCAAAGGGTTTTTACCCCCATATTTAGTGGCTACATCCATGTATTAACCTGACACTGATGATGGAATACTTATTCCGAAAACGTTTTGTCAATTTAACATAGCCCAACTGGGTTTTTTATATGCCTTTTTATAAAGGATTTTACTGAAAATTTGGATAATTGTATTCGAATGGCTGCATCAAATTATACTGCAGACATTAAAAAAATTATCGATGAGTCTGAGTGTCAGCCTTCTCATTGAACGTGCTTTTTTATTTTTCAATGTTTATGTTTATGATAGTGCGTTACTTTTTTGTTGTTATTATTAACTATTTTTAAATCATACGTGACATGCCGTTCTGGCTGGATAAAAGTTTGTGTTTATTTTTCAAATACCTTCGTTTGATAGGTAGGAATGTAGCTATGAACAAGTACGTACTAGTAATATTAGTTATTTTGTTATTAGTTTATTATTAGTACCTATGTATTATGTATTACCAGTTAAACAGTAAAATAAATACATATAATGATAGATTAACTGTGGATTATTTCATTTACGTTGCGTTACGTGGCTTCCGTGTGGGTAGCTCGCTGTTTATTCCAAAATTAACAAAGTAGCTCAACATATTGAAGAGGTTGGAGACCACTCTTCTAGAATCTGAATGGGATATCTATGATTTATCTCCTGTAAAGCTTGCCTGGACTTCAACAATTTTACCCTATAACTTTCGTTATTGTCTTCCTATTCAAGGTTCCATACCCTTTATAGATATCTTAAATCAAATATACCTAACAGTTGTAACTAATTATTGTTCAATTAAATGCATTATCTGTTTATACATAAATATTTTTATAACAGCGTCAGTAATTTTTTCTACGTTTTTGTTTTGTTTCAATAATCTCATTTCCTTTCCTAATAACATTTTTATTATTACAAAAATGTTGATCCCACAAATGAATTTTAAATTTAAGGTCAGCATCAATAATTAAATTAACATTAATACACTGATAGAAAAGATATTGAACAAATATGAACATTTTATGGTAATTTCGTAAAAGAAACCTTATGAAGTAGTGTGTGCCTGCCTACTTTATTATTTTTAGTAAATCTTTGGATAGAGTGGCGATACTATCATTGTGATCGGTAAACAGTGGTAGATTTTCTGATCACGAATGACAGCTTTGATTTAGAATAATCCTCGCTATAAAAGAATAGAAACGCAACATTAATAATTTATATTATACTTATATTCTGATTATTAGTGACATCATTTTATATTCTGTAAATATTTTTAAAAATATTATAAATAAAAACTTTTATTTTTCCCATGGCACACGAAGACTTTGCAATATTTACATTCCCATTTAGTGGCTAAAAATAATACATTCAATTTATTTAACATATTAATAGACAATCCTACATCGCTGATGCAAAACAGATGCTTGATGAATTATTAAAAGCCTCATTGGAAGTTGGTCCCCGAATAAATGCAAGCAAAACTCAAATAATGACTGTTTGGGTTGGACTGCTTTTTGGAAAATTACGGGAAATATTTGGAGTAATCTACCCATATGCCTGAAGAGAAAATTTTTTAACAATGCGGATGGTCTTTTAAAGATAAGAAACTATTCCCTGCTTCAGCCTTTGGCAAAAGATTTGACATGGGTTTCCATAGGGTTGAAGAAAATTTGCAAGCTTTACATTATTGAAAATAATCCGTAGAAAATATTGAAAATGAAGACAAGTGGAACCCTAACATATCTTTGTGGAAATGCTTCATATAAAATGGAATGATAAATTTAACCCCGGATATAAGCCGAATATATGTGTAGCCGAATCAAAGATTTCCTGGTATGGAAGGGGTAATTGTGATCCGGATGGAATGCCAACTGTTATTAAGATAAGAAGAAAGCCTAAAGGTGTAGGTTGTGAATGTAAAACTCTTCCTGATGCTCAGTCTCATATTATGCTGCGTCTTAAAATTAACGAAGGTAAAGAACATATGACTAAAAAGAAATGAAAAAAAGAATAGGGCGTAGCAATTGCCACCACTCTACGTTTGGTATGGGTCTGGCCGTATATTCGTTGGAGATTCTTGCTGTTGGCACGTTTGCTGCAGTGAAAACGGCAGTCGAAATACATAAAGGAGGTCTGTATTTTTTGGTACTGTATAAACAGCTACCAAGCTATATCCTTTAAAGACAATGAAGGAACAATGCCCTAAAAATGTCGGTGGCACTGTTTATGCCGCCGCAACAGTTGATAATGTGAACTTAGTTAGTGGTGCCACAATTGAACGCGAACCTGCCAAGAAAATAATGGAATTCCTTATATAAAAGAAGTACCCAGGCTTCAATTGGTCAAAGAGTATTTTGAGGCGCTCCAGCTGTTGATATCCACAACCACATAAGATAGTCAGGTTTAGCATTGGAACAAGTTTGGAACACACAGAGAGTATGTACTCCTCACTGCTTGGTATTATAGAAACTAATTCTTTCTTAGCCTATAAATACTTAAGTAAAAAAGACTTGGTCTCGCATGAATCTTTTACAAAGAAATTAGGATTACAGCTAATATGTGCTTCAACGATAGGTCGCAAATGTCTTCCATTTGATTTGTGCCTTTTCCCATATTAACAACTGTAAGAAATGAACATAAAGTAATATAAATAATAGTATTTACGAATGGATTAACCAGAGACTGGTAAAAGCGGAACAATTAATATGATAACGAGAAAACACTTCTTCGGCATTGTATATATTACGTTAAAATGGGCAAAATGGTCACAGGGCTCTAGTAAATGACCCCATTTCGCGAAGAAAAAAGTGCTTTTTCACCATGACAACGATTGGGCTAGGAACTGTTGCCTCATCCACCGTATTCTCCAGATTTGGCCCCGTGCAACTACTTTTTGTTCCCAAACTTGTAAAAGGTACTCGCTGGGCAGAATTGAAGTCGAATGAGGAGGTCATCGCCGCCACCAAAGCCTACTTTGCAGACCTCGAGAAAACGTATTTTTCAGAGTTAATGAAGTTTGAGTATCGCTGGGTCAAGCTTTCGAACCAACGTCGAACAAGTGGACAAATATGCATATCTTGGAACAATGATTAACTCCACAAATGATTACATTCAGGAGATAAAAATCAGAATAGAAACGGCTAAAGAAAATTTCAACAAAATGTAAGAGTGCTATGTACAAGGGATTTAAAATTGGAACTGTTAGGTTGGCGAGGTGCTATGTTTTTTCGACTTTATTTTATGGAGTGGAATCTGGGACCTTGAATGCGACATCAATGAAAAAACTGGAATCATTCGAGCTGTGGGTATATAGAAGAATTCTGAAAATATCGTGGACAGAACACGTCACAAACAAAGAGGTTCTGAGAAGGATGAATAAAGAAATAGAAATTTTAAATACAATTAAAACAAGAAAATTGTAATATCTCGGACATATTACACGTGGAGAGAAATACACCTTGCTCCAACTGATTATGCAGGGAAAGATCCAAGGAAAGAGAAGCATAGGGAGGCGTAGAATGTCATGGATGCGCAACCTGAGAGAGTGGTACGGATGTACATCAAATGAACTTCTCAGAGCAGCCGTCTCAAAAGTCCGAATAACTATGATGATTGACGACCTCCGCCGCGGAGATGGCACTTGAAGAAGAAGAAGATAAATTAATAAAAATGTCACCAACACTAACATAAAATAAATCTATGTTTAAAATTGAATACATGTAGACGCCGACAAGTCCAGATATCTACAAATTATTATCTATGACAATATTGTACTATGTTAAGAGCTTAGTAAAGTCGTCTCATGAGATTTTTTCGCATTTATACCGAAATAGTACAACGAAAAAAACCTAACTGTCACTTGTCTGGTTCTGGCAAAACTAGAATATCGTAAATAATAAAATATTATTTTATTTTACGGACAACTGCACATATCTGTTTGTTAACCCCTGCTGTTTCCCACATTTAAAATCTGTTTGGACTTGTCTACTTTTGTCAGCACATTCTTTGTGAATTTTGAAGTCGAAAAGCGTACTTAACTCAAAATCGACAAAAAGTTGAGTTGGCTGGTTTTGGCAGTAAGCCGACGATATGTTGGGCGCTTTACTAAGTTTTTTTTAAACTTTATCGCCTTCATTCTGAGCCAAATCTAGTCTGGCAATCAATTATTTTAATTTAACGCAATATTCAGATTCATCTACAATTTCAGAAGGACAAACTGGTTTTGAATACCTTGAACTCTTTTTTTATATGCATTATTTCTGTAGACAGATTGGCTACAAAAACTCAAAACGATTACCTGGTCCCTACTCAAATAAATTAATAGCAACCGTAATCAAATTAACTCTTTTCTAAATCTCATATTTTGTTACAGAGGCAATAAATTATATCAAATGGATAGCATATTTCGAGGCGATAGATAATTTCTTCTCCCATTTTTTATTGCATGATATAATTTCGCTGTTTATGCAAAATGCTACTGAAGATGACCGACAGAAAGTGTCGTAATGTGAGTTGAAAGAACTCCAGCAGAAGCGTGCCACAATAATTAAAAAATAACAGGAAAATGAATATTTTAAAATGTTTGCTGCTATTCAGATCACATTAAATACCTCGTTTAACAGGAAACATTTATAGAATTTCCTGTATAACGGGAAACCAATTCAATATCTCTTCAAATCTAACTCTAACTAAAGGATTTATTTGTTACATTACACATATTTAACAGTATTACAATCAGACTACTAAAATTTACTGATGGTACTATACCTACGCTTTATATGTTCTGTTTTCTTAACAGTTTTTCAAACACCTTTGCTATTAGTTGGTACAATGTTAAATTAAAATTACATTACTTGCAAAAAGAAACAACATTTGAAGCTTTTAACTAATATTAAAATGCCGTCTCTTATGGCAGTAATAAAAGCAAGTAAGAGCTTAGGTAACTTATGTACCATAAAAATTAAAACATTCAGTTTTTTTTTAAGAAAATCGTTGTCCTGGTTTCTCCAACGGATTTTTTTCTTGTCCACGCAGAAAACTTTCAGTTTTACCAGGAACCAAAATATGGCTAATGGCTAATGTATTAAATTAAATTAATAAAAAATGTAAAATATCTTGCGAACTTTAGACATAAAGTCTACCTTGTATAGTTTTTGCCGATTACTGAATATAAAATCAAGAAATACTTTTAATTTCCAGGAAGAGTTATCTTCGCACATTGATAACCAAGTAAATGTTGATTTTGTTTATTTATTCTCTTTATCCAAAGATATACAAATAATGTCAAATGTAGGTTGCCGCTAGACCAACAGCCACGCAAATTGACATTACGAAAATAACTCTTATCATTTTTCAAACAGAGAACTTGCATTTCCGCTCTGCATCTATAAATTGGATGATATCTATCAAATATTGAATAATTTGTTTGAAGATAAACATGCTTACTGATTTTTTATTCTTTAGTTTACAAAATACTTCCGTCAATAGCTGTGGGTTTCTAAATACACAAATAAAGAAATCAGTCAATACACGCAAAACATATGATTTAATGATAAGTAAATTTCTGTTTCTAAATGTTCTAAAATTAAGATTTTCACAAGTAGGAAAGGATGGGAAACTGGAAATATATGGAAAATTATATAAGAAAGGCTCATCAAGATAGATGATAAAATAACTGAAATAGATGTAAGAGTGATCAGATTGGAACATAGCGTTAATGGAGCTATACCTAAAATTAAAAATACCTAAGCAACTACGGATCATCGAATTGAATGCCAATAGACTGCTACAACATCAAAATGAGTTGCAAGCGATACTATATATAGAAGAAGTTGATTTGTGCCTTATATCTGAAACACATTTAACTAAACAATCTTTCATATAATTACAAGGATACAGGGTACACCACACTATACATCCTGATATTGCAGCAAAAGGATGCCGCGCAATAATAATAAAAGATAACATTATGAGTTGCTAAAATATAAAACAGAACACACTACAGTACGTGTCAAACTCAACATTAATAACAAAATCAATGTAAGCTCAATTTGTAGCCCTCCTAAGCATTCTATTAAAAAAGAACAGTATGTAGAATATATATGAAAAAGTTTGGAAAGAAGATATATCATTGAAGGTGACTTTAATACAAAGCACACCCAATAGCGATCAAGATTGGCAACAACTTAAGGAAAAAGTTACTGTCAGCCATAAATGAAGAGAAATGTCAAGCAATGTCAACAGGTAGACCGACTTATTGGCCAACAGATAGAAACATTTCATCCAATATAAAAAATATTTCATCCGATTATGTAGATATTAATGATGGTTGGGAAATGAATTCAGATCATTCACCCATAATACCTACTGTGATTTAGATGGTCATTAGAAATGAGTGTACTTTAAAAATAACAAATAAACTTAACAGGCTGCAAAAGTTTTAGATCAATCCTTGAAGATATTATCAATTAACAGTACCATTCACAAAACCTGAACAATTAGATGAGGAAGTAGAGATATATGAGTTATATATACAAAAATTAGCATAGGAAAGCACTCCTACTCTAAGATCAAAAGTAAACGGGAAGATAACCAACGCAGATTTTCAAATAACTTACAAAGATCTCTAAAAACTCTAAGACGAAATTTTGAAGCAAATGTTATTGAAAGTGGTAACATCCAAAAAGTCTACAAATACATACGTTCCTCCTTGACGTCTAAAGTTTCCATTCCTCCACTTTAAAAACCCAACCAGACTTTATGCTCTTCTGACAAAGAATCTTCAGAAACCCTCTCTTTAGCATTTTCACAGGTTTTTACTAAAGAATCGAATGATGGCTATCTACCTGCTATTACCTGTAATCGTATCGGCGCATCCTTACAGCAAGTTGAATTCACAGTGGATCATGTCAAATAATAATTAAACTTCGCACAGCCGCTTCACCTGGTTTAGGTGGTTTAACATCAAAACTGTTGAAAAGGTGCGCAGACACGCTTGCAATACCCTTAACGTTAATTATGCAAACTTCTTTCATCCAGAACTCCTTACCCCCTAGTTGGAAATTAGCATCCGTCACCCCTATTTTTAAAAAAGATAACAAACTCGACCCCAACAATTATCGTCCGATTGGCTGGCTGCCAGTAGTTGCCAAAATTATGGAAGCCATTATTTCCGAGAAAATGACCAAATTCCTTCTTCAAGAACATGTTATTCCAACACAACAACATGGATTTGTCACTGGTTGCTCTACTCTAACCAATCTCCCACATTGTGTTAACGACTGGACGTCATCCCTTAACCGTTCGCAGCCGGTCGACGTTGTTTATCTAGATTTCTCTAAACCCTTTGACCGTGTACCTAAGCGCAGACTTCTACATAAGCTAGAACATTTCGGAGTTCGCGGTACTTTACTTCGTTGGATAGATGATTTCCTGACAGATCGACATTACAAAGTTAGAGTTGGCGAATCTTTCTCACAGGACAGGTTAGTGGAAAGTGGAGTGCCTCAGGGTTCTGTCCTTTGACCTCTGCTTTTTACGGTTTATACCAGCGATGTTCCTTATTACGTCTCAAGTAAAATATCGTTCTACGCTGATGACACAAAAATATATGCCAATCCAATCACAAACCAGCTAACCCTCCAAATGGACTTGGACTCTATTTTAACTTGGTGTTCCCGGTGGTTATTACCCTTGAATGCGGAAAAATATGTAGTGTTTCGAATTGGTAACTTTCGAAACTCCAGATACCGGCACTTATACGGTACTCTACCCCGTCGAGTTACAATAGCGCGCTCACTGGGCTGCGTATGCCTCGATCGCCCGTGCTTCTGGCGTGGAGCACTCTCAGGTGCCTCGTTCTTACTGCTCCCCCTGGCCCCCTTCGTTCGTTTTTTATGAGCCCGTATTCTCAATTTCCGATCGCAGTACCAAGGTCGAGTTTTTTATTTTTTTGCTGACTGAGTCCCCGTGATTAAACCGGGTCAGGCGGTGGTGTTATTTTTCCAGCGAAGGTCTATGTTTTTAAACGTGATTTTTTTTTTCTTTTAAACAACCGTGGCGACCTGATATTTGAGACTTGTGTAATACACTTAAACTAGGTCGAGTTTTCATTCTTTGTTTAATGTGAAATGTATACGTTAACTATGTCGAATTATTTGTACCGGTGTTGTATATGAGTTCGCGGTACTTTACTTCGTTGGATAGGTGATTTCCTGACAGATCGACATTTCAAAGTTAGATTTGGCGAATCTTTCTCACAGGACAGGTTAGTGGAAAGTGGAGTGCCTCATGGTTCTGTCCTTGGACCTCTGCTTTTTACGGTTTATACCAGCGATGTTCCTTATTACGTCTCAAGTAAAATATCGTTCTACGCTGATGACACAAAAATATATGCCAATCCAATCACAAACCAGCTAACCCTCCAAATGGACTTGGACTCTATTTTAACTTGGTGTTCCCGGTGGTTACTACCCTTAAATGCGGAAAAATGTGTAGTGCTTCGAATTGGTAAAAATAACCCACGTGTGCCGTACTTTGTTAACGGGCAGCCATTAGATTCTGTGTTTTCGTATACCGACCTTGGTGTTATCGTAAACAGCAGCCTAACTTGGTCCGACCATATTAGCTCTATTTGCAAACGTGCGAACTCCAGACTGTATCTTATTCGGAGGTGTTTTTCGAGAGTTTCAATGCAATCATTCTGTAAACTTTACACTCCTTACGTAAGACGCATACTTGAGTACGCTGGACCAATGTTGTATTCTGATTTAGTTCGAGACAAGACTTTGTTGGAAAACGTTCAAAGAAAAGCCACTCGAATTCCTTTGGGACCGAGAAGAGTTTCTTACGCAGAGAGACTTAGTATGGCTAACCTAACTTCTTTTGAACTTCGCCGACAACGTGGAGACTTAATTACCACATTTAAAATATTAAAATTCAATTTTGGAAATCTCGATGAAATGTTTACCATAAATCAAGATGAACGCCTCAGAGGCCATCAGTTTAAACTAAAGAAAGAAAACTTTTCTACAAGATCAAGGCAGAACTTTCTACCAAATAGAGTTTTTGAGTGCTGGAATAACCTTAATGATAACATTGTCTCTGCTCCCTCTAACATCTCGTTCAAAAACAAACTTGACCATTTTATATTATAGTTAAAGTATTGTTTTTCTTTTAAACCAAAAAATTGTAATTAGCAACTGTTTAGATACTTTCTGCTGTTTTTCTTCTTAAAATTGATATCTTGTCTAAATATATTTCAAACTGGTTCCCCTCTAAAAATTTACAAAATAGGAAAAGTGTTTGCCTAATTTTTTTTAGTGTACTGTGTGTATTCCTAGTTCTAAATTTATATTTAAATATTTGTTTCCCTTTCTGTTTAAATTAAAGCTTTGTAGACAGTCACAAAACACACAAGACATAATATTTTATTTAAATAAAACCTTTTAAAAACAAACATTCAACCAGTTTGCCGGTCTCGTATGAGTGTTAGTAAACTTTGGCCTTCTTTATTGATTTGGACTACAGGCCATCTTCATCTTAATAACCGAATACACTCCTGATTGCCGTTCGAATCTAACGGTACATTATTCAAATTTTATTCATGGCAAGAAGGTGAAGCCTGTTTTCTATTTCAATCTCGAATGCTCAAATTAGTGATGGGTATAACATGCATTTTACAGATAGTATTAGGAACTGTTATTGTTATGAATCGTAACATATTCACTGTAACTGCTATTTTACGAGAGATACGAAATTAAGCTGTAAATTGAAAATATTTGTGAATAATGTAATAATTTTTGTTTATTTATTGAGTAACTAGAAACATTTTTCCAATTATTTAAGTTTATTAGATGTTCAAAATGTTCACATTTAATCTTTTGACAGTAGCATAACCTATTTTTTATTTTTTCTTTAACATTCTGTAACATTTCATTCTTATGTAACTCTCTGAAGTAGGTCAGCAATGTTTTGTGGATTTGTCTGTTATATCTTGAGCTTTAGTTAACTCCACAAGAAAAAATATGGTTTAAGATCCGGTGTTCTTGGTGACCATCCTATAGGTCCAGGTGGTCCAATACATTGTCCGGGAAACACCTTGTTTAAATAATTTCGGACGCTGCGTGATTTTTCATACCAAAATGATATCTTGGTGAAAACCTTTTGAATGATTTGGGATTATGTCGGATATTGCAGATATTATTTCATTACCCAACAAATTGAAGATGTTTCTGGAAATTGTGTATGACCTTGAATGTAAAAAAAGGGCAAAAATTATTAGTGTAGTATATTTTCATAATTACATTTTGACAACATCTCAAAGGAACTAAGGAACTGTCACATTTGCTATATTTTGCTGTGCTATTTAAAAAAATTGAGGATGTGGCTGTCACCTATTGGAGGTTCCTCAAAATACCGAAACTTTGGTTACATTGGATATTATAACTTTAACATTATTTGTCTTCTTTACAATTAACATATTTATTAGGAGTCCATCGCCAACAATTAAAATACTTTGGACTTGTTATGGGACCAGATAGAAAACATGGAAAACGCATCATTCAAGGAGAAATAGAAGATCGAAGATCACGAGGAAGTTCCCCAACAAGATGAAGCCAAGAAAATACAGGAATGTGCACAAGACCAATGCATAAATTAAAGAAATGTCCAGAGACAGAGATCTTTGGAGACAGATCATACACGATATCACGATGACTACTACACGCACCCCCACCCACTCGCCAGAGGGTATAGGACTGAAGAGAGAGATCCTAATAAATTAATTCAAGTGATTTTTATTTTTTGAATGACACTTTCATTTCTGCTAAATTTATTTCGTTGTGGATCACATCATAAAAATGTACTATTAATTAACTATGCATGGTAATATGTGGCATGCACAACATGTCATTAGAATATTCCTCCTACTAGAACACGTTACGCTTGTGTAACTTTTTAATAAAAAAGACACACACAAAAGGTCTACTTTTACATAGCAGGTGTTTCGGTTATAAAATTGTATACAGCAGACATCGATGTCTTATCTTGTGACAG
Source organism: Diabrotica undecimpunctata (assembly GCF_040954645.1). Lineage (NCBI taxonomy): Eukaryota > Metazoa > Arthropoda > Insecta > Coleoptera > Chrysomelidae > Diabrotica > Diabrotica undecimpunctata. Next base: position 61,712,408 of record NC_092812.1, on the reverse strand, counting down.
AATTATAAAAACATTTTAGTTGATAGCTTTGTACGATGGCCTTTACTCATAACCACATATTTTAAAAAATTTTTGTTAACTTAATTAAGTCATAATACATGTTTCAATGTAAAGTTAAGTATTGATATTATGAGTACTGAGAGGGCGATGGCCACATTTAGCAGGTAATTTTTGTTTAAATCATCATTAAGCGATTCCTAAAATTATTCATTTTATGCGATTAACTAGATCATCGTGATCCTGTGCTCATTTTTCTTTCTTTCAGAGACATTTCACCACGCATATACCTTTCCACTTTTTCTGGGTAAGAGACAAAAAAATATTTTTATAATGATTCATTTCAATTTCTATAACTTTGATGTTGTCTATGTTTCCGAAACAATTACTCTTAAATGTTCCAAATATAAATACATGTCCCTCATTTTCATAAAGAAAATTAAATCATTGAAATGTTCTTTTAAAAAAAGGTAAACAACTGATCGCCTTCCCAGTTCTGCTATCTCTTAATCTGGATCAAATTCCCTACTTACTTACTACTTTCATTTTTTTTATATTTATTAATTTTACAAATACAAATACTTTCAAATTCAAAATACCAAAAATCACTTTTCAGCTACCAGCAAAATATATTCTCTCTTCGAAAGCTCCGGATTAGATCCTGTGTGTCAATTTCTTTAACATTATACTCTCAACCAATCATATTGCAGTATCGTTGTGATCATAAAATCCCCTTAACTTCGATTAAGGGGATTTTGTCTTAAATTTTCTTAAATTATCTGAAATTTACCATTTCTGTTATAAATAAAATTTCTCTTTGAAAACTAAGGTATAAATTAGCTCTGTCTACATTCTAAATGTGTTTCTTTGTATATGAAAGCGTCTCTTCACCATAGGACATTACTGGCACTACAAACACGTCGAATAGTTTTCCCATCATAGGCGGCCCATACAAGCGATATTCTTGTTTGACTGTGATTGTCTATTCGAATTTCGTTTCCAAGATACAGATACCTATTTATTAATAAGTTTTATATGTCCCATTTTTAAAATTGTATATTGTTACTTAACACTTCTTCTTCTCGTGCCACGCCTAGCGGAGATTGGAAATCATCATGGCCACCATCATACTACTAGCTACTTAACACTAGCTCGTCATAAATATTTTGGTGACTGGCCTGTACCATAGAAGGCACTAGACAACAACCGAGGGTCTGTCTCCAGATGTCACAATATCTCTCTTCTACGGCACTACAGCCCAAAATGAGCCTTGGCCTCCTTTATTTTTTGCCTCCACCCTTGTCTGTCTGTGGCTGCTCTTCTCCATACACGGACTCCTAAAAGTGCTTGTGCGTCGCTGCTTACTGTGTCTTCCCAGCGCTTTCTTGGCTTTCCAACTGGTCTCTTTCCCTGCATTCTGGCGTTCAGTGCTCGTTTTGGTAGCCTATCCTCTCCCATTCGTATCACATGTCCGGCCCATTGCAATCTTTGTATTCTAATGAAGTCTGACAGGGGTGTTTCCTTATACAGTTGATAGAGCTCGTTGTTATATCGAATTCTGAAGATTCCGTTTTCCCTCACAGGTCCTAGTATTCTCCTCAGTACTTTTCTTTCGAATGTGTCGAGTTTGTTTTTGGATGTTTCTTTCAGGACCCATGCTTCGCTGCCATAACATGCTATTGGCCGAATTAAAGTTTTATAGATTCTCATCTTTGTATTTCGGTGGACACTTTTAGACCGAAATATATGGGAGAGGGCAAAATAAGCTTTGTTTGCCTGCGTTATCCTTTTTCGTATTTCTCCATCCTCTGCTCCATCGGCATATATTTCTACTCCCAGGTATGTAAACTTTCCAACCGTTTCAATGTCATCTTCATGCATAATGTTTTGTGGGATTATATTTCTTCTCGTCTGTACCATTATTTTTGTTTTTTCTGTGTTAATTTCCAGACCTAGCCTTTTCGTTTGTGTTTTTAACTCTGCGTATGCTTCCTGTGCTCCTGTTGATGTTCTACTCATAATATTAATATCATCGGCGTAGGCAGCCAGTTGAACCGTTTTATTGGTCAGTAGGTTTTCTCGTCCAGTTTGCATTTGCCTAACCGCATACTCCAGTGCCAGGTTAAACAATGTTGGTGCCAGCCCATCTCCCTGCTTTAGTCCCTGCGAGATTTTGAAAAAGTCTGTCCGGTTGTTTTGTATTCGTACACATGCCTGAGTTTCATCCATTGTGGCTTTAATGAGTCTAATCAGCTTATGTGGTATTGCTAATTCTGCCAATATATAGTATAGTCTGTCCCTTTTGACTGAATCGTATGCCTGTTTGAAGTCTACAAACACGTTGTGAACATCAATGTCGTGTTCCCACGATTTGCTCAAGACCTGCTTGACTGTAAATATTTGATCCATTGTCGATCTTCCCCGTCTGAAGCCCGTCTGATATTCTCCAATAATATTTTCTGCTAGTGGTTGGAGTCGCTGGTTTATAATATACGTGAGGACTTTGTACGCTGTACATAGTAGAGAAATTCCACGGTAGTTTTTGCACTGGAGTTTGTCTCCTTTTTTATAGATTGGGCATACTATACTTTTCTTCCATTCGTCGGGTATTTTCTCCTCTTGCCATATTTCTTTGATAAGCGCGTGGATATGACTTGATAGGTGGTTGCCACCTACCTTATACAGTTCTGCTGGAATCTCGTCAACTCCCGGGGCTTTATTGTTTTTCTGGGCCTTAATAGCTTCGAGAACTTCCTCTATGGTTGGAGCTTCTACTTCAACTTCGTTCTCTTCTACATGGTTCGTACCCATTTCATCTTCCATATCTACTTGTGTTCCAAGTAGGGTCTGAAAATAATGCTTCCAGGTTTCTGTGACTTTCTGTTGGTCACTGATTATTTGCCCACTTTCATCTTTGCATAGGCTTGTTTGAGGTTTATATCCACTTTTTATCTTTTTTTGGTATTCGTAAGCTCCTCTAGTTTCGTTTTTTTTGAGATTTTGTTCCATTTCTTCTATTTGTCCATTTTCATAAGCTCTCTTTTTGTTTCTGCATATCTTGTCTGCTTTCCGTCTTGCGACTTCAAATGATGTTCGTCTTTCCCGTGTTCTTCTTGTTATGTACATTTTGTGCGCTTCGTTTCTTTCTTCTATCGCTTGCCTGCACTCGTCATCAAACCATGTTCCTCTTCTCTTCTTTTTCTTGTTTCCCACGGTGGACGCTGCTGCTGTCAGCACTGCTGTTTTGATATTATTCCATTTGCTCTCTATGGAGTGCAGTTCTTGTGTCCTTAGCTCATTTGTGACTTCTTGCTCGAACTTCTCTCTACAGATTTTGTCTTAAATTTTCTTAAATTATCTGAAATTTACCATTTCTGTTATAAATAAAATTTCTCTTTGAAAACTAAGGTATAAATTAGCTCTGTCTACATTCTAAATGTGTTTCTTTGTATATGAAAGCGTCTCTTCACCATAGGACATTACTGGCACTACAAACACGTCGAATAGTTTTCCCATCATAGGCGGCCCATACAAGCGATATTCTTGTTTGACTGTGATTGTCTATTCGAATTTCGTTTCCAAGATACAGATACCTATTTATTAATAAGTTTTATATGTCCCATTTTTAAAATTGTATATTGTTACTTAACACTTCTTCTTCTCGTGCCACGCCTAGCGGAGATTGGAAATCATCATGGCCACCATCATGCTACTACCTACTTAACACTAGCTCGTCATAAATATTTTGGTGACTGGCCTGTACCATAGAAGGCACTAGACAACAACCGAGGGTCTGTCTCCAGATGTCACAATATCCCTTCCGCGCATTCATTCCCAACCAGTATCCAAGCAGTTGAAACGATAGGCTGCTATCATTACTTCGTGATCTACAATAATGTGTACCTCAAGAGCCGTAGAAGTCGTCAACCACCAGGTACCACAACAGAGGGAACAAAACTCCTCAACATTCTTATTTATTTTACCCAATAAACGTGTGTGTGTATCAACATCAATCTAGATAGTGTTTAAAAGTGGTACTGTACGTACTATTTACAACTGGAGTTGGTAGCAGCGGGCGCTGGTAAGCACAGGCGAGACGTTTTCTTCGATAGATAGCGTAACAAAAGTAAGGGCGAGGTAGCAAGCGCTACCCCGTAACTGAAACACACGACTCACTTGTTCGGCAGCTAGAACCAGTCTAATCTGAAGACGGTGGTTGCTTTAAGAAATGTTTTTCGAACATGTCGCGACACGTGGGTGTATAACCACCCAAGCAATCTGCAATTTCAACGAAAGACATTTATTTTTCTGTGGTTCTTTGTTCACAACATTGTATCAATCAACACTCTATTGTTTGCAATAGAGTGTTGATTAGAGAAAAGTTTATTGTTCGATAGTCCTTAGGTTTTGGTAAACGAAATATTGACTAACTATACGACGGAAACAAAACTAACAAAAAGTATGTTGATATTTCCACAATATTTACATAAAGTTGCGAAACTGTAACAAGATCTTCTGTCATAATCTTGATCTCTCAAAATTCGTCCTCATTTAAAACAGAGTCATAGGCATAAGACAAGTAGTGTATTTTAATATTTCTCAATTTTACGAATTTTAAACGCATGTTCTAGGGCAGATATGAAGAGATTTGGTGACATCGTGTCGCCTTACTGGATTCTCTTAATTTGTATTTTGTTACTGTTTTTATGTAAGTTTATCGTGTTCGTCGCATTTGGGTATACATTAATACTAGTCTCGAATAGCAGCTATCAATGCGGTGTTAAAAATAACTTACATACAATCTTAACTACTACACCCGCTTGCCGTATTTTTATGCTTGTAAAAACGAATGATTGTTCGCAATCAGCAAACCTTAGAAATCGAATTGAGAAAATTCCTTTGATTGACTAAGATATCGATTTCAACGATCTGATTACGGTTCAGATTACTAAATAATTTTCTACGGGCAAATCCAGCGTAGCTGATACCGCGAAAAACAGTATATAAAGTAAACTTTTCAGACTTTAACAAGACGCGTATACAATGCATTTCAACAATTCGCATGGATGAACATTTTCTCATTTTACTTTCCAGTGAAGCGCATGTATGGGTCTGTTAGGTATGAAATTACATATTGTGTTTTATAAAAATAAATTTACTTTGTTATGGTCGTTTTAATATTTAGATACAGTCATATCTTTTGTTTGAGAACAAAAGTCTTGAAGTAAATAATTTGTTTTTATAATAACTTGTCTTTTGTAGGTGTATATAGCTTAATTTATTTGAAGAATTAAACTTTGAATTGAGATATAATGAAAATTTAATACACTTTTTCACAGATACAAGGTAAATGATAATAATTTGTGCAAGAGAAATCATTAGAATAGCACAAACCGGCATATCTATGTTTCGTGGACCTTAAGAAGGCATTTGACCGGGTCAAATTAAAGGACGTTATCCACTTATTGTACGAAAGAGAGATACCTTTAGACATAATCAAAACGACCGAAAATATCTACCAAAATACCACAATAAAAGTAAAAGTAGAAGAAGAACTAACTGTCCCTATTGAAGCTGGCAATGTGATCAGACAGTAAGTTCAGCTTAGAATTGCTCAGAATAGATCTAAGTTTCATAAATGCTCCTCTTGCAATTTCTATTCTTCTTCTTCAAGTGCCATCTTCGTTCCGAAGGTTGGCGATCATCAGGGCTATACGTATTTTCGAGACTGCTGACCGAAACAATTCGTTGCTGCTACAGCTATACCATTCCCGTAGATTCTTTAGCCAGGAGTTTCGTCTTCTTCCTATGGACCCTTTTCCTGCTATTTTCCCTTGCATAATTATTCGAAGCAGTTCATAACTTTCGCCTCTTGTAATGTGTCCCAAGTATTGTAGTTTTCGTTTTTTGATCGTAAATATGATTTCCTTTTCTTTATTCATTCTTCTCAAGACCTCGACATTTGTGACTCTCTCGGTCCAAGGTATTTAAAATGGTTAACTTTTGTTATCGGTTCATTATTGACAATTAGTTGTGTAGCGCCGAGGTCTTGTTTACTAACCACAAGTAACTTTGTCTTTGTTGTATTTATACTTAGTCCGTTATTAGAGCATTCTCTAGTGACTTGATCTATAAGGAATTGAAGATCTTCAATACTTTTAGCCATGATCGCGGTGTCGTCTGCATATCTGATGTTGTTAATAGTTTCTCCCCCGATTCGAACTCCACATTGCCCTTCCAAGGCTTCGTTAAAAATTATTTCTGAGTAAACGTTAAACAAAGTTGGGGACAACATACAACCCTGTCTAACACCTCTTTAAATACAAATTTTGTCTCTTTTTGTGCCGTCTACCAGAATAGAAGCTTCTTGATTCCAATAAAGATTCCAATAAAATCTTTATCATCTATTCCAATCATTTCTAGATATTCGAACAGCCTACCATGTTGAACACTATCAAACGCCTTCTCAAAATCTATAAAACAGACATAAATTGGTTTCTGTACTTCCCATGATGGTTAAAGTAGTGTTAGCATTGAGAACAAAGCTTCCCTTGTTCCCAATCCTTCTCTGAAACCGAATTGTTTATTTCCCATTGTGTCTTCACATTTCTGCTTGATTCTATTAAGAATTATCCTAAGAAGTAGCTTGAGAGAGTGACTCATGAGATTAATTAGTCTAAAGTCTTTACATGATGATGTATTAGGTTTTTGCTTTGTTTGATGGCTTTCTCGAAGTATTTTGTGTATATTAAACTCGTCATGTTTTCTTTGTAGTTCTTCCATCTCACGACATCTCTGTTCCATCCAGGCCTCTTTTGCTCGCTTAACCTTGTATCTTCTTTGTCGATATATTTCTCTATATCGAGTCTCATCTTTATTTTTACAATTTCTTCTTTGCTGAATAAGGTCTAGTATGTTATCAGTCATCCAATCCTTTTTCTTTACTGGCTCTTTTTCTGATTTCAAAACTTCGTTTGCTATAGTAACCATTATATCTATATTTTGTCCGATATTTTCTTGTTCAGATCTCTCTAACTGTTTTTAGTTCCATGATTTATCTTATTTCCCAACTCATCTGCTATTTCGGCATTTCTTAGGAGTCGATTATTATGTTTTTTCTGAGCTGTCGGGGTTTTTATTATTTTTAATTTTAGTTTAAATCCAGCACAGAACAGATTATGATTAGTTGCTGCGTCTTCACTTGGGAATGTTTTTGCAGATGTAATACTGTTTCTAAACCTTCTGTTAATGATAATGTAGTCGATTTGATTTCTGACTACCTTTCCTTCTTGATCAGCTGGAGATTTCCAGGTATATAGTCGTCTTTTAGGTTGTTGAAACAAAGTATTTGCTATAATGCAATTCTCTTCTTGGCAGAACTGTATTAGTCTCTGCCCTCTTTCGTTCCTTTCTCTAAGTCCATACTTTCCGGTTATATCTTGTGTTATTTCTGCACCAACTCTTGCGTTGAAGTCTCCCATAATAATCGTAGCTTCATGTTTTTTTGTGCTCCGGAGAATTTGTTTAATTTGGTTGCAGAATTGCTCAATTTCTTCATCTGGTTTGTCAGCTGTTGGTGCATAGACTTGTATTATATTAATATTCATTAATTTATTTTGCAGCTGTATCATCATGATGCGATCATTGAAAGGAACGAAATTTCTAATACAGTTACGAATTTCTTCTTTGACAATTATTGCGACTCCGTTACGTCTGGGTCTTTCTGCCTTTCCCGAGAGGTAGACAATGTATCCATTGCTCTCGAATATGTTTGACCCTAGCCAGTTCGTCTCGCAGATACCTAGGATAGTAATGTCTAGTCTGGCCATTTCCAGCTGAATATTGTGTAGCTTCGCGCCTTCAAACATAGTTGTGACGTTCCTCGTAGCTATCTTGTGGACTTCCACGACATGAGGTTTTCGTGGGTTTACGACCTGAGAGACCCCGTGGTCTGGTTGTGATCTTTCTCCCCTGTCGGATCTTGGATTCCGAAGTCCATGATCAAGTGTGCATACTTTCTTCCTCTGTCATGGGAAGCTGTACTAGGGATATCCACAAGTATCTTTAATGTAGTGGTTTCTCCTGGCCTTCTACATCCTGATGCCGTTGACAATTTCTTGGTTCCTCCGCCATTGAGACCGATTTCTCGGTATCAGGACAACAGAGTGCCCTACCACTCACCAACTCATCCGCCCGAAGCCGTTGGCCAGTAAGTGGGAGATTGCTTATACCGGCAATCATTCGGTAAGAAATAGAAGAGGATCAGTAAAGGAAGACGATCAGTAGGAAGGCCACGTAAACGATGGAACGACAATTTAATGGAGGCACATTGAAAAACAGACAGTCATGTCTACATAAAAAGAAGAAGAGAAGAACAAGACCTCATAGAATCAAAATATTCTTGAAACGACTTGTTTGTAGTTTGGATTTACGAGCTTCGTCACAGCAAATAATTAGATCGGAACAAAATGAAAAAGAAAGTTTCCCTCCTGTAGTTTTAAGGGGTTTCACATGTTTGTTTGTTAATTTGTGAGGATTAGAAGAAGAAGAAGAACATCATGAAAAATCTAAGGCAATGGTATGGAAAATCAACTACACCGTTATTTAGAGCTGCTGTCAATAAAGTCACGTTAGCGAATATGGTAGCCAACATGATATCCAACGATCGATAACGGTCATGGAACTAGAAGAAGAAGAAGAGGATAAATGCACCCAAAACTACAATAGATACAGAAAAACTATAGACTACGCCGACGTATGAATTCAGAATAAAAAATTTGTAAGGGGAGAAAAGTATGCAACCAAAAGATTTACTCATTGTTCCACTAAAACCAAAAACAAATCAGATAAGCCTCTGGAATAATATATATATATATATATATATATATATATATATACATACACCGGTATTTAGGCGCCACGCCCTTCCGGTAGGGATCTATGGAGGAGTATCACCGAGACGCAAGCCCTTATCTCTTGCCGTACTGCTCCACCTTAGGCCGATCAGACACCAGCATATTCTAGTCTAAGCCGCAGATTCGTTTTAGAATTTTAAACTGCTGTGTTAGCCTTTTTTATTTTTCTGTACACCGAACCTGGGGCTTGAACCCACATCCACTGAACCATTCGACAGTGAAGCGAATGAGAATCGGCCGCCTGGCTCGTTTGGCTATCTGACCGGCTGGAATAATATAGGGAGGAAATATGTAGACTGTTAAGACTATATATTTAAATTTATTAAGTTCACTCTGTGTTTACGAAAAACAAAAATTTATTGTCTCTGTCATGTAGAAATGTCTGTCTGTTTAGTGTAATAGTAACTCTCATATTTCATTTTTAATGATAATGTAAAGTTCTAAACGGTGCAAAGCTTTACCTTATAATGATTATCACATTTTCAAAGTTAATCAGTTACTTATTGTTAAGGGTACGGTGTATGATGGATCTATCATTTCATGCGGAACGTTCAATTTTTTTTAGTAACTGGAATTCACGTTATGGATGAGTTAAGTCTAACATTATCTTTGAATTCATTTCAGGGTAATAATTTTAAAAATACGGCCAGTACATTGTTAATAACAACACGACTGAACTATATACCTGATGAGTATGTTTAATATTATAGGTGTATAGAAATATTTTTTGATATAATATATTGTTGTAAGGCTTCACTTTCGTTAATTCTGAAAGTCATGCAGTATAACGGTACGTAAAAGTGAAGGAAAAGTTTTAAAAAATATAAGGCATCGTTTTAGAAGGGGTGTTACTCTTTGAATACCTCATCAGTATTATTATTATTATTAAAACATTGAAACAACACTTAGTAAAATAAAAATAGAATAACTTAAGTTCTTTTTTTTATTTTTTCTTATTATGTGCGGGGCGCTACTGGTGCAGCAAAATATCGTATTCACTCGTAATCTCAGTATATGATAAAGGTCCGTGTCAAAGTTTTCACTAAAAAATAGCGACATTTTGATAAATTAAACACTCTATAATCTCCAGATGTTCTAAAAATTTTATCAAGCTTAGATGTTAGCGGATATAAACTATTAGTTAATTAAATTCCTTTCCATTCCTTAACTATTTCATTCGACGAATAAAAAATATTTATGTATCAAAAGTATTTTAAAACGTATGAAATGTTAACAAATGTGACATACTCGATTTTAAATCGATGTTCAAATCGTATGCGCCTATTCATTCTTAGAATAATTTCTTGGTATTTATGACTAATAATGTAGCTAAAAACTCATGAATTTAATAGTCATCCTTTAAAAATTCAACACTAGTTTTTTCTTTAAGGTGGATTTCTAGGTATTTTGTGAATATATATATATATATATATATATATATATATATATATATATATATATATATATATATAATGTTCGTTAGAATTGAAAGGACGAAAGTCACCTTCACTTTGTTTTGCAGTAGATCAAAATTAGTGCGCTTAATTTGTACACCATAATTTAAAATGTCTTTAAAATCATCAAATGATGTTGCAGCTTTAAGTTTTTAAAGAAAGTGGTAAAGCATGCTTTGTATTTTATTTTACAGTAACATAATGGACGTTAAGTTGTTTTGTATTGAAATAATAAATAATTTAGGACTACAACCTTTTTTATTCTGTGGTACTATATTAATAAAAAACAGGACAACCGCCCTTTTGGTATAATCTTATTATAGTTTATTTTTATGAACGAGAGAGTAATTAGCATAATTTTAACTGGTAGCTCCGACCACTCCATGGGCGTGCTCAAGATTAATTGAAAAATTACTTTGAATAATTGTAAAAAATAAATGAATTATTTCAGTGTTATAAAGTGTTATGTGTATGTAAACAAAAGTGACCTCTTTTATCACACACTATATTAGAACTGACTGGCCTACATTAAAAAGGGTTTTAAAAAATTCACATTTTTTTTAATTTTTAAAAATTACAAAAGAGAAAAAGAGTTTTTAAAACCGTCTAAGGTATGTTAAATAGATGAATAAAAATATTAATATAAAACTTACAGCTACTTGTTACAAATCCAAATCAGATTCAGAAGATGAACTTTCAGAACCAAGATTTATAATAACTGGCTCGATCATTTTATCAGTAATATTGTCCAGCTTCCACATTTTTTCCTCTTCTTTAATAGTGTGATTTACTGCCTTTTCCCAGTTTTCAGGTTTTACATTATTTACGGCCTCCAAAAACAACTGTTTAACATCATGAATTTTAAAAGTGGTATTTTTTCTTGAAACTTCACTCTTTATCTGTGCCCATACCAGTTCAATCGGGTTTATGATATGGTGGGGATCTAAGTACTGTCATTCCACGATTTTTGGCAATTTCATCAATTTCGTATTTTTTAAATTTTTCTTTATGAACGGTCACAACGAATAAAGTTCCTTTCTTATAGATCCGGGATCGTACGTAATATTTTTTGAACTCAGCCAATTCTGCAAGTCTTTTTTTAACCACTTGGTTGTGGGCAGTCCTTCTATAAGTCTGGAGTGATAACTTGCATTATCCATTACTATTACACAGTTCTTAGGAAGAAGATCTATCATTTGTTCGAACCATTCTTGAAAGACATTAGCGTTCATGTCTTCATGGTAGTCACCGGTACGAGTTGATTCAAAAGTTAATAAACCACCTTTAACAAAACCGTCTGAACTGCCAATGTGTACTATTATCAGCCTGCGTCCCTTTCCTGATGGTGGGTTTAAACCAGTAGATAAGTTATTTACAAAAGCGTGCCTTTGACTTGTAACAGTTTCATCCTGCCAAAATTTATTTGTTGTATGATCCTCGTTGATCCATGTTTCATCAAGATAAAATATTTTTCTTTTTTGGTTTCTCATTTCCTTTATGGTTCTTAGAAAATGTCTTCTCCATATGACAATATCGCTTCTTTCTAATAAAATAGACTTTCTGGGATTCTTTTTCCAGCGGAAGCCTATTTCTTTTAAAAGTTTCCATAACGTACTTCGACTCATTTCTGGGTAATCCTTATCATCTCGAACTGAGACAAGAACTTTATCCAATGTTGGAAATTCTTGTCTAAAGAAGAATTCATGCACTTTCCGTCGAAGTCCTTCTTTAAAATGATATTCTATTTGAAATTTTGGTTTCCCTGGAGCATTACGTGGCATTTGAAAACTACCACATTTCTCTTCTTTAATAACTCTGTAAATCGTAGATTTCCCAACACCAAGTGTACTGCTAACTAACTCAACGGTCTCATCAACACTTTCACATAAACGTTTGTCTGTTAATGGTTTAAAACAATTAAATATTAATGTTTTTTCATTAACTGTTAGAGGACCAATTTTTCGGCGTTTACACGGCACTTCCAAATTTTCCATAACACTAGTATACACAATAAACTGCACCTTGCAACTGAAGTACCTACTTTTAGTGAACTGTTAAGAATTTTGAATACGCCACTTGGACCTTCCTATATACAAAATGGAAAAACCCACTATCACATTTTCTGTGGAATAAGTTTAGAAGGTAATTATCTAGTCAATTACTGTCATAGATTCCTGGAATTAAAGAATTAAATGTTTGATTGTTGAAACCCTTACTTCGTGGAATGCACTCATTTCAGATAAAATAAAACGTTTTATTTTATCTAAAGAATTAAACTTTATTTTGCAAATAGGTAGGTACTTATTAAACTTTTATTGGTTATATATAACCAATAAAATAAACATCTTACATTTCTTGCAAATTCATTAGTACCTGTTAACCTCCATCACTCCGACACTGGCAACCTTATTTAGGGATTAGTAACCCTCACAACTATTGTATTCTATTCTGCTCCAACCTTTATACCTGGTGGTCATACTCAATTTAAAATTGTTTTCCTATATACTTCTGTAAACTTGTTGACAAATATCTGTTTTTCATTGAGTCACCCGTATCAACAGTTTAGGGATTTGCATACATAATTTATTGTTTTATTACTCTCTCATACATAAAAATACACTATAGCAATTCTATTAGGTGGTAATATTTTGAACTATAAATTGGAATTGATTTTTCATTATTTAGTTGGTCCAATATCTTTAGTAGGGGACCAACGAGAGAATTTCTTATTTTCCTTTTAAAATTGACAGTTCTAAAATTTTCCTGGGAAAATGTTGTTTTATAAAATATAACATAATGCCAGGGCGATCTCTTTCGACTTTCAAGTGCACAATTTTAGAGGATAGAAAGGGTTCATTGTTTGTATTCCGTTTCCTATTAACTAAACGGACTTGTTAATTCTTTGCCTATTTTTTCAAAGTTGAAAAAGCCGCTTGTTTTCAGCTCATACATAATAAGCTTCGTTGTGTGTATGTCCCTTGAGTAAATATTTATGATAACTACTGAGGTGTTACAGACAAATACATACAAAATAAAAAAAATTCCGTTTTGGCCAGAGCAGTTGTCTGTCCAATTTTTTTTTCTTCTATAGTTCATCATAGAAGAAAAATTCTATGAAGAACTAACAGCTGCATACCATTCATGCCCAAAGAATGACATCAAAATTATTTATGGTGATCTCAACGCAAAAATAGGAAAAGAGCAACAATACCTACCAACTATAGGTAAGCACAGCCTTCATGAGGTGTCCAATGACAATGACATCAGACTAATAAATCTAGTAACTTCTCTTAACATGGTCATTGCCAGCAAATGCTTCCAGCGAAAAAATATTCATAAGGGAACGTGGAGATCTCCAGATGGGGCTACAGTAAACATGATCGATCATGTTATTATTGACTGTAGACATCACTCAGACGTAACAAACGTATGTAGCAGACGAGGGGCAAATGCAGACTCGGATCACTACCTTGTGGAAAGTAGAGTAGGGATTCAAAAAGGAAGAAAGGAAAGAAAAGGTATCCAATATTGGAAAATATGAAATAAAAAACTTAGCAGACAACAGCAAAAAGACAAAATACAATGAATATATAAAAGGAAGGCTAAAAAACAGACAAAAGCACTAGGATATAAACAGAGAATGAGAAGCGTGTAAAACCATCATACAAGACGCGGCCAAAGACACCCTGGCTACAAAAAAAGCTCAAATTAACTGAAGGACAGTGGTTCGATGAAGAGTGTCGTAACGTAACAGAGAGGAAAAATAATGCATATCAACGACTACAACAACGACATAGAACACGAAAGGCAGAGGAGGAATATAGAATACTAAGGAGGGAAGAGAAGAAAATACATTGCAGAAAGAAAAGAGAACAGCTAGAAAAATAACTCCAACAAATGGAAGAACTAAATAAACCATCAGAAAACAGAAAATTCTACCAAAAAACATTTGGTAGAATGTAAACATTTCAATTGACAACATCATTAAACATAACAGACTTTAACTGACAGTAGGTTTTATGGTTTTCATGAGCAGATTCAGGCATATAAGTAGAGTGAACAACAGGAATGTCTGAAAAATAACAATGCTTTATTTATTGCGATACTCCTTAAATATTTTTATTAAAAATTAAGCTCTTGTTATTAAGCATGGAAAAGTAGGTTGAACTCTGCAAGATATTACACTTCACAGATTACAACTATCCGAGAAGTTCCATAACAACCATACCCCGGCAGAAGCTTGGACATGCTTGCTGTATGGCCCATTTATACAAAATAAATATAATTGACAACAATCTTTGTGATATTTACATAAAAACGGCAGATTTTTTAATTGTAGCAAGTATACACACAGTCAGAAATACATAGAAAAAATCTAAGAAATTTCAACGTTTACGGTCCATAGAATGTTGTATGAATCTTTTTTAAATCTTTGGCTTTAAATGATAAATGTGTTTTAGAATATATACTACTCTCCAAAATTAACGCACCACCTAAAACGGACCATGATTTTAAAACTATATTTCTTCTGAACCCTTTATTGAATTTCCATGATTTATTTTTCACATTATAGGTATATTTCTAGTTAATGACTATATTAATGTTTTTTAAGAAATGTCAACGTTTTACTTATATACTAAATATAAAGGTCTAAAAATAAAGTTGTGTTTTTTCATCTAATTTTGCAACACCCGGTGGAATGTATTAGAAACAAACTCTACATGTTATTAATATTTTAAGATCGCTTCATTCTTTCTTAACATTTTGGTAAAAAATCATTACGATACGTTTATTATCAAAAAAGAAAAGTATGTTCAAAGCATTGCGTGATTTTTTACTCTCCAAAATTAACGCCCGACCTCAACTCTACCATAATTATTAAGCTTTTTTTCTTGTGTATCCTTGATTGGATTTTAATAATTTTTTTTGCTCATTGCAGATCTATTTCTAAGTAATTACCGTATTATTGTTTACTGGGAAGTGTCAACATTTCACCTAGATATGGGGTGTAAAAATAAATTTGATTTTTCATCTTATTTTGCAACACCCTGTGGAATTTAGTTAAAGCAAATGCTACATCTTAATCTTAATACTTTAAAAAAGTTTTTTTTTTCAACATTTTCGTAAAAAAATCATCGATATCTTTATTATCAAAAAAGAAAAGTATGTTCAAAGCGTAACGTGACTTTATTGAATTGTAAAAATTCAACATTCAATTTCAAGAAATCTGAGCCCAGATGAATGTGTTCAGGCAATTACTATAGCTGATGTAGGCTTAAGTTATCATGAAATAGGCTTGAGGTTAGGGGTATTTCATACTACAATATCACGAGTCATTCAACGTTTTCGAGAAACAAACGACCATACGAAACGGCGTGGATAAGGAAGAGAAAAACTTACAACACCACGACAAGATCAGTTTATCCAGGCTTCGTGCTATAAGAGAACGTTTTCTCACAATGAGACATTCACAAATACAAGTGACAAATGTTCATAATATTTAAATGAGTAGAAACACTATATAAAGGCGTCTCGCTGAACAAGATCTGCAAATAAGGATACCAGTCAGAGCTTTAAACGTAAATCATTGTAGAAGTAGATTACAATTTGCCAGAGAGCAGCACCTTGACTGAAATGTTGATGACTGGAAGTACGTGTTGTTCACTGCTGAACCGTGGTATTGCTTATATAGCTCAGTGTGAGAGTTAATCGACGGCCAAGAGAACGCTACGCACAGTGTAATATACGACCTATTACTTTATTCAATGGTGGATCTGTAATGGTTTGGGGAGGAATATCTCTTACAGCGCAAACGGACCTTGTTGCTTTACGAAGAGATTTCTTCAGGTGAACAGGTGAAAGGTATATTAGACATTTTGTCTAACCATGTCGTTTCATTTGCTCCTTACATAGAAAATAATTTTATTTTAATGAGAATTTGTGTCTCATGTCTCTCATAACGACATAGAAGTTATGGTGAGAGAAGTTTGGGATCCAATTGATTAAGACCAAATACGCTGCTTGATTTTAAGTATGCCTCGCCGCTGTGAAGAAGTAATTAGATATAGAGGTGGAAATACTCGTTATTAAGTGTTTTTGGGAAAGGGCAATTGTTAAAAAATATTTAGGTTATATTTTCTTAGGCTTTATTTGTATTAAATGTCAATAAAGTTTATGTAAGTAATGTTTTCTTTGCTTTAATTGTTGATAAAAACTTGTTACATTTAAAGTTCTGTATAATCTTTGATAAAAGAGATATCGAGATAATTTTTTCACGAAAATCTTAAGAAGGAACAAATTTATCTTAAAATAATAATAAGATGTAGCGTTTATTTCTAATAAATTTCACAGGGTGTTGCAAAAAACGATGAAAAAACACAACTTTATTTTTACACCCCGTATACGGGTAAAACGTTGATATTTTTCAGAAAAAATTAATACATTGATTTACTAAGAATAGACCTATAATATGGAAAAAACATCATCAAAATCTGATCATTCGTTCAGAAGAAAAATAGCTTCAAACTTTTGGTACATTTAAGGTGGTGCGTTAATTTAGGGCATTAGTGTATATTTCATATTTCAGTATAAAATTAAATTGTAGAATAACCATAATAGGCTTGTAACGTTAAATGTCTTTTTCCTTTTGGTTATATATAGTACTGTGCGAATTAATGGAATCATGGGCTGTTTTAATGAAAAAACAGTTTATTTAGAAAAAAATATATTTTGACAAAACTATAAAAGTACATATACATCATTTAGTAGGAAATATATCCACTTTGGCTGCAATTACTGCTTTTAGTTGTTTTAGCATAGATTCTACGGGCTTCTGACGGTGCCCAGATATCCTTTTATCTCTAAACCAAACCTGAATGACCCTTCTATCATTTTATTTTTGTATTACAGTCGATTTTGTGTGTGTCAAATTTTCAATGGAGTTGAGGTCTGGCAAATTACCAGGCCCATCTAAAACATTTATCTTCTTATTTTAGAAAATTCCATCATTTGCTTTGACTTGTGACAGGGAGCAAAGTCCTGTTGAAGAATCACTCTTCCGTGGGGCTGACATTTTTACAGTTCTGTGTCCAAACGCGGTTCCAACATGGATTTGTATTTTTGGCTGTTCATTAGGCTTTCGATTAGTACCAAAGATTCAACCCACATGTATGAAAAACATCCTCAAAATATTTTTTGAATGGATGTTTTACAGTTTGATCAATATGAGATGGTGTAAAATTTTCCTTGTCAGACTTCCTGACAAATTTCGACCGTTGTCTCTGAACTATAAAGTGAGTTTCATCAATTCAATTCAATTTGCTCTTTTGAAGTAAAAATATTTCTTCAGCTGGTGTTGTTTTTCTCTTTCTTCCGCATCTTCTTAACCTTTTCACATCCATTGATCCCGTTTCTCGTTTATTTTTCAAAATCTTGCTTACTACCCCCTGACTCACTCCACACGTTGTTTCGATTTCTCTTTGTGACATAGAAGTGTGTTCACTTAACGTGATATTATTTTCACGCTTTCTAGGCGTAATGTCGATAATGGAATTAAACAAACTCACTAATTACCGAAAACAACTCAAAATAGTACAAAACAACACAAACTTAGTGGGAAATGTCCTAAAACACCCTCAAATAAAAGGCAGAGAAAAGTAAGGTTATGTTTTCAGTGCTTGGTCAGTTGTTAATGTGTGGACTGTGTTGTCAACTGTGATTATTAAAAAATGTCACAATGATTCCATTAATTCGCACAGTACTGTACCTGCCTTACTGTGATCTGCCCAGTATTTGTTTAAAAAACTGCTTAGAGTGACCTCTGGGCGAGAAAAAAAGTGATCCTTGTCCTAATCCTAAAATACTTATTATGATTAATCTTCCAAAAAAAAATACGTTCAAAAAATGTATTATTTATAATCATAACAAATTGGTCGGTCAGGCTGAGATAAAAAAAAGCTATTATTTTTTTTAGATCTAATACTTCGTTTCTGGCTGCATGGACTAATCGTAAAGCCAAAACAAAACAAAAAAGATTAAAATTGTATCAAGAACTAATTTATATTGTTGATTACAACTCATAATTTTCCCGTAATAAATAAATAAAATCAAATATTTCAAAGCCATAAAAATGAATCAATATTATTCTAGAAAATTAATAAAGCAATGTCTTGTATAATAGCAACTATACAAAGAACATTATAGCACAAATAACACTAATATACTAAAATCCAAAGGAAATACGGAATAAAAATATAAAACAGGCAGTAATCACATTGCGATAGATATTATTTTTATCGGATTTGTAGTCATAAATAGACTTTTATATAATTCTAAGCACTTAAAAATTTATGTGTGTAGGAATTTTAAGAAGTTCCGGTTTGCCGATTTGTTGTTTAAAATAGATATTTTATAGTGCAATATAATAACTTCAAAAATATCAAAACAGAATTTTGGCTCGTCTGAATTATAGTAATTTGTCACCAGACCAATGTTATGTAAAAATAAGATTAATTCAGACCATTTCATACATTTCCAGAAACACACATACATATTTCCGGATGTCAATTGTTCAAATGTTGTTTTTTGTTGTGTGGGAACATTTTGAAAAGGATTCCAACGTTGCGTTGGGTTGTCACAAATCCTTCAAACTAAAACTAAATAAGAAAATGAAACTGAGGACTTAAAACATGTTAAAATACCACAATTCCCGCTTGATTTTAAAAGTGACACATGTCATGTTAGATTGTAACTATAGAATAAGTCAGTAGAGTTCACTTGATGTTGTTCGTCATTGTATTGTAATGGTCGTTGGCTATCAAGATTCTTATTATTAAAAGTATTCAATAAATAGTGAAATATTGTTTGTTTTACTGCTTCGAATCCAGTAATCACTTCAGGCTATAGGCCCAATTATGTGCCAGTAATGGAATAGTTGAACTCTAAAAACCTGAAAGTGATCAAAACAAAGGGATAAATGGCGGTCAATCTACACTCTACAGGTAGCAAGTTTTAAACAATTTGATGGTACAGTTTTTTCAAATTGGAAGTTTCGTATGGAATTAATGTTGGAACAAAATGATTTGCTGGAAATTTTACAAAAAGAAATAATTGGTGACACCTTAAAAAGTAATGATGCTAAAGCAAGGAATCTTATAGTGCAATGCTTAGCGGATAATGTGATACACATCTTAAAAGATAAAAAGACAGCCAGAGATATATTCAACACTTTAAAAGACATATATTTACAAAAATTTTTGTCTGTTCCAGTTGAAATTCAACGTAAATTAAGAAATATGAGGTATGTTGGTGGAAAATTAACAGATTTTATAATGATTTTTGATAACACAGTGATAGATCTGAAGAATAGTGGTGGAAAATTTGAAGAACCCGAAATTTTTTCACAATTGTTAGCTGCTCGGAGTCATATCAAGCAACAATCACAGCAATTGACATTATTTTCAGTCAAGATCCAACTAGAATTGATTTTAATAGGGTGAAAAATAAACTCTTACAGGAAGAATCTCGTCAAGGAAATTCTCATAAAAATAATGATGAATCTACAGCAGTTTTCTTTGTTAATAAGAATAGATATCACTAGACTTCGGCAAATATGCATATTGCATATTTTGCATATTGTGCATATTTTATGCAAATATTTCATATTTTGGTATATTTGTATAAAAGTTTGCATAAAGTGCATAAAAGTTCAGATTTTTATACTGTATTTGAAAATTTTTAAACATACCAATTTGTTTCAATTCTTGTATAAAATTTTGTAGTCATTTTAATCAAGAAATGATCTAAGTACGTAATCTCTACAGGTACAAAACATTTACAATTTCAAAGAAGATCAATTTAAGTAGCCCTCAACATTCTTAGAAAGTCTCGGTCACTGAGGCATTCAGTTATTGGATAATCGCTAAGGGTTCGCTCATTTGCATTTTATGATCTAATCCCCAAATCTATCTACAATTTATTGTATCTTAACAGCAGGTAAACGGCTAATAGTTTTGTTCCTAATTTAGGGATTTTCCAAAATCTCCCAGTTTATTGAATTAGGTACCTAAACATTTCTAATTTGATGCTCAGATTTGTAAATCATTTTTGTTTTGATATTCAAAGCGTAAACACTCGTTGTGCGTAACAAAAAGGAAGATTGTGATTTTATAATGCCTAAAACAACCAGTGCTTCAACTTGGATTAAACCTTATAAAGAGCTGTCTATGGATATGGGAAAAATCTACTGTTCAGTCTGTGGCAAAATTGTAAGTATCTAATATTTTCTATTAAATATCTAATATTTCATACATACAGGGTGTTTCCAAATGACACTTACAACGTTTGACTGTAGGTACTTCTCGAAAAATTGAACAAAACGATATAGTTAATGAGGGGTCAAACTTATTTACTTTTCGAGATACAGGGTGTTAAAATTAAAAAAAATTAAATTCTTTTAGTTAATAACAACAATAACTTTAAAACCAATAAACGTATTTACTTGAAATTTAGTACTCGTAGGTTGTTTTTAAATGAAAAATAGCTTCCTTTAGTGAGAAGAAATTGTCCATGGTACAATACAATGGTGTGTATTTAGAAAAATTTTTCACCTTTACTTTTTTTTATGAAGTCAGCTATTCTAAAACACAATTATTTTTATTGTAATTGAATTAACAAAAAAAAAAACTTTTGTTGAATTTTAAAATAAGTTATATGATGTACTAATGGTTAGTAACAAAAACTAATTTGTGGATTAATACTGCATTTAAAACACTTAGCGAGTGTTTTTTTTCCAAACCAGTTATTTGATTAACCAAAAACACCTTGCATATTTTTATATTTTAAAGGTTGGGTTAAAATAAAGGTTTTTATTTTTATTTATAGATAGCATGTGAGAAGAAATTTCAGATAGACCAACATGTGAGAACTGCTTCACACATTGCAAAAAAAGGAAAAATAGGAGGAAAACATCAAACTTCAATGGCTAAATGTTTCCAATCTACTTCAAAAAAATTAGATGAGCAAGAAACTTTTAATGAAGACTTGTGTCGCGCATTAGTGTCTGCAAACATACCGCTTTCAAAATTAGCAAATGTAAATTTTAGTTCGTTTCTAAAAAAATATTGCAAACTTAATGTTCCAAGTGATCGGTCTCTAAGAAGAAATAATGTGAACGGGCTATACTCGTCGGTGTTAATTAATATTAAGGAAGAAATTGCAGATAATTATTTTTACATATCTGTAGACGAAACCACTGATTCCTCAGGAAAGTATATTGCTCATTTATTGATTGGTGTTCTTAAAGAAGATACCTTACCAAAATCTCATCTTATTTCATGCCAGCAACTTGAGAAAACAAATGCTTTAACAATTTCGCGTTTTATACAAGAAACATTAGCAACTTTTTTTCTTCCGACAACTATTCCTTCTAATAAATTACTGCTTATTTTATCGGATGCTGCTCCTTATATGGTGAAAGCAGGACAAAATTTAAAAATATTTTTCCCAGATTTAATACATGTTACTTGTGTAGCGCATGGATTAAACAGAGTTGCAGAGGAAATACGAAAAAAGTTTCCTCTTGTAAATACCATGATATCCAATGTCAAAAAAGTATTTCTTAAATCTCCTATAAGAATTCAACTTTATAAAGAAATGCTACCTAACATTCCTCTTCCACCACAACCTATTTTAACGCGATGGGGAACATGGTTAGAAGCAGCTAATTTTTATGCAGATCATTTTGTTAAAATAAAGAACATAATTGATACGTTAACAGATGAAAGTTCCCAATCTCTTTTGGACTCTAAACAAACTTTTCAGAGTAACTTGCTTCAACAAGAACTTTCATTTATAAAATCAAATTTTAGTGTTGTTCAAAAAACAATTACTCAGTTAGAATCACCAAAACTGTCATTGTTCGAAAGTACAGCATTAATAAAAGAATTTGCGTCATGTTGTCGGAATGTTAGAGGTAATATTGGAAAAGATATTTTAAAAAAATTTGAAGCTACTATGGAAAAAAATAAAGGTTACCATATTCTTTCTGAAGTAGTCAGTGTTCTAGCTGGAAATATTTCGGAAACAATTAATTTAGAACCAAATGTTTTGGTTAGTTTGAAAAATGCTCCCGTTACATCAGTTGATGTTGAACGAAGTTTTTCCATATATAAATATATGTACTCAGACAGAAGCCACAAGTTTTTGTTAGAAAATTTTGAACACCACTTGGTCATTTATTGTTACCATAATTCTAAATAAGTTTATTCATACTTAAAAATGATGAAGTTACTTAAAATAAATGTAAATCTTAATGAATAGTAGGAAATATTTAGTTATGTACACTTTTTTTTAAATAAAATTGTTACTATTTTACGATTTTTTTATTTATTTGTATGCATATTTTGTAAAATATTTGCATATTTTCGGGTAAACACGTGCATATTTATGCGCATATTTTCTACATTTTTATTTGCATATTTGCCGAAGTCTAGATATCACTATGGACGTCAACAGAATTCCCAACAGGTCACACACGGTCCTGGAAATCATAGTAGAGAAGGACGATAGAATAATGGACGACAGTCAAATAGACAATATCCAGTAGTGGGACAAGGACAGGGCAATTTTCGATTTAAATGCTACAAGTGCGGTAAAATTGGACATAAAAGAAATGAGTGCATGGAACGTCGGTCTGTTAATAGTGCAAGTGTCGGTCCAAATCAGGTTGAAGAAGAAATTTCATTTCTTACTGAACTAAATGAATTTGAATCACCACATCCTAATACAGTTTTGTGTGACAAAAGAAATGAGCTTGTTGAGGTTGATGGGGATGTCAGAAATGTCAGAATTTCCAATCTGAATGTTGACAGAGATGAAACAATAATTGATAAAAGTGTAAACAGAAACATTGACTTTATAGTAGACTCTGATTTTGCTTACAATATTAATGATCGGAAAAGTGTAAGTGGATTTGTTTTGAATTTTAATAGTAATATTATTTTCTGGAAATCAAAGAAACAGTCAGTTGTAGCAATTTCTAGTACTGAGGCAGAATATGTTGCTTTGTCAAACTATATAACTGAGTGTTTCTTTCTTAAACAGTTACTAGAGGATATGATTTGTAAAATTGTTGATCCAATAGTGATATTTAAAGACAATCAGTCATGCATAAAGATTGCTTGCACTTTAGAAACAAATAAACACATAGATGTTCGTCATCACTTTATTAGAAATTGTGTTTTTGAGAATAAAATTAAATTAAAATAAAAAGTATAGTGCTGATATGATGACAAACGCATGATCTTGTTTTAAGTTCAAAAATTTTAGAGACTGCATACGTATCTGTAGTATTACTACTGATAGTGATTGATACTTATCTGATACTTTGTTTAATAATTAGTTTTAAGTTATTTTGGTGGAATTGTGGTGAGGTGTTAAAATACCACAATTCCCGCTTGATTTTAAAAGTGACACATGTCATGTTAGATTGTAACTATAGAATAAGTCAGTAGAGTTCACTTGATGTTGTTCGTCATTGTATTGTAATGGCCGTTGGCTATCAAGATTCTTATTATTAAAAGTATTCAATAAATAGTGAAATATTGTTTGTTTTACTGCTTCGAATCCAGTAATCACTTGAAAACATAAGTACGTTGTAGCGAACAGGTGCTCTGAGAATATTGTAGGAATATTTCCGAAGACAATTGATAGTCTAGTCTTAAGACCATTGACCCCTATTCCTAGCCATTCATGTATTGAGCCCAATAACTAGTCTGGAGGTATAATTTTTAATCCAAGATGTGCGTGTACATGACTTTAGGTACCAGAATCCAAATTTTGATCCTAATGCTACAAATTTATAACAAAAAAAATTTAAATATACCTCCTCGACGACTTTTAATATCTTTCAGTCTATTCCGATTAGTACATATGTTGCAAAACTTCATTTTATTAGAACTAATTATAAACCACTTTTGCAAAAATACAGTTAATATTCAAATGTTAAATAAAGCCAGTATCATTTTAATAAATCATTCCCGACTTGGACTTTTGTTAATCTCTGCTAATGGTTACTTAATATGTTTATTGGCTCGTTAATTTACTAACTTTTTGAGTGCAAACTCAACCATCAATTATTTTACGAGAATTAAAATTGCATTAGCACATATGGGAGCACACTTAATGGCAGCCTTTATCAAAACAAATAAATAAGTATTGGCATATATGCAGGTGTTATCTTAAGAGAAACCAACCATGGGAGCGCCTTTATCTAAAAAAATTGTATATATGCTTTAATTTTATGTTATATAACTTATACCTTTTTCTAGAACAGTAAAATTATACAAAATAACAAAATGTATGTACTGCTGCCAATGCAAAACATTCTTCTTTTAGTCCCATATATTCAGAAGTTTCAGTATAAATTACCGAAAGAAATATCAATCTGAAAACCTTGTAAAACATTGTAAACGCCAAATCATATTTTGTCGACAAATTGAAAAAAACACGTTATAATTGATTATTTTGAAAAAAAAATATTTATGAGCGTAATATGAGAGACTATAGGATGCATAACATTAATATCAACAAAAATAACCTAAGGTTATACAAAAGAAACATTTATGAACATATCCTGCGAAAACCAGGTAAATGTCGGAATACCGAAATCGAGAAAAAACGTTTTTAAAGTTTAGTTTTTTATTGTGAATTAAGCAGTCAGCTTGTTTTTGATATTAGGTATTCTAGTGAAAGATACATATATCTGAAATGATATTCTATTATTAGTTTGAAAAAGTTGAGACACCTATCTGACTAATCCTAAATTTAAGTTGAAAACTTAATCTGTAAATCTAAATAAATCAATTACTCTTCAAATAACATATTTAACACAAATATAATAAACCAAGTATAATATTTTCCAGTTTTGTGATCGAGATATGAGGCTTTTACTGGGTAATAGCAATGTTTTAAGGTATTAGTCGATATTTATGACATTTAACTGGTTTTCCCTGAAAATTTTATTAACAGCTATTTGTAGTTATAGTTATTACTTATATGAATGATAGGCAGTTTTATAGAAAAAATTAATTTATTCTGAATATAATAATAACAATATTATTATTATGAGCCTTCTTCGTCCGATTCGTCACTGAAAGCAGGCTCTGGCAAGATGTCTGTTACATCATTTCCCGTTTTCAAATTACGATACCACCCGTGATATTTCTCCGGTATCACTCCCTTATCACATAGCTGTACCAAATCTCTCTTTTTTGCTATGCTAATTGGCAAATGTGCATCATAAAGTCGCTTAAGTTCTTCAAAATTGCTTGTATTAGTACTTGGCGTGCTTTTTTAGTTTTGATTGCCGTGCAGTATCAGTAAGGATATAGTTGAAGCTAGTTGACATGGCATAATTAAAATAGATTCTGTTTATCTCTCCTTTCACGAATCTCACTCTTTTTATCTTCAACCACATTATTTTTTTCCCCGTTGTGGTCTTTTGTCTGGTTTTTAATTAAAGTGTGTGACAATTTTTTTAAATCATAAAAGTCGTAGTATTTAAATTCTTTACATTTGTATGGTTCTATACATACTTTTTTATCATCAATCTTGATATTTTTAGTTCCTCTTGCATTTTGAAAAACTGGCATCCCATAGACAGATCTGTGTTTTTTAGCGGTTTCGTTATTACTATGCATATAGTCAACTTCCATATAAGAATGTCCAGACTCTAAAAATTTGTGTTCAATAATATTTAAATGGTCTATATTTCGAACAGCCCATAATAGTAAGGCTGCAATATGCTGATTACGATTCTGTTCTCCGCAGGTATCAGAAAATAAACTTATTTCACTTGCATATACTGGAACACATTTTGATAAGTAGTGGAGTATAAGGCTTCCTGTTTTAGAACTTCCTCGTCTACCGTTAATTTCTGACCAAGCAAAACAGTAATGCGGCTTCATATATACACAAATTGTAGACGCATAATTTTCGAGAATAATATAGTTGTCCAGTCAATCTACTTGGAATCTGTAGTACGGCCTGTAGATCGAAAGTAATTGAAACAAAATCCCGTTGTTCATTAGATCTTTTCTTATCATTTTGTTTTTCAAGATTATATACTTCATTTCTTTTCTGATGTTCTCTGTAACTGTCTTCTAAATCCGATTTGTCAGTTGGATTAGCCCTATCACATTTATTACAAACTAAACATTGATCTTTTTTAGGAACAAAAAAGCCTTAATTATAGTCGTTAGAAAATATTCTTCGATATGTAATTTCGCCAACACCTTCCAGTTTCTTCTGCTCACAGTCATTTATATAAAGTTGGTACATTTTTCTTATACTTAAATTTTTGTCCAAATACCTACGCTTTGAACTTTGGCGAATATAATGTGGGCCCATGTTTGGAAAAACTCAATATGAGCCTTCACGATTTTTCGGGTTTTACTATTTGTTTTGTTTGGCGGTGTATGCTTGCCTCTTTTATCCGTATCTGCATAACAGCCTAGAATATCAATTTTTCTTACAACATCTTGTATTAACGACGCTGATATACAAAGTGTCTTACAAAAAAATTTCTCACATACCTGTATGTCTTGACCATTCAAAGAAAGGTAGCACTTTTTGGAAAATAAACGTGGTTTTTTAAACTTTGACGAACTGCAACGACTCTCTTTGGTGGCTCCGTTTTAATACGTGCAATAAGAAAATGTTTCTGGTCTATACATTCTAACTTTCAATAATCACGTCATAGTCTTTGTCTGTAATCTTAGCTGAAATAACTGGCACATTTGTAAAAGCACTCTGAACACTTAACTGGTTTTGGCTATTTTGCTGATCTATTCTTTTTTTTTATCTCATAAGGCAAATCCTCAGCACGCCTCCTTTTTGCGACACTTATTACCCAATCTTTGGAGTTAGCTTTTCTCCAACGTTTTAGTGGACGTACGTCTTTCCATACTTTGTCTTATTATAAGTAGATTTAATATCCAAGTAGCTATTTCAGTTAACACTAAATTGTTCGTGGTTGCACCTATTTCAGTATCTTTTTTCTCATCATTTAGGCTATCAAGGACAGCTGTGTGTAATTCATATAGACTTCCTAGAGAGAGCGCCCTCTTCACTTTCCTGATATAATTGAACTGCTGTCTTCAGTTATTCTATCTGTGTATGTGTTATAAGATCATTTATGGTTTTAGCTTAGTAATCATTTCTAAATTTTAACTCAACCCGTTTTCAGGTAGAATGAAGTAAGTGTACTTAAAGGTTTTTACTAGGCGATATCAAAGAGAAATTTTAATAAATCATTCACGTAAAATGTATTAATGACACTTATCATCTTTTTACTGAATATGGTATGCAGTAGTAGAAATATATTGTTGTCCGGCATAATAATATATGTGGGCTTACTTTGTTTTACATGCAACAGAACTTTAATTTTATGGAAGTAAGCAGCGATATATTGTTTTATTTGAAAATAAAAAGTTGGTTAGGTGCAAGTTATTTGTTTATTACACAAATTATCTGCTGAATGGTAAGTCGTATCATTTATTGGGTTTTACCTGTATGTAGAGCGAAAAAAGCTGAGAATTTTGGTATACTTAACTCAATATTTTAAAATTTGTCATTTACCTGGTTTTCGCAGTATACCGACGATATATGCTATATATTAACCTGGGACTGCCCCTGGGGTCCACATGGGTACGCTATATTTTCAAACCTCTCACATCTTATCGTTTTTAAATGGATGGGATATCAGTGTATTGGCACGTTTCTAGGAAGTGTAAATTCTTGTTAGTATTGAAAATATTTCAGTAGATTGAACATGTACGTTTTATTTCAATTGTTAAAATGGATGACCTTATCGATGTTCAAGCACTAAAGGATATTTTGAGGTAGGCTCTGAGTTATTACTTTAATTTTGATTTATTACGTTACTAACAGCTGAAAGTTTATAAGAATATACAGTTTGATGAATTTATGTTTGTGCAAGTTGCATTTATTTGCAACTTTTTCATGCTGTACCCATATGGACCTCGTGGGCACCTAAAATTTTTTGTTTCAGTCCTGGATTTTCGCTACAGGAACCAATAGAGCTTATTTTAAAAAACGGTGATAATATAGCCCTAGAAAAAATCTTTGTTGAACCTCCACCAAGTAATATACTTACTGATGAAAAATCTGGAGACGAGGATGAAGGCGGAACTTTTCTACATTTACCTGGCAACAACTTTTAGCACCTGCAGAGTTTTTACTATTGGTCGCTTCTCCTTTTGTTAAACTTTTAAAAAGGAAGTTAACATATCATTTTTACTTTGACAATTTCTTTACTTCAGTAAATCTGTTCAACTTCCTTAGATTCAGAGGCTACCACGCTACTGGAACAATGAGAAGTAACAGAATTCCTAAACTAGAAGTAAGAAAATCGAATACTCCTGTTAAAAAATCCAAAGCAACTGGTTAAAGAAAGAGGAAACAAACAAAAACCAAATCAACAGTTAAAAAAAATCTTTCCACAGGTACTTGATCCACAATTATTAAAAACCAAAGGACAATTCTGTAGCGCCATAGAAAGAAAATCAGTTATGAGAAAAAATGAGTCTAGAAATCAAATGTAGGATAGAGAAAGCTAGATCTGTATTTCAAAAAAAGGACTAAGCTATTCAAATACCATGATTTATCAGTACCCATAAAAATCAGGTTACTACGATGTTATATCTTTCCTATACTATTGTACAGAGTTGGTCGTGGACTCTAACATAAAACAGAACGTTTTATTAAGAACGCAAAAAGGAAAAGAGTTGTTATCCACAATAAAAACAGCCAAAATCCCAAAAGGTAAATACCTCGGTCACATCATGAGGAACAGCGACAGATCTGGGTTGCTGCAATTAATTCTATAAGGAAAAGTAGAAGGAAAACGTGGACCAGGAAGGTGAAGGATTTCCTGGCTGAAATATCTACGTATGTGGTTCAACCCAACAACCATAAATCTTTTTAGAGCAGCAGTTTGCAAAATACAAATGGGACATTTTTAAGGAGTCATTTGACCCAGCATAAATCACATATATGTCAATAGTACAATATGGAATAACAGCTTTAGAAACTATGCCGTCAATTTTTATCGGTACAGGTGGCTACACAGGTAAGGTAAACTTATAACTCAAGGGGTGTGTTTTGGTCAAATATTTTTGTACGACATTTATAACTTATGTAAGTAATTAAAAAATAATGATTTTCGGAAAATTTTACCCCATTTTAGGTAATTTGATACAGTACGGCATTCATACACATAGTTTCGGATCATTATTTACTTTTTTGCAGTATCGTACATATCGGCTGGCACAGGGGTGAGAAATCTTGGGAGTAACTTTAATATTTAAGTAGCACAAATGAGGTCGTTTAAGCCAATATGAAACTCACTAATTTAAGTTTAGTTGCATAAAATAATAATATTTTTGGACATGCCGTACATTTTTCACTGTACATGTGCTTATGAAAGGAAAATTAATTTCTGTCTAATAAGTTTGATATTACGATCAAAAATTTTTATACGGTATTGATATATTTTGTTAATATTGACATCAATTATCAACAAAAACAAAATGCCGTACAAAAAAATGGTTCTAAATGTCTTTAAAAGTATTATAGTCCAGGTTGTCAGACTGCTCCTGTAGGAAAAATGTTTCTGATTCGGTTTCTTTACGGATTCCTGTTTAAAAATGTCTGCTCTGCCCTTTAAACAAACAAATTGTTTAAAACAAATTGTTTAAAAAAATTTTTAAACAAATTCCAAAAATATCCGGTTTTTCTCTAAAGTTGATAGCTTTCAAGTAATAAACAATTGTAAACAAATCTCAAAAAAGCGAAAATACGCACTTTCGAGGCTGAAAAACTCATATGAAAATTATTATTTTTCATGTTGCCAAGTGCCTAAATTGAAGAGCAGTTTTGAGGAGGTCTATTAAATTTGTTTTTTATTTTCATTACCAAGCAATTTATCTTAAGATAATTAATAATAATAAGTTTTTTTGTGGCGGAAAGGGTCGATAATAAATTAATAATAACATAGGAATAACGTTAATGATAAATTGATTTAAAATGACATGAATAAAATATATATAAAAGAAATATAAGTCTAATGGTTCGTTTTTATTGTATTCTTACGAGTAATCAAAAACCGGTTCAACTTTGGAGCGCTCTAAAAATTAATAAAATTATTTGTAATGAAAATTATTCTTTGTAAAACCCTCTATAATATTGCTCTGATGTCATTTTATTGCAAAGAAAATTTTTAATTATTTTTCTTAACTTTTTTATTTTCCATTTTACACTAAAAAGTAGTAGGAATAAAGTTGTAGACAATTTAATTTGCTACTAATAATGTCAAAGAAAATTTTCTGTAGGATTGCTAGTTTTCGAGATACAGCGCAAAAATCATTTGTACTTCTTATTCCAAGATATCGAGTACTCAAGAACCCGGTCAATTTTTTGCTGTACAATTTTCAATAACCTCAACGAATGGGGGTTAAAATCAAGGGTTGCGCCCTAGATTTCTCACGCCTTTACCATCCGATATGTACGGCACTGCGAAAAAAGTAATCTAAATAACGATCTGAAACTATGTGCATAAATGCCGTACTGTACAATGTTACTGGTACCAATATTTTTGTACGACATTAGGTCACAGGTCATTATTTTTGTATTACCTACCTAAGTTATAAATGCCGTACAAAAATACAGTTAAAAATACCATTAAACATTTTCAAACTTCGGGATGTTTAACAGTTGTAAAAAGTGTCATGAAGGAATGAACCACGTGTTAGACCTGTCAATGAGGAGCGTCAAAACAGGGATATTGATATTTGTGCTTTTGTGAAAGCTAGTGAACCCTGCAATAGTGTACAAATTGCTAGGGAAGTTAACGTGAATGCTCAAACTGTCCAGCGAGTTCTCAGAAGGAATGGGTACCACTGTTTTAAGATACAACCAACACAAGAACTGTTTTCGGAAGATAACTTTAGGCGGATGGAGTTTTGTGAAATTATGTTAGACAAACAATGAAAATGTACACTTTTTAAAAAATATTTTTTTTTCTGACGAATCTTCATTTTCATTACATAAAAAACACAATCCATCCGTTGCAAGGTATTATTTTCGGAAAAATAAGCACCTCAGAGTTGCAGGTCGAACGCAGCATCCGCAAAAGTTAAATGTTTGGACTGGGATGTTAGACGACCATATTGTCGGTCCATTTTTTATCGATGGAAACCTAAACGGGCCCAAATATTTACAACTTTTACAGAATAAGATCATTCCAGGATGGGTGTTCGGCTCACAATTCTAGAGCAACTATTGACTTCCTCAATCAAACGTTTCCTGATCGACTGATGGCCCATACACGTGATACAATTAAATGGCCCGCTAGGTCCTGTGACTTAGCGCCTAACTTTTTCTTTTTTTTGAGTTTTCTCAAAGAAAACATTTATAGGCATCAGTTTGAAAGAGCCACAAACCTAGTCGACTTAAGAAGTTGAAAAACTTATTTAGGCATACAGAGACAAACCGGAATTGTAGAATCCGAAAAGAAATAATTATCATATAAAAAGTAAGAAATATGTAGCATGGGTATTTATTGCAGACAATATGGGTTGTTCCGTCGCTGAAGCTAAAACAGAGCTGACGTCTTTGTTGTCTTCATATAGAAGAGAAAAGGTGAAAATGAAAAAGTCAATGGACACAGGCAAAGCTAATTTTACATTTTAATTTCAGTAGACATTGATAAATGCTTTGTTTCATCTCTTTCTTATTACTGGTTCAATCATTGTAAACAGGTACTCAAAATCGTGTAACGACATACGAAAAAAAATTTGGAAACTGTCCTGCAACTAAATCACTTAAAAGATTATTTTCATTATAAACTTGTCTACTTTTAAATACTGGTGTAACCCAATAACGACGTTTCCTCTGGGTCTTTTGTTTTTCTTATAAAAAATGGTTAATTACTATAACAGCAGCACTTGCTATTGCTAATTTTGTTTCCATCGTGCGCGCGTAAATAAAAACTGGAACTTATTTGTTCCTCTAGAATCACATTCGCAAAGTTGCGCCGCTCTATATAGTTCTGCTCCGCGCTGTCGAAGCAGAGCGGCGCAGCGCAGAATAGCGCGACTGGTGGGACCCCGCCTTAAAAGATAACCAAAAAATTAGGTTTAGAGCATTATAATAAATAATCTCTAGAGATGGGATTGCAATAAATCTTAATTCCTACGGTCAACAAAACAATGTCGTTATCTGTACAATAATATAATATTTGTTTAATCTACAATCTTTACCCAGTTAAATATTAAATTATATTATATTGTTATTTAATATTAATAAATCTTTCCAATATACAAAAATTTAAATAATTACTCCCATCACATCACACTTACATGACAGTTTAGTACAAACCTTGTATAATAGTTAATGAATGACTTGTATAATAATTAATGGACCATGTACATTAAGCCAATTGGCTGCAGTACAAGCGATGTAGAGCTGAGCGCTGTGGCGTCTGGCTTCCAGAAAAAATATATAAAAAATATGGCATATAAATCCGGACATTAAAAATGGAACATTTCAAAACATAAGCTTACACTCCTTGATATTTCTACATTGCTCCATAATACTAAAAATACTATTTTTCAACATCCATCTAATATTTTTCTACCTGATTTGTCGTATTAAATCCAGTTTCAAATGTAGAACGGAGGACGAATTAAAAAAATTCTATGATTTTTGTTTTTGTTTAAATTAAGCCTAGTCTCACATGAAATTTATCGCAAAAGCGTATTTCTCTAGAGAATATTTTCAGATATTTTCCAATTTTTTTTCGAATAAGTAAACATTGTCATAATTTTTTCCTATATAAATTTTATAGCTGAATACGAGGCCGTCATTTGTTTTTCTGTTTTCTGTCTAATCCCCTGTCGACGGTAGAAAACTAAACGATCCATTTTTTAAATGTTATTGCGATCCAATTTTAAGTTTTAGTAATATCTGACAAAAGTGTTGAATCGGAAATAAACAATTGAGTTTCCATGACATAAATCATTGTTATTAGGTATATTTAGTTCATTAACTTAATCAACAAATCTGTCGTATATACTATATCTTACTTTTGGTGGAATTAGAAAGGTTGCGAGAAAAAGTTATAGAGGCTAGACAACGTGTCTACTAATTTAGTACAGTCGTACATTTTAAAATAGCGTGGTTCCATATACCCTTGAATGAATGAATGACTAACACGCGTGTCTAGTTGGTATATGTTTGATTAGGGTTGAATCATTTTTTAGGTTGGTAACGTGATGTGGAGATAACACTTTAGGGTTTGCTTTATTGATGAAGTCTTGTTGAAAGGTGCTTTTAAGAAAGGAATTTTTCATTATCGCCAAGATTCTTGGTATTGGATTTTAGGGAGTGTATATAGTTTTTGTGTATGCAAGTAAACAAGGTTTTTAGAAAAATGGCGTTTGTAAATAAAACCATGGGTGATATCTCTTCTAGAATGTATAGAAATCTATATATATATATATATATATATATATATATATATATATATATATATATATATATATACATAACATAACATAACATAACATAACATAACATATCATAACATAACATAACATAACAATATCTTTATTTTTAGAAAATAATATACATTCCGTGAACATAAAATTATTTAACAAAAACAGTGTCACAAACGAAAATATTATTTACTTATTCCTAACCGTTACATATACAAATAGTCCTCCACAGAATATGGCTCAAGAGCTACCAGTAATTTAAATATTTGATGTTTATACAAACTTAATCTTTCCTCCCTTTTAATAGGTTCAAACAGTTTATTAAACAATTTGATGCAGCAATAAAGAGCGTTTTTTTCTGTTATACTTAACCTGTGTATTGGAATTTTATAATTATATAACCTGGTATTTACTATACTATTGAGCTAAAAGTTCCTAAAGAGTATTTTATTCTTATATAGAAACAGTAAGCATTCTTGAATAAATACAGCGTAAACTGTTAAAATATTATTACTCCTAAAATACCCTCTACATGATTCCCTACTTTTTAAGCCAAACATAACTCTGATTATTTTTTTCTGAACCAGAAATACATTATTTATGTCCCTACTGTGGCCAAAATTTATTAGACCATATCTAAATTTTGCTTCAAAATTAGCATGATACACTGTTTTTAATGAGTTACTATTCATGTATTTTTTTAGAACTCTAAAGCTGTAAATCACTTTACTCAAAGACATACATAACTGGTCAACATGTTTATCCCAACATAAAAAACTGTCAATATATAATCCTAAAAATTTGGTACTGCTGCTAATATTTAAAGTGTCATTATTTACAATAATACTGTTTGGCATATCTGACTGTGCATAATTTGTCTTAAACAAAAGAAGATCTGTTTTATTTTGATTTAAAACCAACCTATTCATAGAAAACCAGTCTTTAGCTTTCTGGAACTCTAAACTAGCATTAACGCTTGGAACAGACATGTCTTTACCACTGACTAAAATGTTTGTATCATCTGCATAATTTGTTATGCTGGAAGTAGTATTAGCCACTAGACCATGAAGATCATTGAAATAGATCACAAACAGTAAAGGACCAATCACACTTCCTTGTGGTACTCCAATATTGATAGTGCTTTCAGATGAGATGCCTATTTCAGTGTTTTTATGTATTTTTACTAAATGTCTCCTATTTGCCAAGTAGGACTTAAACCAGTTCAATGCTGGTCCACGTATACCATATTTCTCCAATTTATCAAATAATAGGTCATGCACTAAACAGTCATATGCCTTTGATAGGCCTAGGTTACATAGTCATTTCTAAGATTTTTGAAAAGGAACATAGAAGGCTAATTGGTCTATAGTTATTAATTAATTTAGGATCACCCTTTTTGTAAACAGGTGTTACTATGGCAGTTTTCAGGCATTCAGGAAATACACCAGATTTTAGTGAATTATTTATGATTGTAGTGAGAGGATTCACTATCTCTTTTATACAAAGTTTAAGGATTTTAGTGGGTATTTCATCAATTCCACAACTCATTTTGTTTTTTAAATTTATAGTTATATCCATAATATCAGTTTCTGTCACAGGTGCGACAAACACTGAATTTATGTTACTTGCAATGTTGTCTTTATATTCAATGTATTGTAATTGAGATAAAGTGTTATTTAAAGTAATATTTAAGTGGATCATGTATTTATCAGCAATCTCTTGAGGACTACCCTCTACTTTTATTAAATTTACACTTTTTAATTGACCATTAATTTCACTAACAATTTGCCACATGCATTTATTTTTGTTGGCAGCTTCAGACATCCTGTTTTCATATAGCTTTGATCGTTTTGTTATTAGTTTCTTATTATATTCTTTTTTTACCTGTCTATAGGAATCATAGAATTTATGGTTAACTCTGCTCATTGTAAACAAGATGTCTAAACGAGTCTTACATTCTATTATCTCTGGATCATCTCTTTTATTAAGGCCTTTTTTACGTTGCCTAGAATCTAACTTTTTAAAAGGAAAGCACTGATTGAATATATACAGAAACTGATTTAAGAAAGTATTCCATTGATCATTTACACATTTGTAACTTAAATTAAGCCAGTCATGATTATGTAATTTACTTATAAAGGTTTCAATATTATTTGTACTAAAATGTCTTTTCATTTCAAGAGTATTCGTTTCTGCTTCCTCTACCTGAAAAGTTAATTTTTGGGCAGAATGATCAGAGATTCCAGCGTGCAAGACTTCTACTGACACATATGATTGCATATTTGTTAGTATGTTATCTATACAAGTTTTAGATGTGGCAGTTACTCTAGTGTAGTCTTCAATTACATGACAAATATTATATGAGTTAATTAACATACAAAATTTTACTTTATCTAATGTGTTATTCTTAAGATCGATATTGAAATCTCCCCCTATAAATATAATTGTGTTTTCTATCATAATTCTTCCCAGTATAATATCAAATTTGTTTAAAAAAACTGCCAGATCGCTACCTGATGGTCTGTAAACTGATGCTATAATGAGTTTGTTATTACCTATATTAGCTTCGCATACAGCACACTCTATTACCCTATCTACTGATAACTCTTGTATATCCTTTCTTTCCTGGCCAATGATTTCTTTACTAAGATATATAGCTGTTCCTCCATGTTCGTTCACATTATTTCTACAATGACTAGCTGTCAGCACAAAATTGTTAATTCCATATTCACTTAATTCTTCTTTAGTTTTCCAATGTTCTGTTGTGCACAATATTTATATATATATATATATATATATATATATATATATATATATATATTAAAACTTATAAATGAAACGCACCAGTTGAGTATACAGTTAAGACTAACTTTATTTTGTTCCAAAATTGAATACAAGTGACAGTTTACATTGTATCAACCTTAACTTCCTGTAAATGACATTTTACGTATATCTAACAGTTTCAATAATCTGTGCAGCTTTTCAGCAACTAGACCTTTAGTCAATACATCAGCTGGCATAACATCAGTAAGCATATATTTTACGTTAATGATTGTGTTCAAATATTAATTCTCTCAAACTTCTTTCTCTTGCTTCTTTGATGATAAATTGGATTTGCTGATAAATTTATTGCACTTTGATTATCATTAAATAAAGTAATACGTTCAGTTTTTTCAATTCAAATTCAATTAAAAGGGCATATATTCTGCCTCGGATCTAGATAAACCTACGGTTTTTTGTTTTGCACTTTGCCAAGATA
The DNA here is from genome assembly GCF_040954645.1 of Diabrotica undecimpunctata. NCBI lineage: Eukaryota > Metazoa > Arthropoda > Insecta > Coleoptera > Chrysomelidae > Diabrotica > Diabrotica undecimpunctata. The sequence continues at coordinate 61,675,207 of NC_092812.1, read as the reverse complement.
TTGTAGAGCCACAAAGCTTAAATACATATCCAGTAAAGGATCTACGATCTAACGTATTGCTTGCCCAAACGGCATCTGCAAAACCTTGCAATTCTGAGTCACACTGGAAGTATCCATAACCATGATTTTTATTCCGCTTCATACAGGAATCCCTGCTAACGAACTAGCCCACCTCTTTGCAAAATAAGCCGCGTCTTCTAAAATGAAGACTGAAAACATTCAACTACATACAGATTTACAGTCGTATTTTAAAAATATCATTCAAATGTCTTGGCAAGATCACTGGAATAAAATCCGTTCCAAGCTTCGTGATATCCATACCACCTTTAAAAAGTTTCCTCCCATAATTCGCCGACTTAGAATCGGCCATACAAGACTAACGCATAATCATTTAATGACTGCCCTAGATCCACCTATATGTACACAATGTGGTAATATTCTATCTGTTAAACATATTCTCGTACTGTCCCTATTTCAACAACAACAGAAAATAGAATTTTTTGAGTCGAAACCTACAAAATATTTTTATCTCGTCAGATCAATTCCAAAACCTTATTAATTTCCTCTATGAAAGCAGGATTTACCAGAAAATTTAGAAGAAGAAACGTAGTTTAGAATTTAATAATTATTAATTGTAAATTTATTGTATTTAATGTATTTCTGAATCGATTGTAATGTTACTGTATATTCTTGTAATGTAATGTAATAAAATTGTACCTGTGTCAGTGACCTACGATGTCGAGACACGTAAACCTAAAAAAATTCTCAGAGTCATCTTTTGAGTAAATCAGAGAATAATTAATAGTGTCTTTTGAATACCTCAATACTCTTTTTGCACATTTCCAATAAGACTCATTATTTACGTTGTTAAATTGGCTCACGAAACCGACTGTAAATGATATATTTGGTCTGGTTAAAATAGATAAATACATCAAACTACCAATTAGCGTCTGATAAGGAAATTTATCTCTAATACAATTGTCACTATCATCAATTGTTAGAGATAACTTTGGTTCAATTGGAGTTTTAACACCTTTGGCATCACTCACGTTAAATCTCTTTAACATCTGAACAATATGGTTTTTTGGTTTAAAGCAATATAACCTTTATTTGGATCAGTCTATTTGCACACCTAAACATTCTACCTAAATCTTTAATAACAATTTTACTTTTCAGCTCATTTTTTAGTCTACTTGTTTCACTCTCATCATTTGAAAACACAAAAAAGTCGACTACATATACTGCTACGACCGTAACTTTATTATTTTCTCTTTTTATATAGACACAAGATTCATGTTTTGATTTCTTATAATTAAAATTTTCCAAAACGTTTACTTCATAATTCCGGGCCCTAGAAGACAGCATGTATATTTCCTCTTTCAAATGACCATTTAGAAATGCGGTTTTAACATATAAATGAATAATATCCAAACCTAATTTTATAGAAAGTGAAAAAAGCAACCTTAGAAGAATGTCTTATTAGTAGCACAAAAATTTCTGTATAGTCTATATATTCCCCTTGATTAAAACCCCTAACCACTAGTCTTGCGCGATATGTAACTTTATTTGTACTATTACACTTTAACTCAAACACGCACTTATTATCAATTACATTACCATTTTCTGGGACATCTACCACATCCCATGCATTGTTGTCACTTCTGTTTCTCTCCACTTTGCTCCATCAGGACGTTGTAATGCCTCCGAGAGTGTTAATGGAACATTATCTATGTCACTTATCTCCGCACACTTATGTTACATAGTCACCTAAGTCTTTTCTTTTTCTTACTCTTTCTGCATTTTTGTGTTTTTTGTAATGTTTCAGGTAAATTGGGCACTTCAAAGTCTTTATCACTTAAGTTATCTTCCTCACAATAGCTAGATTCTTTATCACTAAAAATATTAGTTTCAGTTTCAACATTATCTTTGTTTTGCTCCCCCACTAAATCCAGAGTTTCTTTTGCCTCATGTTCATCGCTTATTTTATTTAAATAAACACTGTTTATATGGCCAAATCTTCTATGCCATGTTTCGCCATTGACAAATAAACAATTTTCAAAATCTTTATTAACCTTAATATTCAGTTTCTACACACCATTTATCAAGTCAGCCTTTGCGATAAGTTCAGAATTTTTGTTAAATATTGATAAACGGTTAGTTGTAAGTTCTGGAACACAAACAACATTTTGAACGACAATATTAAAATGATTCTTACCAACAACACTTGTTAAATCCAAATCACCTGAACACTTTACTTTGGTTGTATTCTTGTTAGGAACTATAATGTCACCTGCATCACTTACTCTTTTATTATTAATCCAGTGTTCATTTGGCGTTAAATGAACACTAGCTCCCGAGTCTACATACCACTCAGTTTTTTAAAAGTCCCGGGCTAGACTGGCTTCAGCTAAGGCCCAGTTGACTCACCTCCAGCGATTGGCATGCGTTGGCATCTCAGGAGCCATGAGTACCAGTTCCAAAGTGGCTCTTAAGGCTCAGCTGGATTTACCTCCTATATATCCTACTGTAGAACGGGAAATCATGATGGCAGCCTATCTTCTTAACTGCTCTGGATACTGGTTGGGAATGAATGGGCGGATGAGCCATTGTGAGTGCTGGTTCTCGAGTGCGCTAACTAATAGGGTTAACTTGGTATAGGTACCGGGATACACAGGAGTAGAAGGGAACGAACGGACTGACGCCATGGCAAGACAGGACTATCTACTCTACCGGTGGGAGCCCTACCTGTGATTCGATATGAGTGCCCTTCAGTACTGGTCGGGGTAGTCCCAAAGATCTTTTTCTGCGGAGCTTCCAGAACTTCTGGGCAAGTTGTGGAGGTATGAGACCTGCTAGGCTCTACATAGTGGGGGCGTCCAAAAGTCTTACAACTCCACTTCTCCTTCTAGATCTTAGAAGATGCTCTCTGGTAGTCAGTATGCTTACCGGCCACTATAGACTCATGTTTTATTGACTATAATAAAGCATTCGATAAAGTACGACATGAACATTTAATGAATGTCCTGAAATCAAAGAAGATTGACTACAACGGCCTCAGGATCATATCAAATTTATACTATAAACAGCGAGCAAAAGTACGTGTTAACGAACAGCTGTCAGAAGAAATTGAAATTAGATGTGGAGTAAGACAGGGATGCGTATTGTCGCCAATTCTTTTCAACGCCTACTCCGAAGAGGTCCTGAAAAAAGCTCTTGAGGGTGAAACAGCTGGAATAAAGGTAAATGGAGTTCCCAATAACAACATTAGATATGCGGACGACACTGTGATTTTAGCCGAAAACATTGAAGATCTTCAGAGACTGGTGACCAGAATAGCAGAGTATGGAAAAGAGTATGGTCTAACAATGAATGTCAAGAAGACGAAATTTATGAGAATATCGAAAACTCAAAGAAATAACGAGAGTCTTCTAATAAACGAAACCAACGTCGAACAAGTGGACAAATATGCATACCTGGGAACAATGATTAACTCCACAAATGATTACAATCAGGAGATAAAAATAAGAATAGAAAAGGCTAGAGCAAATTTCAACAAAATTAGAAGAGTTCTATGTACCAGGGATTTAAAACTGGAACTAAGAGTTAGGTTGGCGAGGTGCTATGTTTTTTCGACCTTATTTTATGGAATGGAATCTTGGACCTTGAATGCTACATCAATGAAAAAACTGGAATCATTTGAGCTGTGGGTGTACAGAAGAATTCTGAAAATATCATGGACAGAACACGTCACAAACAAAGAGGTTCTGAGAAGGATGAACAAAGAAATGGAAATTTTAAATTCAATAAAAACAAAAAAAATGGAATATCTCGGACATATTACACGTGGAGAGAAATACACCTTGCTCCAACTGATCATGCAGGGAAAGATCCAAGGAAAGTGAAGCATAGGGAGGCGTAGAATGTCATGGCTGCGCAACCTGAGAGAGTGGTACGGATGTACATCAAATGAACTTTTCAGAGCAGCCGTCTCAAAAGTTCGAATAGCTATGATGATTGCCGACCTCCGCCGCGGAGATGGCACTTGAAGAAGAAGATAGACTCAGGCGGCACCATCATCTGCTTGGATTGGCGGATGGCCCACGTTGCCATCTTTGTAATATAAAAATCTCCTAACATGTCTCCTAACTCCTCTCACGTCCTCTGGAAGTTCCCAGCACTGGTCTATCAGTGGTGGTAGAGCCTGGGTTAGAACTTTATGTAACCGAGCCAAATTAGAAAGTTACCCTTAAAGAGATTTCAAGCTTTCTTTGAGGCCACAAGGTTACTAAAGGATTAGACGTTCGGACCGGCAGGAACGGCAGGCTCAGATTGGGAGCCCCGTTGATTATAGCAAATATGAGAGCCCGGAGCAGCCTGAGCCCCAGAAACGCCGAAGACGAGATGCTTACGGGCCTAGTCTGCATGACAAGGGTGATACAATGGACCCGTGTTAGGAGGTCTAAGTGGCTAAAGGGCTCCTAAATGGAGCTACCAAAACCATAACCATAACCTTCTCTTGTTCGTTGATCTGTTTAAATCCCAAGAAGAGATGTATATAATATTTTACTTTTCACTTCCTATTTTCCTATTTCTTTCTTTCCAAATAATAGCTGCGTCTAAGTTGCGATTTATGAATTCATACTCAATTACTTGTTTGTTTCGGATTCCCTGTATATTTCGTATTCCGTAATTTACGGTCCATTTTCGTTGCTGTTTTCGTCTATTGTAGTTTCTGTTCGATATCCGAGGCTCACTGAAACGCGACTTTTACCGTATCTCGTCTGCTGCTTAACGCACATCCATTGTACGCCGTGTACCCAGCGGTTATGTGACATATCATGTCATCGAGGGAGACAATGATGCTATAATAAAAGTATGTCTTGAATCTCGTCAGGTATTAATGAGATGCTGGTAAAGATAAACGGCCACGCCTGTATGTTAGAACGTTTAGAAAAACAAAAAAAAAATAAAAACAAGCGTTGAAAACCAATCAAACAATTTTTTTATAAATGCTTAAGAAATCGTGATAAAATAGGGTGTCAAGTGTAATTCTATTTTTATTAAGAACGTATTATCTTATACCTATTATCCATCGTATCAGAACATGAGATTTTATGGTCGATGGACTTGCTCTCTGTAATTAATCCCATATGAATGATATTATTCCTATGAATACATTACTCCGCATGTTGTTATTTTGCTACTTTATCAACAACTGCCGCACTGGTCGTTATTAGTTGCTGGCTGATCGTACATTGATTAAGATTCTTGAAAACAAGGCGCCAAGGTTTATTTTTACACTTATTTCCATTATATTGACGCTATTATAATCTGATAATAGGGTTTGAAATTTTTCTGAAGGTCCGGTAATATGTGTACACTTTTGTTGTTAATTTGAAGCAGAAAAAAACTTAATTTGTACACTACTTTTTGACAGGCCTTAATTTATTGCGGCCTCATTGTTAAGTAATTTGCTTTTTTTCACATTAGTTCCACTAACGTGAAAAAATACACTTATTGTTAATATAATTACTAATAATCCTTCTCTTACTCTTTTATTGATTGCTCTGATGGTTTCTCGGTGACTAGAGTAGTAGACCAGAGAAATTTGCAAATAAAAAGCCTTTTCGTGGCATTTTTCGTGGCATTAAACGTCATTTTTCACTTATATAATTTATAAACAATGAAAGCTTTAATGTCGCGTGAGAGAAAATTTCAAGAAGTTTCACTTAACAGTTATTGCAAATACAAAACAGTAAGCATAATTCAAGAAAAATTAACACGTATTAATTTGATTTTCAAATAAAAAATTATTTTTTGGAAAATTTGGTGTTAAAAGATATTATTTATAATCATAATACATATATTTTAAAGTTGTTTATTATTTTATAACCTTTTCTACTAAATTATTAAGGGAAAAGTAAAATTTTTCCCATTTATTTTCAATTTTTTAAACAAATTACTCGGTTAAAAAAACAATTCAAAAATTAACTAAAAGAATTTTTATTATCTATGCCACTAAATACCCCAAATTAAAAAAAAACATTAATTTTCGTTGATTAGAACCGGAGATATTGCGACTTCTATAAATTTGAATTTATGAATTTAGTTTTTAAAATCGCTTCGTTTTTAGACCTTTTAGAATCCGGGTTCGGAATAACCTCGTTAAAGATATTCTGAGAAATAAAGCAAAACTTCTGGGAAACAAAGCCTGGGAAAAATTCTCAATAATTGAGGACAAGACGCCCATCCAACAAATACGTTTAAAAGAACTCCGAAGCAAACTAGAAACTCCCAAAAATAATGGTGAACATGATTTCACTATTAAATACATCAATGGAACTCCCAGGATCACGAAATTTCGTTTTTAATTTTTCTACCGACAAATTTATTGACTGGCAATGATGGACAGATAAAATTTTGAATGAGTAAGAGAATTTCATTATTTGGGTGACAACATATCTCACGACAATGATTTGAGTAGAGAAATGCAAGATATATTGAAATCAAATATGTTATCTAGAACGACATCGAAGATCCGAATATATAAAGCAGCCTTAATCAGGATTAGGTTGTCACTTATATATATATATATATATATATATATATATATATATATATATATATATATATATATATATATATATATATATATAATAGATCGTCCTCCAGTTCTCTTTCTCTGATTTCTTTATCAACTCCTTCTCTCCAACTTCTTCTAGGCCTTGCTGGTCTCCGCCTACCTCTTGGGTGCCACTCAAGAATTTGTCTTGGTATTCTATTCTCCGGCATTCTCCTTACGTGTCTACGCGTCCGTACCATCTAAGTTGTGTCGTTTTGATGTCATAACAATATTATGTGTAACCTCCATGATTTCTCGGACTCTCTCGTTTGTTATTCTGTCGCGTCTGGAGATTCCCGCCGAGCGGCGCCAGAAGTCCATTTCTGTTACTCTAAGCATTTTCTCTGTTCTGTCTTTTAGGGGCCACACTTCACATCCATATGTTGTGATACTTTTTATTATGGTGTTGTATATTCTTCTTTTATTTTCTTTAGAGATGTTTTTATCCCACAGTATGCTGTTCAGTAAGGCTATGCCTTTCCTTTCCTGTGTATTTCGTTCCTTAATGGCTGCATCTATTTTTCCGTCCTGAGTGATATTTACTCCTAGGTATTTGTAGTCATCACATAGTTTGATCTCTTGATTTTTCTCTACGAGAAGGTTATGTTGATCTCCTCCGATACTCATGTACTCAGTTTTTTCCATATTCACTTCCAAACCCCACTCTGTAAACTCTTCTAATAGTTTTCGCATCATGTAACTAAGGTCTTCAGAGTCCTGTGCGATGATGACCTGGTCATCCGCAAAGCACAGAGTGTAAAAAGTTAAGTCTATTAGTGGTATGCTCATATTCGTACATTTTTTCTTCCATTTGTTGAGTGCTGCTTCGAGGTATATTTTGAATAATGTTGGGGATATACAGCATCCTTGTCTTAGTTCTTTAGTCACTTTGAATCCCGGTGTTATCAGATTTCCTGTTTTAATTTTTGTTGTTTGTTGGTAGTGCAACGTTTTTACTGCTTCAATCAATTCTATATTTATATTTGTTTTCCCCAGTGCCTCCCATAATTTATCAAGCGGGATACTAGCATATGCTTTCCTAAGGTCTACGAACGTCAGATGGACTTCTTGGCCACGAGCAACTTTCTTTTCAATTATCTGAGTAATAGAGAAGACATGGTCTATTGTAGATCGACCTGCACGAAAACCAGTCTGTTCTTCGGCTTCCATATCTTGGTATTCTTTTTCTATTCGATTTTTTATTATTTTCCCATATATTCTGCTAATACTACTAGTAACTGCAATTCCTCTGGACCTGGAACTGGACTATCTGCCACCCAATATAACGAACGATTTTTAAGACGTTTTAAACGCAAAATATCGAGATTATATCCTATAGTTAATATCACAAATGAAGAAAAAATTAAGAATTAAGAATTTGAAAGCATATATCCAAAAACACAAACAACGATATAAATGCCCAGAGGCTCAGACGGACAAGACATGTGCTCAAAAGGAAGTTCTGTGTTGTAGTTTATACATCTCACAATCTTGAGTAAAACTGATGTTATCTATTGAAGAAAGAGCATCTTAATTTACTTTTATATTGGGCAAATTACTTCGATCCATTTTAAAGAATAATTCAATAAATATCTAATTAGCATACCGTGGGAATGTAAACATTTGCTAGAGAAACTACAATTTTTATTTAAAAATATTTATTATTTATGATTATTATTCTTGTGCATAAAGAAGGAGAATAAATTAAAAATACACATCACAATAACTGTTTATATACTCGAGTAAAAATTGGACGATACGAAGAAACTAAAAAACTTTACATTTAAATTTAAAAAACAGTAAATGAGTGTTTTGGAGTGTAATTTTCCTCGTCACGAGAGATTTGCTTGAAGATTTGGATTTTGGACTACTTCACTTGATCCCAGGGCTGCTTTTATTTGTGGGGTGAAAGCCACCCATCTCGGAGGTGAAAAAATATACGTTTAAAATAAGTCCAGAAATGAATAAATTGACTAAGTCTAAGCAACTTTCATTCTATAGAGTCGTTTTACTAAATCAATACTTTTTGAGTCATTTGCGAGTGAAAATATAAATTTTTCAAAATAAAAACCACGTTTTCAGACGATTTTTCAAAAATAACTCAAAAAAAGTAAGTATTTATCGAAAAAATATTCCTAGCAAAAATGTAGCTTATAAATGTTAATAAAAAATATCAATTAGCTCTTGTTTAGGAGATACAGTAGACACTTTTTTCTCAAAGGTTAAATTTATTATTTTCGGGAATATTTCAGTTGGCACATTATGTAGTTGGCACACCTGTAAACTGACAAAACTCAACAATTGATGTTGTTTTGAGGTTGTATTAAAAAGTGAAGCGTCTTTTTGCGTTTGCTACTATTTGTGTAATTAGTGTACATTACTAGATTTTGAATGTTTATAGAAAGTAAAGTTTTAAAAATTTAAAATGCCAAGAAAATGTGTAAATGCCAGTTTTTGTTATATTTGTGGTGACATAACATTTTCGTAACTACACTGAGAGAGTGGCTAAAAAATAAGAAACAGTCGAACAAATGACTGCTATTTTTGTTGGACACCATCCATTAAGGTAGAATTGTCCATGAAAAAAAAAAGGAACAGTAATATACCCTAATATTCCATCTGCTATTCGACCCGGTATTCTTACCCCAACAAAAACTATGAATTATAAGCAAGAAACAAAGTAGATGAAGATGAAATGGAAGACGAAGATGGATACAATAAGCCTTCTACATCGAAAGATCCTGATTTTGAGTAAATAGATGAAAAACCACACATATTGAGTCAAGCAGAATTGAGTGATCTCATTCGAGATTTAGACTTGTCACAGGAAAATTAGAAATTCTTGGGTCAAGACTACAGCAATGGAACCTCCTTCAAAGTGATGTAAGGTTCTCGTAGTACAATAATTTGCCACTTTCTTGTTGTTTGTCGCAATGTAAATGGATTAATGATTTCTTTACAATTAAAGTATGATCCAATGGAGGCTATTTATAGACTCCAACAAGTTGTATTACTCCTTAATAAAAACAGCTTTCTTTTTATTCGTATTGGCCATGCAGCTCACGTGAAAGAGACTTATATAAACATGAAAGCTCTCTTCGAAGTAATCAATTATGGTAAGCGTAAGTGGAAGATCTGTGGAAACTTATTGCTATAATTAAGTTATTGCTATAATTTTAGGAATGTGTTTTTTGTGTATGTAGAATAGCAGGGATAGGAATTTGCTCTATATAAGAACAAAATGACCTACTGGAAATCTCAACAGTAGCGAGAAAAATGTCGTTGCTGAGCCTCTCGTATGAATAGGTATGAATAGAGAAGGAGATGCTTTTAAGTACTTGCAAAACAAATTCACCTCGTTAATTGACGCAAAGAATAAATAGGGCATTTTTGTTGAACCACCAATTCGTCAATAGTTCGCGTTAAAGATCCCGCGATTGATGAAGTTTTGGAAGGTAAAGAAAAGGAACCGTGGGAAGCTCTTAAGGGAGTGATTAAAGGATTTTTGGGCAACAAAGGAGAAGAAAACTGCACTCAGTTTGTAGCAGTACTTCTGAAAAATACCATAAACTCGGCAGCAACAAATATCTCGAGATATATTTTCCACTCCCGCCTAGACTTTTTCCCATCTAGTTGAGGAGCTGTCATAGACGAACGTGGTGACAGGTTACACCAGGACCTTTCTGTAATGGAACGACGATATCAAGGCCGGTGGAATGATCCTTTCCTAGTATATTACTGTTGGTTTGTATGCAGAGATGCTCAATGCAGAAGTGCAATGATTTTTCATCAATTTAGAACTTAAAGAAGTATTAGTTAAAAATAAAAACACCTATTTCCAATGTTAAGTCAATATGTAAAAAAATATCATTTTTATCCTAATTTTTTACCATAGCATATTTATAGCTATTGTTTATCAAGAAAACTAAAGCTAATAAATTATTTTCACTATTGTTTTCTTTGTTGTTGTCCCTAAATTAGTTAGATTTAACTTAAAAAGTGAAGGAAGCATTCAAAAAAAAATTGTTGTGGGGCAGTTTTATATGACCAAAGGGTTATTTTCGGTTTTAGGCCCCAAATATTTCCAAACGTCCTGAGGCAGGTCTAACTTACCACCAAGGCTCTGGAAAAGATTTTGTCAATATGACTATTCCAGGTAAGTTTTTCATCTAGTGTTATCCCCAGATATTTTACTTCTTTGGAATAGTCTAATGTGCTGCCATTCATAATTGGAGCATGTACATTGTATTTACGTCTCCTTGTGAAAGGTATCAAAGTCCTTTTGCCGCGGTTGATACTTAAGCCTTAAAATCAGACAAGAACAGGCCCAAGACCTGATAATAAAAGAAAAGGAAATTGTTAATTTTACATTCGTTTAAAAGTACAAATTTTTGCTCAGAATTTTCGTGATATAGGTTATTAGTTTATTACGTATCTATTGTTATATAAAGGTTAGAATGGTACAATAATGCTTGCAGGTACCAATTAATAGGAAATAGTTGATTACGTTTTTAAAGCAGTTTTTATGATGTATACGAGATAAAGAAAAGTGCAGCATGAAAAATAACAACGTTATAAATCACCAACCGATAATTTATCAGAATTCAATCTATGTAAACACAATTCCACTCTAATACGCTTGACCTCCCATTCAATGTTAGCTTCATAACAATTTTTGACTATAATTAAGTATTAATAAAATGTTACTTTTGCCTGACCGCATTGTTCAATAGCCTATAAAGTATTTTTAAAAACTGTGGTATTTTCATTGCCGTTACTTGTTTAACAATATGTAGTGGTGAAAACGTTAATGATAATGATAAACTCACTCGTACAAACAAGCAACGGTATACATACCTGTTTGTAGCTTTCCTAGCTTCTGAAGTAACCTTATGCAACGCTACATACAGGATGGACATATGCACTGGTATATTTAGGTTAGAAACAAAGCCACGAGCGTGCGGTGAAGGATCCAATGGAAGCGTTTCATCCCAAAATGGATTTTCAATAATTTAAACTAAATATTTTTAATTGATTTGTCATAATTCAGATATTTTAAGATAATGTTTTCCAAAGAATCAATAAATTTCGCAAGAAGTTACAAAAATTACAGTAACTGGCAACTCCCCGTACAAGGGTCTCGTTGCAGAACCCAACCATGCATTTACATTAGTCAATCTGTGAAAAAATGATCGATTTCACGTAAAAGTATTATAAAATATAATATTTTATAAGCGTATAAAAAGTGTCCCCCTAAGTTAAAAGTTGACGTGTTTTAGCATTTCTTTCTAATAAGCCGCATTTCTGAAATATTGAGTTTTGAGTTTTTTTTAAATTATCTATCTAAAAGCTTTTTCATAGAAATATATAGTCGGGACTTCACCAATAAAAACCGAGGAATTTCCAAACAACAGTAATAAATGCAAATATTGTTATATTTGAAAATACCTTGCGCATGCGTTTTTGGATGCCAGATTAAACTGGAAAACGCGTATTAAAAATAAAGAAGGGGATTAAGGTACAAGTACTGAAAAATATTCTGGAAACTTCCATGTTTTGGGAAACAATCGATTTTACTTTCTTTAATGCTCATTTGGAATTGTTTTTCTTCTTTTTCTTACATTAAAGGCGGGTTGACACGATCCAAGAATGCTTGGATTCCAACTTGGACCAAGCGGACTTGTATAAGTGTACTTGTACCAAATTGGTTGCCACGGTTAAATGAATTGGATGTCAAATAATCATTGTAAAGATGGCGGAAGTGATTGTGGAAGATGTTCTACTGGTTCCTGATATATTGATGCATGAGCTTGAAATCCAGACAAAAGGAACAAAAAAGAAAAAATGCCGCTCTTCTATTAAAATTAAAATTATTTTTATATTCCTTTATCCACACATTCCATAATGCCTCCTCAGCTTCGTATAACTCCATGAATCTAACACTCTCCCTTTCAGACCAATTTATTTTTGTGTTTACTTCTCGTTTTCGATTTTTCGACACCGACGCCATTTTAATTTTACAATACCACACTACTTGGATCCAAGGAAGTTGGCCAGCGTCTTACTTAACTTGGATAGATCCTGTTGATACAAATGTACTTGGATGAACAGGTGACACGATCTAAGTAGCTTCTTAGTGTTGCGCTCGCAAAGTCCAAGCAGACTTTAACCAAGTACACTTGGATCGTGTCCATGACTGTGAGATGACCCAAAGACATTTCAGTTTTGGAAAATTCGAAAATGTTATTTCCAATGTTTCCAAAAGTTTTGATGAAACGTTTCAAATTATTAAAGAAGCAGCTAGACAAAACGACGAGACATTTGAAAATGTTTCTCTAATGATGACAAACTCGAAAATTTTTCTAGAAGATTCGACGAGAAATTTGAAAATGTTTCTCAAATGATGGAAGAAACTTCTAGAAAGAACAATGAGAAATTCGAAGAAGTTTCTAGAACATTCGATCAAGTAGAAGAGAAGATAAAACAGTTAGAGAGCATGATAACCAATACAAAAGTGCTACGACCAGTTAATGCAGTAGTTTTGGATTCGGTAGTGAAAGAAGAATCACCTAGAGACGAAACGACACATCATATGAGCTTTAAATTGCCACCATTTGATGGAAAGTGTTCTTGGTCCATATACCTTAGACAATTTGAAGCTATTGCGACAGCTAATCATTGGACAAAAATAGAAAAGGCTGTTTCCTTGACTGCTGCTTTACCAGGTGGTGCTGCGGATATCCTAAGATCAATTCCGATCAAGAAAAATGTTACCAGACCTTGTTTACTCGACTAGACAAACGTTACGGAGATGCCCATCTACAACAAGCCTACAAAGTACAAATAAGAAGTAGAATTCAACGAGCAAGTGAGAGTTTGCAAGAATTTGAAGCAGATGTTGCTCGTATAGCGCTATTGGGTTGAGAGACAATGAACTACAGAAAGCTTTACAACTAGCAAGACCGAAAGTTTTAGATGAAACGCTCGCCATTGCCTTGGAACCCGAAATGGCTGGTCAAATTTCACGGAGCTATCGAGTACGAACCTCTGAAGGGAGCGACGAACAAAACGATAAATATTTGGAGGAAATCGTACGAAAAGTAGTTCGTAACACGATGCCGAAAAGACGCGAACCCAGATGTTGGAATGGTGGCAACGTTGGTTATATTCGCCGTAAATTGCAAGAAAATAATACAACCGTTAGAAAGCTAGAACAGATCGAACACTGGGCTGGAAAAAGTCATTTAAATCTTGATGCTCAGTCAAGACGGCCATGCAGTGCAAATTGTAATCACTGTCTTAAATTAGAAGAACGACTTTACCCCGTGAGACGAACAACCGTCATTAATGATCAATGGCAGCCTCAATAGCTACAAGACGCCCAAGCAGATGATCCATGTATAAAAAGAGTATTCGATTGCATACATCGAAGTGAGAGACCTACTTGGCAAGACATTAGTGCATGTAGTCCAGAAGTCAAGTCTTACTGGAGCCAATGGAATTGCCTAGTGCTAAAATATGATCTTCTGTATAGAACCATTGAGAACGATGATGGTACAGAATCTAAGCTTCAGTTGATTGTACCTAAAAGTAAAGTGTCAGAAGTATTGCGTCAGTTGCATGACAGTACATCAGGTGGACACTTTGGTATTACGAAGACTCTGCAAAAGGTTCGAGAATGGTTCTATTGGGTGAACTATAAAGATGATGTAAGAAGATGGTGCCGGAAATGTGAACTGTGTGCAACCAGTAATGGCCCAGTTGGTAAAACGAGGGCACCCATGAAACAGTACAATGTTGGTAGTCCTATGGAAAGAGTAGCAATCGACATTGCAGGTCCACTTCCAGAGACGAATGATGGAAATAAATATATCCTGGTAGCCATGGATTAGTTTACGAAATGGACTGAGGCCTATGCGATACCAAATGCGATACTTGTTAAAGAATTCTTTAACCGATTTGGTGTTCCCTTGGAGAACCACTCCAACCAAGGGCGAAACTTCGAGTCAACCCTTTTCCAAAACGCTTGTAAATTGATTGGTGTCAATAAGACCAGAACGACACCCCTGCATCCTCAATCACATGGAATGGTCGAGAGGATGAACCGAACGATGGGTAAACACCTGTCCAAAGTTAGATCAGAACATCAAAGAGATTGGGACCAGCACATTCATTTATTTTTAATGGCCTACCACTCGGCCGTGCATGAAACTACAGGCCAGACTGCAACCTGCCTGATGTTAGGTCGTGAAGTTAGTTTGCTCTGCGACCTAGAGTTTGGCTGCAGACCTTCCGAAGAACATGTTGCAAGCGAAGATTATGTCGGCCGCCTGATGTTATGAATGAACAACATTCATGAACTTGCCCGACAACACATCCAGTTAGCCAGTGACAGAATGAAAGATCAATATGATTCTCGATGCAAAAATAAAAGCTATAAAGTAGGTGATCTTGTTTGGCTTTATAATCCACAACGTTGTCGAGGCTTGTCTCCTAAACTGCAAAGACAATGGGAAGGTCCGTATGAAATTAAAAAGAGAATAAATGACGTAATATACCGAATTAAGAAGTTGCCGAAAGGTAAACCAAAAGTAGTTCACATAAATCGTCTTGCACCTTATGCTGGCTCAAATGAAACAGAAGAAGCACGAACCCTTCAACATGAGATCAAAGATGACCGGCGACCAAGCTTAAGATGACTAAAAGAATCTCATCTGTATTTTATAAGAAGTTCGGTCATTTGGACGAGTTAAAAAATCAGCAGCCTAAAGTTGGAAGAGTATCGAGATTAGAAGATGGTTCTCGATCTTTGCTGTATATGGTGACCAGGAATACAAGACATCGTATACAGACAGGGCAAGCTACGAAAATATATGGCGTGCTCTAACTAATTTGAAGAAAATCGTGTGCAATTATGACATCAAGAATTTGGCCTTACCCAAGATAGGTCATGCACTAGATAATCTGGATTGGAAGATTGTCAGAAGCATACTTGAAGTGATCTTCCGAGAAACCGGCGTATAAATTACTGTGTGTTTCATTAACCCGAAGAGATCGTGTCCTTCAAAGTCAGTAGACTGTTATCTCTTCTTGTTCATGCAGAGCTGGAGAGTTTTGTAGATTCCTCCATCCTGGGCCTACATCTAGAGTTGCCGATCGGGACGCTCAGATCTAAGAGGGGAGCAGTGTAACGAAATAGCCCATCTCCGATGCGTGGTACGTCTCACAATTCTTAGAAGGATAAATCTAGAATATTCAAGTGTTAACATTCCAATATCGCCCGTCTTCGATGCGCTTTCGACGAGAAGAATAGAGGTAAACTATTCCAGAATATTCTAGTACATAATAACTTGTATATATAAGTAGCTCCGATATTAGCTAAGTTAGTTGTTAAGATACTGTCGTACTGTAACCTTATAAATAAATATATTTACATAAATTAGAATCACTCGTTTTATTTAAAAACATTTATATATTTCCGCGTTTAGTACAATTAAACCTAGAGCTAAGAATAATATTATTATAAAAATTAATATTAAGCTCACCAGTCTCCGGGTTGAACCGCGTTGATTTCTATTGCGCCGAGCTTTCGACATCTTCTCTGATGTCTTCTTCAGGGCTTCCGAGGTCTCAGTCTCCCGAGCCCCCAGGCACTACTACACTGATCACTATTATAGTAGTAGTGAAGTAAATAGTGAAGAGTGTAGTAGTGTCTGGGGGCTCGAGAGACTGACACCTCGGAAGCCCTGAAGAAGACGTCAGAGAAGATGTCGAAAGCTCGGCGCAGTGGAAATCAACGCGGTTCAAACGGGAAGACTGATGAGTTTATTATTAATTTTTATAATAGTATTAATATATTATATTATATATATATATATATATATATATATATATATATATATATATATATATATATTATATTACTTGTCTACCGTGTATTCAACTTATATTTCAAACTTTGATTGTCTTGAAAGTTACACTGTCAGTATTATTATATGCGTATTTACTAATTTAATATTTTAATTCAACTTTAACATTTATTACAATATTTCCTTATTTTTTCCTTTATGCAACCATTCATTATATAGCATTTCTGCATAGGTAAATATCAAATCTGAACTTCCTTGTGTATAATTGGTTAATAGATGCACACGTTTGAATGTATCACATGCTTGAGATCTTCTCAAGTATAGTAGCAATAGAAATGCGGAAAATGGGCCAAAGGAAACGGTATTTTAATTGTTAACAGCTTTATTTTCACGTAAAGACAGTGTTGGTTGCTTCCTAGGCACTTCTCATGATTCAAAACAAATTTTTCCCTCAAACATAACTCTGTGAATCTGTTATTCTAACTACGAACTCACCGATCGAATGGTAGTGTTTCAGAAGTATAAAACAATAAGTTTACTTACGAATACAATGATCGTCTAACTGTGAAAACCAACAAAGCAATGTATCTGATGTTAACATAGGAAAATAATTAACTAGTGGTAACTTTTTTAGTACACTATTAACACGCTTATTTCAAAAGGTAGTTCACAATTTTTTTCATGTATACCTGTTTGCATTTGAATATACAGTGTTCGTCAAAATAAACATTAGTAGGCGAGCGATTTAGCCCTAAAAACGCTTAGGAACGGAATATACTGACTAATTTTATAAGAATCTATATATTTTTGTAGCGTTATAACTGCTACATTGCCTGCTTTCTTTCTTATGTTAATATATTTCGTTAATTCTATTCTCCAATTTCCATATCTTCTGTCATAATTCATATTCTTCTATATCCTCCATTGTATCTCTTATTTTTCTATATATTTTCTCAGATATAGATTGTATCAGAATTATGTCGTTACTTAATTGATTCATTATTCTCTTTTCATTTTTACTGGTATTTGGTATAAAAACCAGTTGGCGTCCAAATCTATCTTCTTTACACATATATATATTTCAGTATCTACCTTTCCTATTTTCTTAATAATCATCATTTTTATCTTTTACTCAAGTTTCTAAAGAATGAATTTTATTTTCATCTCTATTTCTGTTACTTTGGAACGAGAGGTGCCATCTTTATTCTCTGTTTAGTTTAATGCTAGTGACAAAGACTCCTTTTTGTTGACATTTCCCCCTTCCCGTTCGATACAAAAGTCGATATAATGGCTTTTATTTCTAAAAATGTCGATTTTCTTCATGACTTTTGTAAAAGTATAAATAACCAATTGTGTCGTCTCCTGAATTAGGAGGTAAGAGTTTAATATATTTTATCGGTTTCCTGATTCTACCTGTTGTATAAAAATCTTTTTATAATTTTAACTTTGAAAAGTCTAATCTCATTATTTATGATTATCATATGTAAGTAGGTACATATTTTTGTGAATATTTCTTGTTTTTTTTTATTTCTTATAATAAAAAATTAGCGATAAGAAATATATAGTTTCTTTAATATACATAGTATGTAAAAGTTTTACGAATATTTTTACAGTTTTAAATATTAAATTTAAATCCTTAATAATATCTTTTGATTTTAATAATAATTAACTTTTGACAAACTACCATTTCTATATAGAAATGTTTCTAAATTCTAAATTATCTAACTTTTCAATAAATATATCTTGTCATTTTTACCGAATCCGCTTTGTAATTAATATTAGAATATTTCAGTAGTAAAAAGTAATTACCATTTGCTTAAAAAGATTATATATCCTTACTTTTACTTATTTGCTACATAAATAAGAATTGTTTCTCGACTTGCTTGGGTGAATAATGATAAAATTTTGTTAAATTTGATTGGTCACCTATTCATCCCCCAAGCAAGGTCTCTCATTTTGGTTTCACCATTTTCTGAAGCAAGGTGTGTTTTTCTTCATTTTAGTCAACCCCCGGGATACATTTCTCAGGTGCGGGTCAATTTATATTAACATCCAGAAGACCAACCGGCCTGAGAATGGCACTATCATTCCGATAGGAGAGTTGACTCCAGGGCAAGAAAATCCACAACTAACAACATGGCTTGCTAACAACCATAGCAGAAAAGACCAGGATAAAACCTAGGATTTGGTGACAAGCATTTTTCCTTAATATAATGTAACACTGTAGCAAGAAGTCAAATAATTTTTATTTAAATTCAATATATTTAAACATGTATTTTTCTCTCATTTTTGTTTAATATTTTAATAAACATGTGTTAATTTAACTGTGTATTGTTTCTTCTTTTTACTTGTTTGCGTGTGTTGCTCCAGAGTAGGCCATATTCACGTCCTGAGTGAGCTAGCCAGGGAGTGTTTCGTATAACGTCTAATGTAGCAATTTTGCAATTGATACATTAGGGGTTATGACGTTAAAAATTGGTCCCAACGGGAAACGATTTGTCACTCCAACGTTGTTAGTGATGTTAGTCGGATTGTAGCAGCAAACTAAGGTTTGCGGTTACAAGTTGACAACAGCAGCTCAACGTTGGGATGTTACAAATTGAGCCTCGAAGGATTACAAATTGGCACCCAATGAATGTTCGTTGGAACGTTACAAATTGGTGCCTAACGTTACATTTTTTAAGTTTAAATATATATTTTTTTAATTTATCCCAGTAGGCCGAAAATTGTTATTAGCAAATAACTTATAACAAAAAAACAACTTCCTGAATCGCTTCGTGTAAATTTTTTTTAGATGTATCTTATGGAAAAAAATATTTGTACTCTCTCGGGAATTTTTCGTTGAAAAAATGCCATAATTAGTAACTTTTGGGATTATTTTTTAAAACACTACAATACGCAAAACGTTCTACAAAAAGCTTTCTAATCTTTAAACCTTCACGTAAAAATAAGAATATTTTGACAAGGAGTTTCTATCTTGTTAATTTTTACGCGGCACTCGACTGTATCACTACAACCTGTATAAAAGGTCACTACAATCTTTATAAATGACATCACTAACTTAAAAATCGATGGAAAAATATTTCTTTTGGCTGATGATACCAGTATTACCTGGAAGAACTCTAATATTGCAATAATTATTCATGGAATTATAACTTTTGATACTTAAAATAAAAATCTGGTCCGACTCTAATTTACTCTCTTCTAACGTGGATAAGACAGTAGCATTATCCTATAAAGGAGCTCTTCAACCCTTGCTTCTTAATAAGAGCCAGATCAGTATAATTGATTCTGTAAAATTTCTTGGTATTTTTATAGACATCAACCTTAAATGGTCCCTTCATATCGATTTGTTAAGTAAGAAACTAGCCTCAGCCTGCTATGCAATAAGATTTGTTTCGAAGGAAATGAATTTAACATCTTCCAAAATAACATACTTTTCTTTGTTCGAGTCTCATCTTCGATATGGCCTTCCTTTTTGGGGTTCTAGTACAGCTGCCCAATCTGATGTATTTTTAAATTACAAAAAAGAGCAATACGGTATCTTTTTGGCCTCAGTAGAATAACACATTGCAAAAGCTAGGTACTTCAAAAATCACGGGATTTTAACTCTTCCCTCTGTATATATTCTAGAAACTGTTTGCGTAATTCGTAAATACCTACATGTTTTTCCAGCAAGACCTAGTCATGACTACTCCACTAGAAATTCAAGCTTTGATATGTATTTACCGGTTCCATCCACTGAGTTAGTACAGAAATCTATATTATATTCGGCAAAAAAATTACACAACCATCTCCCTTTGCAACTTAAATCTACAACTTCTTTCCTTAAGTTCCGTAAATTGACAAAAGCCTATCTATCTGAAAGATCTTATTATTCAGTGGAATAGTTTCTTAACGAATAATTAAGAAAGTACAGTACGTTTAGGTACAAGCAACAAAGTATTTTTATATATATTTGTTCGTAAGGTTTTATTATGCAATTTAGTGAAATTTTGCAGTGGATTGTATATTTTATTTTATTATGTTTTATTCTGTGATATTGACGATTTATCTAATTTTAGTAAATTTTAATTGTTATTGTTATTATTATATATTTTTTTTACTTTTCTAAGCTTTGTCCATAAAATTGTACAATTTTCAGTTACAATAAAGCATATTTCTATTCTATTCTATTACCGTACACGCTTAGCGATATATTGCTCGAACTGCTTATTCGAAATATTTTATTCCATGTTTTCAGCAAGATATCACTAATCACAAATATCACTAAATAAGGGATTTTTTTAACGAAACATTGCAAATAACTCGAATAGAAAGCATTTTTTACAAGCAAATTACCAAGATAGAAAAAGTATTTATTTGGATGAGATCCGCCTAAAAAAATTAAGGAACAATTCTTATTAAGGAACAATTAAGAAAATATACAAAAATCCATAGCTTAGTAAACCATGTTGACTTAATTAGCCCTAAGGACGCTGTTATCAAATCCCTTGTCACAGATTGCACATGGTATTTTGAGCTCAAATTACCTTTTTCTTACCAAAACTCATGGAATTAAGGGAAACTTTACCGGTTTGTCCAAAACATCACGAAAACGAACCTTCTTCCTCAATCGCTACCATTGCTCTCTTAAACTGCTACTCTCGAAGTCTACCGAGAGCTAGATATTTCCTACGTAAATATCTAGGCGAAACCAAGATCAAACGAAAGAGCAATTTGTTTATTATAAACAGACTCCAAAATGTTTAGATTATCAATCTCAGGGACGCAAAAAGATTAAGAATCTTTTTCGGTCTTCTATTAAATGTATTCTACTCGTTTATTTTCTGTTTTTTCTAAAGATTTTGACCGTTTTCCTTGCTTCTCTTTATCTTGTTGACACTATAAATTTTTTGAGCTTTTCGCATTTACTTTCCCAGGAGGTAATTTTTGATTAATTTACTAGGTTTTTTACTTCTCTGAACCCACTTGTGATATGCTTGTTTGTTTTGTGCACCTACTGCTTTCTCCATCTCATTTGTTCCCCACAACGGAGTTCTTAACACACTGTTTGTTCCTTGGCATCGTACCTAGCACTTCATGAGCTGCTTCGTTAATTTTATTTTTTATGCCTTGGTAAGTATTTTGGGCTGAGAAGTAGATTAATAGAATTATACTTCCAATGTAGATGAAAAAAACAGAAAATTCTAGATGCAAAATGGAGTGGAGCAAAAATGAGACTGTACCGTACAGGCGTTATTTTATGATTAACGGGTTGTACCGTTTTACTCCTTCTGGGTATATAGCAACTATTAAATGGATTATAAAATCTAGATCTTCGTTTATGTAATCTGATAAGTTTTCAGCTTTTAATGTTAATAAACAATGGAAATATGATTTTTAGAAAAAAATGGACGTCTTGGTTCCTGTTGGTCACAGAAGGTTTTTTTAAATACTGTTTTTTCACCATCTTTTCAGTGAGCCTACTTACAAATTAAAGCTATTATAAATGTTTATCAATTAAAAAGTCAGCCCTTTTTCAAACGGGTTTTTTAATAACAATTTTGATAAAATGTTTAAATTTTTTGAATAATTTGAAACCCCAAAGAATGGATTTCGATATGCTAAATATCTCGAGAGTCACTGTTTGGTGTAGCTGTACAGCTGTTTAAATAATCGCTCTTCGGGATAAATAAACTGACTAACAAACTATTTAGTCGATCTCTCTGAGATTTAGCACACTTCAATAAATCATTAATTACCATAATTTCTAGTAGTTATCTTACATGTCATTATTCAAAAAACAAAAGTTATTAACATTTATAAATTACTGTAAAAATAAGGGTTTTTTGCAGTTATCTCGGTCAATTATTTATGTATATTATTTTGGAAACTCGCAAATTAAAAAACTTTTTAAGATCTACAACTTTTATTTGAAGCATTTTCCTTTAAAATGTATAAAACGTTATATAGGCAAAACATTATTTTTCCCTTTTTATGGTTGTTGAAAAAAAAAACAAAGTAAAATCTTTCTTTCCCTTCATATACCTTATAGAACCTTTTTAAACCTGTTTAAGTTTTTTCCAGTTGTTTTTTTTTTCTTTACTGGCCTATGAGACTAGAGCATAAGAGCTAGAGCCTATTTCACAAACATAATATAAAAGCTGCTATTATATTTCATGTTTTTTATTACGTTATATTCTGCTGATAACACACAGTAAAATAAAACAATATTTGCAATTAATTAAAACACCTTTAATTCTAAATATTTCTATTGTTTCAGGTGAGTGGGCTGTATTTTTGTTGTGGAAGTTTGTAAACAGTAAGTCTATTTCCTATATAATTTAATTAGTTTTATTAATACGCTTAAAATGCAATAAAACAATTGAATCAAGAAAACAACACATTGTAAATATTCCACAGTTAACGAGTCGACAACGTTAAAATCTAATTAACACTCAGAGATAATAACTTCGCATGGAATGCAAAAATACATTAAATTAATTTCAACTCTTTTCAATTATATTTCAATAGAAAAATGCAGAATTTATAGAAATGTGTATTTGGAATAGTTTTCCTTAGCATATCCCTAAATATGTCGGCCACGACAGTCTTCTTCTTTCAATACGTCTTACTTTTTATTTTTCCTTGTTTTATTACCTGTCTATCTATCCATATAAATCGCTTTTTATATCCAATTCTGGATATAAGTCTCCCCTCTGACTTCCATTTTTTACTGTCTACTGCACTTTCTTTTGTCAATTTAGTTTCTAGAACACATCTTCTAGGGCTTGATTAAATAGCTTTAGAGATCTTGTATTACCTTGCCATATTCCTAGGTTCAGTTCTGTTGGGTTCGTGAGTTTCTGCACCTTGATTTATGGTTTTGCTTTCTAATATATGTTGAGAATTAGTTAATTTAGTCAATTATATCTGTAGTGTACCCTACTGTTATTTAGTCAGCATTTTATTGCCCAGTGTTCCATACTATCAAAAACTTTCTCAGTCTAAAAAAGCTGCATGTATCTGGATTTATTCTGGATATTCATCTGCTTTTTCTATTAGGATGTTCACAATTAACAAGTATTTTACTCACTGGTGTTAAATCCCTTTCTGAATCCCTCCTGCTCTCGTATCTTGTATACGTCTAACTTTGTTTTTAACCTGTTAGTAAGAATATTTATTATGAGTTTGTAAGTCGTATTGAAGAAAGAATTATAGGTTTTGCAACAGACAGACAAATAGTGATAAAAAGCACACACCAACGCAGAAAAGATATACATAAAGAAACGTGGATTTCCCCGGATAAAAGGACAATAAATCAAATAGACGACATATTAATAGAGAAGAAGCACGCTAATAATATAATAAATATAAAAAGCATGAAAGGAGCGGAATGTGACTCGGATCACTTTTTGGTAAGAGCAGGTTATAAAATCATTGCTAATATAAAGAAAGACAATCAAAGGGACAAAGAAATCAAAAAACAATTCAACACAGCAATGCTAAAAGATATAATACCTACAATTATTGCACGGGGCTTTCTTTGCTCTTGCTTGCACTCTGTTGCCTCTCCAGTTTATATACTCTTTTTCCCTATTCCTCTTACTTTTAATCTCATTCCTTCGCCATGATTCTTCTGACCTTCTTTTCTTTCTGGACTTTATGTTTTCAGAATTAGGTGTTGTTGGCAAGTTATGAACCTGTCCATTTACAAATTCAGTTTCAGTCAGAGTCTGTGGTCTGGAAATGGTAATTATAGAACCGTTGTTGGCATTATATTTACAAAAACTAGACTAGCGCTTCCACGATCTGGCGAGTGCAGAACTAGTCTATCTCCAGATAGGCTAGTTCTGCACTCAGTATATTTGATTTAAATCAACTCAGATGAGAAGAGAACTAATAAATGTTGACATACACTACTTCTGCACCAACAAAATTAAGATAATGGACATAGACTACTTCAGTAGTATTTGAAATGCTTAAATAATTTTAAACCTGGACTTATAATATTTCTGCAGTAAGTACCCACTGTAACAAGGAAAGTTTTGGTCAAAAAAACAGCAAACAGCCAATTTTGGACATAGACTAGTTCTGTTCTAAGGCAGCGATATATATTCTAAGAAAGATTATTTACTATAATGTCAATCGGGCCGATAATAGTATGTGGTGATAGTTAATTTTAATTTTATAATATAATCCATCCAAAATATTGTATAAATTATTATTAAATAGACAAAAATATTGGCTTTAACCATATAATGAGATTCACATTTTTGCCTGAATCTAGTTTTTTGGTGTACAAGAAGTAAAAATCAATAAACACAACATAAATAAATGTAAAACAAATAAATTTTGTGGACAAACATCCTCTAAATATATAATATTTAATATGTTGGTTTTATTCTCGTATTTAAGCGGCTTAGTTGAATTCATTAGAAGATAATGCGTAGGATATGAGAAAGTTCGACAATAGTAAATTAAGTAGGTTTTTATTGTAACCTATTTGACTTCATTAAAGAGATATAGGTTATGTTCATTGTCGGCTTGTAGTGTGAGCAATGAATGATTTGGATGAGGTGCACTTTTAGGTATGCGGTAAGACTTATATTTTTGATGTTTATTAAGTAGGTCTTGGTTAAAACGAAATTTAATGCATTTCGAAAATCAAACCGTTAATCATTTGCTTAATATTCTACATACCAATTTGGTTTATAAATTGAGTTATCGTGTAAGCACTAAACATATTAAATAAAGTTCAAAACGGTTGGTTGGAGAGTCACTCTAATATTATGTTTCCCAAGACTTCCCAAGAAGTATGGAATGGCTAGCACGATTTATATAAATTTTGCTTTTGTAATACATCCGATCTTATAGTAGTATTGACATTGTTGTCAGAGTTTCCATTTTTCTGGAAATGTAATAAACATAGCTAACAGAATTTCAGCAATTTCTGTGCGAAAGTGCACCAAATCTAAGATTTTTTACTTTGGTATTTGCAAATTTGTTGCTTGCCTACTATATTCTAGCCAGGCATTCGTACAGGCTAAATCTATACCATGTGTGAACATTCGCATTGTCCATTTGCGTGACCTAATAAAGGTCCTGTACAATGTTAGTAAGAAATTGAATTTATCAACACCTCCCATTGACACATTGTAATCCTTTATTACCTGTGGCCTATTTATTTCTATATAGGTCTTGTTTGTTTTGTCCCATCGTTTACACTTTTGTCGATTGTCCCAATTCCTATATAATTTGATGCCAATATTACAAGTTGTTATCAAACCACTTTGTCATAATTACCTCCCCATCATTGCTGATTATTTCTTCTGTAGTACCACGTCCATGGTTTTTCATTATTTTAGGGCTACTCAATCTATTTTGTCATGCAGTACAAATGGCAAAGATATTTTTTTGGCGCAGAGTTTGTAACAACCAATAACTGGAGAAATAATTATCAAAATAGACTTTGCAATTATCCTCTGTGATGCGATCGCACAGCTTCAAAACGACAGCTGCGCCTTGCCCGAAAACTGTCATTTGTGTTTGATCCAATTCTGTTTTAACTCCCTGATAAATTATAAAATCGAACATCTGTCAACTTGCACAGCAAGTTGCAAATATTTTTATTCCCCATGGATTCGATTTGTTTTTTATATATTGCTTCACATTGAGTGATCCTTTGAACGGCACCATTTGTTCATCAATTGACAGATTTGACTCCAATGGAAGTGACAGCAAACGGGCGCGTATTGTTTCGTACGATGGACGCACTTTCCAAAACCTGTCCTGATGCTCAACGGCATCCATTATATCCACAAAATGTAAAGTTTGCCTCAAGGAGTAAAATCAATTTATAAACATACTCTCATCAATTTTGGGCACTCGCATTTTGCACCCCAATAAAATTAGATTCTAGGATAATGTAAATTTCCCATAAATATATGTATATCAACGAAAATTTGCATTTCCTCTACAGTCGTTGGAAAAAATCTTATTTGGTTCTGTACAGCATACAGGTTCATAAACTCTGCCATCACCATTCAATCTTCGCTTATCCACTGCTGGACATAGATCTCCCTCATAATTTTCCATCTATTTCGATCTTGTGCCTCTTGCATCCAATTCCTATGACAACGTTTTAGATCGTCAGTCCAACGTGTTGGTGGACGACCTCTGCTTCGGTAGGCATCATCTCTTGGTCTCCATTCCAGTATCCGCTTTGTCCATCTATTATCTGTCATTCGAGCCACGTGACCTGAACAGTTCCATTTCAGTGTTGCTACTCTCTCTACTGTATCAGCCACTCCTGTTCTTTGTCGTAGCTGGCGATTTGGGATCTTGTCTCGTAGTGAAACGCCCAACATAGCACGCTCCATCGTCCTTTGACACACACGGATCTTTTGAACTGTTCTCCTTGTCATGGTCAACGTTTCGGCACCGTAAGTTAACACTGGCAAAACACACTGATTAAACGTTTTTCTTTTAAGGCATATTGGTATATCAGACGATTTGAAAATATGGTTCAGCTTGCCGAAGGCTGCCCAAGTCAGTCTTATACGACGGAGAAGCTCAACGGTTTGGTTATCTTTTCCTATGCGAATCTCATGACCTAGGTATTTATAGGCCATTACCTGGTCTATGGATCTTGTTCCTACGCATATATCTTCGCTGACTACAAGATTTGTCATCATCTGGGTTTTAGATATATTTATTTTCAATCCCCCTTCTAGCGAGGAAAGGTAGAGCTGATTTAAAAGTTCTTTGGCCTCATCTATCCTATCAGCTATTAGTACAATATCATCTGCAAACCTTAGATGGCTAAGCTTTTCTCCGTTTATGTTTATGCCCTTGTCGGTCAGTTTTGCCCTTTTACATATATATTCCAAAAGCGTAGTGAACAGTTTCGGCGATATGGTGTCCCCCTGGCGTACTCCACGTTGTATCGGGAATTTCTGGGTTTGACGATCACCCACTCTAACACTGGCTGTTGCGTTTTGGTATATATGTTTAATTATATTTATATACCGATAGTCAATTCGGCATTCTGTCAAGGCTTCCAACATTTTTTGTTGATTTACGGTGTCGAATGCCTTTTCATAGTCGACAAATATTAAAGCTAGTGATTTATTATATTCAGTGCATTTTTCTATAAGATTTTTTATTACCAGTAGGTGATCGTTTGTTCCATAGCCTTTTCTAAAACCCGCCTGTTCTATGGGCTGATAAAATTCCAATTTATTTTCTAGTCGTTTCGTAATTATTTTTGTAAATCGTTTATAAATATGTGAAAGTAGACTTATGGGCCTGTAATTCCTGAGGTCGGTAGCATCCCCTTTTTTATGAAGTATGATAATTTCTGCGTTATACCACTGGGTTGGTGTTATTGCTTCCTGCAAACATCTAGTGAATAGTTTGGCAAGGACCTGCCATAATCTTTTTCCAGCCACCTTCAAGGCATCTGCCACTATTTCATCGCCTCCGGGGGACTTATTGTTTTTCATTTCTTGCACTGACCTTCGAACTTCATTGGGTGTTACGTCCGGTAAAATTTCAGATCCCTGATTGATTATCTTTGGTAATGATCCACTCCGGTTACATTGCTGTTCTTTGTATAGTTGTCTATAAAAACTCTCTATCGTATTCATAATTTGAATTCTAGCCTCAATGATTTGCCCCTGTTCATTTATTAATTTGTGGACGTTTTTTCTTCCAATGGACATGCTCTGTCTGAGTACTTTCAAGCTTTTGTTTTCTTCTATTACTCTAGTTATTTCCATCGTATTGTATCGTCTCAGATCTTTTCTCTCTGCCATACGTGCAAATAAATCTCTTGTAAAGTACTTTCAGAAGATAGCATAAGGTCTCTCCAATTCTACAGAGAATCTACAAGCTGTGTGAAAGTCAAATTTCCCCCAACCAGTTCGGGTTCACAAATGCTGTTGGTACTAAAGAGGCTTTGTTCTCAGTACAAGTCTTATTCCAGAGATGCAGAGACGTCAACAACGACGTGTACGCATGTCTGGTTGATTTCGAGAAAGTCTCTACTGGAATCAGACAGCAAATCTCAGAGTTGAAGGTGAACACACTGACTATGTGAAAATCATGCATGGAGTGAGGCAAGGCTGTATTTTTGTGCATTTATTATTTTTTCTCTCATGTTTTATCTGTTTGTTATTATTTCCTTCTGGCCCTCTCTCAATGTTTGTCTTTTGTATTTCTTTTGTTACTTTTTCTTTGGTTGGGCACTTAATTTCTTCTTCCTCATCCCTTTTCTTTCCTTTTGCTCTGACTACAAGATTAATTATCTATTTTGTCGAATTTTCAGGTACTACCTGTGAATACAACATAAATCCATTAGTAAAACAAATGTAAGTTTATCACCAGTATCGGTAACTACATTTAGTGGCGAATTTAATTACAGATAAGCACATTTTGACCAAAGCTTTAAAGCTGATTTATTTGAAATCTTCCCTTCGTGGCGAGCCCTTAACTTTAATTGACTCTCTAGAAATTACCAATGATAATTTTTACTTGGCCATTGGTATGCTAGAGAAAAAAATAGATAACAATTTAAGAATAATCAATTCTTATATCCACTATATTATAAATTCTTTGCCCTTTTGAAAAGTGAATTTAGGAACAATTTAAAAAGGCACGTTGATTCATAAAAATGGTTTAATGTCCCTGTAAACGCATGGCGTCTTTTTTAATTGATATTCTCACTCGAATTACACTAGTGTCTGGACAACAGTAGATGAAATATGATCTACTTTGGTGTATCAAAACAACTAAAATCAAGGCATGTCAAATATCATAAAAACAATTCAAGTCTACAGATTGAGACGGTCTTAAGGATGAAAGTTAAAGAGGTGGTCCGAAAATGGATGTTTAAAAAAACTGTAGGGTAGAGCGCGAAAGACCAAAGAGACTGGGGAACGCTTAGAGGCTCTTTTAAAGGAAGCCAGAGTTTATCCAGGGCTGTACAGCTAAACATAAAGAATATTATCACTTGAAAACTAGATCTCCTCACAAAGAGGTCATAAAAAGTATATATGCCGTGGTGATGATTAAATTTCGCTACACCAAGTACGTTTCCCTTGCAATATGTAATAATCTTGCCGAAAACAAATATTTTCGCTTGGTCACTGTAGGCTCAAAGAGTCACTAACCAGCAGACTTCGTGGAATTTTTATGGAAGCTCAAAATCTAACGCACAAAAATTACCAAAGACTACCATCAAAAAGTAGAGTGAGATCTTTTTCATATCGATAGATCTTTTATCAAATTTTCATTCCTAATTCAAATTTGTTTTTAACGCAGAAAGATTTATACTCCAGTCGTCAGAGACGCCAAATATTAGATGCAAATCTTTAAAACGTATAACCTGAAATTTCGGTTTTAAGTTTTATCAACAAATGTGAGGAATTTGAAATGTGCCTAAATTTAAACTTTCGCATTACAAACTGTCTAAAACGTTTAAAACTGATTTTAAAACGACACAACTTCAGCTACAAATTCCACGCAATACCCTTTTCGTAGAAGCATTTCCCGTGACGTGCAATCGTTTGTGATGTAAATGTTTAAATTCAGCGATTTTTTGACATATTTCCAGTGCCTCCCATTTGTTATTAAAACTCAAAATCGAAATTTTATGTTATAGGTTTTAAAGCTTAGGCCATAATAATGAAAATTCCATATTGATCGGTCAATGGAACTGATAAATATTATTGATTTGATAAGAAGACGCTTATTTTTTTAACACCTTTATTTGGGTAAGGTCGTATATTCCTTACTGCAAAACAGACGTTTTTTCGTTATGCTAAACGGTAAAGTAAGTAGGTGGAGAGTTCAAAAAAATGGCCTCCTACAGGGAAATGTTTTATGCTCCTCAATATATATACAAACGACCAAACCGACTGAAACCAAGCATTTCCTCTATGCTGACGATCTTGCAATATGTGCCCAAGGAAATAGTTTTGAAGAAGTTGAGGAAAAACTCGAAACTGCCTTAAAAACAATGACAGCGTACTACCTGCAGAATTCCCTGAGACCCAATCCCTCTAAAACCCAAGTCTGTGCTTTCCACCTTCTCGCAAAGGAAGCCAAGCGAAAACTCCAAATTGCGTGGAATGGTAATACATTAAAACACACAAACCAACCTATATATCTTGGAGTAACTCTGGACCGGTCCCTCACCTACAGACAACATTGCATAAAAACGAGAGGGAAAGTAACAACTAGGAACAGCATACTCAGAAAGCTAACGGGAAGTAAATGGGGCGCACGTCCTGGCGTTTTAAGAACAACGGCACAGGCACTGTGTTTCTCAACTGCTGAATATGCGTGCCCCGTTTGGGGAAGATCTGCCCACACCAAACAAGTTGATACTGCGCTAAATGAGACATGCAGGATAGTAACGGGGTGCATGAAACCAACGCCACTCTCAAATCTATATAAAGCAGCGAGTTTTGCAGAACCCTCAACACGCAAAGGCGTTGCAGAGCACATAGAGAAAATTAACCAGATCGCGGACGAGCGGCGTGCCGTATACAAAGCTCGAACACCACGAAAGCGACTAAAATCTAGGAAAAGCTAGGGGTCTAAAAATTGATATTCTCAGCAAAATTCAGCTTATTCGTATGATTTTTAGAGGTCAAATCTCAAGTTAATGGCCATCCCGCACAACTCTTACAAAATATAGTTTTTCGGGACAGACTAAATGTACTATTACGAATTAATAGCAATTCAATTAACACGAACTATTCCTTCGATAACTCTGGCGAGAAAAATGAACTTTTACTCATAGGTGCAAATAATTATTCAAATTTAAATGGTTGCACTAAACAATCAAAGACAATTTATAGGTTTAGGTAAAAACTTACCGCTGGGTCTAATTATCATGGTTTACGCTACCAAACAACGAACAAAACCAATTCAATATGCGTGCATGGGTTCACTTGCCGGGTTACGTCTTTTCCTCTTAACGACTGGTGCTCTTGTATTTTCGAGATGTATTTCCGAGCCTCAGCGGTACTATTAGGATCGGATGAATACAGGGGAGGAAAAATGTAATGATTAATTTATACAACCATATTTGAATTTAAACAGACTAGAACCCTTAAAATGTTCAGTTTGATCTGATGTAACTTATGGAGTAATTAGCTCACTAAGCCACTCGTTTCTTAAACAAAATTGCTGCTGTCTTTAGTATAAAATATTCCCTCGATTCTGATACCAATTTGAATTAGACATGTTGATGATATTTTATAAAAAAAAATAAAAAAATAATCTAGTTTTAGTGAATGAAAACTGATCCCGTATTAAAATATCCAAATGTCAGAATATTAGAGGTTTTCCCGATTCTGATCAGCAAATCAGAACTGTTGAGGTTAAAAATCCCACTAATTAGTTCTCCGATGAACGAGCAAATTAACAAATTGGAGGCCAAGAGCAGACAAACGTAGTAGAGGAAGACCACCTCCACTTTTGGCCTGACGACATCATGCGTATCACGAAAAATTGGCAACAACGAGCACAAAATTGCAAAGAATGGAGGAGTTTAAGGGAGGCCTATGTCCAGCAGTGGACGTGATAAATGAAGTCTGGATGATGATGATGATGATGATGATGATGATGATGATGATGATGATGATGATGATGATGATGATGATTTTTCAGCAGACATTTTTCAGTTCAAGAATTAAACATTGGAAATGTCTGTGTTTGTATCTGAACTGCTGACTTTTGCGTCGCCGAATATCTATATTTGAGTGGAGCGGGTATATAGATCATAAAATAAAAATAAGATATTGTATATACTTCATATTCATAATAAAACTTTTACTTTATATCAACATATAAAATGTATTACACACTAATTAAATTCAGTTTATTCACATATTGAGTCATTAAAATCCAGCTTACATTGTTTAAAGCATCCGCATAGAAATGAAAATCCTGTATCTGTTTCCAGTCTGTACCGAAATTTTCCAATATTTCCTTTACGTTATATCTATTATAGTATGTACTATGTATTAATTACACGTTGAAAACTGAGGCAAACGGCTGACAGAATACCGATAATAATTATGAAGTAGCGATAATGAAAAGACCTTCAAAATTAAATTAATACATTTACTATACAGGGTGGTCCTTAAGTAATTGTACAAACAGAAACCGTAGATTCTGCACTTTAAAATATTACGATTTAAGCCAACTTGCTTTAATAAAATGTTAATATTAAGAAAGATACAGGGTGTTAAAGTGGAAAATTAAAATTTTATTTTTCGCTACAACTTTTACGTTTGTAAATATTTTTGGACAAAAATTTATAATTGGATGCTTTTAAGTAGGATAAATTATAATTTTATACATACTTTAATGTAACTGATAGTTGGCGCCACATATGCCACATGTGTGGAATATATTAGCGCTTAACTTTTTTGCTCTTTAAGTTAGCTCTATTTGTGTTAAAAAATACTAAAGATACAATATTTTTACAAACAAAAGGTATACCTGTTAGAAACCTAAAAATTTAACCGTTTTAGAGATAATCGCATGTTGTGATATTTGTGCCGTAAAGCACTGAAAACCTGACATAAGATAATTCATAGTTTATTCTTATTAAAACAACTCAAAGTTGATAATGTAACATTACAAAATTTTTGTTATGGCTGCTAAATGTCTTATTGGAGAAAATATTCTTCATCTTCTTCTTTAGGTGCCATGTTCGTATTCAGACGTTGGCCGCCATCATGTTTACAATTTCTCTTTTCTATTGCTTCTTAAGTTTCTATACCTACTGGCATTGTGTTACTTTTTCCCTATTGTAAAATGCTGAAAACCCAAAATATGTGGTTTATATTAGATGGTACACTACCACATTCTAGAGAGACTGCAGTGAGAACTTAAGTATAACTTTTCTGAACGTTGGATTGGTCGTAGCAGTCATATTCCTTGGCAATGTGGTGAGATATTGAGATATTGATATAATTATTTAATTTATAAAAAATCTCAAAAGAATATTAATTATTCATTACGTAAATTTTTTACCCATTTTTATTAGGACAATTAGAAACTAAAGCACAGGTATTGAATAACACATAATAATGTGTCTTGTTTCATAATACTTTTGCTACAAATCTAACTTTAAAGACTTATCATTTTTACAAAAACATCATCGTTGGCCTAATAACCGATATTGTTATAAATATAGTAAACACACAGGCAATTTAATTCAGCATAATATTAGTTCGTTAATTAATCATAATAGTCCATTTGTTCGAGATGTAATTATAGTTACTCATAACTTTTTTTTTGTTAAAATAATGTATCTTTAATATTTTTTATCACAAATACAGGTAACTCAAAGAGCAAAAAAGTTAAGTGCAAATTTATGCCACATATGTGGCAAATGTGGCGCCCTCTACCAGCTACATCAAAGTGTGCATCAAATTATAATTTCTCATATTTAAAAGTACCCTGTTCTAAATTTTTATGCATAAATATTTACAAACATGACAGTTATAGCGAAAAATAAAATTTTATATTTGCATTTTAACACCCTGTATCTTTCTTAATATCAACATTTTATTAAAGCAATTTGGCTTAAATCGTAATATTTTAAAGTGTAGAATCTACTGTTTCTTTTTGTACAATTACTTACGGACCACCCTGTATAATACTGTGATTGTAACTGGATTAAACTTACACATTTTGCTGAAATTTGCACAATTAGTTTATTTATACATACCATTTTGTCATTTACACGAACGAGACAAAGTTGGCATTGCAAAAATTCTTTTAATAAATAAATAAAGATTGAAATAAATAAGCCTTTCAAAATTTATCAGTTACAGATTTTTTTAAAACTTAGCAACATGATCTAATATTTTGCTTATATTGTGTAGCTGCTGTAGGTATGGAATACCTGACTGAAAATATTTTAAAACTTATATAATTTAATTGCCACCAGATATATTTTGTTATGTCTGTAATACTGTTTTACATAATTTAAAGTAATAATATCTTTCCTTTTAGCTTCTTGTGTTGTTCTTTTCCAAACATTGGGATGACGTTGTTTTGTTCTTGAACTGCTGGTTGAAAATGGGTTTCAATGTTTCCATTTTTTTTTTTAATAAAAAAAACAAAATTTTTTGCGTCTAAACTGGTTTTTGATGCTCAATTACGTCCAGTGGCGCATTCAGGGGGGGGGTTTGGGGGTTAACATCCCCCCAAACTGGGGGGGTTTTCATATTAGAACTTCGCATATATACGGAGTGAACCGCTTTACTCAGGCTCTTTTGTTTTAATTTATTTGTAGACATTTGTAGACATTAACTGACTGTGCGAAAACTTTGATTGCAAAATAAACTCTCAATGTGATTTAAGACTTTTACCGCGTTTTCATAAACTATAAGCTTTCTCGCCATGTGCTACACATGTTATATAATATTAACATTATTTACTCTATTCTCTCCTGTGAGACAGATATTATTATATAATATAAACATTAATTTCTCTAAATAATTCGGTGTGTGCACGGCATTAGGCAGTTATTTTTAAAGTAGCACTTTCTGTTAAAGTCGAAATGGAAGATCTCAAGAAGAAGAGGACCAAGAAGAGGCCACTGAAAACCAAGATTACCAGAATAGCAAACTGGCTGCTAGAAATTGCAGATGCAGAAACTGATGAATAGGTGATGATGAATAGGTGAATAGAATTGAAGAAATTTATGAAACGGATTCGAAAACAGAAGACAGAGTATTCACGGAGCTAGCTGGCGTGCAGCCTAAGATGGAAGATTTCAAATTACCCGCCCACTCGCTCAGCTCAAACGCTACTCCACCAACTGTAGCCACTGCTAAGGTTAAGTTGCCGCAAATTACAAGGCATGTATTTTTAGGAAACTTCGATGAATGGAACGCGTTTTATCAGCTATTTGAGACGCTGATAATCAATATAGGCCTAGCAATGTGCAAAAATTTATATATCTCAAATCGTTCCTGAGAAAAGAACCTTTACACGTAATTAAAAACATCAAAGTTGTAGAAGAGAATTTCCGGATCGCTTTGGACACGCTCAAGAAACGATATGAAAATAAATCGTGTGTGATTACTTCCCAAACAAACAAAGTAAACAAACCTTACTTGCTCTAAAAAATATGTCTGTACCCATCGAACATTGGGATTTACTATTGATCGAAATATTTTTACAAAAATTAGGTTTCGCTACGCACTAGTCATTTGAGTATGAAATAGGTTCACAGTTTTTTAGTTTTCATGAGAAAAATGAAAAATAAAAATTAAACGTTTCGGATAATAATAAAAAATTTAATACACCTCAATTAAAAACGTCTTTTTTTTCAGTTGACTTACACACAAACTCTTTTTCGGATACTAGTTGTATATGATTTTAAATATCTCTCTTGACAGGAAAAATTTAATTTTCTAAAGAGTAACAAACTTTGTTGGAATTTTTTGGGTAATAAACATTTTTTTCATGACTGCAACTCTTCACGCTCATGTAGATGTATGTGTATAACATAAGATATAACTCGCTCTTGCATAGTTCCTCTGAAAATGTCTCTTCCTCTCAGGCAATCTTTCTCGATAAAACGCAACGCTCTAGCTCCCAAACATTCTCAAGGTTCTTCCAGTCGTGTCACTCACATATCTACTCAGCTTTCTTATAATGCTCACACCCAAAATGAAGCTTCTATCAGTTCGTTCAAACCTCCTTTAGAAGTACAAAACTTTCCAGATTCTTCCTTCCCCTTCTATCTCTGCTTTATCGGTTAAAACTGATGTATTGATGAATCCAAACTCAGCCAACGAAATGAACAGAGATTAACAGAACACCCCAAGAATCTAGCTCAAAACTTAATGACACAACCAACCGCACGAAGACTTAAACGAAAGAATAGTTTTTCGTTTCATGCTCATAGATTTTTCCATAAAATTACTATCTATTTTTTTCTGGATCAATAGTTGTCAAATTACTTATCTGATATACAAGAAATACCAGAAAAGTAATTTTCTGGTATATCTTGTATATTGTATATCATGGCAATTTTACAGTACATGGCAAATCTTTTAGATTTAGCTTGGTAAATTTTAATAATCAAATCAAAGAAAATTGTTATTAGTATTACTCCTTTTACGTATTTTTAATAACACACGGCTTCCAATAAATTATGTACTGACCTTTTTAACTGTTTTAATATACTCATTAGGTTTTTTAAGAAAACATCAATAGTATTTATGATGTTCTCGCCAAATTAGCATTCACAGTTATATTTCCTATTACTTCAGCAGCTTATCACAACATATGGCGGTGTTTCTTAGCGGGAAACTAAAAGATTTATACAACGTTACTGTTAAAAATAGTCGTCGTGGATTCAAAAACCTCGGTGTTATATAATAGTAGAAGAGAGTACTTTATTTTATATATAGAACAGTTATTATAACCTCAGAAAATAGAGAATATCAATATTTATATGTAAACAATTATTTAAAAAAATGTAGTCTAAACTTTGAGTAAATTTGTATTGTAATGTATCCCGAAATTCAACGGTATATCAATTTGTTTATGGATATTTTAAACTGACATGCCATATAAAATCAAAGTGGACTTGTGCATTTTGAAACTAATGGACTATTACCTCATATTTTTTATTTCATAAATTCGATGTCGGCAACTGGAAAATGCAAGCGAGGGACAGAATAGAATGGCGTAGAAAGCTTGAGAAGGTCGAGGCCCTCTAAGGGCTGTAGCACCAAGATGATGATGATGGAGAGTAGCTTCAAGCCGCCGAAAAACCTGGTGTTTGACCGTAATGTCCACGTGAATTTGGATAATTGTTTAAGAAGCTTGGACATTTATTTGAAGGCGACCGGTTTGAGCGAAAAAGACGATGAAACCGCAGGGTTTCATCGTCTGGCAGGGTAACGAGACGAAATACTTCATTTTTAAGACCATCACGAAATGAATGTCCTCCCATTCAGAAAGAATATATGTCTCCACTCATTAGGTCTGAACCTAGCTCCTCACAAACAATGTTAAATATTAATAATAATAACAATAATAACTTTAAGCCTGAGATTTGTTCAAATGAACCAACTGTTTCAACCAAAATTGTGTCTAGTAACTTGAATTGTAACAGTAACCTGAATTTAGGTATTAATAGTAAGACAGTTACAACAAGGTCTGGTAGAGCTGTTGTAAAACCAGCTAGGTATAAAGATTAGTTATAAGTTAGACATAGCTTTCATAGATGTATTCCTAGGGCATAGTCAGAATAGTTATTTTTGTTTCTCAGTTGTAGTTTTGTTAAAAAAGTGTATAAGGGGAAGATGTCTCATATGGCCTTGGAACTACTTTTATGTTCTAAGCATATAACTATGACAGCTTCAAGAAGACCATGACCAACTTCAGGTCACTTAACGAAGATAGGTTAAGCACATTGTAATATATAAGATTTCAAGTAAAACTTAAAAATAATAAAAGTATATTATTTCATAATAACAAACATAAGACACAACCTATTAAAAAATGGCCTCGAAAAACATTAAAACGGCTTTTTTAATTGTTTATTTGCATTTTACGTTTAAGTATTTCACGAAAAAAACATAAGAAAAACTTCCGTTTTAGAATAACTCAAATTATTAAAAAAAAGTAATTTTGCAGTAAAAAATATTTTTTTATGTTTCAAAATTGTTAAATAAGTAGTAAGATTTTTAACTATAAAACTATTTAATCATGATTATTGTAATTGATTGTAATAGAAATTCCATTTCATGCTTGTTTTTTACGTTTCAATTTCCACTAAGGGAATCATTTAAAAAAATACTTTTAACATAAGGAGTTCTTGTATACTCCTTATTTTAAAACATAACAATTTCCGGAGTGGAAATCGAAACTTCAAAACTATTGTAATTTTTGTAAAAACTATTAAAAACGTAATTTCCATTACTATCAATTTGTGATTCTCATATAAACACAAATTTAACTTGAACATGAGACAGGAAAACAGTTTCAGAACCTCTTTAAAATTTATATTTGTTTGTTGACTAAGACTAACACATTTAAAAGCCTGCTACGAACTTTTCTATCTATTGTTGCTGCCGAGCTAGCAAGTTTTGTCGGAAACTTAAATATGCTTGGTTTACGATATAATACACAAGCTGCTTTATACTCATATTACATCAAGTATGATATTACGATAGATAAACAAAAAATTAATACGGGCAGCAGACTTTTGTGAAACAAGCAAAATTTACAATTAATTCGTTATAATATTAATAACAGTTTAGTTATAGTCAAAAAAAAAACAGAGCAATGCAATATATTCTGCCTTCTTACACTCCCAAAAGTATGGAGATTTAAATTTTTATGTCCACACATCCAGTGTTGTAGGAAGCTTCTTGAAAACTATGCCTTGATGAATGATTTCTCAACATTTAGAATATTTTCCATCAATAATAAATGATATTCAATTCAATTCAGATGACTCAAGCTATAAATATGGCGATATGAAAGTATTTGTCTTCTTCTTCATAAATTATTTAGGCCTGTTTTTCTTCAACGTTGATTCTTATGTTGTTGGAATATTATCACTCCATTTATTTCTAGGTTGAAAAGTATTTTTTTTCTGGTAGCAGTCTCTTATACACCAGTAGAACTGCTACTTTCTGTACGTTTTCCATTAATTTAAGATACCTATTCCAGAATTCTGGAACTCTATGTATACCAGGAAAGGAAGTATTAGGAAATAAATGATAATGAAAGTAGAATGATACAGTTTTGTGAACAAAACAAAAGTATAATAGGTGAAAGTATGTTTAAGCACAAATAGATACACAAGGAAACGTGGAGGTCACCAGAAGGAAGATACAGTAATCAAATCGACCTTGTACTGATTCAGTCAAAATGGAAAAGCTGGTAGGATCCCACGACGAGCAGATGTGGGATCAGATCATATGCTAGTCAGGGACAAAATAAAGATGAAATAAGCCAGAGGCAAAAACTGGAAAGTAAACAGAAGAAGGTACAATGGCGAAGCACTTAAGTAAGAAAAAACAAAAATCTAATTCACAGAAAGAGTGAAAATAAACCGAACAACAGCACCCCAAAATGAGGAAATAGTGGAGGAAATATGGAAGAACTTTAGGGACATAATATCAAAAACTGCAAACGGAACGATGGAGATGATAAAAAGAGAAAACAAAAAATGGATAACCTGAGACATATTACAAGTACTAGAATAAAAAAGAAAACCAAAGAAAAAATTTTACAAAAGGAAGCAGCCGAAGAAGAAAAAAATACAAAGAAACAAATATAGCAGTTAAAATGCAAGCCAGAAAATATAAAAGGAATTACGTAAATATTATGTTGAAAATGTGAGAAAGACAAAACAAATCAAAGATAAACAAGAAAATATAATTAAAAAAAAACATGAAATAATACAAAGATAGAAAGAACACTTAGAAGAAATATACTCCAACCAAGAAGCAAACACCGGATATAGACTAAGAAAATGAAATACAAGAGTTAAACGTTAGCACAGATAAAATTACGAAAGAAGAAATATAAAACACACTTCTTCTTCCTCAGCTTTTCCCTTTGTAGGGGTCGCTCTTCCTTAGTCTTCGTCGCCACTTATTTCAGTCCATCGGGTCTTCTTCACTTAAACCTTTCTCTCTCAAGTCCTCTGCCACACAGTCCTTCCATCTTCTCCTGGGTTTTCCTCTGCCTCTCCTTCCATTATCTTCTAATAGCTCTATCCTTCGTCCCACATTGTTTTCATCTCTACGTCTGACATTACCAAACCATTTCAGTCTTTGTTTTTGAATCTGTTTTGAGACTGTAGTCACCCCGGCTCTTTCCTCAATCAAGTCGTTTCTGATCTTGTTCCTTCTAGTCATACCCAACATCCGCCGTAACATATTCATTTCCACTACCTCCATCTTCTTTTCTCCTATTCGTCCTAGTTTTTCTCAAAGCAATTATATCTTCCCAACCATTCCTCTTTCTCCTAACCACATAGACTCCGTTTTCGACCTGCTAAACTTAAGTCTTCCATCAATAGCCCTTTTCCAACACTCCAACATCTCCTTCAACACTTCTTTGCTCTCCTCTACTAAAACGAAATTATCATCAAAGAGCATTGACCAAGGAGCCCCTCCCTTACTTTCTCTGTCAGTACATCCATAACATGATGACCTTGATGACTTCTCTGTTGCTTTAGCAATGCTGTATAATTTTTTCATCCCCTCAAGTGTTTCCAACTCTCCATACAGCTGTGCAGATGATTTTTCGTTAGCAGTAGCTACAGAGCACTTTGCTATCCTGTATGTATCCTTATCTTACTCTCTTTTAGACCTGTCATACCTCTTTCTAGCCTCTTTCTTCTCTTTAACCTTCTGTTGCACTTCATCGTTTGACCATTAAGATTCTTTGTCTCTAGAAGTCAATTTACCAGATGTTTTTCCTACCACTTCCTCTCCCACTCGCACCACAACTTTACTGTTGGCCTCCCACCAGTCTTTTACCGTATCCTTTTCCTCAAGCTCTTCCAGCACTACTCTTAAAGACCACTGTCAAATCCTTATCCTTTAACTTCCACCACTTTACTTTTTGGTGTCCTACTGGCTTTACTTTCCGCCTCACCTTTATCCTCATATTTCTTCTTTCCATGGTTTTAGCAAGGTTTTTACTGCCGGATGCCCTTCCTGACGCAAACACTTCTCTGATTTAATAAAGGTGGACGTAAACGAATCAGTAGAAATGTTACAGAAACTCTTTAAAAATATATGGGCCGACGAAGTCCTACCAAAGGAATGGAACGAGGTTGTAATCATTAAGATACCAAAAAGGACGATCTAAATATATGACGAGCAATAACACTGCAGAGCGCCACATCCAAAATAAAGTCCAAGATCATATTGAACAGACTGAAAGAAACTAAGAAGCAACCAAGTAAACTTTCCCTCTAAACGCTCCACTATCGACCATATTTGTACTTTGATAAAAAGTTATCTTAGAACAAACTAGCGAATGGCAAAGAAATATAACTATCAGGTTTATTGACTTCGAAAAGGCTTTCGATAGTATAAACAGAGAGCAAATGTAGAAGATTCTGAAACTATATGGACTATCGATGAAATATATTAACTCGATCAGATTATTCTCCAAGAGATACAGAGCCAGACTGGAACATGCGAGAAAAGCAACCATATGCAGAAGAATATCAACAAGCTTGCAAAATACTTTAATGTAATGGGCTTTAAGATAAATACAGAAAAAAACGAAACTCTTAAACAGCAGCAAAGAAACTAAAATTAAAATAAATGGGAGATAAATAGACGAAATAGTTAACTTTAGATAAATGTAGAAAAAATAATAGTAAAGGCATAACATGCATATAACTCCTTAAACAATATCTGGAGCACACGCTATAAGATTATATTACTGTACGGCCCAGAATCTCGGAGACAGGAAAAACTAATTACCAAAAAATTACAAACCTTTATAAATAAATCGTTGAGAGAAATCCTAGAAATATACTGGTCTAATAAAATAAACGCAGAACTGTGGAGAAGAACAAAACAATAGAAAATATGTCAGGAATAAAAGAAGGAAGTGGAAATAGATTGGACACACACTAAAGAAAGGCCAAAATAATGTAACCAGACAGATACTCGAATACCAACCAGTCGGAGGAAGAAGAAGAGGAAGACCGGATAATAACTGGAGTACATCAAAATTAATTTGGTGCACCATCAGAATCTAAGTTAAGATTGAATGAAAACTTACGATAGTATGATAAGCCTTTACGTCAATTATGGATGTTATTCATTTATTGGTTTTGTGGTTTTTTCACCATCTTTTTGGTAACATAAGGACAAATCAAAACTTTCATAGTTTTTATGCGGTCATTAAATGTTAGTTATAGTATCATGAATCATTAATAAATACTTATATGAATACCTATAATTTTTCTATCGAACATTATTAAAAATTTTATTTTTTGTGTATTAAATAAAATGTTTATTTTCCATGGAAGATATTTGAGATATTATACAAATTTTAATTCTTAGCATGATCTGTACATTAAACTACTTAAATGTGAACTCTGCACTTCTTAGTCTACTGTGATAATTTTTTGTGGTGTGTAATTTGAATTACAAAAGATCTTTTGACGACAATAAATGCATACTATGCACCTCATACAAAGTATCATATCCCTTGCCAGGTAACAGCTTTGGCGTAAGTTGCATCGAATCTACTTCTCCAGTTCAGTGGAGATTAAATAAAAAATATATACATACAAAATAGTACAGGCAATTAATCTGTTAAAAGAATGACGGTTTATATCTACGATGAAGATTTTCTTGCTTCTGCCGTATAAAACGGTTCATTCTAATAGTTAATGAGTGAGTTAGTGAGTTTGGAGCTGTCAATCCGAAGAAAGTGTTATATCTACTTTATTATTTAACCCACATTTATTACTGAAACTATTTTTTCTAAATTTTTATCTTCACTTAAAGGAAATATAAGTAAATGTGTCCTATTTAACGACAAAAAATACTAAAATAATAATTTTTGCATTAACTGTCAAAATGTGGCATGTTCTTTTAAAAGGACAGCATTAAAAAGCAGTATATATTAGAAAGTAAAACTTTATTGATACAAAAATAATTAAAAAGTATGGAAATCCTTAAAACATTCTTTAGGGTGTAATGGTATTTTACATTTTTCGCACAAAAATTGAACCTTTTTCTTGCAAAGTCCGCAACGCGATTGTTTTTCTTGATAAACAATTAAATGGTTCATACCATCATATCTTGAATGTAGGACCGTGTTGGGATTCCGTCTTGTTGGGCCGCATTTGGTATCTTTTTTGTAGGTTTCCAGAAGGTTCGAAGCTATTAGCCTTCTAAATTGAA
The DNA here is from genome assembly GCF_040954645.1 of Diabrotica undecimpunctata. Classification (NCBI taxonomy): domain Eukaryota; kingdom Metazoa; phylum Arthropoda; class Insecta; order Coleoptera; family Chrysomelidae; genus Diabrotica; species Diabrotica undecimpunctata. The sequence goes on along the minus strand of NC_092812.1, from coordinate 61,631,780 downwards.
GCTAATCTCGGCTTCCTCAGTCTTTTCGGTCTAATTGCCACGCGTTTTCAATAGTCATGTCAATTTCATGTACCATTAGCGGAAAGTACCATTTTTTCCCTTTTATAGAGATCCGGTAAAGACTAATGTTTTGGTCGGTCTACGCCACCCAGAATTGTATTGCTTTATCATATTTGGTTGAAAAACAAAAATTTGTCTCTTCTCCTTATGGGAAAACCGTTTGACTAGGTGATGTGGTTTTACTGATTAAAAGTTAGATGCAATTGTAACGACACTACTATTGTCGTGCCAGCGATAAACCACAATTCCTGTGTTTTTATCTAATCTGTAATCGTAAGTTTCCTTTTCCTTTTTTTTTCATAGTTGGAGCGAATAGAGGGCATTTTAGTATTCTATTGTCCCTTATTGTACCTGTACCGAAAAGACCTCTAGTTTTTAACTCTTTTAGCAGATGCATTGATGAGAAGACGAATAAAGCTTATTTTGCAAACAAAAGATTACTTAAAAGCAAAACACTGACTAAGAAAACTAAGATGAATACCATAATTAGGCCAATATTATTATATGCAGGAGAAACAATGACGATGGTTAAAAAAGATGAAGAAGACTTAAGAATAGCAGAGAGAAAGATTATGAGAACCATACTAGGAACAGAGCAAAATGAATATAGAAGCAGAACAAATGCAGAGATTAAGGAAAAACTTAAGGAAGACATCGTGACTAAAATAAAGCAATGCAGAATTAGATGATTAGGTTACATTTGGCGAGCAGGAGATGAGGCAGTGACATACGCAATGATAGAATGGAATCCAGTAGGAAGAAAGAGAAGTGGAAGACCAAGATCAAAGTGGTTGCAAAAAGTTGAAGAAGACCTCCAAGGGGCAGGAGTCAGAGAATGGAGAGGAAAAACTAGAGATTGTGAACTAGATATTGTCAAGAAGATAACATAAACAAGAGGGACTGATCCACCCAACAAGAAATAGGATCTAGAAAGCATTCGCGGTTTAACCCCACGCTGGGGTGTATAACCATTATATATATATATATATATATATATATATATATATATATATATATATATATATATATATATATGTGAAGTTATCTGCACATCTTAGAAGCACATCTGCATAAGACGAAACAACCGACTAACCAAAACCCAAGTTTTTGGATGAGGCTGGTATTTGCACTGAGTTGCCTTGATACGGTGTAAACCACACAATATAACCTAGACAGAGAGTACCCATCCAAAGCTTACAACCCCAACGAATGGGTTTCTTTCGTATAAATTGTTTCGTAGGGTGCCTTCCAAAATTTGGTACCATAGCTTCATCTAGGCTATGTTGTTGTTCGAAAGGAGCGTGATTTAAAAAATTTTTATTCAATGCATCATATAATGGCCGTATTTTAGCAAACTTGTCGGTTTTTTCCAAACTATTATTATCAGACACATGAAGAATGTTCAGTATATGGGAAAATCTATCTCTCGATAGAGCTCCAGCGACTTTTTTATTCTAACTATCATCACGATTTTCCCAATACATATATCTTTTTGGTAACACCACGGAGACACTCAAAATAAACACATCCACAAAACACCTAATTTCATTATCTGTAACATCACTAGTCAAGTTTATTTGTGCCGCGTATGTATTTGTATATGTTGTTATCATATTGAATAGGTTGTTGTCAAAAAATAGCCTGAAGAGCTGTAATGGCGTGCGATTTTGTTTAGGTCCGATTTCTGGTCTCCAATAAACATCTTTAGGATGCTGGTACAGATCACCTATAAACCATTTTGCAGATCCTAGTTTGTCAAGAATAATCGAAGGTTTTGTTTCTTCTTTGCGTAGTGTGGCAAGAGGTACGTTGTCGTCGTCTGAATCCGACTCTTCTGCACTCTGATCTTGATTGTCGAAAATAACCAACACGTCATTTCTCAGCTGGCTTCCTGGTAAATGGTCTATCGTTGTGACATCCTCGTCTCCCGAATCGCAATCTGTTATATTATCATTTGCATTGTCTGGAGGAAAAATAATTATACCATCAGGAGGCGTTGGAATCTCATCTGTCGCAAGTTCTGCAATTAACTCATGCAATTTTCCATTTTGTAGTGCTTATTACTACTGTCATATTAAAAGGACAAAACAAAAATGGCCGTACACAAGAAAGTAACAAAAAACTCAAAGCAATGTTTTCACTACAATTACACGTAAGTAAAGCAATGACTAGCAAATCATGTAAAACGCCCACATTTGATTTGTAATTAAAAAAAACTTACCTCCAATTAGCAACATCCATGTTTAATTAGAAAACAAAACTAAACAATGCTAGGCCGGTACGTAAACAAACTTTTAAAGCGAGCAACTGATGAAATATCTTGATCTATATGTTTCGCAGTAAACCCCACAGGCGCCATCTATCAACGGTAAGTTTAAGTTATTAATTTAAGGGAAATAAATCGATTGCCTTTTAAAAGAATAGTAGTAGCATGTGGATTAAAAAAATTGTCGATATATAACCTATATTTGTTTTTTTTTATTTGCATCCAGAATAGGAAACGAGAAAACGAACAAAAAATAATTTATAACTGGAGATCCGATTTCAAATGAATCTGACAACAACAGTTTTTCCGGCAATGGATGAAAGTTAAAAAATAATGGAGGATAAATACAGAACAGAGAGTTTTACAATGGAGACCGTTCTTAAGCTATCTGCTGTATTATATATAAGCCTTTAACAAATTTCCAGAATGAAATGGATCATATAAAACTTACACAACATTACAATGTCGGATAAACACATAAGAAGGACAACGGTGATTACGAGAGACCCAAGCAACAATAGACATAGAAAAAGTGGAAGTAGAAAAATTACAATATAAAACAAAGAAGAACACATATTGAGTAGATAGAAGACAAATATTTGGAAAGCGATAGATATCACCAAGTAAGAAAGTAGGCGATACCTATACCAAAAAAATGATGGAGCAAGCAGATGGAAGAACAAAAAAGAAAAATGGAGATACGAGACATGGTTAATACAGTGAAACAGAATTAGCTGATTCCCTACAATACCCGGTATTCGCTGGTACCCACAATTTGCTTAGTACTCGGCCTTGATCTTTGAAACTCATTTAAAGAATTGTCTCACTTGGTTGTTCTGAATGGATAGGTATTAAAAGAAAAAGAATAGCCCAATAGTTGCGTAAAATTCTCATAACAGAACTCTCTAGAACATATTGTTTTCAAAACCCTCTCTTCCAACAAACATACAGACGAAGTATGCAAGAAATTGGTAATTTTGTAAAAATGTATTAAAACTGCCGTAAAAAGTAAAGTTCGATGTTCAAATAATTAAAATTCTGTCAATATTTATTTTTCATAATAACCTATATTTTGTAGAATATAGCAACATTGGCCTGAGTTATCTGTATTGAGAATATAACAAAACTGTCATCACTATCATTTCATACTAATTACTGTGAAACACAATCCAGCCTTTCAAAGCACACGCTACTGAAATTTGGGCTTATTATTGTTTGTTTGTTTTTGACTTAAAATTTTTTATTGTATTTCAATTTTATTTTCATACTTCTTATAATGCAAGGTCTTATATAATTCCACACTCCCGATCATACATATCTTATATTTCTATAAAATAATACTCTGCTGTTTTATAATATGACATAAAAAAAACTGGATTTTAAATATACTTCGATCTAATACTAAATTTACTGTACTATAGACTAAAGTAGAAGCGGCTAGTTGAGTTGGTTTTACCATGCAACTTGTGTGCAACTGTTGTATCGCCGCACGTGCTGCGCGCGCATTCTGCCGCGACTCCCAGATAGGCAGGCTATTTTAGAATTATTCTTTGTATCCACGAAATACTGTTGGTTCTTAGTAGTTGGTAGTCTCGGCGTACCTGTTTGTGGGTACAAGCGTACGTCTCTCGCGTTCTAGTAACTAGCGCTTGGTACGGAACTATTACACAAGTTTAATAGCATTACAGCTGACGTATTATTACATACAATAACAATTCCGTTGGAACATTTTTACAAACGACATACTTTTAGAAAGTGTACAATAATTATAACTTTTTTATTTAGTTGCTTCATTTTTTTGTGGTGTGCAGCTATCTGTGACAATACTTCTCGACTGTGGTCCAAGCCCGTTGTTGCAAAATTTATGTTTTAAGTGTGTAGTTTTTTTTTCGTGAAAGAACTCTCAAGCGTTTCCAGTTGGTGTTGAATCTCAAGTGAACTTCAGTTGTTATTGTGGATTAAAACAAGAATGTCTACATGAGGTGTTTGTTTCTTTAAAAAGTGGAAAGAGTGTTGTGTCTGAACTAAAAATATGAGACTGTTCAGTAATATGTAATACTTCTACGATTTTTTGAAAATATGGTAAGTTTTAAAAACTTTTAAAAGTCGTGGAGTCGATGTTTGGCATCCCTATTTAAATCTTCTGATGAACCATTAGTAGGGCTTTATTAATGTTGCGGATGATCGAAAAAGTTGTGTAGTTAATTGATTTCTGTTTTCTTTTACTTCTTTCTTTACATATAACAAAAGTCTTTCTAATCATTGCGAGCACGTTGTTTTATATTTACCTCTAAACCATTACTTCCTTCGTCGGTGTAAAGATGATGTTTGAAAATACATATTTTAAACTTAAGGGAATGGAAATCCTACAAACTATTTTAAAGTCTTTAACATGCGCCATTTGTTTTAAGCACCATTAAAGTTCATATAGTTGAAAAACAATTATAGAGAAAACTAATTCATTACTTTAATCGTTAGTAGCGTGGGTACGTGACAAAATCAAAACTTTCTGGATTATCCAAAGAACTTAATATTTTAGTAATAATATAGAGACTCTTTTAACAAATTTTAAACCACTTCTACCTATTGTTTAATTTCAGTCCAACTTTACTCGTGTAACTTGTAAGTTACTTGAAATAAAGAACTTGTTTGGGAGAGCGTATTTTGGATGTGTCTACGAATTAACGGAACGTTAAAATAACTTTTTTATATTCGAAGTTAAAAACGAATTCTAGTTTTTTTGAAAAATAAATTTAAATACTTATTCATAAAAGCTGTAATTATTACTTCGGCTGCGTATAGTTTTTAAAATGATTTTGGAGTTATAATTAATAACTATTTTGTATGTAACTGTGCTAATGTATGTAATAAACTGATTACAGTTTTCCAGGACTGTTTCTTTTACTGTAACAACCTGCTTTGTTTGTATCCTTACAACTTATTACTATCTTATATTTTTTTCGAAACCAGTGACCAACGAGGAGACCAATTAATAATTTATTCTTATTTCCTGAGCTAGAAAAATCCCCAAGATTTGGTTAGTTTGTGCAAACGATGTCATATTACTTAATTCCCGTTGTTATCTTTTGCTTAACAAGAGTTTCTTTATATTTGCATATTACATGACTGCCATAAACTGAAGTTTGCAAGATTCTCTTTGTTCCGTCTTTCAGTTCCTTCACTCTTGAAAAGTTGAGATTAAATATTAATTCTTTCGTTTTAATTTTCTCGACAAACCATACTTTTAGTCCCAATGCTGCGCTCCCAAATCTTTCCTTGTATAATACATTATAGCAATTTAACATAAAAGTGTAAAAGCTTGTGAGGTCTAAAAACATATTACCTTGGTTTGGTGGCTTCCAGCGTATAGACGTTCATTTGCCGTTTTCAATGGTTATGTGGAGTATGCTTTCCTGAATATAGTCTTCACATCCTCACTCTACACATGCCAGGAATGTTTTTTTGCCAAGAGGGTTCGTTTTCTGTTTCCCTCAGAATATGGTCAAGTTATGAGAGTTGCGTTGTTTCATCTAGCGGGGTAGTGATCGCTTAGTTCCATCTCGACGTACTATTTTTTGGTTTCTAAGGTTAACCGTCCATGGGTTTTGGAAAAGTTTCCGTAACGTCCTCATTTCAAAAGCGTCTATGTGACTCTAACCATAGTAGATCTATAGACCAAGATATATGTATTTTACTAATACCTACTATCTTTTATACTTTTTTATGACTTTTGCTCTAGGAGATGATGGGGTAGTTTTTGGGGGTTGGTCAATGTACCAATCAACAGCAATTAAGTAGCAATAAAGTATGTCGCCAAGTTGGGCCCAGTCTTTTTCATTGTCTAAATATAGCTATGGCTATTCTAGCATTACTGTAAAATTAGTATAACCATTGTTTCTCGGAAATGGTGGCAGCAATAAATTGTTTCTTGGCGTAAAACTTTCGCAATGAATTCTGTGCGATTCGCGTTTTGGGCTATATATCGGTTTTTCTGGGGCTGTATTTTGAGCTAGGGAACGATGGGGTAGTTTTTGGTAACTGGTTAATATACTAATTAATTAGCAATAAAATATGATGCCAAGATGGGCCCTGTACTCCTTTTCCTTGCCGAGATATAGCTATGGCTATAATAATAAGCATAATCATTGTTTCGTCCAAGAAGCATTGAGGAATTGGAGAAATAAATGTAGATTTATGGGCATCGAAGTGGGACAAGAAACTCTGTATACATTGTTGTTTGCAGATGATCAGGTGGTGGTTGCAACCGATGAGGAAGATATAAATTATATGAATCGAAAATTATTTGAGGAATATGCCAAATGGGGGCTTACTGTAAATATAAGCAAAACAGAATATTTAAAAATTGGAGGAAATACCACAGATCTGAGGCTTGAAAACGCAGTCATAAAAGGCTGCAACCAGTATAAATATCTAGGAAGCATCATATCAGCAGATGGCAGAGTTAAGATAGATGTACAAAACCGAATAACCCAAGGGAAAAAATGCATCCGAATACTGAATTCATTACTGTGGTCTAATAAAATAAAGATGCATACCAAACTTCGCGTATACAGAGCAATTGTAGAACCAATTACCACATATGGTGCCGAATGTTGGACGATGACAAAGAATGAACGAGATAAAGTAGACGTTGTGGAAATGGATTATCTTAGAAGGTCATGTCGAGTATCGAGAATGGAAAGAATCAGGAATGAGGAAATACGAAACCGTACAGGAATTAGAGATACTCTTTCAGATAGAATACAAGGAAGGCAATTACAATGGTATGGTCACGTGATGAGAATGGAGGAGGAGCGGTGGCCAAAGAAAGCCTTAATGTATGTTCCGCCAGAAAGAAGGAAAAGGGGAAGACCACCAAATTCCTGGAGAAGAGAAATTACAAAAACAATGCAATCTAGAGGCTTAGAAGAGGGAGATTGGAGAGATAGGAAAAGATGGAGGCTGAAATGCGGGAAGCGGCAATCGCCGTAGGACCCCCGTTATATGATGATGATGATGATAATCATTGTTTCTCGAAAAGGGCTGCAGCCACAAATTGTTTCTTGGCGTAAAAATTCGGCAACAAATTAGCAATCAACTAATTGCGGCTCGCTTTTTGGCCGATATCTCAGGTTTTCCTATGATGGGTGTGTTTTGAGCTAGGGGGTGATGCGGTAGCTTTTGGGGATTGGTTAATATACCAATAACAGCAATTAATTAGCAATAAAATATGATGCCAAGATGGGCCCTGCACCGCTTTTCCTTGCCGAGATATAGCTATGGCTATGCTAGCTTTACCGTAAAGTTAGCGCAACCATTGTTTCTTGGAAACGGCTACAGCAATATTTTTATTTCTTTCCGTAATAAAATAGCAATAAATTATAGTGTTCGTCTGAATTCGACTTTATAAAATGATTATGCTAACTTAACCGATATATTTTTTTCATCCCTTTTATATATAGTTATAGTTATATATACCCTATAATAATAAGATTCAAATGAAATAATTTTTTTTTATTTGTGTTTGGTTTTTCCCTTCTTAATTACTTGATAAAATAAACTCTGTTGCTTGTTTAATAAGTGCAAATGAAACATTTTCACACAAACAAACTGTCAAACTAACCTAAAATACATAAAAAATAGAAGGACATGGAAACCATAGTAACAAGTTTAGAATGAAAGAAAAAAGAAAAGCAAATTAATAAAATGTCAAATGTTAAGTAATCCTTCTAATTTTATAGTAACATCCTCACGAGGGTAAGCCTGTTGAAGATACAACTTCATTGTCTAATGTAGTTTTCTGTTTTAAGAAAGAATTAAATAAACTCGAAAACTTAACAAACCTTAAAGAGTTTTACTTAAAGGCCAGTATTTGACTACAAAACCCAAAATATCCATATATGTATTAATACTCACCTAGCCACTGAAGCCCTTTCCAAGAAAAAATATATTCTCTGTATTCTAAATATATCTAGCAAACGTAGAACTACCATTATTTTAAAAAAAGAAAATTTTAATAAATTTTAATGATAAAAGTCCTTTAACAAAGCGGACAAGAATTTAATATTTCATTTCATTTATATATACTTATATGTTTCAAGAGAAATCTCTCTTAGAATTATTCAGAATTTTTCCTACTATGCTATTGCTTTGTTTGATAAATAAAGGTAAATTGGTATTATATCAATACTAGAGTAGGTACAGAGTTGTAAGGCAGGTACCTATTGTGTCGTATTAAAAAGAAATTTGATTTAGACTAGTACGAGAGGATGTACGTATATAATGAGAACTGCACTAATTAGAAGTTTCCCGATTGTTGTGCATCGAATTGAATTAAATCATGATGTAGGATTTTGCGAAGTAGCTCATTATATGTTATCATTAAAAGATATATGTGTCTCTCTCCTTTGTAGATTGCCTTTTTTACTTTATTTAACGGAATAAATTCAGTACCAACGGAGAAAAAACTTGTTAATATAATACGTTAATTCGATAGCAATGCACCCTATAGGGGCGATTCTAAACCATACTTGCCAGTCTGAATCTTTTGTTTGTCTCAAATTGTAAATCTTAATTTCATTAATTTTCGGATTTTTTCTTTCTTTGTCTTCTGACACTGGAACCATACCAATTGGTATCAAGTTTAAAGTCTGTAAAAAATTACGTCATTTAAGTACTTACAAAGTATTCAAATTAAGTCCAGAGTGTTTCACGAAATTTAAACTAAAGCTTTCATAATATACATCTATTTAGTTAGTTACACCCCGTATAGAAATTGTCTTTTCATTGTTAATAAATAAAGGGCCGACTTTTAACTGACACCAGTGGTGTAATTTAGGGAATAAACAGAATAGATAAAGATATTTCCTTTTTATTTGTTTATTATACTAACCACATTTTAATCTGAATCACTTTTATTAATCGGAACTTTTCATCCTGTTTAGGTGACTCTTGTAGCCTCTTCAGAACGTGTTTGCTCGTTGTGGATGGTAGCACTGGTTGTTGGTCCTGGAGGTGGCTTATTGGTGTTTGCTGGTTATAAGTTCTAACTCTCTGTTTATGATGTTTAATATTGTTCGATTCCGTATGTGTTGCATCCATGATATTCTAAGCACTCTCCGATAAAGCCACGTTTCAAACGCTTCTAGCTGCCTTAGCAATTGACGTCAAATCTGCAGGAACTCAGAACCTTTATTTTAAGAGTTATCTGAATTTTATGAGTTATCTGTATCTGAAGAGTTATAATTTTGTCTTACTCGACACGCAGGCCAGGCGGGTTTTTGTTCAGACGCTGTTTGCGGCAGCGAATATACTCCACAGTATGTCAGTCCGAGGGAGGTACATCGTTTCCTTCTTACCACTTATGTCTACGAGTCATATCCATCACTTAGAGATGCGCCTCTAGGAGTTACAGGCTCCCACGAGGATTGTTTATTCTGTTGACAATAGTTTCTACCCCAAATAATCATTTTTCTGTTTGTTCATCAAGATAGATTTTCTATTGTGTTTTCTTATTTGAAATCCACATCTTTCAGAAGTTTACATAATGTCATTCTAGAGAAATAATGTCATTTTAATACATCTAGTAATTTTATCAAACGTTAGAAAATAGTTCCTCAAAAAAAAAGCATTTACTTTACGCCTTATTCTTTGATTAAATGGTTTTTGTTTTTTATTGATAGCTAATGCACCCGTTTATGATCGTCGATGAAGTTTCTAGAAATGTTTTCGACACGAATCTATGTGTATAGCAAGAACAGAAATGTTTAATAATTGTCTAGCAAAATCTATCAAAAGAAAGAAGTCTCCTAAACAATGAAAAAAAAAACATTATAACCCAATAACCACAAAAGAAATTCTGGTATACGACAACAAAATGTAAAGAGGCCCATAAAGCGAATGCGAATCAGTCCTTTCATTGCCATGTGTTACTCCATGACCTGGTAACCATACCAGTCTAAAACCGGAATCAGACAGCTCGTGGAATGGAGCTCTTCGCTGTTTTACGGTGACAAAGAGAAACAGAAAATCAATAATAACGATCAAAAAAGAGACAACTGTTGTTATCCAACTTTATTGTGAAATTAGTAAATATTTGCTTTTTGATAAATGCACTTGACCTACCCCAAAATGTAGTCGGACCATTCCGACGGTGAGTATTGAGGGTTAAATATGTTGTACGCCATCAGTGTTGACGGCAAACATTTTATTAAGTCAGGTAATTTATTCAAAGATAAAAATTCCAACACAAATTCGTTAGACCACTCCATAGTAAAATTATCAGACACTGACCGTACCTCTCCTAGCCGCGTCCGAAGGGTTGGACATGCGATGCATCAGCTTCCGACTCTTTTGAACCGGGTCGATTTACCGACAAACAACTGGGTAGCACACGCCGGCTATAAATAGACAGTGTTGCCCTATCACAGGGCAACACAACGTATTCCACGTTGTGTTGGTTCCCGTCTTTAGATTTTGTCTTTTTCTATTACGTATTCTATTTCTTTTCGCCGATGAAAAACGCCACTCCACGTTCTGTGAGATCGCTCCTTTATATTCTGCCAGTCTATCGACTTGTTCCTAGCATTCTCACTCTAGTCTAAAAAAATACTTTATCTATTTACCTATACTTTTAAAACGGTATGATTTTCGTTTAGCCACGTTTTATCTAAATAGCAAATGCAACTTCCTTCTAATCTAAATCTTTTTATCGCTCTCAAATATTGCCTTCCCCAACAATCTCTTCTCTATCGTTCAATATTGTTTTTAAACTTTGATTTTTATAGCAAAAGACGATTGCTTTAAGAAAGTAATTTCCAAAACTTCTCGACCAAAGTGAGGAAAATTATTATCTCTCCTTGTCAATGGAGGAATCTCCTTGCTTAAATAGAACGACTGAACGTTCCGAAGGACGTTTCTACGAAAGTCATCAATTTCCATTGAATGTTCCTTTGATTTAATAATATGTGAATAGTTCTTTCACTAACATCTCTCATACCGCAGCACATAGTCACTACCGTTATTAAAGGTTGTTGATGAACATGGGAGTCATGAACATTTAACACAATAGTTTTTTCTCTCAGAGAATCCACGCAGTTCTTAAGTTTAGCAGCAACAAATTACCCCAAAGATAATTTGCCAAATTCGTCATTAATAAAGGATTATCGGCTAATTAGACAAAATATTCTATGAATATAATAGTACAGATATACCGTATAAATCCAAAAATAGTACTACTATTGAAAGAGAGAAGTTGCTTCGTGAAAAAATTAAAGAGCGGAAAGAAAGTACACGTAAATTCGTGCTTTAAGAGTTTGTAATTTCGTGGGATCTGTTTTAAAGTATATGTAACTAAACAAATTAATGTATAACTCACAATTTTTCAAAAAAAAAATTGGTTTCAACTACATCCATACGGCAATGGTTTATGGCCTTGACGGTAAAGCCGCGTTTACACAATGACAATTGTCAGAAGACAACTGACTGGCATGAAATTATTGCCTTCGTCTAAACACTTCAGGCCAATTGCCATGCCAACTGCCCTCACAATTGGCCCAAAATTCGATTGTCTCCGGGAGTAGACTGAGGACAATGAGCTGCGCCCAGTGAGCCCCCCCACCACTCGAAATCTCAATTGTCGCTACAATTGGCGCCGTGTGAATGGTGTAATCCAGTTGTGCTGTCTTGTTTTTTGCCAGTTCCGTCACCGGACACCACAGATGACAAGCAGTCGGCCATGTTTTAGCTGTCTACTGCCATGGCAATAGTTGACCCCGTATAAACATCTTCTCGTTCAACTGGACTGGCCTCAGACAATCCGCAACCACATGATGACAATTGTCTCGCCAATTGTCATCGTGTAAACGCGGCTTAACTCTTAACGTCTATTTGAAGATTTGTATTTGTAAAGAGCTGCCATTTGCAAACAAATAGACTTCAGGAGCGAACAAAGTGTCAAATCATTGCTCGAAAAAGAAATATAATAACGCTAAACATACAGGAAAAAAATTCAAAAATTAGTTTATATCAGTCATTTATATTATTGTATAATGATAGACACAACTGCGGAAATGTCCTTGTCTTTAATTTTATTCTCCTTTTCTGTATTTAAATATAAATTTTAAATCCAACTGTTTAGTTGAACCTGAAATATTGTTCTAAAATACAGTATTTTTAGCTTTTACATAAAATAGACAAATAACATTGATAAATACGGTGTCTCCCAGGCGCCATCAGTAATGACAAATTGATAAAAATCAGTTCTTCAACCACCAAAGTCCATAATTTTTATTATAAATTAAACTAGACACTATATATATCCTTGTTTATGTTGTATGATTGTCGACCTACTATACTATCATTTATTTCAATTATATTCAATCCACTAAAGTGATTTTTTCCAGAGAACATTCTGATTTTGACCTGTCTGCGAAGTTGTATAATTCTTTGAAATATAAATATTGATTATATAGCTGTATTGTTTACGTCGTCGTTATTGATCATCATTTTTAATGGATTCGCTGATATACAAATATTAATTGTTCAATCAATTAATTTGTCTTTTATCAATCAAAGTCGAAAACAAGCAAATCAGTACCGATGATAGATATTGCCGTTGCTATAAATAACGAAAATTTATTAAAAAATCTTCCCAAATGTTCACAAAATTTATTAACAAACTAATGACAGATGTTTCGATGTCAACACAACTTTCTCAACTAGATTTTAACACGAACGACTACTTGGTGGATAATAAATATAGGAGATACACTATGTCTGTCAAGTTAGTCATTGACGATAATGTTATTATTTAGTTGATTACTTTTGATTTCCGTTGAGTTTGACTTATTTTCTATACAAAACTTTCAGTTGTTTAGTGGATGCTTGTTTTTCAGATTGGGAGTCTTTTAAGTTGTACTTTATGCCTTTATTTCAATAAAAAGTTATGAAATAGTTTAAAAATAGGAGATATATTAACAAATGAAATAGGACAAAAGTATAGGTAAGTATATGTGTGTTTATTTTAGCAAAATAAATAGATATTTAAAAAAAAATTGTCACAAAGTATACAGTGTGGCGCACCGAAAACGAAACAGAGGCATTTACTGGCAGATGATTCCTTTTTTGAAAAAACGCTCGGACCCGTCGATTTTGTTTTCGAGGGGGACACAAAATCCATCATCCCTAAAATCTTAAATGAAAAGGGGGGTCGAATGATCCATTATTTGAAAGGTCTTTCAACTCCCTTTATAAGGATGTAAAATTCATATATTCAATTCAGTAGTTTTGGAGATTTATTGATTTAAAGTTTAAAGTAGACTTTAATAGGTACATCAAATTAGTTTGTACTTCTTTCAGAAGAAATTTGAGTAAAAGCATTTTCTTGATAAGTAAATGCTTTTATTTACTACGCCCATGGTTTATTAATAATAAAAATAGCAATTGAAGTGTCCTTTGTGACAAAAAAAGTTGTTTCTTGAAGAAAGATAAGTAGAGAATGCCAAGTACTTATTTTAAATAGGAAATAGTACATTAGTTTGCGATTGATTTGACCAATCTTTGTTGTTAAAATATCATTTATTGCTTTATACATAAATTAACTATGGTATATTCCACGGCAGAAAGGGTTGAAATTATTGAAATATTTTTCGGAAATAATCAGTGCGCTAATAGAACAGCACAAATTTTTAATGAGCGACATGAGAACAATAATGTGCACCGAAAATATGTTCTAGAACTTGTAGCTAAATTTCGGGAAACTGGATCAGTCGCCAATAAAAAACGTAATATTGAAAATCCTATAAGGAACGAAGCAACAGAAGTGCGGGTTTTAGGGCAAGTTATTGTAGATCCTACATTAAGTACCCGCAAATTGCAAACTTCGTGTGGTGTTAGTCGACGTACTATCCAACGGGTTCTAAAGGCCCATAATTTTCATCCGTATAAAATTCACCTTGTACAAAAACTCAATGAAGACGATTTTGATAAGCGATTAGAATTTTGTGAAGTTATGAGTGAACGAATTACAAACGATGAACAATTTTTATTTAACATTTGCTTTTCCGACGAATGTTCCTTTTTTTTAAATGGCGAAGTAAATCGTCATAATTGTCGATATTGGTCGGACTCTAATCCCAGAATTTACCATGAGGTACACACACAGCAGCCACAAAAATTAAATGTTTGGGCTGGCATTTTTGGCCAACATTTGGTTGGTCCTTTTTTCTTACCTGGAAATTTGACTGGTGAAATGTATTTGGAATTACTGCAAAATGCCATAGATCCTGCGCTAACAGATATAATTGAAAATCAGAATGATGGTCGATACGTTGAGAATATGTTGATGTTCCAACAGGATGGTGCCCCACCACATTACGCATTAAGAGTTCGGCATTATTTACTTCAGACCTTTCCAGGTCAATGGATTGGTAGAAGAGGTGCCGTTGAATGGCCCCCAAGATCGCCAGATTTATCAGCTTTGGATTTCTTTTTGTGGGGTTACTTAAAAAGCAAAATCTATGCTACTCAGCCAACATCCTTAGAAGATTAACTACAAAGAATTGTGAATGAGTGCCATCAAATTACTCCTCAAATATTGCAAAATGTCCGGCAACGTTTTCAGCAAAATCTTTATTATTGCATGGAAAGTAATGGTGGTCATTTTCAACATTTACTGGGCTGACAGGTCAGTTCATTCTTTATTTTTTAACAACTTTGCTGCTATGTATTGATCTCCTCTTACGATGATGTATTTAAACTTTAAATCAATAAATCTCCAAAACTACTGAATTGAAGTACATGAATTTTACATCATTGTAAAGGGAGTTGAAAGACCTTTTAAATGATGGGGCTGCAAATGTTAATGTGATTTTATGCCAATTTTGTTTCCCCCTCGATAACAAAATCGACGGGTCCAAGCGTTTTTTTTTTAAAGGAATCATCTGCCAGTAAATGCATCTGTTTCGTTTTCGGTGCGCCACCCTGTATATGTGTTTATTTTAGCAAAATAAATAGATATTTAAAAAAAAATGTCACAAAGTATATAATCTTTATGTTCTACTTTACCTCTTCCTAAATTCATATTTAAATGATTTTGGTATAAACGTCTAAATTTACCGGTTTCACTCTTAATATTCAAAATGCTTATTGTATTTGCTTATCACTATATTTTGTGTAAACCCCCTCGATTTGTTTCTAATTCGATCCTCTACTCAAGATCACCCCATTATTTAAAAACACATTAAATGAACCGTCATCAATAATATATCTGTTCATTTATGAACCGTAGTGGAAAATTTAAAAACCTTGAAAACGGACGAAACCAAATAATTGCAATTATATGATTTTGTCGATCCAGTGGTAGAACAAAACCATACGAATGGTTTTGTTCATCGAACATTATCCTATCATTTTGTATAGTGACATTTTGTATTGATATCGTCCGATCATTGAATTGTCTATAACCGATTTTGTTTGACTTTCCTCCTGTGGTCGCAGTTGCTTTGCAATTATTTGTATCACATTAAAACTCGTACTATAAATATTTGGTATATTTCGTAAACATTTTATAATGCAAATACTTTAAGATTAGTCATTACTGGTCAAAACATATTGTTTCTAGATTATTTTGAATAGGATAAAGAATTTATATTAACTGAATAATTGAAAAGAATTCGAGATATTGCTATTTTAATATTTTATTTTAATTTTGTGTAAGTACACATTACAATTGTCAGTTGAAAATGAAGAAGCTATTACAAAACATAATAATCTATTGATTTTTCAGAATAACGAATAAGTTTTTCACTTCGGAAATTTAACGAAAAATCTGAACTTAATGCCAATTGTTCAAATGTCTATGGTAGACCAAAACAAAAGCATTGTTTCTGTTTTGGTTCAGAAAAACTGAATAACTATTTTAAAAGCTAATTTTTTAAATTGGTGTTTCTTATATTCACCATTTTTCCCCATTTAACATTCTATTATAAGCTGATAACATTGTATTATAACATAATATGATCCAAAACAGTAGCTTCGTGGGCGGACACTGGTTTTATTTAGGTTGTATACTGGTTTTTAATAGCTTGCATATGAAACTAATTTTCAACTATTGTTTTAAACATTTTAGTAGATTATATGGACATCGTATTTCGCGTGGCTTAGCAGTTTCCGCATATTGATGAATCCAGCCATTGTTATCTCGATTCGTGTGCATTGATCTTATTAGAGAATCTATTGCAACTGGCTGAATGACTAATGTTTATACCACTAAGAGAAAAAATGTCTTTTAATTTCTTTTTAGTTGTTTAATTATGTTGTCCATAATGATTCCAGTATGTGTTAGGCCCATCTAACCTGATTTCTTACAAGATGTGGATCAATTTGTATGTCAGTAAAGTTAGCATTATCTATTTTATAAGGCCGAAGCTGTAGCCGTTTCCGAGAAAAAATGGTTATTTACGGTAAAGCTAGCCATAGATGTATCTCGTCAAGTAAAAGGGCTACACTGGCTACAGGGCTCATCTTGGCGGCATATTTTTTTGCTAATTAATTGCTGCTGATTGGTACATTGACCAATTTCCAAACTCACCCCCGGAAAAATTGAGATATCGGCCAAAAACGTTGGAACTGCGCAAGTGTGCAAGCTTATTAAAAGTTAGTTCCTAATCCTCAAGAAATCACGGGCCATGTTGGTTAATATTTTGTTTAAATCATTTTTCAAACAAATTTCAAAAATTAACTTTTTCGCCCGGGACAAAGGTCATTGAGTCACACTGAACAAAAAAGCTCTGTAGTAACTTTTCTCTAAAGTTGGTCGTTGTTGAGTTATAATAAGCGTTTGAAAATCGGCCATTTACAAAGCTCTGAAACTCGGTAAAAATCATTATTTTTGGAGTTAGAAAGTAGTTAAAGTAAATCTTAAATATGCATCTAGAAAATTCTTGTGTGAAATGTCTTTCAAAATTATTTTATTGTAGAACCCTTCTTTTTAATCGTTAACATTGCGCGCTCCACCACAATATGTTGTATCTCTTTCGCACTAACGCCGAGCATACGTACCTGCTAAATTTCTAGCTAGAGGATGATGGGGTAGTGTTTGGAAATTAGTCAATACACCGGTCGGTAGCAATTAATTAGCAATAAAATATGCCGCCGAGATGAGCCCTGTATCCCTTTTCCTTGCCATGATATAGCTATGGCTACGTAGACATGCAGGCTCTGATCTCCTCGAAGAAGACAAATCAGAAAGTAACTATTTTAGATATAAAACGCTGGACTTTTTGGGCAGATATGCGCGTGGCTTTGATATTATCAAATTTTTTATTAACGTCATTATACTAATTGGAACTCAATTATAATAGTAATAAGAATATAATATAAAATTCTTTTATGTAATTTCTTTTTAGCCTTGAAATTTTGTTGAATGCTGTATTGGGTGTGTTAGATGTGGATATATGTATATATTATAGTTCACAATTAATAAAATATCAAATGAGTATTTCTTTCAACTGTAAATATTAATTTTCTGATCACCATAAACTGGTCATATCGATAATATCCATAGTCGTGATATCACTGCACAGTTGTAAAAATATTTTGAAAATTGCTGGAAACGTAGGAACTACTTCCACCAGCTGAAAAAACGGCATATATTATTTAATAGGGCTTTGGGCAGGTATAAAATTGTACTGCATTGTATCAAAAGTTCGGTCGAATACGACTCCCGCCAAACCACTTATATATGTTCCACATGCTGGTTTTAATTTATTTGATATATCATTTATACATATTGTTTACACATCTAGATCCTTAATAAAAGTAGAGAATTATATTTTTAATCCACTGTTTACGGTGCCCCTCCTTCTAAAACCATAAATTTGAAACTGATGGCTTAGCATGGGATAATATAACAGTCCACTTATGTCACTGACCTAGTAATGTCTACTGCTCCGCTGCCGCGTAGATCTATTTTGCTTAATTTTTAGTTTTCAATTTAAAAGCTAATAAAATGTTTTAAAACATGGTATGTTCTATAACGAACTTCTATTTTTGTTTTATGGTCGTAGTAGGTATTTCTTGCTCTCGTATGTAAGTATAGTAATAGTATAGTGCAGTTAAAATATACCAAAATAGACTGGAAATGTGAGTATTTCTGCAGTACTTATTGTAATCTATTTTTGTATATGTCTACATCCAAAACGTCTAATTTTACTCCTGTGAAGTTAAAGTGCTTTTTAACATTAATACCACACTAGTACTATTCTGAGTATTGTCTCTAGCGAAGAGTTCAATCATGACCGTAGTCAGAAAAGAAACAATTTATAGACAGAGCAGGAAGACAGTCCCATCAAATAGATGATCTTCTTAAACAAATAATTTCAAAAAAGTGCCTTATTTAATAAGTGTCTTAATTAATAAACTGAACAGGAAGAAAACACCAGAACATAGATGATTATTGTAAAAAAATAATTCGAAGATAAGTGTGTTATCTTTAAGATATCAACTTTGAACAAACTTTTAAAATATTGACTAAATTTTTAACAAAGGAGACAAAACTGAAAAAATTTGCACGAATTAGACTTCGTTGGGGAGAATCACGATAAAAATCTGTGCTTATAAAGAAAGAAGAAATAATTTGAAATTCGAAAAATGAGAAGAGAAGGCGCTAATATTTTTCTAAATTATTAAAACATGAAATGAATGACACCTTGTAAACAGTTTTTCAAGATATTGTTCTGAAGCTATTTTCTTGTGGCATTTTAAATTAATTACTATTTAAATGGGAATAAGCCACAATTAAAGGTTAAAATACGTTTATTGACTTTTCAATTTCCACTTCGGAAATCGTTTTCCGAAGTGGAAATTGAAACGTCAATAAACGTATTTTAACCTTTAATTGTGGCTTATTCCCATTTAAATAGTAATTAGTTTTTCAAGAATTGATCGGTAGGACAAGAAGTCTTGTTCTATTCGTAGCTCTTTGCGTTTTCAAATTGTTTAAATTGAAATATACGAATTCTCATCTTTAGCTAATATTTATAACTTTTTAGGTAATTCATATATGTTCTTAATATTGTTGTTGGTTGGTGGCATGATTTAGAGAGAGAAAGATGCATAATTGGAAAAGATAAAAAAGAAAATACATGTTTGCTAGTTGTTAGACTCGGTTTATCTGAAATTTTGTTTTCTTACAGTGTTACTTATTACAATACTGAAGTGGTTTGACGAGTTAGACAAAGGTAGGAAGGTAGAACATAGCATTTATTTCGAATCGTAACAACCAAACTGATTCAGATATTGTTACGGAAAGTGAGGAAGAAAATATTATTTCATAGGAAGATCGGTTCTGACTATTACTTAACAATATGTATACAGAAAAAAACAACACGTGGCCATAAAATGCCCTAAAAGATTGTCTAGAGAGTGCAGGATATCGATATTTTAAATGTTAACGTACTTCAACTGTATTATGAGAATAATGCTAAATTTCCAGACAATTTTAATTTTGCTAAGTTATTAGCAAATGAAGTGAAGAATGACGAATCCACATCCACATGTACCGCAGCTAACGCGGTCTAATATAATTATATCACGACTACCGAACGCACGGAGCAACGTTCAGAATTATGACCATTCTCACTAAAAGATTAGTTACAGAACTTTTGTTCTTATTTCTCATCTATTATTGTTTTATTTCTTCACTTATATTGCGCCTGTGTTTTAAAAAACTGAACTTATGAATCCTAGGGGTACACGTAAAATCGTCACCAATTAGCATAAATGCATTCGTAGATAGTACAAACTCATCACCGCCATAAAACCAGGGATTTTAAAATATACCCGAAAATATTTGCAAACTGATCAGTGACGTACCTGTATCCGTGGCAGGTAAAGACCATAAACTCCTTGCAAATCGCTAAGGTTTGATAATTTAAAATAATAATCCAAAATTATATATGAATGAAATAATAAAAAGCACTTTTTAAGCTCATAAACATTTACAATAACTCCGTAGAATTTAGTTCCAATTAAATGGCAAAAAATATTCGGAAAGATGGTTAAAAAAGTTAAAAAACATAACTTAAAAAAAAGTGGTAATAAGACCTAATATAGGAGCCAAGACAACCCCTTTTTTAAATCACTTTTACATTAATTAACAACATTAAGGGCTGGAATTAACCAATCTTTTATAAGAAAAGTCAAAGGTTTTAACAAAACTTTTAGTATTGTTCTGAAACTATTTTCTTGTGGCATTTTAAAGTAATTACTATTTAAATGGGAATAAGCCACAATTAAAGGTTAAAGTACGTTTATTGACGTTTCAATTTCCACTTCGGAAATCGTTCTCAAAATACAAACATTAGTAAATGAAACAAATTTTGTTTTTTTGTTACTTAGTGAAAAAATTCTTCTAATAATTTAATTTTATCTGACTCATATATATTGACAATTCAGACATACATTAAACATTTTAAAGTAGACGACTTTAAAATTATATTGCCAATATTGTTGAGTTGTGTTCCTGGGACGACTTTAGTTCATTCGGTTACATAAAATCAACTTTAACTTGAGAATATCCGTCAGAAAAGATCATAGCATGTAATTCGTCTTTAAAACGACAAACACATGCCATGATAATAGTAAAATTCTCCTGTTAGTGATTCCATAGTAAATTTTGAGGGAAAAACCAGGAAAAAACCTCATAATACTATCCCGACATGGTAAGTATTTGGTCGTGCATTTAATTTACCTTCAATAAACACCAAATTCTGATTTTATATGTTTGTTATTTAAAAACCATAAATGATGTATCCTCTATATGTTACTGACGTACCAATTATTAGGAGGAAAATACCAGTATTGGTAAGTCAGTAACATATACAAATAAATATACATTTATTTGTAGTCCTATGTGCCATACTGTGTCAAAAGCCTGAGATATGTCAAGGAAAGCAGCAGAACAGTATCTTTTGGCGTTAAAATCCTTGTTTATTTGGTTGACTAGCCTATGCACTTGTTCTATGGTTCCGTGTTTGTCCTATGACCTTTAAACAAATTAAATTTCGCAAAAACTATTCAACCAATTCGGCCCATCTTTTGCATACCATTCAAACACGATAAGACCCCCAAGTTCAGGTACATTTAAACAAATTTTAATAAATAATAAAAAAGTTATT
This sequence comes from Diabrotica undecimpunctata, assembly GCF_040954645.1. Lineage (NCBI taxonomy): Eukaryota > Metazoa > Arthropoda > Insecta > Coleoptera > Chrysomelidae > Diabrotica > Diabrotica undecimpunctata. The sequence goes on along the minus strand of NC_092812.1, from coordinate 61,610,276 downwards.
AACAATATTCAAAAACAGCGCCTTTGCAGTTATTTTGCAATTACTTCTTTGTTTATTAACCGATTTTAATTTAGCATATCTCATTTTGTGTATCTTTTTTTCTGAAAAAGTTGTCTGTTAACATCAAATCTCTAAGTAGACAAATTTTTAGAGTTAAGAGCAAAATAATTAGTTTTGATTGTTTATTTAAAAATAGTTTCTCTAAACAATTGATGAATCCCTAGATGTGTATTGTTGTATTTATTTTTATTTAATTTACTTAGTGTGACCAATTGCTTATACAAAAATTCTTTTTTAATAGTATTAAATACGTTAAAAAATTGTTATATGATTCTTATCACCTTCTTTATAATAGTCCTTAGGCGGTATGACTCTGTTTATGCATATTAGGTCTCGCTTTTGGGTAAAGGTTAATTAAAATTACGGACAGTGCTTTCATTGCAAATATCCAAAGAAATATCCCATTTTTGCGAATCATTTAAAATACCATAACCTTTTCCGTCGTTTGAAATTTTCCCGAAGGCTGCAATTAATTTATAAAAGTGTATACTACTGAAAATCAACCAGTAATTTTTGTACAATTCCGAACAGAAATAACCAATTCCGTGTTCAATTTAAAATAAGCGACACGAGAGAATTATATCTCCTATAACCGGAAATAGTCTGTTTTTAACAAGTTGTAAGTCATAATTTTTCATAGCAATAACTGTTTTTAATTGGAATTATTAGGCTGTTTGCTACTTTCTGTGCATCATAAAAATTGTTGACGAAATTTTTATTCCATATAAAACAGAATTTCAATCCCGTATTGCGACTTTCCCTATCTCTGATCGTTAAAGTAGAAACTGCCTTGCAAATATAAAATTCCCCAGATTTCTGCAATCGGAATATTAAGAGGGTCAAACAGTTTGTGACTACTGACTCAATTTTATCGATAAAAACTTTACATCTTAGTGAATTTAGCGTCCCTAGGAGATAGATTATTACGATCTAAATGTAAACAATGTCACATATTTATAGTTTATTTTTATGAACGAGAGAGTAATTAGCATAATTTTAACTGGTAGCTTCGACCACTCCATGGGCGTGCTCAAGATTAATTGAAAAATTACTTTGAATAATTGTAAAAAATAAATGAATTATTTCAGTGTTATAAAGTGTTATGTGTATGTAAACAAAAGTGACCTCTTTTATCACACACTATATTAGAACTGACTGGCCTACATTAAAAAGGGTTTTAAAAAATTCACATTTTTTTAAATTTTTAAAAATTACAAAAGAGAAAAAGAGTTTTTAAAACCGTCTAAGGTATGTTAAATAGATGAATAAAAATATTAATATAAAACTTACAGCTACTTGTTACAAATCCAAATCAGATTCAGAAGATGAATTGTCAGAACCAAGATTTATAATAACTGGCTCGATCATTTTATCAGTAATATTGTCCAGCTTCCACATTTTTTCCTCTTCTTTAATAGTGTGATTTACTGCCTTTTCCCAGTTTTCAGGTTTTACATTATTTACGGCCTCCAAAAACAACTGTTTAACATCATGAATTTTAAAAGTGGTATTTTTTCTTGAAACTTCACTTTTTATCTGTGCCCATACCAGTTCAATCGGGTTTAATTCAATTGATATGGTGGGGATCTAAGTACTGTCATTCCACGATTTTTGGCAATTTCATCAATTTCGTATTTTTTAAATTTTTCTTTATGAAGGGCACACAACGAATAAAGTTCCTTTCTTATAGATCCGGGATGGTACGTAATATTTTTTGAACTCAGCCAATTCTGCAAGTCTTTTTTTAACCACTTGGTTGTGGGCAGTCCTTCTATAAGTCTGGAGTGATAACTTGCATTATCCATTACTATTACACAGTTCTTAGGAAGAAGATCTATCATTTGTTCGAACCATTCTTGAAAGACATCAGCGTTCATGTCTTCATGGTAGTCACCGGTACGAGTTGATTCAAAAGTTAATAAACCACCTTCAACAAAACCTTCTGAACTGCCAATGTGTACTATTATCAGCCTGCGTCCCTTTCCTGATGGTGGGTTTAAACCAGTAGATAAGTTATTTACAAAAGCGTGCCTTTGACTTGTAACAGTTTCATCCTGCCAAAATTTATTTGGTGTATGACCCTCGTTGATCCATGTTTCATCAAGATAAAATATTTTTCTTTTTTGGTTTCTCATTTCCTTTATGGTTCTTAGAAAATGTCTTCTCCATATGACAATATCGCTTCTTTCTAATAAAATAGACTTTCTGGGATTCTTTTTCCAGCGGAAGCCTATTTCTTTTAAAAGTTTCCATAACGTACTTCGACTCATTTCTGGGTAATCCTTATCATCTCGAACTGAGACAAGAACTTTATCCAATGTTGGAAATTCTTGTCTAAAGAAGAATTCATGCACTTTCCGTCGAAGTCCTTCTTTAAAATGATATTCTATTTGAAATTTTGGTTTCCCTGGAGCATTACGTGGCATTTGAAAACTACCATATTTCTCTTCTTTAATAACTCGGTAAATCGTAGATTTCCCAACACCAAGTGTACTGCTAACTAACTCAACGGTCTCATCAACACTTTCACATAAACGTTTGTCTGTAAATGATTTAAAACAATTAAATATGAATGTTTTTTCATTAACTGTTAGAGGACCAATTTTTCGGCGTTTACACGGCACTTACAAATTTTCCATAACACTAGTATACACAATAAACTGCACCTTGCAACTGAAGTACCTACTTTTAGTGAACTGTTAAGAATTTTGAATACGCCAATTGGACCTTCCTACAAAATGGAAAAACCCACTATCACATTTTGTGTGGAATAAGTTTAGAAGGTAATTATCTAGTCAATTACTGTCGTAGATTCCTGGAATTAAAGAATTAAATGTTTGATTGTTGAAACCCTTACTTCGTGGAATGCACTCATTTCAGATAAAATAAAACGTTTTATTTTATCTAAAGAATTAAACTTTATTTTGCAAATAGGTAGGTACTTATTAAACTTTTATTGGTTATATATAACCAATAAAATAAACATCTTACATTTCTTGCAAATTCATTAGTACCTGTTAACCTCCATCACTCCGACACTGGCAACCTTATTTAGGGATTAGTAACCCTCACAACTATTGTATTCTATTCTGCTCCAACCTTTATACCTGGTGGTCATACTCAATTTAAAATTGTTTTCCTATATACTTCTGTAAACTTGTTGACAAATATCTGTTTTTCATTGAGTCACCCGTATCAACAGTTTAGGGATTTGCATACATAATTTATTGTTTTATTACTCTCTCATACATAAAAATACACTATAAAAATCACCAAGAAAAGAAGCAGCCAAATTCAAATGTCGAATATGCGAAGATAGGATACCAAATTTTTTTTATGGTTTTTATTTACCTTGTTTCAATTATTACGAAATTAGATTAAGTAAAAACTCAAACGAAAAGGCTAGGTCTGGAAATTAGCCCAGAAAAAAACAAAAAGAATGATACAGACGAGAAGAAATATAGCCCCACAAAACATTATACATGAAGATGATATTGAAACGGTTGAAAAGTTTACATACCTGGGAGTAGAAATATATGCCGACGGATCAGAAGATGGAAAAATACGAAAGAGAATAACGCAGGCAAACAGAGCTTATTTTGCCCCCTCCTATATATTTCGGTCTAAAAATGTCCACCGAAATACAAAGATGGGAATCTATAAAACCTTAATTCGACCAATAGCATGATATGGCAGTGAAGCATGGATCCTCAAAGAAACATCCCAAAAGAAACTCGACACATTCGAAAGGAAAGTACTGAGGAGAATACTAGGACCTGTGAGTGAAAGCGGAATCTTCAGAAGTCGATACAACAACGATCAGCTTTATAAACTTTATAAGGAAGCATCACTGTCACTGGGAACTTCATTAGAATACAAAGATTGCAATGGGCCGGACATGTGATAAGAATGGAAGAGGATAGGCTAGCAAAAAGAGCACTGAATGCTATAATGCAGGGAAACAGACCGGTTGGAAAGCCAAGAAAGCGCTGGGAAGACACAGTAAATTGCGACGCACACGCACTTTTAGGAGGCCAAGGCTCCATTTGGGCTGTAGTGCCGAGAAGAAGAAGATATATTAAAACTAGGTATTAAAATTCTCTGAAACTAAAAAGCATTATTAGACCAAGATTTATGAGATATGCTAGATGAAAATGGGATGATAAGCAAAAAAGTTATTGCAAAATTAACAAAAAAATCGCTGTTTTTGAATATTTTTAATAACTTTTTTATTGTTTATTAAAATTTGTTTGAAGGTATCTGAGCTTGAAGGTTTTATCTAAAAGATGAGCCAGATCGGTCGAATAGTTTTTGCGAAATTTATTTTTGTAAGATTATTTTGAAAAATGAGTTAATTTCTAAGACTGGTCCATTAATTTGACTGAATGGATCTCAATAATCCGGGCCTTATTTTCTTGTTAAAGACTTTTACCAATAAACTATGAAAAAAAGGCTGAAAAAATTACATTTATGAGCACAAAATTATTTAATAATAAACACCACTTTTTAAGCCTATAATATTTACAGTAACTCCATAGAATCTAGTTCAAATTAAATGGCTAAAAAGTCTTTAGAAAGCTGGTTAAAAAACATAGCTTTTAGAACCAAAAAAAATGTTCTAGTACCCTTAGGAGATAATATAGCCCCTTTTTTTAAATCACTTACGTTAATTAACAATATCAAGGGCTGAAATTAACCAATGGGGTACAACGTTAAAATAATCACATTAAATGTATTTTCATTGTAAAATTATTCAAAATAAAGTAGCTAATAACTGCGGGATGTACAAATCGTTTTTGAGTCTCCTTTTTGTTATTTATTTATTTGTTTAAAATATAATTATATTAAATAAATGCTATTTATAAACGTTATTAAATTGTTATTTATAAACGTATTTTTTATATGCTCTTATTCAATTTGAACAAATCAGTTTTTTAGTATTAAATAATATTTTTAGACCAAAAAAATGGTATATTATGAGACATTATAAATTATTAAAGTTTAAATTTCGGATTTATAGTCCAGGTAGTATGGGCACATTGTCAATTAAACTATTTAATTTGTCCGTTTGTCCCATTCTTTTAGTTTTTCTTTCAATGATATTTTCACACTTTTTTTTTAATCGGTTACTTTAATGAGGACTTGATTGTTCATCACTCACTATTTAAATCGTTTATATAACAGAAATTAACAGAGTAGACTACGGAATAAATCGCATTTACAATCATAGAATAATTTAATAATATTTATAGGTATTCTTTATTTTCTGTGCTAATTTAAACACATATTGTAGATGCATACATTTCCACCCTTACCGTTTACATTTATTTTGAAGGTTTTAAACTGTTTTGTCCTTCCCTGTAGCTTTACAGCCCTTCTGGGATTTAATTCTTTTTCAGGTATATTTAAACCAAGAGATTTTACCTGTGGAAATGACGTTCGCCCCAAACCACAGTAGGCAATATCTGATAGCGACACCATTTTTAAACGCTTCCATTAGAGAGAGATGATGCTTTAAAATGTTTGATCCTTATTCCAAACACATGCTGTGTTTTACGTTAAAATTTGGATTTTCAGAAGGTTACGTTTTTGTGTTGTCCTCAATAAAAAATGTTTCATTTATCGGTTTCTTAATTTTTAATTTACCTATAGTCAACTTTATTTTATTTTTAGACGTTTTAGCTTTTTTCTCTAATCCTTTCAATTTTCACATGTAATGTATATAGTCATAGTGTAAATAATATCGAACCTGGAACAGATCGAACTTACTTCAGAATAAATAGGTCCGCATATTACAAAAGAAGAAATATTACACGCATTAAAAACAATGAAGAGTGGGAAAAGCCCTGGACCTGACATGCTTCCTATCAAAATACTAAAAATTATAGATCAGAAGCACACTGATGTTTTGAGTGACACTCTTTAATCAAATTTATAATTCGGGCGTATTACCCTAAAGGCTTGTTAACGTCAATCTTTTTCCTTAAAAAAACACAAGAGAATACGGTGATTCATAAAGGGCTTGATGTCCAATATGGTAAAGTTACTACTAAAAGTCATCCATAGCCGAATATATCAAAAGCAAAGCCTAAAATATCACCACAAGTTCACCTAAAGTAGCAGCAACAACTTCAACCTCAGCTTCCGGTAAAAGAATCTGACTAGTACTGTAGTATTGTGCAGGCAAAAACACAACATGTATCACAACAACAAAACACATAACCACGTTGTATAAGAACACCTATTTCTAGAAAATTTGAGGTTATATAAACGAATTGTTGGTTGCTTAACATAACGAAATGTTTTTTAATACGGTTATATTTGATTAAAGTACATTTAGGGGACAAATATGCACCGCTAAGTAGAACTTTTTTAAATTTCGTGGAACATATGGGCCTGGACGTTAATCAGGATATATATGCGTGATTTATAGAAGCCTTCGATAAAGTAGGACATGATCAATTAATGAATGTCCTAATATCAAAGAAGATGGACCAAAACACAGGATCATATTGAATTTATGCTGTAAGTAGCTAGCAAAAGTACGTGTTAACGAACAGCTGTCAGAGGATATTGAAATTAGACATGGAGTGAGACAGGGATGCGTATTGTCATGAATTCTTTTGAATGCCTACTCGGAAGAGATCCTGAAAAAAGCTCTGTGGGTTAAAAGAGCTGGAATAAAGGTAAATGGAGTTACCTGGAGTCCTATTAACAACATTAGACATGCGGATGACACTGTCATCTTAGCCGAAAATATTGAAGATCTTTAGAGACTGGTGACCAGAAGAGCGGAGTAAATACGGTCTAACATGGAAGTAAAAACTTATGTTGTAAGTGGTATAATATTTAGTTAAAAAATGAAATTAAAAATCAAAATAGAATAACGTTCAGAATGTTTTCGGAGTTATCAGTCCATCTTCAGTCAACTTTAGGGAGTACTTGCGCTACTAACCGCAAAACCAAATAGTGGTTGGGTTTAAATTGTAGATAACATCCTTAAAAGTATTCAATTATACGGCATGATGCCGATGTAAATCGATAACTATCCGGGAACAATATGAAGTGTACCGAGTTTACGAGTTTAGCAACTGAAAATGTTTTTGCTTACGGTCTAACAGTTCCCATTCTTCCCACAGACCTTATCGCAGTTCTTAAATTATCCCTGGAATATTTTTGTGTATCTTTATTGACTTGACATTTATTCCCAGGCATGCTTTCATCATCATTGGTGCTACAGCCCTATAAAAGAGCCTCGACCTTCCCAAGTATATTACGCCAGTCAGTTCTATCCATTACCAACTGTTGCCAGTTTGCTGCGCCTATTTTTCTACCATCCTCATCTACACCATCCCTCCATCTGACCCATCCTACTTACTTCCCACAGGTTGTGACATAAGGATTCTTCTAGCAGTGTTGTTCTCCTGTGATCTTGCCAGATGTCCTGCCCATCTTAGTCTTCCTATTTTTATAAGGGATACTACGTCTTTACCACAAAATATATGTTTATATCTGTGATATATCTCGTAATTGTACCTTCTTCTCCAAACACCATTTTCACATATGCCACCGAATATTCTTCTCAGGATCCTTCGTTCAAATATAAGCAGGAGGTTTTCATCTGCCTTGGAAATGGTCCATGTCTCCGACCCATATGTTAACACTGGTTGTATAAGGGTTTTGTACATGGTTATTTTTGTTTTTTGGCTTAAGTTTCTGCTTCTCATATGTCTACTCAGTCCAAAATAGCATTTGTTTGCTAGGATTATTCTTCGTTTGATTTCTTCCGTCATGACGTTCTCCTTGGTGATCGTGGAGCCTAAGTATGTGAATTTGTCCACCACTTCAAAGGTAGAGTTATCAACCGTGAATTGGTGGCCGATTTTTCTGGCTCTATTGTTGGATGTTGATGCCATTATCTTAGTTTTCTCCTCATTTACTTGCAGGCCCATATTTTTTGAGGCGTTTGACAAGGTGATATACATTTCTTCTAGCTTGCGCGTTGTGCGGGCAACTAGGTCAACGTCATCTGCATATGCCAAAATTTGGGATGATTTATTAAAAATGTTTCCTCTGTTGTCTATGTGGGCATCCCTAACCGCCTTTTCCAGAGCTATGTTGAAAAGGAGACATGCCAGCGCATCTCCTTGTCGCAGCCCAACATGCGTTTCAAATGCCTGTGATTGTTCGCCCTGTATTTTAACTTTTGCAAACAACTTTACGCATTGTAGCCTTAACCAATCTTATATATATATATATATATATATATATATATATATATATATATATATATATATATAAAATAAAGTTTTATATTGAGGTTGCAGTCATTAATAGGGCAGGAAAGTAAAACTCTTTGTTCTTTAATCAAGCTTTCGCAAAATTTATTTGCTTCTTCAGGATATGCTAAAATATGGTATCAGTAAATACAACGAAATTAGAACTAAATAGCATTGTATAAAACTAGTAAAAAAACTTACAACATGAGGTTAATCCATTAAATTTTCAAATTTGCAAAACATTAAAACTTAACTTATTTTAAAAATTATACAGTTATGTAAGTACAATATTCCAATTTAATTTAATTTTGTAAAAATTCATTTTGACATTGATTATGTTGATGTTTGATTTATGTCAGAAAGACACTTGTTTCTGTTTATTATATTTTTTGTTGTTGATAACTAGCTCTTGATTGTTATTATGGTTACGTACAAAGTGGCGCCAAATATGAATATTTAAATTTTTTGAAATTCTAATATTTATAGTCAGAAAATCTAATATTGGAAAATTATAGTATTAATTTTCGTAAGACAGAATGTAATTATAGATATTGCTTAGTTTATCAATATCAGTTTTTTTATTAACGCATTGATATTTATTTATGCATACCATTTCTAAGAATTCTCTTTTATTTAATTGGTTTTCGCGTCTTAATATATTAGTTTCATTGAAATTAAATGAATGATTTTTATTAATTGCATGATCTATTAATGCACACGTATTTTTATTATTTCTAAGGTCACTTTTATGTGATGTTAGTCTGCCTATTAGATTTCTAGATGTGTGTCCGATGTATGACTTATCACAATTTTCGCATGGTATTATATAAACTACATTTGAGCTTTCCATAATGCTAATAGGTGATTTAGTTTTTGTATACAATGATGCTAATGTTTTAACATTTTTAGTTGCAATTTTAATATCAGAATAGTTAGCAAAGACTTTAGTTAGTATTTATTTATTATTTAGTTATCAATATATATATATATATATATATATATATATATATATATATATATATATATATATATATATATATTGATAAGATTAGTGTTTAAAGAAAATAATTTATAAGTTATATACTAGATAATATTAGATATAACAAGTATTTGGTTATTTTAAGAAGATATATACTAGAGAATTTAATAAAAATTATTTATGTGAGGGCATTTTTAAGAAATTAGCATATAATAATTGTAAAAAGTTGTATTTTAGTAATTATAATGTGGTAGATATATTTAAGTGAGCCATGTGACTAGGCAACCAACTATACATATGTGAGTGACAGACAGATATACTTACTCTCCAAGTGACATTTTAAATAATTAGGAATATAAGTGGGGTTATAATAATAATGTTAGTTTAAAATGTTTAATTTATATATATTTACTAATTTAAATGTTTATTCTGATCTGAAAAGCGTAAATGTCAACAAAATTATCAATAGAAAATTACCGAATTCTCCAGAATGCAGAATTTGACCATTGTTTACGGTCGAACATTCTCGAAATAATGGTTATGTCTGTGGAATGAACAGATACTTTTTTCGAGAACATCCATATAGAAGAAATAGAACTAAATCGAACATGATTTCTTACCAGATGATTCTAGAACATCCAAAAAGATATAAATACCCGTGATTTGGATTCAAGATGACAGTTTTAGTCAGAAAGTCAGTCAGGCAGTTTAGTAAGAAATATGAAAGTTAGTTGGAGTCAGTGAATCAGCTACAAATAGTCCAATTGTTTAATATAGTGAGTTAAATGAAGATTAAAAATTATGCATATATTTTTAATGCACATTTATAATTATACACAAATAATTATTGAAGATTAAAAAAGTATATTAGAAGAATATTGGTTGGATATTGGAAGAAATTAAAATTATATTATATTGGTATATTGAAAAGAAGAATAAATATAAATGCTGTTTGCTGGTTTGCTTGGTGGTTTATAAATGCTGGTGAAGAAAAATATATCTTAAATTGGTAGAAGCTGATAATTGGAAAAAGTAATTTCACAAAAACAAGGATAACCGAAGTACGAAGACATTCAGTGGTGATTAGAATATATATAGTGGAAAACAGTTTATTTAGGCATTCAGTGAAAGAAAGGTACAAAATTTTGTTAATATAATTTAGTTAGTGTCATAACAATTTCAATTTTGAAGATAGTTTGTTTAAATTTTACATTGTCTATAGAATTTAATTAGTTTTATAAGAATATCAATTTAAAGATAGTTTATTTTAAATTTACATTGGCTAGGTTAGATATATATATATATATATATATATATATATATATATATATATATATATATATATATATATATATATATATATATGTGTGTTTCATAGTAGATATAATAAAGATAATTTAAAAAAGTACTTACAAACTAATTCTTTGAGAACCGCGATAAAAACCCTATAATATTATTAAAAAATACTCATTGCTCATCATTCACAAAAAAAAACACATCATAACAATATATATATGTATATATATATATATATATATATATATATATATATATATATATATATATACCCGGTATTTAGGCGGCACACGCCCTTCCGGTAGGGATCTATGGAGGAGTATCACCAAGCCGCAAGCCCTTATCTCTTGCCGTACTGCTCCACCATAGGCCGATCAGATACCAGCATATTCTAGACTAAGCCGCAGATTCATTTAGAATTTTAAACTGCTGCGTTAGCCTTTTTGTTTCCTGTACACCGGGCTGGGGATTGAACTGACATCTCTCGCAGTGAAGCGAAGGAGAAGCCAGCCGCCCAGCCCGCTTGGCTATCCGATCGACGAACGATCTTATCAGTTGTGGAATTCATCCATGGCTTCATACAATTTATCTGAGCAATCCGGTCAATATCTGAGCTAGGTGGTGGCTAATTCATAGTTCTGATCAAAATATCATAAAAGTTGTCAATTACAACGAAGAAGTCTGGTCCAGCGAAAGACGTGAATAGTGCTTGGTCTAATAAATAGTTTCTATGTATCTTAGAGCTCTTATTTGACCTCTCACCATAAATAGTAAATATGTGCAACCTTCCAATTGCCTCAGACCTCCAATTTCTTTCGGTGTTCTAACGTCAAAATGGAAAATTTGGAACTGTAACCTTCCAAAGATTAATTTTTATTTTATTATTTATTTATTTATTCTCCCAAAACCATAGTTCTTTGGAAATAAACCACAAGCTACGCAACAATCTTTTTATTTCGATCTTTCAGCTTCTAGATAACGCAGTTTTCAGAACAAAAGTTTATTTTTAAAACATAACTTTGTTTTATAATTTCTGGTTTCATCCCATCCAGATAAATAAGAAGGTTACTTAAAAGCACTTATTAATATTTATGGTTTATTAAAATCTGTGTATTTATTTTCTTTCAAAATATTTACTATCTGTTATATCCTAATGTTATCTTTTAGTTGTACCTAAACGCTAGCCCATTCGCTATCTACCATTATCGGTCTGTGGTAAATGATAATTGTCGGGGGATATTGATAACTGTATCTGTCTTCCTCTTTGGGAATATTTGTCGGAAAATTGAAAACTAATATGCAGATATGAAAAAATTGTATATTATATTGTCTTTGGGGTGTGACAAGCATCCGGGTTAATTAAAACCCACATCTAGCGATATAAAGATTGTGAACGTTTCTTTTACTCTGGGGGTCTCTCTAAACCACAATATTTTATTGATAAAGAAACAGTAAAAACTATTATATAATAAAATGTAAAAAATGAGAGATTTTATCATAAATAGACTTATGAAATATATGGCCCTCAGTAATAACGTAATCTTTCATTCTGCGTTTAAATTTTTCAAAAATACTTTTCTCAGGATTCGAAAAAAAAAGAATGCATTTAAAAAGCATTGGCCCGAAATTTTGCGCCTACGCTCTAGCAAATTATTATAACAGAATAACACAGCTCCATTTCGGCATTATTTAATTATTAAAGTGGAAGCATATCGCCTTACATTTTCTTGGATGAATAAGAAATTGAGCCTTTCTGTGCTCTCAATTGTGGTTATTAAACATATATATGCAATACAATTTATTATTAGGCAATTGCACAAGCAAGCCAAAGTTGCGTACAGAAGTTGATGTCAGAGCCATAAGAGTATTTTTCTTGCTTATGTGTTATATGTTTCCACGGCCAAATAACATTGATAACTTCATCATTATCATCATAATTGGCTGGACAATTACAATTGATCTAGAGTGGTGAATCGATGTAATATTTTGTGACGACGTCAACTAGATCGCTAGTTCCGTTACCCGTGACGACTCCATCTTGTGGCACTAGTACCGTGACGTTCGCCTCAGCTTTTTACTGTAGAGAAAAAGTAATACAACGCCAGTATAGAAGCTTTGCTTCAAAAAGAAAGAGCAAATTTAGTCTAGTAGAGCCTGAGATAAATTAATATTTTTTTTAAGTTCTATTTTTTAACCAGCTTTCCGAATATTTTTTTGCCATTAAATTTGAATTAAATTCTGCGGAGTTATTGTAAATGTTTAGAAGCTTAAAAAGTGGTATTTATTATTAAATCATTTTGTGTATATAACTATAATTTTTTTAAACTTTTTTTGCATATTTTTGGATCCATTCTGTCAAATTATCTGGAAATGTGTGTTAGAAATTAGCTCATTTTTCAAAAAACCTTAAAACAAATTAAATTTTGCAAATTTTTTGTTCATTTTGCAATAACTTTTTTGTTTATTATACGATTTTAATTTAACATATCTCATTTTGTGTATCTTTATTTTTTTTTAAAGTTGAGTGTTGACGTTAAATCTCTAGATGAACGTTTTTAAGTTATGAACAAAATAATGAGTTTGACGTCTTGATTGTTTATTTAAAAATAGTTCCACTACACAATTGATGACTCCTTAGAGGAGAGTCTTTTTGTAGTATCTCATACTACCACATACAACTTAATTGGCTTAATACAGGGAAAAAACATTTAACCGAGAACAAATAAGACAAAAGTGCTGTGTGTTTTAAGTAATAATTGTAAATTAACTTTTTAATGCTTATGTATATGTCATTGTCAATAATGAATAGACCTGGAGTATTAAATCAATCGATACGTGACATACGAGATGTACGTCAATCTATTCGTTGAGATGCGTTACTAATAATTACATTAATTACTTGCTCCACGTGATATATTAAAAGCATTATTTATATAATATGTTTGTCTTACCTACTTGTTTATTAAAATTTGGGATTTTCCTAATTTTGGTCAGAAAAACGTTCAAATATACTCGGGGTAATTCTATGGTGTCGAGATATCTAGAGGTTCAAAAAACATTTGTATGCTACGTTAATTACAATAAAGCTTTCGAAAGCGTTAACAAGAAAAATTAATCAAAGTACTAAAAGACAATGGACTGGATATATATGATAAAGCCGCCATTAGCAAGTATATTGGGTATAAAGGGTGCCAGAAACAGAAATCTTAATCACAATGATTTCTCGAACTCTCTCATTTGATACTCTTTCGCGTCGAGATATTCTCACCGATCACCAAGTTCCAGATATAAGTGTATTTCCTGTTTTTTCTTTTAGGGACTATACTTCGCGTCCACATAAAGCGATAATTTTTTTATGGTATTGTAAACTCTTATTTTATTTTCTTTAGAGATATGTCTATATACTGTGTAGAAGAGATATACCTTTCATTCCCAATAAGTTTCTTTCCTTATTGCGTTGTCTAGTGTTCCATCGTAATCTTTACTTCCACGTTTTACAGCATTTTATTTCTTGACCTTCTTCTACTTCATCCTTCTTGTATGTAGGCTTTAAAGCCTGTTTCTTCTTTAATATTAGCCTCCTAAATTGTTTAAATTATCGCAATATCTTTTTCTTGGTCTGCCAATACTTCTTCGTCCATACTATCCTATCCTCTGCCATTCTACTGTGTTCGATCCACTCCTGTTTCCGTTTGACACCCATCTATTTATGTCTTCCATATTGCATGCTCTTCTTATGTTTCCGCTTCTCACCCTATCAAACAGACTTTTCCCTGATATTCGTCCAAGTATTTTCATCTCTGTTTTAGATGTGTCAGGTCTTGTCTCCGCCGTGTATGTTAATATAGGTTTAATTGCTGCTTTATAGATTCTTGTTTTTGTGTCTTGTCTCAGGTGTTTGTTCTTCCAGATTGTGTCATTAAGAGATCCCGCCACTTTACTTGCTTTTAAGCTTTGTTGTGGTACTTCTTCTTCAACATCTCCGTAACTTGTTATATCTATACCCAGATATCTAAACCTTGCTTCCTGCTCTATTATTTTCCCATTAATTTCAATTTTACATCGTAGTGGGTATTTACCACAACCCTGTTAAAAACCTCATAACTAACGCATCCCTGGCCGAAGTCACTGAGAGGTCCTTCCATTCTTTGGAAACACTATGTTTGACATTCACCCAAGTTTCATCCAAATAAACGACGGTGTATCTTTGGAAACGATTTTTTTTTATCTCACGCAAGTACTGATGCCTCCATTCCAGAATATCGGGCCGTTCCACTTTACTCGTTGTTTACAAAAAACAAAGTGCATTTCATGAAGTATTCTCCACATTGTTGTGCGTGACATGTTGACTTATTTGTCTCACAGCAAGTGGTACCTTTTGCAGGTACGCCATGGACGAAAGAGCTAAAAGGTTTAAATAATAAAATAATTGAATGTAAATTTAAAGATAATCCATGGAAGTTTATGAGGGAAAGAACTGATAAATCATTTCCAAACCACAAAGATACTGCAATAGGTGTATGTGAGTATGTAGGCATCATCTTCACGAACGAATATTTACTCTCAATTCATAGACCAATGTTCCAAATTGATCCAAACCTCGTGGTTGACCTCGTTCCAAATTAATTCCTTCC
This sequence comes from Diabrotica undecimpunctata, assembly GCF_040954645.1. Classification (NCBI taxonomy): domain Eukaryota; kingdom Metazoa; phylum Arthropoda; class Insecta; order Coleoptera; family Chrysomelidae; genus Diabrotica; species Diabrotica undecimpunctata. The sequence goes on along the minus strand of NC_092812.1, from coordinate 61,595,028 downwards.
AGAATGACTTATAAGTGTTATGATTGTTTTTATTTCAATTGTTTAATTATTACACAATTTTTGTTTATTCAATATGTTATTTTTATATGAAACATAATTTAAATTCTTTTGAGACCGGATATAAACTGTGTCCGGCTAGTGACGTAGTGTGTGATCAATGACAAAATTATGTGGTCATAGAACTAAAAATTGGTTAAATTTATATGACGTAAAACGTATCTGATAATTGACAAACAATATAGAAAAGTTCAGGTACGCAAAAAATTTTTTTGTAGGTTTTGGCGTATTCTTGAAGATCTAAAATTCAACAATTTTTTGTTAATGTTATTTTTCAAGCTGTCAAACTTGTCAAATTTTAATAAATAATAAAAGAGTTATTAAAAATATTGAAAAACATCGATTTTGTTGTTAATGACGTTTTGATTGTTTATTTAAAAATAGTTCCACTAAAAAATTGATGAATCCCTAGATGAGTCCTTTGTTTTACACATTTCAACTGTCACACCCGCCTATACACTTGTGTCGAGTAAAAAACTGACTTAATTTGCCTAATACAAATTACTTTAAAACGCTTGATCAAAAATAGCAGAAAAGATAATAGCGCTACCCTGTAATATATATAAAACTTCGAATTGGTCGTTGGAAACCAATTTTGTTCTAAAATATTAACCAGCACAAGTGTTTTCCAAATTTAACCAAGATGTTCTCGCCATTTATAAAAGTTATTTTAGGAACCAATATGAGTAGACCTCTGCGGCAATTTGTGAGGTATCTGAATCTAGTATAATGGAGGTATACCTACTTAAGCGTTTTTAAGGATTTATTAAAGGTTATTTTGAATTTGTAAATTAGGGTAACAATAACAAAATTGCATAGGTATTTTGATTAAAATACTCCTTTGATTAAGGTATTCAATAAAATCATATTTATAGTTCCAATTCTAATAAATTACTAAAAAAACGAGCCTAATACTCTAGAAAACTTAACACATGGTCTAGAGTATCAGATGATCAAATAGCTGTATAAACAACATTTAAAAGAAATCAAAAAACATAATTCAAATTCTGTTACTGTTACAGAAGCCGAAAAATAAAGTATGCGAGAAGATTGATGTGATGAAATGTAATTTTTAATTATAAAAACATTATCTAAATACAATTTTAATTTAGTTGAACAATTATTGACTGATATAACAGAACCACCTCCTTTAGTAAGGCCAGTAGCATTTAACATCACGATCACCGAGTATGCAGATGGAAACAATTCACTACTACTTAGTACTTACGTTTGCAGTTAACCACGATTTTGTTATTAAAATGATACCAAATTTACAATTGGAAAGAGAGTTATAAAAATCCACTATTTTAGTAACAATCTGTTAATAACAGATGAAGGTTGAAGATTTATTAGGATTATGTTTATTTGTTAGTTTAAAGGAACAATTTTGGAAGTATCATTGTTTAATTTTTTTTCCTTTACTGTTCGTTCATCAAGTTGTTTCTTCAGATTACGACATACTATTACGCGGTAGAACCGAAAGCCAATATTTTTTTTATTAAACACCTAAGCGGTGTTTATACCACTGAAATCTTGTTATCGTTGATGAATTACCAATTCTTCTTTGATTTTTATTACTAAATGATACTTAAAAGAGCGTATGATGTCTCCTTGTTTTATCTAACAACTATATACTATAGCTAACACAGAACACAGCACTATGCTCTTCTTTTATACTAATTAATACTTTATAGTAACTCAAATAGTTTTCTTTCACTTGAGTCTTCTTTCTAACTCAGTATTATCGAAGAGATGGATGGCCTCGATGTTTACATGACTATGGAGCCATTATTCGTGATTACCTACCATCTTCTTATAACTTTATCTACATCTTCCATCTCAAGGTCCTTACGGAGGTCCACATTTCTGATATACCAGAGTCTTCTTTCTAATTCAGTATTATCGAAGAGCTGGATGGCCTCGATGTTTACATCACTATGGAGCCATCATTCGTGATTACCTGCCATCTTCTTAATAACTTTATCTACATCTTCCATCTCAAGGTCCTTACGGAGGTCGACAGTTCTGATATATCAAGGAGCATTAACGACTGTCCTTTTAATACTGTATTTTGTAATCTCTGGATGATCTGGATATTACTTGAATTGGCACAGCCACAGAGTTAACAACCATATGTCCATACTGGTCTCAGTATGTGTTTGTATGTTATGTGTGGACAATGCTGAACTTCTTCCCATCAGCCAATACATTTAACATATACCTAGTTCTTTCCTTTTCTTTTTAATATGGACTTTCCAGCGAAGTCTTGCATCAAGACCTAAGTATTTTGCGGAAGATGCATATGGTATTTGAGCATAATTTATTCTAATTTGATAGTTTTGGATTTTTTTGTTGGTAAAATTAACCAGGATTTATTTAATTTGATTCCCCATTTTTTAGTTCAATTATTGATTTTATTTATCGGCGACTGGAATTTTTCTGCTGCTTCTTCGCTAGGATCACCTACTGCTCGGATAGCAGTGTCATCTGCAAAGGTGGCTAGTGGGAGACTTTGCCGTAATCTCCACTAATTATTTGGGGAAAGCTTACTGAATTCCTTTCCTCAGAGGGTACAGTACCAAATATTTAAGGACCATGGGACTGTTAAAGATATTCCTTCGATATAACTAAACACACCTCAAGGCAATGATTCAGTATGTGTTTGATTTTATCAAGTAGTACTTTTGGTTTGGTTTTATCAAGTGGTATGAAACACCTTTAAACCCCCAAAAAACATGGTTTTTAGGGGGTGTAAAGGTGTTTCGCAAGGTAGAAAACCTTGAAAATAAAAAATTGGACCTGCAGCTATCTCCAAAAAAAAGTTATATGCTTTTCTCGAAAAAAAAAAATGCATTTTTAGGTACACTCAAGCTGTGGGTCTATAAAAAACAGACAAGTTTTGCAAAAGCCTCAACTATACGTGTGAATTTTTTGAAATTTTTAAATTGATTGAATCTTACCTAAAAAATAAAAACGAAAAATTGACGTTTTTGGGTTAGGGGGAGGGGGTGGCGGACTAAACTTGCGCTGAGCCTTATTTGTGATCACATAGAAGCTAACAAAATAAAAAAAACTGAATTCTGTGAGTGACGGCATTTTGCCTATCTTAAGGGGGATACCCTTTAAACATTTCTAAATCCACTAGAAGAATATACCTCTGTATTTCAAGCAGAGAGTTTTGCAATCTTGCATTGTACAAAAGAAATTAACATAAGGGCTGTCGAACTGAAGCACAGATAGCGAAGCAGTCATGGGGGCACTTATAAGACCTAAGGAGGCCTCTAGGCTAGTGTGGTAATGCCGATACGAACTCCACAAACTGGCGGAACATAACAGTGTCATACTCGTATGGGTTCCAGGTTACCGGGGTTCAGACGGCAAAGAAAGAGCGGATGCAGTTGCCAGAAGAGCATGAGTTACACAATACTTCGGTCCATAGTCAGCTATGGAAGTCCCAAAAAGCATCGTCTGCGACCAGAATATACGATTACTTTATATTTGATATATTTTTTTAAATTTCGGTTACTATTTATTTGAACTTTTTTTTTGTCCAGGGTTTTTACCTTTTTATGACTAAATTTTTATTTTATTGACTGTTTTTGACAACGTTTTTGAAATGTTGTATATTTTTTTGCTTTTTCAAATTTGAATGTCCTGTGTTATGTAGTGTTCTGCATCGGCGAATTTTCAAAATATACTCTTGTGTGTTGACAATCAAATCATCTAACCATGCAAACTTAGCAAAATGGTAAATTTTGGTTAATTTCACAATCACTGTTCTCTTAAGTCTTGTCGGCTGTACTACGTCATCCCATTGGCTAGTACAAAAAACCTAATTACCCTAGAGCTATTTATGACCCGAGTTTATAGCTTTTAAATTTTTTTTATTACCGTCACCTTGAGAGGAGCAAAGTTGATTTTAGTTAATTAGATCGTTTAAAAATATTTTTATTCCTTGTAAACATTCAATAACGTTTACCTTATGTACAGCTAGTAATTATGCTTACCTCATTAGAATCTAATAGGTTGGAGAAGATTAACAAATTACTTGTTAGAAGTCAAAATATATACAGCTGTTCAATGTCGAATGAGCGTTAGTATTTTTAACTTGCAAGCATGTAATTCTTCGATAGTTTTCAGATAGCCATCTTAATATTAAATTGTATTAAGTGATTTTATTCATATGCTATGGCGGCTGTAGATCAGCGATTATGTTACTGGCTTAACAAGCTAGAGGGTCTGGATTCGACTCTTGGCACTAACACTAAGAAATTTTTCAATTTCTCATTTAACTGAGCCGCCAGCGTGCTTCGGAGGGCAGGTAAATCCATCGGCCATGGCTATGTAAATGGTCGTTAAGTTATATTAGGAGCACTTGCGCGACCTGAAGACTAGACCTAAGTTAGAAGGTTACACTAAATTTACACTTTGATATTTAGCCCAGTCTGCTTAAAAAAAAAGGTTGAAAAATTTTTCGCAGATATCTGAAGCTTTTAAGACATAGGTGGGGGTTACTAGATGACGAATAGATGAAACAGTACTCGTATTTTTACCTTGCGTTTTTTTTTTAACAATAATTTATGGTCACAATTTGATTTTTTGTCTATACGTTTTTTCCCTTATATTTTACATAAACAATATTTATATAATTTTTTTATATCGAGAATATCTTTATTTTCCCGTTTTTTTAAATTAAAATTGATTAATAATTTACGGAGATATTTGCAAAAAAGCATTTTTTTTGCACTAATTTAAATTTTATTAATTTTTTTATTAACAAAATAAAATGTTATGAATACATTTGAACATCGAGGAATTATCGTCTTTTAAATTTGTGTGAAATTTCCACCCGTTGAACTTGCTCTATTAATGATGCTAGACACATTTAGAAAATTTCATAGGATTCTTTAAGACTTAAACTATCTCAGAAGTTAAATGCATATTGCGTTTTCGTCGAAATTATTTACAAAATAAACGTTTGAAAAAGGGGTTTGTTTTTTACTTATAAACAATTGTAATAACTTCCATATTTTTCAAGCTACAGACTTGTACGTACAACCATTGGATAGCTGGTAAAAAAACTCACATTTAAAAAAAACCTCACCAATAGGAACGAAGTTAGGGACTATATTTTGAAAAATCATATCTCCATTGTTTATAAACATTAAGAAGTAAAATTTGCACAAATTTTGAATGAAAATCTAAACTTTATAGTGAAACTTATTCATTATAAAATTCATCAAATTTTTCGAAACTTACAGCCCTTCGAAACGAAGGTACTTTCGAAAGATCGACATAGGAATTGGAGGGGATAACTGTTTCAGCTCCGTTTTTTTTTGAGATCGGAACTTCAAATTGAAACACGTAGGAAAAATTTACATTATCTCTGCTTCCATTGCAGCTAGAATCCTCTTTTTTTTTAATCTGGGGTAGCTCGTCGAAATATGAATAACTACATAGTTTTCACTGTCCGGGAAATATGGGAAACCTCGAAAAAATTGAGTCCATTTGAAATTCACCTTAAAAACTTACTTTTTGTTTAATTTGGCTGGAATAGTGTGTCGCAGTATTAATAATGACATAATTTTCATTTTTTGAGTCTTACTCTGTCAAACGCTTTCTTTAGGTCAATCACACACAAATGGTGGTCTATTATACTCTAGTGATTTCTCAGTAATTTGCTTTATAACGAATATTACATCTGTACACGATCTTCCACTACTAAAACCCTGTTGTTCATCTGCTAAACTTATCATCTGATTTATTAGCACTTGTAAAATTTTAGTTGTAAGTTTTAGCGTAGTATTTAACAAGTTTATACCTCTGTAGTTTTCTGACTGTTTTTTTATCTCTTTTTTTTGACATTTTCTCCTTTTTTATTATAAAATTTGACGCTATCAAATAAATAGAATGTAAAATGTTTTGTTTTAAAATTTTGGTGCAGAATTACAGCTACATTTGAAGTAAAATTATTTAAAGAATGAAACATTATTTAGCTCAAATAATATTGTTGCAAGATTTTGAACGAATGTTTTTCATTTCTAGTATTTCATTTTCATCACCTTCAGAATCTAAACTGTTATTTCCAATGTTAATTATTACAAGTTGGATATTAATATTAAAGTTATTTTCTTCTCTAATAAACCACTGTTCAATTAATTTGTTAGTATGTTCTACACTCTTTTCCCAGGCGACATCGTTACATTTTTGAATTGCTTCCTTCCACATACTTAAAACATGTTCGTCTCTATATCCATATCTGCCAATACATGTATTATAGGGAGTCTTGCAATCTGCGCATACTAATACGGTAGCATTAAAATCTGGGTGATACGGTGGCAATCTAAGTACTTCGTGTCCATGTTCACGTATCAATTCATCTACAATATATATTTTCTTGTCGATTCATCTTGGCCAATTGTAACAATTCTGGTTTTAACTGATCATCATCAAAATTAACATTGTATTGCTTCAACCAATCTATAATGTCTGATTTTAATCATTTAGTGGAAGGCTGTTTATTCATCATTTCACTATGGGGCAATCAAATATGGGTGTTCTAAATTGGGAAGTAATTGTGTACTTATCCATTTAGTAAATATTGTACTATTCATTTCAGCGTGATAATCTGCAGTCAAGGATTTGGAACAAAATAACAAACTGACGTCTGAAATAAAATCTGTTGTTGAACCGGCATGAACCACAATAAATCTTTTTTAATTATAACCACCTGGATTACGTACACTTCTGCTGTTATCATCCTGCAACGACATCATTTTATTTCCCCTAGAAAAATCCACGTTTCGTCTAAAAATACAACTTCTCGTGGATAAACGATACCTTTTATTTGAGGTTTTTTTTACGTAGTTCACTATTTATCTGAGTGATTGACCACACCGAATTCAAAAGTTTCCTGTTATTGCACACTCTGTTTTTGCAGCAGACAATGTCAACACGATACTGTGTAATTGTTGATTCTATAAATAAAAGCGTATTTTTAGCATCGACGAAATTTGTGGAATTAAGGGAGTTTTTTTAAAACTTGTATACGAACAGTAATGAATTTTAAAAAGAAAAATCTTTTTGGTGTCAATGAAAATTTTGAATAAATTAATATGGACATAATTTGTTAACTAGTGTTAGATAGATTTTTTGGAATTTTGGAAATGTCTTCTTCCTATATTAGGCCTGTTTTTGTCCGATATTAAATCTGTAGTCGTACCTGTGACGTTGACTGACAGCTGTCTCACTATCTTTTAAAGAGTCTTCCTGGTGGTCTAGTGCCTGTTAGTCTTAAATCTCTTTCTGTCCAGGATAGTCTCTCACTATCCAGTAATTAGCATGCTGGTTCCATTTCCGTCTTCTCTACCTAAACCCACAGTAATATACATTTATGATACACATATGTATCCGGTCTTTTACAGAGTCCTCTCATTTTTTTTTATTTGGTATCCTGTCTCTTAATGTTTTCCCAGCAATTGATCTCAAGGTTCTCATTTCTGAAGTTCAAGTATTGTCATCATCATCAAGTTGTATGTGTCCGCTGCTGGACATAGGTCTCCCTCAGCTCTTTCCATCTGTCTCTGTAGCCCAGGCTGTGGGGGAAAAAAGGGTGATTTTACACTGTAATCCAGGAATTTATGTAATTTGGCCTAGGTTATAAAGGGCAACCTCAGGAGCAATCCCCCAGTTCATTCAACAAAAAATTGTTGGTAATTGTTTATTTATGAGCGTTTATAGGTGCAAAATACGTATTGTTTGAGTTTTTTTTCATTTTTTTGCCTGAAGTAAGTGTTGTAATGGGTTATTTCTGTATAGATTATGAAAGTACTCTAAAAGACCTTCAATTTGAGCCGGTATACGTTCAATTTAATTTATTTTTTATTCCAAAAATGAACAAATAAAGGTCAAAATTAAAAAACGTAATATTTATTGCACAATTGTTTTTTTTTATTTCAAATATATTACATTTAAGCCTATTAGTTTATCGCACGACCTTCAATTTTTTTTTTCTTAATGCTTCTCTTTCTAAAGCCGTAAATTTTCATATTCGACTGGAAAATAATGAAAATTATTTATGAAGTTGTAAAATTGCAGTTATAAACATTTAGAGCTGCAGCTCCTCCTATGTACCCTACAAATTTCTAATTTGCAGATTATTGTAGCTGGCTTCGAGACAAAGATTAAAAAAAAAGAGTTTTCTACGACCAATAGGAGCCGAGTTAGCATAATTTTTTTTTTAAAATCACAGAGGCTTTATTAATAAGTGAAAGGCCAGACCCAGACTTGGACTTTAACATCATATAAATTTATCAGAAACAGTGTAATATATAACAAATTTAATAATATTTAAAGGGTTTTTACCCAGATACTTAGTGACTTCACTCATGTATACGTACTAACAGCATTGATGTTGGAATTATCATTCCGAAAACGTTCTGTGATGTCAGCGCCAAAATTCTCTCCTCTGCCTTGCAGACGACGTACCTCAAGTGCTTATCAAAGGTTCACCTAGTATCTTGGACTACTTCCAAGTACTTCACTTTTTTGACAGTATGGGATAGTATGAGGTTCCTGCTTTCCATTCACGTCTTCACTTTGTTGGGGGCTCGGTTCGCTCTATTCATGACTGACAAGTTTTCTTTCTGCTCCATCAGCACCACCAGGTTATCCGCATACGCTATTGCCTGTACACCAATGCCCATGTCGGCCTCCAAAATCTTGTTGTACAGAACATTTCAAAGCAATACCCCAGGACGGAGCCCTACGGCACTCCCGTCGTGGTCCTCATAGAGTTACATCTCGCAATAATGACCCTATCTGTAAAGTAGTTCCTGACCAGGTTCTATAGATAAGTAGATATCCCCAAGTCGCCCAGTAGTCTGACGATAATTTTCCAACTAGCACTATTAAAAGCATTTCTTATATCGACAAAGAAAGCCACTATCCATCTGTTCAAAAGATTTTCGCAAAGTTCTTTCCAACATTTTCTTTTTTCCCTGTTTATTTCTCGCACCAGCTCTTTCTTTATGGCTGCAAGTCTTTCTACCTCATCTTCCTTTGCGCGGTACCTCACTATCTTCTTAGCTCGAGGTAGCGTTTTCTTATTTCTTCAATCCTCTCCGTCCACCAGTAGGGACCACTGTTTGCTTTTCTACCCCGCGAACTGCACCTTTCTATCATATCTTTTATTTTCTCGTATCCCTCTTCGATGTTTCGGACGTGGCTCTCCATCCCTTGGATTTCCTCTTTGAGTCTTCTCTTGTCAATATATTTCGACGGGCCTCCCTTCCTTGGTTTTGTTAAGTTTCCTTTAATTTTAAACAAAATGTACTTGTGGTGAGTGAATATTTCTCCACCCAGGACGTACCACAATGCCACCTTTCAACTTATCGGTATTGTTGCCATTGTGGCTTCGATATGTGTTTTGTCTTTCTTCCCTGACGATGGTCGCATTACCGTTTATTTTAATATGTATGTAATTTAGGGTCTGGAGGATCTCATTCCACATTTTTCTCCTCTTAATATTCCTTGGCGCTTCCTATGAAATAGATTTTGCATTCAGATCCCTTAGCAACGATTAGTTTTTTTCCTGCTATTTCCTCTACCAGACTCTTATATTCTCCTAGTGTATATTAGGATTCAAAAGTATCTAGTCCAATTTTGACATTTGCTTGCAGGTGATGTTATATATTTTGTATAACTCTAAGTCTTTGCCATCTATTCCTACTCCTTTAATAATTTCCTGAAGGCTTTCTCGAAGTCTATAAAGCACATGTGCACAGGATGATTGACATCTCTACACCTCTGAACCAGTACTTGCACGCTGAACAGTGCCTCTCTTGTTCAAGATTATTACGGAAACCAAATTCCATATCACTAATTTTTCTTTTAAATCTAACATAAATTCTGGGTAAATTATCCGAAGAAAGATTTTTAAAACGTGATTCATAAGACTCATTGTTCTACAGTCAGAGAACTTTTTAGCATTTCCTTTTTTTTGAAGCTTCACAAATAGAGAGTTAAGCAAGTCTGTTGATATTTCCCCTTTTTCCTTTATTCTTTCCCCTTGTCTGTTCTTCCAAATATTTGAAGTATTTCTGTTGGTATTTTATTGTGTCCTGTAGTTATTCTGTTTTTGGCTATTTTTTGCATTTTCTAATCCTTCCATTGTTATTATGGGATCTGCAATACAATTTTGTATTGCTTTTACTGGTCGTTCATAGTTAAATAGTTCTTTAAAATGTAATCTTCCCATCTTTTTAATTTATCGGTATCGTTTATTATACGTAGTTTCATTAACTCTCATTGATAGTGATAGAATCTATCTGATTTCTTTTGTCTTTTTTAGGGCCATCTGCTAAAAAAAACCTTTACATATATAAAGTTGCCCCAATTTTTAGTTAAAACGTTTGTTTTCTCTATCAAAATTACTTTCTGTGTGAATTTTGGGACACTATGTATATGGAAGAAAATCAAAATGCGAAGTTTAGTTCTAAATCTCCAATTAAATTTGTTACTGTTTTCGCCATACTAACAATTTTGATACACAGAACGGTTTCCTGTATTAGTTACGAGAAATCTAATTGAATTGCACACTAGCCTCGAAGGAAATGTAGTTTACTTCAATACGTTAATTACAAAGACTAATTAACTATCACCTTTCCGAAGAAGAAAATCTAAAATTAGGTTTTCATGTTAACAAAACTAAAGCATCATTATAAATGTTTACTTTCTGGGAATAGTGACGTAAACGCAACTTCCAGTATTTCGAAATGTATAGAGAAAAAATAAACATTCGTCTATATACAGTTAGAATAAATCTCTCTATCATATTTTTATTAGTCGCTATATACACTGATCTTGAATCTTATAAAGTTTTTTACAGTCTTCTAAATTATTTCCTAAATTATTATAAAATGTCTTGAATATGTCGACAAATATTTTACTGTCAAAATTCGGGATTGCCAAATCTTTCCAAAGAATCCTGTAAGTAAAGAGTAAATAAGTAAAAAATAAGTAGTTTTAATTACATCTTAATTATCAGAACATTAACCTATAATTCTAATCGTTTCACTATATTTCTTACCACAACTATTATTATCGCGATTTTTAGCCATGCGACTCCCACTTCCTTTAAGGGAGAGATTCAGTCATCCCAAATATCCACAGCATTAAAAGGATTAAAGGTCTGTTAGATGATATTATTATTATATTGCCTTGCAATTTTAAGTTCAGAGAATATTTGTTGAAAGACTCAATTTTAGCATTTCTTTGATCGTTTATATCTCCTAAAGGGGAAGTTGAGTCATCTCAGATATCTACAGTATTAAAACGATTAAAGCTCTGATGGATGATATTATTATATTGCCCTCCAAATTTAGATTCAGAAAATATTTTTTAAAAGACTCAATTTCGCATTTTTATGATCGTTTATATCTTTTTACACCGCTCGTTGAAATTAAGTACAGTACCTTCGTCTATAAAAATAGAATCGATTCCAAGTTATGTAACACAAAAATGTTAAAAACCATAATCATAATCAGATCATTCACGAAATAGCAATACAAACAAATACTTTTTATTTATATTCTAGTACTCTCTCTGATTAAGTCGTGAGAAGTGGTTCAACGAGCTCCGATTGAATAAAAACTCACTATTGATCAAATTATTTGCCGCAAAACCGAAACAATTATCATACAAAAACAGTACCTTACTTGTTCACTCAATATTTTCTTCATTCGGTTGTATATTAATATATTTAACCTAAATATTCCATTTTCATGATCCATTTATTAAGGTAGTTTAGATTGGTTATTCACAGTTTTACCGCCTCTTGTTAAAGATCATGATAATTGATTAAACCCAAGGTTACAACACCCAGATATATATGTATATATATACGTTCTACTTTTTCTTGTTTATCTGTCCAATATTTACTCTTTCATCTGGTGATCTATCTCTTTGTCGTTGTTTGTCATTCTTTTTGTTCCATTTTTTGCAATTTTTATCTTGCGTTTTTAATAACTTTTGCTCTTAGATGGTACTTCAGTATATACAATATAATGTGTCCTTTAGTAATTTTTTATTTTATGTCTTTCTATAGGTACTTTATTTCACGTTAAGAATGGAACGTTTGGCTTATGCAGATCAGTGTTGCCAAAAATTTCAGGCATGTGTTACTTACTACTAGACTGCCGATATGGGAGTCACTCTAATCAGAGCCGTATTCAGCACTGTGTAGATGTAGTTAACTTAATTTCACGAATAAGCGGATACGTATACTTGAATACAGAATAATGCGTTATAAAGACTTGTCTTTTATAGTCAGATATAGTTTTGTAATTATTATAGGTCTGATAAAAATAGTTAAATTTTAATATTGTTTAACATTACATGTTTATTAACGCTTTAGATAAGATTTAACTAAAATCTAAATACAACTTTATTTACATGTAAATAATAACAACAATTACTTGCATAAACATGTTTCCTTGTATATACATGGATTCTCTTTAAAAGGGATGTTATTTTATTTGAAATTTTTCTCACTATTACCAAATTTTCACTTTTGCCGAACTATCACTTAATACTTTTCGGATTTGGCACTTTTGTGTCCTCCTATTTTCACAGTATCACATAATTTATTCACTGCTTATTAACTTCATTCTCTATCATCGCTATTACTGTCATCGCTATCACTGTAAACCGTCACATTTATTACCACAGGATGAATATCGTCCATTAATCCGTCAATAATCCTAAATTTTCGCTCTTCTTTAATAGCAAGTTTACAATAGTTTTTCCAGTGGTCCATTGTTACACCAAATACATTGCTTTTATTAATTGTTCCATTGCGGCGGTCTTAAACTCTAGGTTGTGTGAGGCAATATGTCTTTTGACTTGACTCCATACCTTTTAAATTGGATTCAACACACAATGGTATGGAAGTAGTCTGAGAATGGCAACAGTTTTCTCTTTGCACATCTCGTCGATTTTATATTTATGTATTCTTCTTTGAATGTGTTTACGACTTCCATAAGCTCTTATTTTAAATAATTTGATCTTTATAAACGCTTGTGTCGGAATCACTTCTTCTCTCCTCGAATGGTACCAGGCGTTGTCCATCACCACAATTTTTCTCTGAAGGATTAGGAATCAGATTTTCCTCAAGCAATTGCTCAAATAGATGACCATCAATCTCATTATGCTAGTCCGCTGAGTTTTTATTAGCTAAAAACCAAAAAGCAGCACATTCCTCCCTCAATTGATAAAAATCAATTCACTACCCGCATGCACTATAACAAATCGGGGGCCTCCGTTGTGTCGGCTGTTTTAGGCCTGTTGACAACCCCTTAACAAACGCATCCCTCGCTCTTACTTCTCTTTGCAAAAAACAAAGTTAATTTCATGGAGTATTCTTTACATTGTTGTGCGTGACAAGTTGCTAAATCTTTGTCTTTTTAACCAGTGTAAAAACTTTGTTCAAAGTGGGCGGTAAATTTTTGAAGAAAAAACTATGCATGATGGAGCGGCGCCGCGTATGAACTACTGCGTCGTAAGTGAACTTTATGCTGTTCACTCTACTTTTGGTACATTTTCTTGTTTTTAGGTCTTCGTCGTCCTTACATTAGCTTCTTTGCTTATTTTAGGAATAGTACTAGAACCTACTTCTGTCATAGCACTTACTTTATAGATTAAACTTCCAACACTTTCACCACTCTTTAAAATTAGATGATAATTAAATACATTTAAAATAATTTGTTTTGCACAGATACCCAAGATATTCCCATTTTCAATGAACATTAAACTATGAAGTCAGAATAACCACAAAGCCTTGCTATCATTATAGGTACGAGCTACGAAGATAATTAGTTTGTAATGACCATGATTCTACTGGCATGTTGTATTGGCATCGAAAAACAATTAACCTGTCTTTAATATAATTAAAATAATATGAAATAAAATTATCTTTTGTAAATAATATTTATTTAAAAATAATTTTCCCTACTTTTCATCTCTTGTGTCCGATGGGCACTTCTGATTAGTTACGTTAGAAAATATTTAGAAATCATCTACAAGTGTGTTTTGTGGATTTCCAGAAAGCCTTTGATTCTGTGGAAAGTTGGATAACTCTTAGGATTCCACATAACTTCATTTATATTTACTCGTTGTTAAGATATTTTGTAGTAAATTTATTCATTGTGATTTGTAAAAGCATTTCACATCATTTTGGATTTAAGATTTAATTTAGTACTAAGAATCATTTAAGTAAATTAATTTTCAGATGTAGTTACTGCTTGACCACAAACACTAATGGCATTACTCGAATTCTAGATTCTCATGTAGTTACTTTCTTATGTTAATTTTTGTATTTTGCATGCTTTTCGTATGCTTAAAAATTGTGAACATACTTAAAAAACGCATAACATAGGCATACCGTTTAACTTTGAATGACCTTGTTCATGAATTTTATTACATTTCAGACAAATAGATCCTTTATATTTGTATATGTATATTACAAAAACATTAAAGTGACTTGATTTCTTTATTTTATTTAAATTTGTATTTTAGTGCCAAAATCAAATAATTATGTATAAAAGTTAGGTTATGATCATATTTATTTTGAATTTATTGTGTGGGGGTGAACATTAAAAATAAGGGAGACTTATTCCATGGCTTATCTCCATTACGATTTTTTTCCATCGCTCGTTATGATACTGATACTGTAATGTATGCGGATGTCGATACTGTTTATCCTTCGGGTTGCTTGTATTAAGACTCTTAAGGAATTAACATATGGCGAGCGTCACGAAAGTAGCGCCACAAAATAGTTGGAGGAGTCCATTTATGCGACGAGGCGAGCCCGTTCTACAACATGTAAACTTTTTCAATTTTTATAAATATTTTACCAGAAATAATAACTAACAGCTGTTTTATGTATTTTCGAATGTACAAAAAATTGTTAAAATATACTTGAATAAACTTGTAAATCGATGATTGTAAAAAAATCGTAAAATAAAAAACGTAAATAAATAATAAAATTACTTTATTCATAACGATAACTTAGCAACGATTATCATCAATCCAGAGGGCATAGCAGCGACATGGAAACAATATTGTGAAATGTTGTTTCATAGTGACCATGAAGACGTGAATCCAGAAGAAATAAATGACGAAAAGGAATCACATATTTTAAAATTGGAAATAGAAACCGCAATAAAAAAATTAAAAACTGGAAAATCTCAAGGAGAAGACGGAATCACGGCGGAGCACTTAAAGAAATGGGAGACATAGGATTGCAAGTAATGTTCAAACTGTGTAATGAAATCTGGAACACAGGACAATGGCCAGATGATTGGTGTAAACTCACTTTCATACCCATTTATAAGAAAGGCTCACCAACTGACTGTAATAACTACTGCACTATAGCCCTGATCGCACTTGCTCCCACGCAAGTAAAGTTCTGCTAACTATAATTAACGAGAGATTAAAATCAATACTTCTACCACAGATCCCACAAAAACAATGTGGATTTGTCCCTGGAAGAGGCACACGAGAACAAATTCTCAATCTCAGACCAAGTATAGAAAAATCTAGAGAATTTAATCTAGAAACATATTTGTGCTTCGTCGACTACTCGAAAGCGTTCGATAGTGTAAAGTGGCATAAAATGTGGGGAATATTGAGGGAAATGGGTACCCCCCGAACATCTAATATACGTACTGAAACAACTGTATATCAACAACACAGCAAACGTAAGAGTCAACAACATATACTCCGATAATTTTAAACTAAAAGCCGGTGTTCGTCAAGGATGTATTATCTCTCCCACGTTATTCAATATATATATATTGAACACATCATGCGCATTGTATTAGACGGATGGCAAGGAGGAATATCAGTCGGAAGCCGAAAAATCAGCAATCTCCGCTATGCTGACGACACTTTAGTACTAGCATCATCAACAAATGACCTTGAATACATCATGAACAGACTAGATACTATTAGTTGTGAATATGGACTTAAAATTAATGTACAGAAGACCAAGGTAATGATAATCGATCGAATTAGAAAATAACCAGCCGGAAATACAAAACGTAGCGGGGTTTGAAGTGGTAAGCCGTTTCAATTACTTAGGTTCTGTTATCAAAAACAATGATGGATGCGAAGAAGAGATACATCGACGCCTTACAATGGCCAGATCAGCAACGGTCAAACTTACTAAAATCTGGAAAGATACGGACATAACCAGGAACACAAAACTGTCCCTAGTACGGACGCTTATCTTTAAAACTTGGACCATTAAAAAGTCCGACTTACGACGTATAATGGCCTTTGAAATGTGGGTATATCATAGAATGATGCGCATATCCTGGACAGCACATCGCACAAATGTCTCAACATTGACAGAACTCGACATCAATACTAGGCTTACCACAATCATCAACCAAAATATATTGAAGTACTTTGGACACATTACCAGACGAATGGAAGGCATGGAGAGGTTGGTCTTTGAAGGCAAGGTAGATGGTAAAAGAACCCGAGGAAGATCGCCACTCCGATGATCAGACCAAATAAAATGTGCTACCATTTACTCTCTGTCTGAGGCAGCACGCCGCCCCCAGGAGAGAGAAGAATGGATAGCAACCATTGGTCAAATACCATAACGTCACCACATCCTTACGAAGGATAAAGGATACAGGAGGAGGACTTTATTTAATTTTAAAAATATTATTTAAAATTTAAACATATAGAAAACAGTATGAAGCTTCACGCTGGTCTACAGTACCACCTACTGTACCATTTTTTTTTCTTATTTGTATTATTATTTTAGTTTTTAATCGAAATACCTGAAACTGTTTATCACGCTATCTTTAGTATGTGTTTGCATTTACTAACATATTTTCTGTTGTTTCAGGCCGAAAACGGTGAAAAAATGACGCTCCAAAAGTGAACGCTACCCCTCAGCCCAAAATGAAGCTCCGTGCCTTTTCGTGCCTTTCAACAATCTCTCTAAATTATTTTCTCTTGATATTACTATACCTTATTAAAATTGGTCATGGATGGTTGCCAAATACAAGCACAAAGCTCGTCAATAATGCCAACAAAATTCGTAGTATAGTGTTTAGGGGGAATACGTCGTCAATCGACCATTTTACTGTCTTGTATCAAGACGATGAATCTATTTTATTGGGAGGGAGGAACCAAATTTATAATTTATCGATGTTCGATTTAGCTGAGAAAGCTGTAAGTTTAGACTCCTGGCCCTCTTCCGAAGCGCACAGTCAGCTTTGTAACCTCAAGGGGAAAACAGAAGATGATTGCCAAAACTATATCAGAATACTGGTACCTACAGCTCCTGGTAAATATCTAATTTGCGGAACCAATTCTTTTAAGCCCCTCTGTAGGATTCTACAAGAAAAGGTAAGTTTGCATTCTTAACTTTGAATAAAAATATAATATATTTACATCACTTTCATTTTCTTGCCTAATCTTGCCAAACTTACCTCTGGCACAGTATATTGCTTAAAAAGAATCGGTAGGTTCACTCTGCCGCCAGTCCTTTGTTCTTCATGTTCCATTTTTTTCACGCGCATCATTTCCACGCGCAGATAAATTCCAGTTTTTGATACACTGCTCAATATAATTTTTAATACACTGCTCGAAAATAAATAGGAAAAGTGTGACTTGTGGCGACCTAAAATTTAATTAGATTTTCGGAATAATGAATACTTTCCTAAATTTAGCGTTTTCGACAATTATCAATAAAAAAAATTTTTCAATAAAATCCTTTATAAAAAGGTATATAAAAGAACTTAGTTTCCTTGTGGAATTATCAATAGTTTCCCAAAATAATTATTACTGTTTGTCCTTCAAAATGTATTATGTTGAATCCATCAGTTTTGATTAATCGAATATTAAATTTTTTGTATTCATTAGAAAATCACACTGTATTCACTGTTACTAGTGAGAAATCTCATAAAACGAAGAGCTAATGAGGAAACTATTGTTCTGAAGCTATTTTCTTGTGGCATTTTAAATTAATTACTATTTAAATGGGAATAAGCCACAATTAAAGGTTAAAATACGTTTATTGACGTTTCAATTTCCACTTCGGAAATCGTTCTCAAAATACAAACATTAGTAAATTAAACAATTATTAAATTAAACAATTAATAAAGTAGCCACATCATTTGCAGCCATTTAAAAGGATTTCCTTCAGTATCTTTAGTTCTTAAAACCAAAGGTCCTTTTAATAAAGAAGAGAAACTGAAAAAATATTCTTTTTCGTCATTTCATAAACTGTAAAGTTTTTGCTGCTAGAGCGAACCAACGGCATCCAGTCATATGGATGGAAAATCTCTAGTTCAGTCTTTTTTCTCGGTATCTACCTCTAGTTGGTTGTGTCTTGGTATCATGAACTTGCGGTCTATAAATTTCAAATTGCTTGAGTCTTTCATAAATCAATGTAAACATGTATGTCACATGGGAGTTGCGATTCTGTCCACCGCATGTGTCACAATAGTAAATAACATGCTCTACTTCGGAGGGTACAATAGTCTTGGAGATGGCGATATAAGCAGAAAGCAATGTGGTTAGACCTCCTACCGGCTATTGATTCATACCACATGTAGCATATTTCTTGACCGGTTGCATTGTCGTGGACCGTTAGATTGTATGTCCACAGTTGACGCTTATAAAAAATTACAGATGATTTTAAATCGGGAGTCGGTAGGCATTGCTGCAAATCAAAAGTATAATGTTTTGATCAAACAATTAGTTTTGGATATCTGGGTGTCTTGTCTTTTCTCTTCATATGCAGTGTCACCGCCTTTTTTGTACTGTTCGTGTTCTTGAGCGATGCTTATGTTTTCTCTCATCTGTACAAAGCTTCAGTCTCATTTTGAATTTATCACAAGTGAAACAAGTATACACATCTCTTCTTTTTAAATGATAAATTAAATTTTTTAAACTCTTTTGAGCATATTCTCATTGAAACGGGAGATAAATAGGTTTAACAAAAAGAGGTTAGTCTTTGTATGTGGGTATATTTTATTTTATAAAAACCCTTAAAAGGGCAACATTAAAAACACGAACGTTTTCGGAACAACTGTTCCATCATCAGGTTAAAATACCTAAAATAAGTATAAACCATTTAATTACAGTAAACGTGGTTTAAAATTTTGACTAAGGTTAAAAAAAGCAAAATGGTTATACTTACAGGTTACCATGCCTGAGCCACCAAAATATTTGGGTAAAAACCCTTTAAAATGTAATGTGTTACCAAAGATTGTACATGATGTTGATAATATTATATGATGTTTAATATTTTAATTAAATTTTACTTCAGGTAACATACACCCATGCTTAAGTGAGTTCCAGTGTCCGGAGAGTAAACCTCTTCAAACGGACTTCAGCTGGTAACTGATTGATAAGATACCCATGAACGGTGTCAAAAACAAAATGTCAATGTACCATGAAACAATATTAGTTAAACATAGTATTACTACAGCCAAAAGATTAAAAAACTTTGATGATGTTAAAATGATAACAGCAATCCAGGTGTTGGGATTTAAAAATTTTTTTCTATAATTATTTAATATTGGATATAAAAGATGTAAATTACTGGTGTTGTTGAAGGTCATGTTTAAGAGAATGACGTATGCATTAGGCAGCTTATGTTACTCTGTATCGTAAGGAGTGTGGTCTAAAAAGTGTAATTTGTGACGAATTAGCTTAAATATATGGAAATGTCCTTTTATGTTGCTTACATCTAGGACAAGGAACAATGAATAGTATATATTTGTAGCTAATGTAAGACTTCGTTACATTAGCATTAGCTACATTAGCTATATTAGCTACGACATTAGCTACAAATATATACTATTCATTCAAGTCCATATTTAACAAACAATAGAAGTAGTCAGTTTTATACCTACATGTTAAAAATATACAGGATGGTTAAAATGTTTTTATTGTTTATACAGTAAAATTAATTTAAATTATTTAGAATATTGCAGTAGATATTGCTCAACTGTCGTGTAGTGTGTGCCTTGTAATTTATAGACTCTTTTTCTTTATTGATGTGGCAGATTTCCAAAAACTTTACATATTTTCTTGCATTAAAACCCTGACATTTGGGTAGTCTAAATGGTGCCCAGTTTTTTAACGATGGTCAACTGCTGCACACATTTTTTTCTGTACAGTCACTTTGGTGTTATTCTCGGTTTGAGCCATTGTGAAGTTTGACCGACATAACAACTCTGACAATTGGAACAAAGCAACTCGTAGATACATTAGTTTTATAAACAGTTGTCTTTTGCGGACAACTGTTTTCAAAAATAAATAGACAAAACCCTATCTATCAGTAGCTTTTTTAGATGTCAGTAAAGCCTTTGATAAGTTATGATACGAAGGTGTACTCTTTAAGTAAAAAAAAACCAATACTACCCTGTCTAACAGACCAGTACTTCTTGGTGAAAGATGACTACACTCACCTGCATCGCTTTAAAGCAGATGTACCGTAAGAAACAGTATAGTAGGTGTAAAATTTAATACTGTAAAAAACGTATCAGTAGTAGATATACTGAAGGTAGAATATTTTTCTTATCATTGTTTCGTTTTATAGTTTTACACGGAATTTAAAAAATACCAGCATTGTAGAGCATAATAGCCTCCTTAAGAAAATCTCCTCGTTAATTAAAGTATCTTTAAAAAACCTATAAACGTTTCGCCATATTTCATTATTGAAATCCGATCTACGTTTTACAACGTCGGTAATGAGAAGCTATAGACTTTCAAGTGCCCACCTGTTACACATACTATTATGTAAATTAGTTCATGTGTACATGAAAGTGAATAAAGCATTGCCGAATGTCTCCGTCAAAGAAATAAGAGTATCATTAATTGGGTGAAACTTTTGAAATGGTTAAGTATACCAGTTACGCTTAAGGTTTTATTTCCTTCGATCTCATTCACGTGTAATATTAATTACTCGCCGTGAACTGGTTTGGGTGGGTCAGGCAAGTGAACTGAATAGTGTACACGTGAATGCTGGCCATGAGAGAACAAATTATACACACAAAATAAACGAGAAGCTGTCTAGAGCTGTAGGGGACGCTTTACCTACTAAATAATAATGATGACTCGGCGGACTTTCAAAAAACAAGTGTATATAATTTTTGCTAGAGAAAATTATTATATAAATTATTAAAAACAGTGGATAGATACTCTTCAATCTTCAGGCCGTTTAGAAGCAACTTTTGCTCTGTTTTTGTTTTGTTCGTATGTCCAAATAATGAAAATTATAATCACTAGGTGTATATACAGAGTGGCCCAAAAGTCTGGAAACGGCAAATTATCTCGTAAATTGCTAGTCATAATTGTACAAAATTAGAGGTGCACCTATTTTGAAATACGGAGATTCCATATTTGATATTTGCAATGTTGCCAAATTTACCGTTTCTCTTATATTATTAGTAACTTTGGTTTTTCAAATTCTGTGAACACCACATCTAGGTACTCTATCTACTTACGGAGTTGGGAGTCGGTCGCCCCAAAGTCTGAAGTCGATTCTTTCGGCTAAGTTGTCTGTGGTGTATCCGCTGAGATTGGGGTGTCTGAAGATAATGAATTGAGTTTTGTTAGGGTTAGTTATTACTCTCCATCTCCCGCACCATCTATCGACTTAGTCAAGGTGATTTTGAGCAAACCTACATAGAGCATCTGCATCTCGAGATCTTGTTACGAGAGCAGTGTCATCTGCGTAGAGTAAAGTGAGGGTGTTTGTGTTTCGTGGGTTGGAAAAGTCGCTATTGTATATAGTGTAAAGTAGTGGTGCCAACACGGAACCTTGTGGAACTCCTGCTGTAGGAGTAAACCTCGAACATTTACCGTGATTTTACGTTGAATGGAAATGGCAGGCCGATGTTCAGTAGTTTCTTGATCAGTCCAGCATGCCAGACTTGGTCGAAGGCTTTTTGAACGTTCGATTTGAATACCATTTTTTACATTAAATTGTTAATAATTAAAAAAACGCCTAAATATTTACAGAAAACACATAGGTTTTGTTTATATAGGCCTTTAATAACAAAAAAAAAATCAGATAACTGGATTAGTCACAATCCCGAGAGAAATCTTGAATATGAAAGGGCTTAAGATAATGTTCAGAACATTTAAAGAAAAAAAGTAGCATGAAACACTCAAAATTAATTTTTTTTTTTTTCATTTCCAGTCCTTTGATTTAAATTCTCTGTACACTGTCATTTGGGATGCTCACGATGTCTGCTGTCTTACTTAGTTTTTATCGACGATTAAATAATATTTTTCATTTTTAATGTTTTTACTCTTTTTTCCATTCTTTTTAACTTTAATAGATTCAATAATTTAACGACCAAAAGTATAAAATGATAATGACTTGTAAGCTTTTTTTGGTACGACTACATTATTGTGTGTGTATAAGTTACACATCATTCATTTTGAGATTTTCGGGACGGATTACTAGTTTACAAAGTGCGAAAGTGAGATTATTCCATACATGGTATTCCTTGTTCAGGGTTAACTGGTTGATATGGAAGTCTGCTACTTAATTTCAACAACTAAATAAATGAATCGATATCTTTTATTTTTCTCTTGCAATAAGACAGTAGTTATTTATGGTTTTAAAATACCAAGTGTTGCAGAAAAGCATAAAATACATTTAAAAATGAATTTGGACAAGAAGAATGTAAAAAGTATCAAATTTATCTGGTCTAGGAAAATGATCATAGATTAGACATAATATTTAAAAAAGGAATAAAAGGGCGGTAACATTTTCAATGGCATATTTTTGATAATAGACCAGAAATTGTAGCAAATAAAAATATTTTTTCGTGACACTCTTTGATAGAGGTATCTAGCGACTGCTTTTGGTAAATTTGGCGATAAAAATATGTTATAAACCCCAAAGGCCAAAGATTAATAAACTTTATTTTTTACTTATAAACAATATATAAACAATTTAAGATCGCTATTTGATTTTAAATACTAAAGGTAAAAGTTTATAAATTATATGGACAATTGACACAATTTTACTAAAAAAGCATAGAAAATCCTTTAATATGCGAGTTTGCAAAGTTATTTTTGTTAATTTTTGCTTAATTATTGCAAAAATAGCTTCAAAACTCGATTTTTTGAAAATTATTAAAAACTTTTCTAAAAATGCACATAAAACTTTAATTTCCCGTGATAATAAGGACAATCTCACATGTATTCGGCTATAAAAAATTTAAGTTTCAATTAAGTTACTGCACAATTGAAATGGTTTATCCCAGAAAGCTTTTGTTTGCAACATTATGCGTAAACTATTAGACCTACATGAATTCTGAAAGCACCAAATTAAAGAGAAAGGCATATTTTACCAAATTAAGTAATTTAACGATTAAACAATAAATGTTAAATATTTTAAACTAGTTTTACAAAAGTACTGTGATTTTAAGCTTATAAACATTTAAAATAACTCTACCCCACCCCCCTTAAAACTCGAGTTTGTCCTTTTTTTATTTCCCTATTTTACTATTTCAAAAACTGAATTCATAAATTCAAATTTATAAAAGTTTCAATATCTCCGGTTCTAATCCACGAAAATTGATGTTTTCTTTTAATTTGAGGCACTTTGTATATAGATTATAAAAATTAAATTAGTTAATATGTGAATTGTTTATTTAACCGAGTAATTTGTTTTAACAATTTAAAAAAATATTTATTTTGCTTTTATTAATAAATAAATTTATATATAAATTTTCCTTTTTTCTTATTATTATTAGTTGAAAAGGTTATGAAATGATAGGTATCTTAAATATTTATGTATTATAGTTATAAATAATACCTTTTAAAAGAAATTTACAAAAAAATTAATTTTTATTTGAAAATCAAATCTATACCTGTTGATTTTTCTTGAATTATGCTTATTATTTTTAAAATTACTTTTCTTGACTTAAAAACACTACAAATATGTTTTAAAATGTTTAGGACAATAAAAAAGGAGGTAGTGGAGCACAAATAAGGGAGGGTATTAAGAACAATATAACAGAATAATTAGATAAATGAAAGACAGAGGGGAAGTAGTAACATCAACTAGGGGAGAATAATACAAATTGTAGAAGAGTTCTTCAGATAATTATACACTAAGAAGAGACTCCTAAACGCAAATATAAACAGAAATAACTTGCGGAGGACCCACACTAATAACTAAAATACAAAATGATGCCTATATAATCAAAAGATCCCAACAAAGTGGAATAATCAGTTGCATACCACATATGGAATCTTAATCCACATATTAACATCAAGATTAGTTCCAAACTGTTAACCATCAACGGCTGCTGGTAAAACTCTACGAAATTACAAAGGATTTCCGACTAACAAGGTTAATGAAATGTCTTCTCCAGAATAGACGCTTCTACGTAACGCTCCAGTCCAAGAACAGTCGGTGGAGGGATAAAATAAATGGACTCCCACACGGAAGTGTCCTCTTGCTATACAACATTTACATCAACGACCAACCCAAAAACTAACAAACAAGACAGTTTATTTACGCGGATGATACAGCTGTGGCAGCTCAGGGAAGTACCTTCAATGAAGTTGAAGTAAAACTGACAGATGCCCTAGAAGACTTAACACTATACTATGATGAAAACCATCTGAAACCCAATCCTATAAAAACCCAGGTGTGTGCTTTCCACCTTAGAAACCAGTATGTCGGAAGGACACTGGAGGTGGAATGGCGTGGTCAGATGCTGGAACACAATGAGACGTCAAAATACTTCGGCGTACGTCTGTATAGAACTCTGTCATATCGATATCATTGTCAAGATATCAAGAAAAAAGTAAGCGCCAGAAATAATATCATCCGCAAACTAACAAACACAAAATGG
The DNA here is from genome assembly GCF_040954645.1 of Diabrotica undecimpunctata. Taxonomy (NCBI): domain Eukaryota; kingdom Metazoa; phylum Arthropoda; class Insecta; order Coleoptera; family Chrysomelidae; genus Diabrotica; species Diabrotica undecimpunctata. The sequence continues at coordinate 61,570,054 of NC_092812.1, read as the reverse complement.
GGAGCACAACCATACACTCTTAGTGCTTCTGCCTTAGCATTATGTTTTTCTGCCGCCCAGTTTGGAGCACCAGTGTGTGAAAACTCTGCTCACGCTAGAAACGTCGATGTTGCGTTAAATGAAATGGTTCGTATAATATCTGGTTGCCTGAAAGCTACACCTATCGAAGAGGTCTACCCTATAGTTGGACTCGCTCCATCTGCTATCAAAAAACAGGTCACGTCAGAGATAGAACGAAAGAAGCAGGAGACGGATCGAAGACACCCCTTGTATGACCACCAAGCTCAGCCAAGTAGATTAAGATCTCGGAAAAGCTTTCTGAAAAAATCACGATCCCTTCCCGAAGAGCCTAAGACGCGCAGAATACACCTATGGCAAGCATCATCTACAACACATTTTGCTCCCTCAGATGAAATTTCCGCTGGACACAATTTGCCGTATCCCACATGGAGAGCGCTAAACAGACTAAAAACTGGCGTTTCACGTTGTGCTAGTAATCTGAAGAAATGGGAATACCAGTAGGACAATGCCTGCGACTGTGGCTCGGTTCAAAATAGTCACCATCTACTATCATGCGTGGAGACGAGAGAGACCTGCACAAAAGAAGACCTATTCTTAGGTCTGACAGGCCTAAGAATAGGCAGGCATTGGAAACACAAAATTTAAAGCTGTTGGTGTTCCGGACACGGAAAGTAAGTAAGTTCCAAACTCTAAGCTTCTATAAGCCAAACGAACACGTAGGTTTCCACACAGTTTATGGGACTAACGACAATAAAAGTACTTTAGAAGAATGTAAGATTGACCACCATTACACCAATATTATCTACAGTAATTGAAATCAAACAATGGTTGCGACAAGGAGACCACATGTCACCCAAGCTGTTTTGGAGCACTTCTCCTTCTTTAGGTGCCGTGTCCTTATTTAGATGTTGGCCGTAATCATACTTACAATTACATGAAACCTTTCTCTATCGGCTGCTGCGTGAAATAATTCTGGTACTATGGAACCACATCATTGCCTAATATTATGCAGCTATGAAAGTTTCTTTCGACCAATCCATATATTTCTCTACACATTTTCTTGTATTATAAGGCGAAGTAGATGGTATTTATTAGATCTGTTAATTATATGGCAGAAGTATTCTGTTTTCTCCTCTTTATGGTGTATATGACTTCATCATTTTAAGAACATCTTCTTTGGAAGTGTGCGAAACTCACGATATTTTTAGGATTCGTCTACAGCACCACAATTCGAATGCTTCTTTTTTGTTTCGCATGATGGTTTTTAATGTCCATGTTTCACATATAATATGATAGACTACACATAACATTTTAAGACCCTCTTGCGAATATGCATCGATAGGTTTCTGTTACATAAAACTAGTTTCCAAGTCACAATAGCCTTAAGTGCTATTTCGATCTCTTTAACTCAGTTTACATTTAATCAACTGCCAAGATATTTAAAATTTAAAATAAAATTTAAAATTAAAATTTAATAAAAATATTTAAAATCCATTAAGAGATAACGGACATTGATCTATATTAATCTTTCCAACCGCCATCCCCTTGTCTTTGAAATGTTAATTTTTAAGGCCTCTCAGATTGACTAGATTTACTAACTTCTGGAGATCTTGTAAATTTTAGTCGGCGGCCTAAATAATAAAAATAGGCGGCGAAAGACTTAGTAACCTTCGATTTTCTGATAACAATAATTAGAGACGATCTAGAATAAACCATTAAAATGGTACAAGAACATCACACAGCTTTACAAAACGTGGGTCTCAGTGACTCTGGCAAAACAAAGATAAATTTGGTCATCAGTGAAAGAGGGTTTATAGAATATCTATGCTCGGCAGCGGACACAAATGGTTGAGTGATTTTAAATTGCTTAACCAACTTATATTAGCAATGAAAACGTGCTAACTGTCTAAGAAAACAGTTGAATAATGATGTTCGCCTAATAAAATTTAGTCGATAAAAGCTCATTTTGTTTTTTAAATTGGGCAGCAATTCACCTGTCATCTGTCACTCGCAACTTTTACTACAACTTGGTTAGAAATTACTCGAACAGCTGAGTCATGAATTCTTTTCTTGTAATTATTACCTAATCATTTTACCCATAAACGTACGATGCAGAGAAGTATTATCATTTTGAGTATTGTAAAACTAATTTCGGAACAAAAAGGACGGATCACTGTCAGGATTTCACATTTGACAGCTCATAGAAAGTGCCTTCTGATACTTTGACCTACTTTATATAGACGGCAATAATATCAATTCTTTTGTATTGTAAAATAACGATAACAGCAAGCCTGGTATAATAGAACCGTTTAGTGTTGCTTCCATAATTATTAAATATGGTCAAGAGCACAAAGAATTTCAGAAGGTTAATATACTACGCTATGAATTTTCTTTAAACGCCAAACGTTTTATTATATTCTTTTCATCAGTAATACTCAATCCGTTCAGTTTATTGAATGTAATCAAACTTTTTACACGATCTTGTTTTTTCTATTTGAAGTTTTTTTCGCAATTTAATTCGTTCTTTCAGGTATTTCAGGTATTTTCAATTTTGAAATTTATTTTTTGTTGTACTATTTCTGGGAATATTTCTTTGGGTAGCTTATTTTCGTTTTTCCCTTGTTAACTTGTAAACAAATAACATTGTCGTAAAATCCAGAGTATTTGTGTTGTGCAAATTTTATATCTTCAGTGTTAAATCGAACTCTCGATAATTTTCTCCCTGTTTATCAATTTATCTGTCCTATATACCATAACTTAATAAGGCTGGTTTTGGCAATAGATCGCGTTATTAATAACAAATCCATATGATTTAGAAAATAATCATCTCAAACGTCATCTGTCAAAATATAATGATTTCAGTTGTCTCATTAATTATTTACTTATATTAATTCGTTATTTCGTATTAATATAATTTGTTTTGTTGATAATGCATTACTTTGACTTTTAGCACCTTTTGATTTCATAGAACATAAATCATGCGTTCTCGATCCACGGTTTTAATTTTATTAAGTAGTCCCCCACTTCATTTAGATCGTATCCAGTTACTTTGTTTTTGCCTGGCTCTTTGCAAACCTCAAAAAATGCTCCAAAGGAAGATACTTGGATCAAATGAGGTTATTGAGGAAACTTTATCGCCCTAGAAGAACAATAATTTTCTCTTATCTCAAGTGAGATACTATGTCTCTGGCATTTGGCCATCTGTCCCTTGTAACATATCCTGTTCTTCCATACTTTCCCTCCTGACTATAAATCTCCCAAGATTTAGTCCTTTTAATCTTTTGGATATTCACCTTTTCCATTTACAATGATTCACCTCAGTCTCCTGCATGGAAGCCTTGTCGCAAGGTTTGGTTCATAAGTATGTTCAGCCATCGTAGATTTCGTAAAAGCGAACTGTATACAACTAGCATGATGGTGTTGGTGATAGTGCTTCCAGTGAAGTATGTAAATCTACCGACGACTCCTTATCAACCAGAGACTTACATGTAGCAGTCAGCTTATAGCACAGTGTTATCTAGAGCGCCACACTCACTATACTAATAGTTACCAACCCACTTATAACCCATAAAAGAAGTATTTTATTGCCAACAATACCATTCCGAAAATCTGAAAAAAATTAAAGATATTAAACTAATTGTCCACTAGAATTTTACAAACATCTAATTAAAAAAAAGGAGTTGCATTATCAGAAATTAATCTATTTACAATACCAATCCAAATATATTTTATTTATAAAATAAATTGTAAAAACTGCAATTCAATATATATTGGGCAAACATATCAATATCCGCATAGAAGAGTTGTTGCACAATTCAGTCTGCAAGTCAACATCAGTGAGTGTCCAGGATTCAACTGCGTAGTATAATATCGAGAAGATATACCATCGTAAGAGCCTTACTTTTATCTCCAAATTAAGGTTGTGGCTTTTAAAGAGTTTGGCCACGTTGTTGAATGCACTCCTAGCCTTCTCTATTCTACATTTTACTTCTTATGAGTGATCCCATTGTTCGTTTACTATTACGTTTATTATTCCAAGATAGGTAAACTGTTTTACTCTGTCCACTGGGGTATTCTTGATAAGCAGTTGGACGTCTCTAATTTTATTTTTGACGATGACCATAAATTTAGTTTTTGATATGTTTACTTGTAGTCAAAATCTTTCACTTGGTGGTTGGAAACATCAAATTTCAAATCTTCATACTGCAAAATAGCTGTATCCCTGTTTTTGCATAGTTTGTACCATCCAGAGATAAATGTTGCCATAAGTCCCATCACCGCGTCAAGTAAAAGTTTATAAGTATTAATTATAAGAAAGGATATTTGACATAAAGGTACAAAAATAATTATTGAAGTATAAATTTTGAAGATTGCAACTAAACAAAATGACGACAAATAGCCACTCTATTCCCACGTCTGTGAAGTAAGCTGTGAAACCTCTAGATATTTTAATAATCAAACAGAAAGCAACTTCTTCAACTATAACATTATTGTAATTTTAATAAAAGCATTTGTTGTTAATAATCCGTAAACACGCTAAATTGTGTTGAGTAAAAAAACCGATGTATAAGAAGTGGTATTACAGGTAGTTAGTCGCTGTGATGAATAACATTCTTGTAGAAATATATCGGAGTATTAAATTATTACTAAAAGAAAAAGAAGTAAATCTTTAAACGAGAAAACTCACAACATGGTTCTAAAAGTTGCTACATTTGTATTGAAGAGTGAGATAGCTACTACTAATTTGATGACAAATCTTTCATTACCGTTAGATAATATTACCTGCAACATACTAAAACGAACACAATGGAACAGCTAGTTTAGAAATGATTCACAAATTGTAGACGGAAATCTCTAATGATATACATAAATATTGGTTCCGAAAATCGTGATCGTTTAATATCGTGGCGAATGACTTATTGAGATTTTTAAATTATGATGAAAGCCACAATAAAAACGTGGATGAATTGAGTATACGAGAGTTGGTTGGGTTGTTAATTTTTTATTGGTAGTCCATTCGTACAATGCGAAAGATTTTAAAATATATTGACACAGAATGAAATTTTTTACATTTTTCTAGGTACATATTCCATTTTTATAGATGGTATTTTTCCATTTCACAGAACATTTTTCTTAATATATTTTTTTGGAAGCTATTTTTATAAATCTTTTATTTATTCATGATACCCATTCCAAGATTCTACAACTATGTACCAAGAGGTCTAGTGGATAGTTGCAACGGTAAGAAATATAATAGAACGCTCAGATTTGTAGGTTTTAATAGTTTTGTTTTAAGATATAGTGCGGCGGCTGGTTGTTTTGGTAATTAAATATGTAATTAAAAATATTTTTTTTTAACCTAGGTATATACCATTAAAGCAGGACATATCGTTTGTGCTAAAATTAACTTTGAAGGCTACTGCAGGGAGAAAGTGGCTAACGAATTTTTTAAAGCGTAACAAGAATATTTCTTTTCGAACTCCACAAGGTGTACCTGCAGCTAGAATCAAAAGATTTACTAAAGAAAATCTTAAGAAATTTTATGATATTCTGGAACCAGAACTAAAACAGTTAATATTTAATTCAAGCAGAGTTTATAATGTTGACAAGTCCGGAATAACAGCAGTTCAACACAAGCATACTAAAGTTATAGGCTTAAAAGGAGAAAAAGCAGATTGGAGTATTAACAACTTCGGAAAGAGGTTCGCTTGTCACAGTTGTAATATGAGAATGAGAAAAATTTTAAAGCAGAGGTGATGGATGGAACACCTCTTGGAGCAATTGGAAGATGTCATCCTTTTGGCTGGATTCAATTCTACTTATTTACGCAGTGGATGGATCATTTTATTTCCTATACTAAGTCATACGCCAAAGATCCTGTAATTCACAACAATATTTACAACAAGAAACTTGGATGTCATATAGGCTTATGAGACCTTTAAAGACATATTATTGCCAACAAAACTGGTTGAGAAATAATCCTGGAAGAACAATTTCCCCGATTGCGGGTATATTTGAAAAAGCATATTCAAGCATCCATGGAAATTTCTTTGCATAGTTTTCGAAAATGTGGCATTATGCCATTTGATAGAGATTTATTTCGTGACCAAGATTTTGCAATCCAGGACAAGTTAGATGTTGATGACAATAGTAACAATGAAAATAAATCTCCAAATAATATTGTGAAACCAAAACAAATTATCATTCTACAAGACGTTTCTGTACCTTCTAACTACCACGGTTGATAAAATAAGCAACTTTATAAAACCAACTGATCTAAAGCCTTTGCCTCTTTTACCTGATCGACCAGGAATTAAACGAAAGAACTCTGGTGCAGCTGCCTTAATTATTGGATCGCCTTATAAAAAACCCTTGAAGAAGCACAATCGCCTAAAACTGCAAGTGGGGTTAAGAAAGTGGTAAACTTTGACTCTAATGCATGCAGAGAATTAAAGAAAACGAAATTAATTTACGCAAAGAACTCAAGCAAAAAATTAAATCCAAAAATAAAAGTTTCTTGGGATTCATCAGAGTCTGTGCAAAAAATACCATTTGTTGATTCTGAAGATGACGTGGATCAAGAAGAAGAGGATGTGGATTGTATCTGCTGTTTTGAATTTTTTTCTTCCGATAAATTTTCAGGATAATAAATAAGATTTACTGAAATAAAAGTTATATTTTGTAATCACCAAAATAACAAATAAATTGTTTTCATTGTTTACATGTACATGAAATATGCATTTCCCTAATATCGGAATTACTTATTAACACTCAAAAATTTTATTAATAAATACTTATTAATAAAAAACACATAATGACACATATTGTCATCAATAATCTTATACTTTAAACAGATTGCAGTATTTTATATAATTTAACTAATAAACAATACGGAAATTACCTTAATCAAAACTTTAATATCTCAGCAAAAAAAAAATTTTAAACCAATTGAATATTTGACTGCAATCTGAACGAATATTATTGGCCATTGTTCCGTTTTATTCTGAAATTAACTTTACACAATTATATTATATTTAGTAACATACTCAAAAAACTAAACGTAAACTCTCAACAAAAAATTATAAAAGTTACTCTCCCCAACAGCAAAAAAAAAAGATTATCATTATAAACGATGATGCAGGTCATCATGCAGGGTAGAGTCGATGGCAAAAAGGGAATAGGTAGAAAGAGGAAGTCATGGCTGCGAAATCTTCGAGACTGGACAAACATGACTGTAGACGAATTATTCCACGTTGCAAAAGACAGAGAAGCTTTTAAAAATGTGGTCGCCAACCTCCGTTAATGGGAACGGCATAGGAAGAAGAAGAAGAATCATTATAAAATATTGCACTCACATCATAGTTTGACCTTTGAAGACAGAGCCACAGGCCTGGAGAAAAGATGTTGGAATCCAAAGGGACAGGTAGTCGGAATCCCTTTAGCAGAAATCAGATAGTATAAGATAATTATGTCAATACATAGCGGCAAAAGGTGAATAGCCAGTCGAGCTCTATAAATAAACAAAAAAAGGATCTCTTACTATCGCAATTAATTAAAAACGAACAGTGAACGACATACCACAAAATTGTGAGTTTCTCGATGGTAACTGAACTACAAATATGCACGTCTGAATGCATATTGATACAAATAATAACTGGCAACTGAGAACTAAAATCGGATTTTGGCGTTTTATAAATTAGACCTAAGCCAGTTAATTTTTGGGAAGGGGATGTGCAGTTTGGTTCGAAATATTTGTTCTCGTGAGAAAATAGAAAACGCTTTAACAAAAACCAATAAAATTTTGAGAGAGATTATGTATCATTAATAGTTGAATAAAGTGGTTTAAAAGAAAATGTATATTCCAACCACATACATAATTTATTACTCAAAGGGTCTTTTAAGTTTAAGAGTCTTTTAAACACTATTTAAACACGTATTTGAAGCGACAAAAATTAATAATCTCTCTAGACATAGTATTAAAAATACAGGCCAGTAATAGAAAAATTTAGCATGCTACAAACTGTCTAATTTGTCAGTCTTTTATTGAAGCGTAATTTTTTATGTAGATTTTTGTACACATTGAAACACACTTGCTGTGTTTCACCATTTAAATGCATTCATTCTTTACGGGTACTTTTTTTCAGGAATTACATTCACACTGGCACTAGCACTTTCTACAAAATCAGTGTTGTTATTATACGTAATATTTTCATTGTTTCATTCAACATTCAACATTGTTTAAACCACTAGGACGTAGTATTTTATTTAAATTGCATTTCGGTTTTTATTACAAATTTACAGAATAGCCCTCGTACCTTAATACCAAAACTAATTTATTTTGAATGAAATTATTTTCTTTTAAGCAAACTTGAGATTGAAGAAAAAGCTTTCGTGATAAGTGGAACACATATGAAAGAAGCGATACGATCTTTGATATATAGAAAGTAAACGATAACAACCTCTTTTTCTTAATACCTTTTTGTAGAAGCAAGTAGATACGGATCTCCACTTCTCGTATCGACTGGCTGTGCCTGTAATCGTATCTTTTGTTCGTACATACTGAACTAAGAGGTATAACCTGCGTATTCGACTCACTGACGTCCTTACGTAGCGGAAAATACTAAAGTTATAATGGATATCAGACCTATACGTGAAAATTTTACGATTTTTCCACTAACAGTTGAGAAATCTAGAACGAAAAAGAGAATGAGTTACTCAGTGATCTAAGAGTCTGTATTATCACAGATTTTTTTATTAGTCTTACTACATACGATGGGCAAAAAATTAGACGAATACAGAAGTCAAAAAATAAACCGAATTTTTTTTTATTAAAGTCGTTATTTGAATGATGCACAGTTATAGATAACCAGCAGAAACAACAAATATAAAATAAAAGAAAAGACTCAGATGAGGTCCAATATTCATCACCAGACTTGAGCAAATTTCCATATTTAAACGTAAAGTATAGGCGTATAAATATTCATGACTTTTGTCAATAATATGCAAAAAATTGATTTTTGTCAATAATATGCATACAAAATTCAAACACTAAGAATTTTAAAGTATATTTTACTTTCTAAAAACGGACTTTGCGTTTTTGTAATTTATTGAGTGTTTCAGAAAATCGATTTGTGGTTTAACGGTTTCATTTTTAAATGTTCGTTGATCAGAAGAAAGTTGCTAGATTGTTGTCATCAGAAAATTCAATTTTTAATGTCTTCATAAATATCGGAGTAAAAAAAACAGCCTCTAACCAGGTTCGCCATCTTGTCACCACTTTTTTACATTCGAAATTAATTCATTAATAAGGGGAAAGTTTGTTCTCATTTCCTTAGCAACCTGTTGATACCGTGGACTTTTTCTTCTTCCTTCTTGTATGTAGGCTTTAAAGCCTGTTTCTTCTTCAATATTGGCCTCCTAAATTGTTTAAATTATCGCACACTCGCCCAATACTTCTTCGTCCATTTGGTGACTTATCTTGTGCTATTCGTACTATCCTATCCTCTGCCATTCTACTAATGTGTTCGTTCCACTCCTGTTTCCGTTTTGTCACCCATCCATTTATGTTTTCTATATTGCATGCTCTTCTTATGTTTTCGCTTCTCTCCCTATCCAACAGACTTGTCCCTGATATTCGTCGGAGTATTTTCATCTCTGTTGTTTCTAATAGTTGTCTCGTTTTAGATCTGTCATGTCTTGTCTCCGCCGTGTATGTTAATATAGGTCTAATTGCTGCTTTATAGATTCTTGTTTTTGTGTCTTGTCTTAGGTGTTTGTTCTTCCAGATTGTGTCATTAAGAGATCCCGTCGCTTTACTTGCTTTAATACCGTGGAGTAAACATAGCAAATGTATCATTTTGGGATAAAATATTTGTAATAAACGTTTCCTATGACTATATGACCTACTACTACTAAGGATTTCCACAGTTTTCACTGTCTTCCTTCACTCAACCGTTTTCTCCAATTTTCCCTGTCATTCCAGTCTCCATCTCGCAGGGTTCTTTTCTCCATAGCCTCGTCGATTTCATCTCTGAATGACCTTCGGGGTCTTCCTCTCTTTCTTCTTCCAATCGGGCTTCATTCTGTGATTTTGTTTATCCAGCGTCCTCTGTCCGCTCTTCTGACGTGGCCGTACCAGGATAGTCTCTTCTCCTCTATATAGTCGATTATGTCTGATTGCACTCCCATTCTCCGCTTAATCTCTGCGTTTTCAATTCTGTCTCTTTTTGTAAGTCTACAGCTTCTCCTCAGGAACTCCATTTCTACTGCTCTTATTCTACCTCTATTTCTCTTGTTTATTGTCCAGTTTTCGGACCCATATGTCAGGATACTTCTTGTCAGGGTGTTATATATTCTCTTTTTTGTCTTTATCGTAATGTTCTTATCCCACAACACTGAGTTTAGTTGTCTTATACAGTTTCTTGTTTGTCTCAGTCTGTTGTTTATATCTTCTTCTGTTGTTCCCTGGTTCGATATTATGGTTCCTAAATACTTGAATTTATCTGTTCCATTTATTTGTCTTCCCTCGTCTATCTCTAGGTTTCTCATATCCTTGTTTTCTGTTGTTAGGTATTCGGTTTTCTCTAAGTTTATTTCCATTCCGTTGTTTTTATATTCTTCTTCTAGTTTTCTGAGATCTTCTTCATCTTGTGCGATGACTACTTGATCCTCGGCAAAACTTAAGGTGTATAGGTATTCGTCTCTTACTGGTATGACCATTCCTTCGCACTTTCTCCTCCATGGTTTGAGTGTCTTCCAAGAATATTTTAAACAGAGTAGGGGACGTAGCACAGCCTTGTAGAAGTCCTTTTGTCGTCTTAAACGGATTGTAGGCTTTATTTCCACATTTAATAGCTACTTTGTTTTCTTTGTATAGTGCTTTAACTGCTTTTATTAGTGTTTGTCGGATTCCGAGATCATTCATTGCTTCTCATAATTTGATTCTAGGTATTGAGTCATATGCTTTCTTTAGATCAACAAAGGCCAGATGGACCGGTCTACCTTTTGCCATTTTCTTCTCTATCAGTTGTTCTAATGTGTACGTATGATCTAGGCATGATTTTCCTACTGTGAACCCTGCTTGGTCTTCTCCAATTTTTTTGGAGAAGACTATATGACCTATGATACCTATATTACTTCACATCCTGAGTTTGATCAAATCTTCCAAAAAATCTTTTCTTTTTTTCTTTGGTTGACAGAGTGTGCTTTATTTGTCTTCCTATTTGCTAAGTCTTCCTGTCTTAGACGACGCAAATCCATTATTTACAGGAAGTTGACCCGATCTTCTATCATCTCTCATACGTGGTTAATGGATGAAAGATAAGGAGGCCCACCTGGCTAGGTAAGAACGGGAATTTAAGAGTTACGGATAAACTTTGTAGTTGCTGTTGATGTATAAGGTTAATGTATGACCATTATCCTGTGGGAAAATTGCGTTTTAGCGCAATTTTGGGCAGATAAGTCATAGATTTTAAAGTAATTAACCACATGTTCTGCCTCTTAAGGCTAAGAGGTCAGTTCAGAAAAATCGCTATAATTAATGTTCATGTACCAATTGTGGAGAAAATTTTACGAAAATGTAACAGACGTTAACACAGCAATCCAAAGGATGATATTATGAAAATAAAAAATGCGAAATTTTATCGCGAAATTCGGTAGAGAAGAATCCTATAATAACACAAGAAACAAAATTCTACAGGAAAGGTGTAACTAAAATGGAAAAAAGACGATTCAACTATCAATCCAATATAATATTCAAGTAGTGAGTACACCTTTTGATAGATATTTACAAAGTAACATGGGAGTAACCAGATGGGAAGACAAGAAATCTGATAGACCATGTTATGACAGAAAATTTCGACATTTTTATTTTTAAAAATAATACGAGCCGGTCACCGTTCTTCGGAGGACACGTAAAATAGTCGGTCCCCTGTGCTAGTGTGCATTGACAGTAGCTACGAACCTATCCGAAAGGATCGATCCGGCAAAAATGGCATACGATATTATTATTATGATAGAAAATAAGTAAGAAAGATATATTTTTAGATGTAATTAAACCACAGTTAATTGTAATGATAATTACTGTGATAAACCCCTCTCATTTAGCATATTTGTTACAGATTTTTATCTTTTTGGTTATAGTCCAGGCGATATCTGTTTAAAATAACGATTTTTGGGCGTGAAGTGTATAATCGCAGTTTTGTGTACAAATCGCTCCAAAATATCACTACAAATGATAATTTCACTATATGTGAGTTGTAAAATATGGGCTTAACATTTTATTAAACAAAATATTTAAAAAAAATCGATATTTTTCGTCCTTTTTTCGCATATATCTCAGAACTATGAGTTTTAGAATAATTTTGTACAAAACATAAAAATATTGTAATTAAATTCTACATAAGACAATTTTAGTTATAAATCCTAAAAATTATTATTATTATTGAAAAAATACTAAAAAACACAAAAACCGTTAAAAAAAAGGTTTCTTTGTGAGATTATTTTTCAGATTAAAATCAAACCTAGGACTTACATATTCCGAGAAAGAAAACTCTTTAATATGTTTAATCAGCGTATTTTATTTTGATACACTTTTAATATTCGTTTTAAAAATTAAAATCGATCTACAATTGATGAAGTTATTCAAATTGTTTATAAGCATAAAATTTAAACAAATTTTTAAAAAATTCTCTAGGCTCTTTTATCTAAAAGTTTTAGTTTTTGGCCTGCATAATTTTGAAAATTACTCATTTAAAAAAAATTAGATTGCAAAAACTATTTAATCGATTTTAATGAAATTTTGTGTGATGATTAAACATATTAAACGAGTTTTCTTTCTCGGAATATGAAGGTTCTAAGTTTGATTTTAGTCTGGAAAATAAACTCACAAAAAAACCTTTTTTTTAACTATTTTTAGAGATTTTTAGTATTTTTTCCATAATAATAATTCTTAAGATTTGAAACTAGCATTGTCTAATGTAAAATTTAATTACAAAACTTTTAAGTATATCCAATACAAAATTATTCTAAAATGTAATAGTTCTTGAGATATATGCGAGAAAAGGAGGAAAAATATCTAATATTATGTGTAACCAAAAGTTAAGCCTACATTTTACAACTCACGCATAGTGAAATTATTATTTGTAGTGACATTTTGGAGCGATTTATGCAAAAACCTGCGATTATATGCTTCACACCCAACTCAAAACAGATATCGCCTGGACTATTAGTATAATTGTGACCTTTTATTTTCATATGAAAACAAAATGTATATTTATATTAAAAATTACCAGTGTGTCTGTTTTAATGGAAGATACATAGTATTTGTGACGATAAACTGAACTGCACGGTATCGCTGATTGTAACTGTATAAACATTCGTGCATGTTGATGCCATTACCAGCCTTTCTAATGTTTAACTAGAACATGTTTTGGCCCTATTGCGAATGCAATACGTAATAGACATGAAAGTATCACTTGGAGATATGGTGATGGGAATATTTAACTATTATGCGGTGACATAATGTGCTGGACAAATAATTGAAGTTCATGTAATTGTTTTTTTCAATTAAAAAAGGAAAGTGTTGTACCACCTGTGGCGAATAAATGTTAAAGGGGTAATACGTAAAAATAAAAGAGGCCAAGAACTTTACCTGCGGACTAAACAAAACACTCTTTCGTGATGCACACATGTTAAAAATTATTGCTCACCGTTGACATTAACAACAGCTTTAACTAACGAGCTGGGATTAACCAATTTAAAAATATTACCAATAATTTATAATTCATATAACTAGTATCTACCAACATAAAGAGAATGCTGTGAAATGGGTTTTTTTTAAGCATATTTAATAATTTAATTAACCCCTAGAAAATAAAAGTTACTATACTTGAAGTAAGAGATATGTTCCCATTACAGTAAACTATTCGCTTTATCAATATTAATAACTTTATGACAGATGTTCAAGACAGGGTAGAATTTTCTAATTCAATTAAATTTAATTGATTAAATAACAAACTTAATAAACTCATCAGGGATAAAACTTTACTAGATCAAGCATCTGATGCCAGAAATAACAGGAAATTTTCTAACTTTCAGTTGCATCCCAGAATCAAAAATTTTACGAACATCTCCTTTTCAAAGATGAAATCCAACTTTTTAACTATGGTCTCAAACACTCCGTCTCTAAAGATTTATTCTTAAAAGATTTAGAGTCTTTCTGTTGAGACAGAAATAGTTATACAAAATCTATCATTGTCCCTCTCACAAAGAACGTCGATCTGAAATTCTTGCTATCGTTTCATCAATAAATTTAAAACCAAAATCTCTTTCTCTTCTTTTGATCACACTAACTCTTTATTATCTCATAATATTTCCATTAAACAAACAAACTCTTACCTTAAAACTCTAAAATCCATTAAATAATTTCAAACCTAACTTAATTTTTACTAAAGCAGACAAAGGTAACTGTTTGGTCATCTTAGAACGGGACTCTTATAACGACAAAATTACATCTTTCCTAGAGAACAACCATTTTACTCTTTTACCAGTCGACCCTTCTGAAAAATTTATCTCTAAACTCAAAGATAGCATCAAAAAATTTTCTTTCTTATCATGGTGCACCACACAACAAAATTCCTAGTAACCCGATAATTCCCAGGTTATATGGGTTGCCTAAGATACATAAAGTTGACATTCCTATCCGTCGAGTGGTCAGATTTATTAATACTTCTGTGTCTATTTTATCTAAATTCATACTACGAACTCAGTCTTAAATTGTTACCAATTAGTTGACAAACTTCAACACATTAATCTAAATCCTGACATTACTAAGCTTTCTTTTGATGTAAGCAACCTCCTTACTTCAATGTCCAAACATAAAACAAATGATCTGGTAAAATCAAACTTAGTAAATCCGTTTAGTCCCATATCATTTCACGGATACTCGATATTCTCGAATTAAGTCTATCTCAAGATTTCTTTTTACTCAACAATAAATTCTATTAACAACCTGATGGTCTAGAATGGGAAGTTACTTATCCCCACTTCCAGTTGATGTCTTAGAATAAAATTACAAATGTCTATCTACCGTAAACCCACCCAAACTGACCATTTCTGCTTCAAATCATCCTATTTCTTTTCATAACATTCCTTTATCCACTGATGAATTTAACAGGGAACTTAATATCATCAACCAAATAGCGGTTAACAATGGGTGTGATCATCATATCATTGATAAACTTATCAGGAAAAGAGAATCTATACTACTTCAACACTCGAATTTATTTGTTTCAAATCGATCTATTTACTCTACTTATAGATCTTTACCTTTTCGCAATTCGATCAATCAGAAATAATTAAAAACATTTTACTGTCACTCTGACAACACTCACATTTCTTTCAAAGTTGGCCACACCCTGAATAATATTCTTACTAACACCAAATATTCCATTTACTTAATAAACTTCCTTCCTTCCTATGCTGGTAGAACATATAGATCTTTATAAACCAGAACTGCTGAACACTATAAACGAGAAAACACACCAGCCTTCCTATCACCTGAAAGTAAACACAATGAACATCCCATATGGTGTCACACTTAACATACAAGACAAAAATATCTTAAGACTAGAATTGTATGAAGATTTGGAGATTGTTATAGACTTGAGGACTAGCCTCAATTGCGTCAATCGTCACTGCTCCTTTAATCGTGACTTCACTCCCATACACCGTTATTTTTTTCATAACCCACATCATTTCAGATTCTATTACTATTCTCTCATTATTTTATTACTGTGGTCCATGTGCCTCCTTCTACTTAACTAGCATTTAACTTCCTACCTTGCAAACTAATCACCCGCTAACAGCACCTTGTATTTGTTTCATAGCATTATTCTCGTTGGAGACTCCATCCTATCCACGAAAGACATCTTCAACAAGGTGGAAGGAGCAACAAGTGAAGTAGGGCTGAAGATTAATGAAGAGAAGACGAAATATATGTGTATAAATAGAACGACACGAAGAGACAGAATAGGACAAAATGTGATGGTCAACACCTTCAATTTCGAAAGAGTACAACGTTTTAAGTATCTGCTATATGTATGCTATTATGATAAGCTCATAAAATCAAAAAATCTTACAAGAAGTTCAAAGATAAAAATCTATAAATCCATCGTCAGACCTGTAATAACATACGGATGCGAAACGTGGACCATGACCAAAGCAAACGAAGAAAAGCTCAGACGCTTTGAACGAAAAATACTTAGAAAAATTTTCGGACCTCACCATGACATCACCACAAACCAGTATAAGATCAGAACCAATATCGAATTAAAAGCACTCTACAATGACGTCGATGTTTTCCAACAAATTAATACACAGCGACGAAGATGGGCAGGCCACGTGCACAGACTGCATAACGAGAGACTTATAAAACTGGTATGGGAGGAGATTTCCACAGGCAAAAGACCACTCGGACGTCCCAGAATGCGATGGAGAGATAACATCCAAGCAGATCTCCGGAAAATGAACATTCCATTTGACCCTAGGTTGATGGAAGATCGAACAAATTGGAAAAAAGTTGTACAGTCAGCCAAGACCCACCCAGGGTTGTAGCGCTACGTGATGATGATTATTCTTTCCCAATTTTCACTTTTTAACCATTTACCTCACACATCCATTAAAATTATAAATCTTTCACTATCTAGTCTAACATTTTATTCTACATCATCTATTGAATTGATCCTTTTTCCAGCTTTTGACATTCCAATTCTAATATTTT
Source organism: Diabrotica undecimpunctata (assembly GCF_040954645.1). NCBI lineage: Eukaryota > Metazoa > Arthropoda > Insecta > Coleoptera > Chrysomelidae > Diabrotica > Diabrotica undecimpunctata. The sequence goes on along the minus strand of NC_092812.1, from coordinate 61,553,253 downwards.
CCAATACAATTAATAATAATGCTTTAGCTTTCTTTTATTTGTCTCCACAATTTTTAAATATTTTCACCAATTTTTTAAGCTTTTCCCTAATAGTCTTCGCTCTTTGACAATGGACACACTCTCAGTGTTCCCAATTTTTAAACATTTTAACATCCTAACTTGTCAACTTTATCATTAATCAACATTTACCTTAGATTCTTATTCTACAATTTTCCTTAATCACACATCATAAAAAATGTATTTAAAAATCCTTTATAAAAGGTATATAATTAAAACCTTTTATAAAGGATTTTTAACGTGACCTTACAGGAAACTAACGAGGCAATCCAGAAACTAACAAAAATAATAAAAAACAGCGTTAGGAAATGATGAAATCCGCTCAGAATTCTACAAATATGGGGGTGCACACTCAGCCACACGATTCTAACGAGAGTATGGGAATAACAGAAAATGTGCGAAGAATGGAATATTGGTTCGTTATGCTCATTAAATCAACAAAGGCAACTAGCTTGAATGTGCCAATTACAGAGAGATGAAACTTTCGGCAATTAGGCAATTATTATATTTGCTCTTAAAGAAGCGCAGAAAAATAATAATAAAAACGAGAAAAATTAAGTGAATAAATGAAAACATTTATTGAAGAAGATATTGGAATAAGATATAAGAAGCATTGCAACACTTTGGAATTCCTGTCACATTGATAAGATTAGTAATGGTTACAATTCCAGAAGCTACATTTTCAGTAAAACTCAAAAATACCTACTTTGAAGCACTTAAAACTAAGGAGATGGTAAGTGCCACTTTCCAACGCATAACTATGTGGATTGTATGATCAACGAAAACATAACTAAGCTTATTGTACTAGGGGCAGCCCACAGCATGAGAACCTGAAACAGAGCAGGTAAAACTCTAATATCGGTGTTTGTCCGGTACGATAATCCCTAGCGCCAATTTGGAAAGAAAGCTGAACTACCAACTGACATTTCAATCTGCTAAGTCAATCATATTTTGTTCTTAAAACGATACGTTTGCTATTGGTTGTATAAAATATTGGTTGCTATAATTTTAAGGTAAGATTTAATAAACCAAAAATAGATTGCAAACAGAAGTTTTTATGGAACTATCAAACAGCTTAAGGTACGTTTTTAATGGGGCATCTGTTGCGATCATCGTTGAGCGATCGTCGCTGAGCAATGATCGCTAAGCGATGATCACAAGCGGAGTGTTTTTACTGAAGCGATGATTTGATTAGTGAGTTGTCTAGCGAACAAGTGGTTTTGTTGCAGCGATGAGCGTATGTAAAAGAAAACAATTATTGTTAAAATACCTGCTAGTACGAAGAAATGTTAAGATTAGAAAAAACTGCAATATTTAAAAGAAGGTTACTTCAAAATTTTGATAAACAACCATTTACTAGGAGATGTTGTTAAGTTTCCACAGTTCTTCCTTTTGAATGAACTTCAATTTGATATTGTTTAGTAAAAAGGAATATGAAAAAGTCGTCTACAAACTATATTCCATATCCAGTGCCTCCAAAAGGAATCTCTCAAATCTTCTTCTTCAGGTGCCATCTCCACTACGGAGGTTGGCAATCATAGCTATTTTAATTTTTGAGGTAGTAGCTCTAAATAGTTGTTTTGAGCAGCATCCAAACCATTCTCTCAAGTTCTTAAGCCCTGAAATTCGTCTTCTTCCGATGCTTCTTCTGCCATCTATCTTTCCTTGCATTATGAGTCGCAGGATGCCATACTTCTCTCAAATAAAAACTCTCAAAATCACACACACAAGCCACTATAGTCGCTCAGCGTTTGCGACTTTATCTGCTCTCGGACCAGTCGCCAACGATCAACACTAGCGGCTCCAGCGATAGACGCTTCAGTCAACATGGCGCCGTAGAACAGACGCTCCAGTAAAAACGTACCTTTAGAAGTTACTGTCTAACAAGAAAAATAGCTACACAAAAAGTTCATATACTGCAATAAAAATTAGCCACCAGCAGTAGACAGATCTATCATCATCATCATCATCTTTGGCTCTACAACCCTGTGTGGGTCTTGGCCTGTTCAAGAATTAGTCTCCATTCCCCCCTATCTTTCGTCCTTGCTTTCTAATTTCTGACCCCTAGATTCCTCAAGTCATTTTCGACTTTAGTTTTAAATCTAGATCTTGGCCTGCCTCTCTTCCTGGCTCCTACTGGCTCTTGATATAATATCTGTCTTTGGGGGTCTCCAGTGTCCATTCTTTCAAGGTGTCCTAGCCACCTTAGTCTATTAATTTTAATAGACCGGACGATGTTGCATTTTTCATAGCCTTGATACAACTCAAAGTTGTAGCGCCTGCGCCATATCCCGCTTTCTTGTACTCCTCCGTATATGTGCCTAAGTATTCTTCTTTCAAAGCGGCCTAACAGTTCTTCGTCGCTTTTTACCATAGTCCATGTCTCTGACGCGTATGTCAGGACAGGTTTCTAAGGTTTGTCTGAGAAGGAAAATCTGATCAATTGTTGACCTTTCTTTTCGGAATCCACATTGGTATTTGCCTATTTTTCCTCAGTATATACTGGTAAACGAACAGGATCTCTAACCAGAGCAAATGAAAGCTACCCTGCAAGACGTATTATGTTGTCAAAACTCGAAGAAAATAGGTTCGACCAAGCTTAAAATTAAGATATCGTATGGATAAGGATGCCAAGATCAGTTGGATGGCATTAAGCTGCAATGAACAGGATCGAATGAAAAAACTAGCTTATGAAGGTAAAGGCTCAACTAAGCCGTAGTACTAATGACGATGATGATAAAGACAGCGGCGGTTGCGGAAAAATAGAAGATACTATTAAATAAGAAATATACTATTATTTTAAAACCTGAAAACTCATTTAATTTATAACAGCATCTTCGGCTTTTTTAACTATTTACGTCTGGACAACTGAACAATAAGCTATTCGTGTTAAACTGTATTTATTGATGATTTTCTAAAATTTAAATCCCATCCTATGGGATATCTTATTACCTCTAATAAATATTGCTTAATAACAGCTACACAAGCAAAATTTCTTGTAAAATTCTCTTGTTTGTTAAATTAATATGGATAGATTTGGTTTCATTTAATTTACGTCGCTATATCGGATCCAGGAATGGATCGTATTTAGTAACGTCAGAGACGATTAAATTATATTTTAAAGGAATAAAAGTTTATCGGAATACATTCTACATTTTTTCAAGAACATCAGTAACGACAACTTCCCATCTCTAGCTGCTACTCTGCAAGCTCATCTTCACTGGAAATGGCATTAAATAACAAAATATCACGACTCGTAGTCCTTTAATTTCTTCATTGCCAATGAATATAGAAAACGTTTAGCGAACGTTGACTTAACTTCTTTTCTTACTTACCTATTATAATTTCGTAATAATGAAAGGATAATTTTACCCATCCTTTGCCATCTCGGCGATTATATATCTCGGCGCGATGGGTAGGTTTGTATAATTCCTTTGTCTACGGACGACGGGCTGTCTATTAACCTCAGTTTAAGTGAGGGTTTTTCAAATTGTACCTTCGGTTAATTTCCATTACAGAAAAACTGTAACAGGCAAGCTAAACCCATTTGATGTTCGTGCAAGATTGCTTATTATCTGTTAGTAACGGTTAAGTAACTCAGTTTGTTAACAGTATGATCTGGTCGATGTGGACAAGCAGTTTTTGTTTATACCGCATTGCTTTATGTCCGACGACGCGGTAGCTTTCTTATATCTTCAAAACGGGTACTCTTACATAGTGATTCTATTAATATTAAAAATAAATACAGTGTACAGAATGTACCATGGCCGATCATAAGTACAGACTCCTAAGTTTAGAGTTTAGAACCCTTAATTACATTCTATTAAATATTGTATTTATATACACATTTGTATATACACAATGGACCAAAAGTCTGGAATTGTACACAAACAGGGATACACTTTTGCAATATGAAGATTTATAATTTGATGTTTGTAATGTTGCCATATTTAGCATTTTTCTGATATCATTAGTCTCTTTGGTTTTTTAAATACCAAACAACCTGTATATTGTACCAATTTTTGATCTAAATAACGCCGAATGTTTACACCAAAATGAACTGGAGCTCCGTCTTACTGAAACCGTACGTCATTGAAATAAGCTCCACTTTTTTTTCAGGACAGATACAATTTCATTTCTAAGTAGCATTTAAACAGTTAAGGTTTGATTTCATTATGCATATTTTTTAAGAAATATGCATATTTCTGCCTCTTGGTTCCTCAGAGCGAAGTCATGGTAAGCTCTAACGATATACAACCTTTTCCATCCATAAAATATTTACCGACAGACGATAGAGCGAAATCTACTAACGAGAATATGAATCGGAAATCGAATTTAGGATTTGGACCAAACCTGTGATTTCTAAACGTTGCAAGATAACTATGTACTTCAAAACTATTTGGCACTGAGAAATTTTATTTATTTAAGACCTTTGTGACTAGATAAAATATATCAGGTGTTACATATGGTTAAAGTATTGAACTAAACATTCCAATAATAACACAATATACAGAGCGTTGTATATGGAAAACCAAAGTGACTAATTATAGAAAAATGGTAAATCTGGCAACATTGCAAGCATCAAAGTTGAAATTCCTGTTATTCCTGTTAAAAAAACAAGCAAACCTTCAACTCATCTAAATTCCTACAGACCAATTTTTCTCACATGTACAATGTGCAAACTTGGCGAAAATGATCAATAAAAGACTCCTGTGGTACCTAGAAAAATATAAAATAATAAATTTGGCACAATCAGGTCTTAGATCACATCGAAATACAGCAGAGAACCTAGCAGTCCTCCAAACATCAATCATTAACGCCTTAAAGTACAAACAAGACGAAATAGCTGTTTCGTTTGATATCAAAAAAAGCATTCGATACTCTGTATAGGCCTCTTATTATAGCTAAACTCGAGGAGTACAGTATATCTGGAAATATATTTTCATTTTTTAATCAATTTCTAACAAATAGAACTTTCAACGTAAGAAAAAATGGCAAAATCTCTAGGACTTTCAAACAAACTAATGGCGTTCCCCAAGGGTCGGTATTGAGTCCTACACACAAGACAAATCTTAATATACTAAAAAATGATGTTCAATCATCATTGGGGTGTAGACGAAGACTCCTTGCTTTAGATTTATAGATGTCTTATTCGTTGTGAAATAGACTACTGCAATTTCAGTTATAAATACGTCAGCTAGCCCATCAGATTTAAAACTTCCTAATTCTGTACACAACTCTGCACTTCGAATCTGCCTTGGAACCTTCAGGTCTAGCCCCGCAGAGAGTTTATACAGAGAAGCTAATGAACTTCCCCTCTGGCTACGTCACCGCTTTAAAATACTAATACCGAAAATCCAGCCTATAAATTACTTAGTAATGAGCTTTTAAACTCTCCTTCTCCTATTAAACTTCAATCTATATCACAGTATCTCTCACCACATCTGAATAATATAGATCTTTCAGCCACAACTCCAATATTAATATAACCTAAACCTTCTTGGAATAAATTGATAGCAGATTTTAATCTCTCGTTAACTAATTATGATAAACATCATACAAATCTACAATTTCTAAGGCAAACCTTTAAAGAATTATTTTGCTAACAACAGATTTGACCAAATTGTATACACATATGCTTTTAAGAGTTCTAGAGCTGTTGGATGTGCTGTAACTTCAAACACAAATTTAATCATAGCTTGTAATCTCTTCGCTCTTCTGCTGCATACATACTGCTGAATTATTCTCTATTCTCCAAACTACAACCTTACTATCACCAGAATATGAAAAAGTAGCAATATGTACAGACTCTTTAGCGTCTATCTATTCTCTCAAAAGTATGTACACGTTACATCCTTTGGTTCAAGCTATTCAAAACTCTTTCGATAGTTTAATCTCACTGGGAGTATCCGTAACCAAGACCTGGATTCCGTCTCATGTAGGAGTCCCTGGTAACGAACTAGCCGACCTCTTTGCAAAACAAGTCGAGTCTTCTAATATGGAAACTGAAAACATACAACTACATACAGATTTCTAGTCGTATTTTAAAAATATCATCCAAATGTCTTGGCAAGATCACTGGAATACCAGTGTAATCAACATTTATGCAGATAGCCAAGCGGCTATTCTGGCCGTACAGAACCCACTCACCAAATTAAAACTGGCGAGAAAGGGAAATGGGAATGCACGAGTAGATTTGTTGGCAAAACAAGGCTCGAGAGAAGCCTTTGTAGACCCAGAACTATTCTGTGGCATTACTAACGATGCTATAAAAAATGAGGCTCAAACTAGTATACAAACTAGGTAAGGTGATTGAACGATGCGGAATGTCAGAATTATCGGGGTGTGAGGTGTGATAAAGATATTAGCAATCCACACAGAAACAAGAAGTCTTACCAATAGCATAAGAGAATACATGCGTGGCTTTGGAGAAGGGAAAAGTATTATAGACAAGATTTTTACTTTAAGGTTAGTAGGTACCAGCTGAGAGTCATGAATATAATCAACCGACAGTGGCACTCTTGATGACAAACATGATAAACAATCAGTGGACACGAAGAACAAACAAATAGTTAAAATAATTATATAAGGAGCCTAATTAGAACATGTCCAAAGTTAGACCCAAGTTAGAATCCCAAAAATCTTGTTACGCGGTACAATAGGTGGTAAAAAGAGAAAAGGAAGACCTAGGACCAGATGAAGTAATGAAGTTACCTGAAGTATCTCAATGTCATCAATTGGAAAGAAAAAGAGAAGAACACAGAGGAGTGGAGAAAGAAATGCCAATATATTATTATTATTATAGTTTGAGTTGCCTCTGCGATTTTAAAATAACAATTTGGTTTCCAGGCGTTGGTTTAACCATTTGGTCGAGGATATTATTTGCCTCCTCCTTTAATTTATTATTGTCTTTATATTTATTCTTGTTTAGTATTTTTTAAACTCTTTTCAGCATGTCGATTTCGAGTATGTTTCAGAATTAAAATTTGTATGGATGAATCGTATCGCCTAATGGTTCCTTAACTGGTTATATAAATGGCCAACCACAACATTTTTTTTTAATATTTAAAACAGGTTTCTTCCAACCATTTACCATTAGAGAGGTTTAGCATTTCGCTAAAATATAACTCATTTAGAGTACATTAAAAATATAGTTCTCCTTGAAGTAGATGTCCTAACTGTCAGTCAATTACCATCTGCGATATAAGCAGACATACTTAGCTACTTCCCACTGAGTTAAAAGAGATTTAAATCCCCAAACTATTAAAAAGGTACAAAAGAGAGAGTGATTTATAGCTGATCTATATATTTATTTTTTCAATGCCAGGTTTGTGACTAAACCGGCCGACCAATCTCGTTGATTATGAGAACAATGACTGACCTATAACAAGTGAACTGATTATTTGTGTACAACCTACATTATTTCGTTAAAAAAGTAGGTAGGAGGTTTAAGTTGGAGTCCGATTGAACATTCAACACCCACGGCTTGTTTGTATATTGTTTATTAATCACGTAATCTTTAATTCGCCATATTTTATAACACAGCATTACTCATCCTTTTAATTTAATTTAAACTTTTTACGGCAATTTACTATTTTTGTGTGTATTTTTTAATGCAGGTTTAAACTAATATTTCTTTTTTTTCTTATAATTATAGTCTGTTCTGGTCCGATCTTAAGGCTGTAGTTGTCTTCGTGACGTTGACTGCCAGCTATCCCGCCATCTTTTTATAATCTCTTATTTCGTTATTTGGTATTCTCTCTTTTAGTTTTTTCTCAGCTATTGCTTCAAGGTTTTTATTTCAGACGTTTCTATCGCATATGTTATTATTGGCCTTACATTTGATGTATACAAGCATATGCTAGTTTTTTAATATTTCGAATATTATACAATATTATTAAGCTTATATAAAAGACTTTTTATTAAGATACATTCAATACACGTGTTAATGATAACATAGCATGACAATAAAATATATTCGTCTCCACAACTTAGGCAACCAACGATGCAGAACCAAGTTCAGGTTGTTTATGGTTTATTCATCCACTTAATACTCTGATCACCTAGAAATGCTATATTTAGTTTTTCAAAGTATTTAGATATTACCAGCTTAAAACAAAACAAAATATAGCTTTCTAAACGGAGAGCCAAACAATAGAGCTATTAACTGCGGATTGATGTTCCTGCCGTCGTGAAATGCATTATCGGCTCAAATGCTTTTTATCTATTGCTTTTCAGTTTCATATTGCAGTCTAAATAACTTCGAGTCCGAATATACTTCTCGACTTTCCTACGGACTATGTATATTGTTCCTGCAAAGCCGGTATAATATATATATATATATATATATATATATATATATATATATATATATATATATATATATATATATATATATGTGGCTAAACACCCCTTTAGGGGTTACGCCGCTTACGCTCTCTAGATCTATGTTTTGAGGTAGATCAGTCCTCATGTTCCTTATTTAATTTTCTCAGTTATTTTTCTCCATTGTGTCCTATCTCTGGTTTTTCCTTTCCACTGTCGTATGCCCGCCTTGTTGAGATCATTTACAACTTCTTGTAACCATGTAGATCTTGGTCTTCCACGTCTTCTTTTGCCAGCTGGTGTCCATTCCAATATTGAGAATATCGTCGTAGTTGATCCTGATCTCCATACGTGTCCTAGCCATTTTGCTCTTTGTTGTTTTATTTTACACACTATATCTTCCTTAATTTCTTCCAGTAGCTCAAGGTTCGTTCTTTGTCTAAATTCATTTTCATTTATTTTTATTGGTCCCAGTATTGCTCTTAGTATTTTTCTTTCTTGTATTCTAAGGTTTTCCTCTTGTTTTTTTGTCATGCTGAGGGTTTCGGCTGCATACATCATCGTCGGTCGAATTATTGTTTTGTATACCTTCATTTTCGATTTCTTACTCAATAGTTTATTTTTTAGTAATTTCTTATTTGCATGGAAGGTCTTATTTGCTGTAATAATCCTTTCTTTGATTTCTGTTTCTCTTTCTCCATTGTTTGTTATTAATATTCCCAAGTACTTAAATTTTTCGACTTCTTCAAAAATGTATTCGCCTAGTCTAACCTTTTTGTTTTCGAAGTTTTTATCAAATCTCATTATTTTTGTTTTTTCTTGGTTTATTTTTAATCCCATTACTTTTCCTTCTGTTACCATTTCATTTAACATTTTTTCCATTGTTTTTCTATTTTTTGTTATTAGCACAATATCGTCAGCGTATGCTATTATTTGTCCTTCTCTAGTTCTAAGGGTACCTTTGTTTATTTTCCTGACGATGTATTCCAGGGCAAGATTAAACAGGGTTGCTGATAACGAATCTCCTTGTCTAACCCCTTTATTTATGACAAATTCTTCTGTGTCTCCTACTTGAGTTTTTATACTCACTACAGTTCTACTCATTGTCATTTTTATTAATCGTCTTAATTTGTTTTGTATTCCCATTTCTTTCAGAGCTACCATTAATTTTGATCTTTTTATTGTATCAAATGCTTGCTGAAAATCTATAAAAAGCAGTTCAATTTCTATTTTATATCCATGAGCTTTTTCCATAATTTGTTTAACTGTATGTATGGCATCTGTTGTAGACTTTCCCTTAATAAATCCGCATTGATAGTGTCCTATGATATTCGTCATAGCGTTGGTCAGTCTTCGATGTATTAAGGTCGACATAATTTTATATGCTGTGTTTAATAGCGTCAGTCCTCTGTAGTTATTACACATTTGTTGGTCTCCTTTTTTATGAATCGTGATAATTTGTCCTTTGTTCCATTCTTCCGGCATTTTTTCTTCGTCCCATATGTCTTTTATTAAATTGTACAGTTTTTCTTTTAATTCTTCACCACCATATTTTATAAGTTCCATATTGATCCCGTCTGATCCTGAAGATTTACCATTACGGCTGCTATTTATAATTTCCTCAACTTCCTCTTTTGTTGGTCTTTCTAGCTGGTTTCCTAACATCATTGTCTCTTCTTCTACGTTTTCATTTAGGTCTTGATCTTCTTGCTCTGTTAATAATTCTTTAAAATAGTGAGTCCAAATTTCTTTATACTCTTCATCATTTTCTGATACTTTTCCATTTTTATCTTTTATGCCTTTTATCTTTCCTTTAAAAGTTTTGTTTTGCTCGCTAATTTTCTTATAAAATGCTTTTGTGTTTCTGTTCTTACTTTCTTTTTCTATTTCTTTTATCTTATCATCTAACCAGGCACGTTTAATTTTCCTTATTTTTTTCTTACATTCATTCCTTATTCTATTGTATTCTTCCCTATAATCCTGTCTATTTGTTCTTATCCACATTTGTCTAATTTCTATCTTCTTTTTTAGCATGTTATGGCATTCTTCATTATACCATTCTTGTTTTTTTTTGTTTCTTTTTATTCCTATGTGTACATCCGCTGTTTCATTTATACATTTTTTTAAATTTCTCCATTCTGTTTCTATATCCTTTGTATATTTACACTGTTCCTTTAGTTTTTTGTTCATGTCATCAGCATACTTAATCCTTATGTCTGGAGCATTCAGTTTTTCTACGTACCATTTGTCTTTCATTGTCGTGTTTTTTAGAGTTCTTTTGACTTTTTGTTTTACCTTTGCAGTCACCATAAAATGATCTGTGTCTGCATGCGCACCTCTGTAAGTTCTCACGTCCGTAACCGATGTTTGTTTCCTTCTTGTAATCAGAATATGGTCTATTTGGGACCATGTTTTTTGGTCTGGGGAAATCCATGTTACTTTATGGTATTTAGGATGTTCGAAATTTGTACTAATGATAATCATATTGGTACTAGCTGCTAGGTTACATAATCTTTGACCATTGTCATTTGTTTTTTCGTGTAATGTGTGTTTACCTGCTACTTGGTTAATGTAGTCTTCCTTACCTACTTGGGCGTTAAAATCTCCCATTACCAGTATTGTGTCTTCTCTAGGTAAATTCTCCATTTCTCGTTCAAGTTCCTCATACATTTTGTCTTTTTCCTCCGCAGCAGCACTTTCAGTTGGAGCATATACGTTTATGATTGATATATTAAATGGTTTGGCGTTAATTCTCAGGTAAGCCATACGTTCATTTATTGGTTTAAATTGCATAATGTTATTTTTTATTTTTCCCATAATTATGAAAGCAACTCCATATTGACCTTGTTTTCCATGTCCCGAATACTGTAGTGTGTAGTTTTTTTTATTTATTTCTCCTTGACCTGCCCATCTAATTTCTTGAATCACTGCAATATCAATTTGGTATCTTTCTAGTTCTGAGACAATCTCCTGCATTTTTCCTGGTTCAAGCATTGTTCTGATGTTCCACGTACTTATTTTTAGTTCATCGCGTTTTTTCATTTTTCTATTATATTTTTTCCTGCTCGTCTGTTTTATCTTATCTAATCTATTCATGTCCTTTTCCTTTGTCATTTTCGTTTCCGTTTTTTGTTGTGTGTACGATATTTGTTGTTTTATCGGTTTTTTGGCGTGTCTTGGTTTGCCTTTTCCAGTTCATTCTTCTCTTTGTTCCATTTCCATATAGCCCCGTCAATATTTAATTTTTGATAACCTACTCTGGTGTTCATACCTTTTTCTTGTTGAAATTTTGCAATTTTCCGTATTTCTTGTTGGATCTTCATCTCTTCTTGCGTTAGATCGTTATTGATGTATATTTCTGGCTTTGATGCCCTTAGTTTGTTTTTGTTCTTCATGATTTTAATTTTTTCATTTCTGTTTTTTAGTTTTACAAGACATGTTTTGTCGCCTATTTTATAAGCATCTTCTATTTCTACTTTAATGCCTAATTCTTTTTCCACGAAATTTGCCATAATCTCGTTGACTACATTTGGGTTATTTGTATCCATCGGTAGACCCTGGACAATAACATTGTTAGCCTTTCTCTCTTTCTCGAGCTGTTCTACCTTCATTTTCACTATCTTTAGTTCCTGCTTCATTTCATCATTTTCCTTTTTTAGTTGTTGGTTACTTTGTTTGAATTCATTTATTTCTTTTTTTAATTCTCTGAGGTCATTTCTATATTCTCGTTGTTCTTCTTTTATTCCTTTTACCTCCGTTGTTAGATGTTTTGTTTGATCTGTTAAATTTTGCATCATTTTTAAAAGCTGATCTATTTTGTTTTCATCTTTCTGTTGTTTGGTTGGTGTTCTGGTAAGTTTCTTGCTCTTGTTGAAAATATCTTCATCATCTTCCTTTCGACTTCTTTTTTTATTGTCTTCTGAGGTGTAGTCATCATCGCTATCCATTTTTATTTCTTTTTTATGTATTTTTTACTCTATATTATAGCAAGCGGTAAGTTCTAGTTCTCCGGTCAACCCGTCGGTATAGTATATATATAAGCCGGTATAATATATAAGCCGGTATAATAGAAAATGTTAAATGATCGTGCATAACCCGTTGGAAATTTGTTGAGCTTTAGAAAAAAATAAAGTTTTTCGATGAACGAGTTTTTCGAAATTAATTAGTTTAGGTATTATTTATCTGTTGCTCTGCTGTGCTGTGGTTGCTTGGATCCAGCACAGTCGATTCCAAGCTCAAATAAAATAGCAGGGTTCGGGAGTGAGGCCAGTAACCTGCGTTGGTAAAAAATATTCTCGTAGAACCGACCACAAAGCCTTGAATACAGGACGAAAACTAATTTTTTATGGAAAAATGAATCTTTAGAAGTAAGATTTTATATGCTGGTTAGTACTGATACGGAATGATAGTGGCCTGATGTATATCCACAGGTTAAGATATGAAGTGTTTCCAGATACGTGGAAAATTAGCAAGAGTTTTCTAGGAACTGTGATATTTTGCCTGGTGTTTTTAAGAGTGTTTGACACAAGATATTTATACAAATAATCCCTCAAATGTCGCTCAAGCTGACCCAATTCAAAGCCTCTGTTCGTTGTTCTTTCTAAAGTTTTAATCACTCAACATGGGTGGTCTAATAGAAATTAAATATTGAAGATATTTTATCAAATGCAGTTCAATATTTGTTTAAGATTCATAGATTTTTAATTATCCATATTCTTCTTCCTTGTATGTAGCCGTTTCTTTTTCAATATGAGCCTCCTAAATTGTTTAAATTATCGCACCATCGTTTTTTTGGTCTGCCAATACTTCTTCGTCCATTTGGTGATTTATCTCGTGCTATTCGCACTATCCTATCCTCTGACATTCTACTAATGTGTTCGTTCCACTCCTGTTTTCGTTTTGTCATCCATCCATTAATGCTAACATGGTTTTCATTAAATCTTTGTTTTCCGGTATCCTTATTCATGTTGTAGTATTTATTAAAACCTTTGTGTTACTTGTGTAATACCTAAACATACTGAAATTGAATATTTACGTGATTTTAAAAATTTGTTCAGACTCAGAAAATAATTTCAATTAACTTTACGAAAACAAGTACGCCAGTTATGGCGAACTTCCGTCGAACAGGTTTTAAAAGGGCTCATTTTAGCAGCAATAGTAAGAAAATTGTAGCAGTGAGACAGTGGCGGGCGCAATGACATATATCAGAATAGCACATTACACTAGATAACATGTAAAAATATTTTTTAAATTTAAGTGCTTCGCTGGCGCTGTTATTGGTCAGCATTTTATATGGCATATAAATAAGAGATATATCATAAAGACCTTTTCAAAGATGGCGGGATAGCTGGCAGTCAACTACGACTACAGCCTTAGGTTCGGACCAGAACAGACTATTATGAGAAAAAAAAATACCTTAAGTTACCATTAAAAGGATGAGTAATGCTGTATTATAAAAAATGGCGAATTAAAAATTATGTGATTAATAAACAATATACAAACAAGCCGTGGGTGTTTATTTATATGGCATAAAACCGTGGACTCAGGCTGATGTCCTGTGTAATAAATTTGAGGCTAGTCTAAAAAGATTTGCGTACATTGTTATTATGTTTTACTCAATGGGGTTTGTATTCAATCAGTTAAAGTGCAAGTAATTTTTAGTTTTGTAATATCTTGATAACTTCCCTGTCATTTCGTCTGCAACTGCAGCAGACAGTATCAAAGACGATACTGCAACGGACCTAACTATCTTTTCATTCACTGATAATCTTCCTTGAATATGTACGCTCAGTAAGCTATCCCACATACACTGTCCTCGACTTACACACACTTACCTCTTTATACTAACCAAACCTTACATCCAATCATTTACACCTGTTCGGCAATCAGCTCTAGCACTTGATCTAACGCTCTCTCTTCCCGCTTCTTGGTGAACTACACCGTTTTCAAAAACCCGTGAATTGTTGTCCACCATCTCTTATCAGCAATCATATTTTTCACCAATCATATTTTCCAACCCAAGTATTCTCTCACACACTTCGCTCTCTGGCCTATCTGACACCAATATCATATGTGACACAGTGTCCTCATCGTCCCCACAATACGGACATCTGTTGTTAACTGTGGATTTTAGTTGCGGATCCAGCCATGACCTGTGAGCACCTGCGTCAAATAATAATTTCAGCCATCTCCGCAGGTCGGGTAATATCGATTTTTCCACTGCACTACATCTTCCATTCTCTCTCATTCTGCCTGCCACATCGCAATTGATGTAGCTCTCTCCACACTTCTCACAATTTCTCCCTGGATACCCTAGGTTTTTCGTCAGTACAACCTCTCGGTCACTCTTACAAGTATATGCAGGGGAATACAGCTGGTGACCGCCCAAAAGGCCGCCGTATATACACTCATGTAGGCACTCACTACCTGCAGCAAACTTATTTGGTCCTCGCATATCATGAGCCCTTTGTACGCCAGTGTTTTCACGGCTGCACCCCAGACTACTGCTGCTAGAGGACGACAGACTGTACAACGCCATGTAGCACCCTCTTCCTTTCGGATTTGGGACCGCTGATGATAGATTACATTAAGTAAAGCAGCCGCTCTTTCAGTGGCCTTGCGGATTACCTTTCGCATGTGTCCCCCATGTGATCTGATCTACTGCCGCCACCTGTATGGGTTAGTCGGGGTGAAATTTTCTTCAAATTTACATCATATTTATAACAACCGTCAACTGTCTTGTGTCCACCGGTAGAGGAGAAGGTCCTAATATAGGCCCCCATTTTTTTTCTCTCTTTCAGTTATGTGAAACTGCAGAAATACTTAGATTCAACATTTATTAATAATACTGAACAGTTAATTATTTAACATAAATTTGGTGCAAAAATTGCTCGGTGTGTTGGAAATATAGGCCCCTAAGAAAAATCACACAAAAATATTTTATTTATCCAAAAAGAACATAGTTTGGTATAATAAAACAGAAATAAATAAACAGTTTGGTATAGTAAAACAGAAATAAATAAACTATTGGCAAAAATCGCAAACGTAAGTGTCTTTCTCAGCTCTTAAACATAATTCATGTGCCTACAAGTTACAAGGCATTCCCTTCCTGTCTGCTTGAAATCGCCCCTCACAAAATATGCATTCTGCATCTTGCTCGTCGGTTGCGTCTTTCCCAACTTTCTCAAGATCAACATCATGGTCAACTGGGAAAATTGTTCAGATTCTGCGTAACTACCTTTACTGGTTGGTTTTGGATGTTTTTGATTTCTTCTGGATTTTTCTTTTTTTCGGTAATGTTGAACCCTCGTTTACTGAATTTCCAATTGCTAGGATTATGCAGATTTTATTTGTAACATTTTTGATATACAGAAAGACAACTTTTCTTCTTGGTTGTGATTTTTGGTTGATATTGCGGCTGTTTCTTTTCGGGCAGATAGATGTCCCTTAGAGCATCTCTGTTTTGTCCACATGTTTTAGTACAAGTTTTAATTTGTTTAATATCAGTAAATCAGGTAATAATTATTCAGGTTTACATACCTATTCGGTTTTTCTCTAAGTTACTTGACCTAACTGATAGAAAGTTAAGTCTGTTACCGCATTGGCTTTGATAATGATTGGTGCAATTGTGCCAAGAAGAAATAAAGCCACAGTGTATAAATCCCGAAAATAATATACCAATATAAAACACCGACCGCGAAAGCCTACACTTCTTGATTTTTTAACTATGTTTGCAAACTAAAAAGCTCTTTAATATTACGATCACTGTATGTCATTTTAAATCTATTCATGCACACTAGTTGTAGTGGCAACCTTGCTAATACATAATCCGATACCATAACAAGCTTGACTCAAAAATTTATGGTTAAAAACATAAACAAACAACATGAAAACAAAATGAATAAAGCACAAAACGTTACCTCTGCTTCGCTGATCCTTTGTATTTGTTGTGTTAATCAAAAGTGTGTACGGATTAAAACGAGATCTACACTAAGGTTTACGCGAGGTCATCGCTTTTGAATATTCAGTAGTAGGATGACACAAATAATAAAATTTGTCGTAAAATATACGTTTAAAAGCGTTTTTAATTTACAAGCCAGTCAGTTCACCTGTCGCTGTTCCACAAGTTTTTGTAAAGACCAAATATTAACAGAGCTTAACAATAAAAACACCCACGTTATGGATGTCCATATAAGAGGCCGTGAGAAACATTCAGATCTAAATAAATTTAACTAGTCAAGAGGGAATTGACCACTACAACTACAAGTAAAATACAGAAGATCTAAAATCGATTGATATGTTCTGTATATATTTAAGAAGTTCATCATTCTTTACATTGTCCCCTAAAGTTGAATTAATTGTATAAATCAATCCACGAATTCTTGGAGGCATTTAGATTCTGTCTAAGGGGGCTACTACGTTTAGCAAAGAATTTAACCTATGTAAATTGGGTAAAAAAATTGGGAATTTTGGTAGTACCTTCATATTTCAATTGAAGAATGGCGTATAAGAATGAACCACGAAATAAATAGAACATTTAGTAGACCGACTATCACAAAAGAAATACGAAGAAAACGACTGAGATGGTTGGGACACGTAGAAAGAATGGATAAAAAGATAAATACAAAAACCGTAGTTCGAAAAGAAATAAATGGGAAGAGACCGAGAAGTCGGCCCAGGAAGAGATGGATTGATGGTATTAACCAGAATTTAAACGAACTAGGAATATGAGAATGGAAAAAACAAGCAAAGGAAAGAAAAACATGGTCAACTATAGACAGTGAAGCAAAATATATATGACACTGAAATGACCTCCTCAAAAAAGACAAACTAGGAAGTAACGATTTTAGATATAAACCGTTGGGCTTTTTGAGGAGTTATGCGTGTGGCTGGCCTCAACACCACGTAAACCTTTAGAGCCTAGAAACCCCAACGGGCGAGCATGGGCTGTCAGTGATCACAGATGATGATTGTATAAGTCAACCAAATAAAATATTCGTTGGCGAATAGCATGTCAAAAACCACATATTGTAGGTAAACTTAATTTATGCCAGTATGTCTTACTCTGCTCAAAAAATTTAACATGTTCAGTTTCTCTATAGAACTTTTTAATTGCCCTGCAAACGATCTCAGACGCCAGTAAATGTCTCATAGATATTCGTATTTTTGATTGGTGCTAAGCAACAACATCTGGTTAGGTTTAACGTGTGAGAAATTGAAGATAAGGTTGCAGCTCCATTTTATCATTTTGTTTTTCAGGAGAAGAAAAAAAACTGTTTTACTACGAATTCTGTTAATTTATGTTTTATTGATATGTAGGGGTTGTTAAGAAACACATCTTAACAGCGAAATAGTACTAACAAAAAGGGTAAATTTATCGTTGGAATTAAAATCCATTTTTTATTTTGTTTAATTATAACAGTTGAAATGCATAACATTTTATATTTCTTATTCATAGTACATTCTGCAATGAAATCATTCATATTAGGTATAAGTTCGAGTTAAGAAAACAGTAATTTATTCATTTTAGTCATTGTTTAAGTCAATGGGCATGTAATACAATATCAGATACAGAAAAAAACGAAGACGGAAGAAAAAACACGAATATTAGCACCTACATCAAGCAAAAATACCTGTTTGTGAACTAAGGAAACATCTTGTTTTCATAGCCCGAATGAAAAGGAGACAATACATCGTTTGGTTAAGAATTAAAGGAGTCGAAAATTAAAGGTCGTGGCATATTATCATGCAGGTTGTGTTTCCAGCACGAAGCGTTTAGTTTCCGAAAAATATAATTTAAATGGTTTTAAATATGAACAGCTCACACTGTTCGGAACGTATCGTATCAGACACCTAACGTTTTCGTTCAGTATATTCGAAAACAATATTTTACTGATGCCGACGGCTACGTAACGAGTCGTAACCAGTTGTTATGGATAATGTGAATTATATGTCCGTCGTTTTCCCCTCGTTGTTTATTTAGGTATTTGTTTGATTTTGATACAGAGTATTTAAAAAAATAATTTTCGAGGCTATTTTGTCATTTATGCATGTGTTTTTATTGCTTTGTGACAATTAATCACGGAAGTGATAAACAATTAGGACTTTTGTACGGCAGTGATACATCTTCTTTTTAAAAATACTTTTTGGTTTGATATGTACGGCTTCGTTAAATGTAGTATTTTGTTTTTTAACTGAAGGTCTAATTAAATTTAAAACGTATTCAAACTGAATCCTATTCATTCTAAAATATCTATAATATTTTTCATCGTCATCAATTAATTCTTTGTATAAAGTCCAGTATTCACCTACCTTCTTCCTTTCTCTTAGCATTGGATGTACTTCAAACCTTTTTACTACAGTTTTTCTTTCTTCATCGTTAAGTAGAAGAGCAATTGCACATAATCTTTGTCGAGAAAAGCGAGATTATATCTTCACCGAACCAAACTGAAACGTTCTATGTATGAAAATGTAAACGCGCAGTCCGATTGCTGGACTGGAAACGCTACGTGCCGGAAACTATACGTGCACGATAATATGCCGCGACCTTGAGTTAGTATATCACCGCTCAATGTTTTTGTGAGTTGTAATTAATTATTGATAGTGTGTCAGAGTTAGTTGCAAGTAATCACTGTTCAAGGCCTTCTTCAAGAGTCACAACCTCTCTCTTGATATAAAAGTAAGAATGCTGCGATGCTACGTCTTCTCTGTCCTTTTTTATGGTGTTAAATCGTGGACCTTGAACGAAGATATGTGCAGAAAACTTTAAGCATTTGAGATGTGGCTATATCGGAGAATGCTTAAGATCCCGTGGACTGACCGAGTCACAAATGAGGAGGTCCTCAGAAGAATAAATAAGAACCGAGAGGTACTGACCACCATCAAATCTCGAAAGTTACAGTTCTTCGGACATATTATGCGAAATGAATCCAGATATGCTCTCCTTCAAGCCACCCTGCAAGGAAAAATATTTAGAAAACGAGGTCTAGGAAGAAGAAGAACATCTTGGTTAAAGAACCTCAGAATCTGGTTCAATATAACGTCTGTGCAGCTTTTCCGCTCTGTTGCAGATAAGATAAAGATTGCCATGATGATCGCCAACATTCGTAACGGATAGGCACATCAAGAAGAAGAAGAATCACTGTTCAAACTATTCACATCATCGTTGATCTAAGAAAATTAGTTTATCACTTTTCGGATTTGTTCATTAATCCTCATCGGCTATGAAGATATTGTGCTTTCAAAACACCTTCAGGAGAAGCAAGAATATTCAGGTTTTTATATAGTCACTTTTTAAATTATGCATTCAATTTATATAAGTTCACGTTTTTCTATTTCATTTGTGCCAAATATGATAGAATACATAATAATTTAGTTGACTGTTGTTAGATATTTTATTATTAGTATATTTCATTTCATTCTATAAACAATTGTGTCAATTATCTATATCTCTTCCCACTAATTCTAGAACCAGCATTAAGGAAATAGGTACATTTCATTTATATCAAAATAAGCTTACGCAAATTAATAAGTAATTTTCGTATCCTAATGATATGAAAGAGGATCGATTAAGTTGATTCTCCAACAGGCGTAAACTGTAGTACATTATATAAATATATTCACAAAATACTCTTTTTTGGAAACTTGATTGGATAGTAATATCAAAAAGAAAAGTGTTTCTTCTCCTTGACACTTCACCAGGTCGTAAAACTACATACAATCGGAACGTACATATTTTGTTGCCAGTTCCTTTACGTGGAGGTATTTCGCGCACTCAACAGCTAACGGACCCGAGTAGAGGCGTTACGACAAAGGAAGTAAAGTCAACGTAACGCAATGTTTCTGGAGTAAACAAGTCCTTAAGGAAAGAACTGGCCGAAATACTACATTTCTACCTTTCGTTGTGTACTTCATAACTCACTAAGTAGATACACAAAATTTTTCTTTTCTGTGGTTTGACACGCACTTTTAAAATTCCCACTGGAGTTCAAAATTCATTCTTGGGAAGCTGGAACCACTTTAAATTTACGGTATGTATTTTTTACCAGCGCAACCCCTTCTTCTGATAATACGATTCTCTACCAATTCCTTTTCTCCTTTTGAATCAATCCGAAGCTGCGGTCACAAGGAAGGAAACTATGTTCTGGTTTTGAATACCTCTGTATAATTTTAGCAAATTTATTAGTATTTTCAAGAGTGTAAAGATATGAGCCATGGTTTGGTTTTTATTTTGCGAGCTGCAGTTATCAGAATATTTTTATATTTGTGTCACTGTTGATAATACAAAATTTTTCAGTTAACAGATTCCTTTTTACTTCTCTTTCTGTTTATTCTAATATGAGCTTGTCCAGTCTGTCGCAAGTGTCCGACCGTGGCTTCCCAAATTAGTAGTTATAATTTGAAATAAAGTGTCTACGAAAGTAGATGTATGTTACTTGGGGTTTAGCTTCTCATCGTTCTGAAGATAACAGTTACACTTTTTACCAGTTTTTCTTTCACCTTTCAGATATTTATTTTTAATGCCGATATAAGATTTTCCTTCAGCTTTCTTTTTCTTAGCAATATTTCTATTCCACTTACACTTAATTCCATCTCTTGTCGCTTCTTGACCACTTGTTTTGAAAGTAGATGTATGTTACTTGGGGTTTAGCTTCTCATCGTTCTGAAGATAACAGTTACACTTTTTACCAGTTTTTCTTTCACCTTTCAGATATTTATTTTTAATGCCGATATAAGATTTTCCTTCAGCTTTCTTTTTCTTAGCAATATTTCTATTCCACTTACACTTAATTCCATCTCTTGTCGCTTCTTGACCACTTGTTTCTTTACAACTCTTTGTTTCTGTTCACCGTCATCACTTTCGGAATCACTTTGTACCAGTGATGAAATTTCATCACCTGAATTAAACACAGAAAATCGTCTAATCAGGATCTCTGTCCGGATCGTCAAGTTATTTGCTTGAGTTGTTACTACCCGAAATTTTTCCGTTATTCAACAGACTTTTGGAATATCATTAAATGTACAAAATAACCACCTACTAAATGCGGCATCTCGGCAACGAGTCCATGGTGGCGCCTTCCACATTTTTCAGGTGCTGCATCGAAGCGGCTAAAATATGAATTATTTTTTATTCTGTGCAAAAATAATAATCAAATATAGAGCGCCTTAGAGTACATTGATTAAAAACGAAAATAAAAATATGGAGCTGCTTCCTGTTGGCACCAATGATGCAATGTCTTCAATTACGTTTATGCTGTGTCTTCGTCTGTTGAGCAACAACCTGAGTTGAGCCACTTAACTTTACTAATAGCCAGTACATCAATATTCAACCTATTCATTTCGTGAATAATATTGTGCATCTTGTGATCTTTCATTACCTACTGACCATATTATTGCCTTATGCGTAATTAATGTTAAAATATTCGTAATCCGAAAATATTTGTGACTGAAGATTTATATTAACTCTATATCTACTACTCCTACTCTTTCAGCTAATAATTTTCTTTCTAATGTATGTATTAAGTAGGATAAATAAATCAGGATTTATTGATGAGACATGATTATGTAATTTTTACGCTTCTTCATATTGGTCTCATCGTGTGACATTTGATATTTTGCAATAGATGTAATTTTATACGGTTTGTTCACGTTTTCCATCTCATGATTTCATTAACTCTATACATATACTAAAACATTAGTGTAACTAAGAAACTATTCATTGTAAATTAGATATAATAAATGTCTCATTTGGCGGTAAATATGGAAGAAAAATACTGGTATCTTCTTTGCTTTTTGTATAATATACACTAGTGTCCAAAATTCTGTTATTTTATATTTTATTATTTATTTATAAGTTTATCTATAATTTTACTGCATCTTTTTATGCTTCTACTTAATATTTAACATATATTTTAAGAGGAAAAACCCTCTAAAAACTTAAAAATAAATATTAGCTATTAGTAGATATATTTAAAAAAAAATGGTACAATGGTTATTATCAAGAAAATTAGTATTTGATAAGATAACCTTTGTTTTTTCGGACAGAGTCGATTATGCGAGGCATGGAGTCCACGGGACAAGACAAATCTTTTTTTGTAATAACTAAACCAAGTTTGAATAATGGCTACTATCAGTTCTCTCTTGTTACTTGGGTTTCGGCGTGATACCAACACTTTCAGCCTTGACCATAAATTTTCTGTTGGATTTAGATCGGGACTCTTTCCAGCCAAGGCAGGACAGTAACGTCATGGTTTCTCAACCATTCTATGGAAGTCTTAGCCGTATGACAAGGCGCTCCATCCTGTTGGAAGATGCATTGTTGGGCATCTCCTTCAAACAAATCTCTGATAGTCGGCAGCAGTTTGGCTTGCAGTATCTTTTCCTGGTATTTTTTTGCATTAATATTGCCCTCTATTACTGCTAAACGTCCAACTCCATTAGTGGTTATACAAGCCCATACCATAACAGAACACTCCATGGTGCTTCATAGTGACCGTAGTACACTGGGACAAGAGGTCTTCCCCCGGTAGGCGGCGAACAAACTTCACTTCGACGCTCCCAAAGATCGAAATTCTGGTTTCATCACTCCAAATTACCTTACTCCACTGTTCTTCTGTCCACCCTCTGTGTGCTAAAGCCCAATTAATGCGTTTTTGTCTCTGTTTTTTGTTCAGGAACGGCTTCTCTCTAGGAGTTCGTGCTCACAATCCATTTTCACACAACTTTCTTTTGATAGTGCGGTTCGATATTTGTAAGCCAGTAGATTTGGCAATAGCTTAATTTCTTTTGTGGATCTGTGACGATCTTCTAAAGAAAGTCGGCATATTCTACGCTCATCGTATTGACTAACTTTCGGTTTTCTGTTTGTTCTTTTTGCTGATTTTGTCGTTCCAGTGTTATGATAACGTTTAAAAACTTTCATTACACCTCATTTTGTTACGCCACCACCCAATTTGTTTGCCATTTCTTGATAAGTGTAAAAATTGTGTGAAATTTTATTCCATTTGTTTATCCCAGAAAGCTGTTTTTTGCAATAACGTAAGTTAAAAACATGCAGTTAGAACAATTTTTCGGTTACCAAATGATAGAGTAAATCTTGTTCTTTGAAAATTGTAGAAAATTAAAGAAAAAGAATATTTGTGTTTGAAACAATCGAGTTGTATCGAGTTACAAGGAAGGGTAATTAGTAATCCGCTCAACCCGAAGTCATCGCAGGACCAAGACTTCCTTCTTCGTCAGCCCTGACCCCACCTTCCACTGGGGGTTAGTTACCCAATCTCCAGTGGGGTTGTTCAGGTTACCGGTGTGTTTTAACTTGAAGGAGAAGATAGGAATTGAGTAGGAGAAGCTAAGTGATAGTATGGACTTTTACAAAGGCAACTATTGATAGAGTAAAGAAAACACAAAGAGCCATTGGAAGGCCAATGCTAAAAATAATATAAAACTAAATAATAAGAAAACAAATAACTGAGTTAAAGAGAGAGAGTAAAACGTAAATGGCAATGTGCAGCAAATATCAGATATGGAGATGAAGGTTGAAATAATCTGATGAGAGACATTGAAAAAACAGGCAAGAACAAGGAAGACCAAAAATGCGATTGATAGACGAACTCAAAACCTTCGCATTCCCAATTTGGGTGAATATATCAAGAAAGAGAGAAGGATGGAAGACATTACGGGAGACATGTCCGATATTGAACGAATCTGAAGTGGATATAGATAGATAAACATTGTGTGCCTAATTATATCTTCAACATATAGCAGACTCTCATTTTCATCATTTCTTCTCATTTCACGATTTTTAGCGTAGTATTTTTTTATAAAAGGTTGCACTTTATAAACTATAGTTGTATATGTAATCGTTAGCCAATAATGAAATCAGTGAAAATCGTGAGAATTTTTCAATGTTTGTTTAGTCAAATACCTTTGCTTACCATATATCGCGATATGACTAAGTGTGTGGCATTTATGTAACAGACGATGTATGATTTAGTAGCTTTCAAATTGTGGAAAAAAATATTCTCTATAGTGTTCGTAGTGTTTTGTCTTCTCTTTTCATATTTTTTTTTTATTTCTTCCTATATATCATTCTAGAAATAGAATGTATGAAGGTTGAAGAGTAGTAGAAGATTGAAGAGTATAGTTGTTGATACTACCGGGTGTATCTAAACATTCATTATGTATCTCGCACCGAGGACTTTACTATTTGTCCTTTGCGGCACTCGGTCAAGTTTCCACGAATAGACGGCGAGGTGCCAAACACGTATATGGAATGTTTCGCTTTCCCGGCATTTTTAACGACATTAGCTGTACTGCTTTAAAAGAATATTATTGAAGACAGCTTCGAAATTTTGCAAATAGTATCTAGAGATGCAGCTCTAAGATTACTCTTTAAAAGGAAATTGGAAAAAATTAAATATTTACAACAGGAAGATATAATAAAATTCTCTAAAAATGTATACAAAGTTTCTACTGAGCAAAATAATAGTGTGCTTTACGAAGTCGATATAGCAACAGGATTTTGCATCTGCGAAATTGGAAGATTGGGTGCATTTTGCAAGCATTAATCTGCGACTGCACACTTTTTAAATTTCTGGAACGTTCCAGCTACTAATCCTGAAGATCGATACGAAGTAGATAAATTAGCTTTTGGCGAAAAAGTTCAACCTTTTTCATTTTGTAGCGGACTTTCGGGATCCACTTAATGTGTTACAGAACATTATATTAATACCAGCATTGATAACAAAACAGCTGAACAACAAGAATTTTCTTTTACATATTTTAATAATTCGCTGCAAGATAAAAATGTTACATTTGGAACTGATTCATTAACGTTAAAATTATTGCACGAAACATTATTTCATATTAAAACCAAACGCCTTGGAAAAGTTTTTTTAAACACGGCAGGAATTTCCACGGCTAGGCGATTTGGATACAAGGCCAATACAAGACTGCAACCAACTTTAATCAGTCGAAGAAAGTTGGGAGTTGTCAGTGGGTCAAATAGATTACCATTTGGACGACCACCTATAGATGAACCTTCTAAAAAAAATTTAAGAGGCGTCACAATCTTTCCTCCAACATCGCAGCAAATCAAAGAAATGCAACTAAACATGGCAAAGGACATTGAATTTAGTTCGTCTTTAATTGCTACTGTGCTAGTAGTAGCAGATAGCCCTTTTATAATGACTCTTTTTAGTTTATCGCTATCTATGGGATATGCGATGAATTCTACTTTTGGAGTGTGTTCTTCTAGGATGTGTACCATTCCTAGGTAATCTTTTCTAGTTTTTGTGTTAATAACAATCGATCTGCCTGATCGTGCAAACTTATTGACTGATATTATGCCTTGGTTGGCTGCTCTCTGCAGGATTTTTTGGTGTTCTCCTACAGTTTTTAGGATTATCGCCGGTGGTTTCGGCTCTTTTACTATTGGCTCTTTTACTGTAGGCTTCTCGCTTGTTTGCGGTAAGTCTTTTGGTACGTCGTTTTCTTTTTCAACTTGGCTATTTTTGCTCAAGTTATTTTGGGCAGTTTTCTTTTTCTGGCTTCTCTCATGAGCCTCTTTCGTAGCCTTGTTAAATTCGTTTTCTTTCCGCTGATTTATTATCTGCGTCTGCTTTTCGGCGACGCTTATTTTTGATTTCACACTACTGTCTGATTTCTCAGTAGTGGTGCCTGTCTTTTTTTCTTTTTTGTTTTGGACTTGTGTCCAACCTGCAGGTTCTTTGGTTGTTATGATTCTTTCCCGCTCTTTAGGCTTGCCCTTGCTACCGGATGGCTTTGCGGGGGGAGGTGAACCGATTCCTAGTTCAACTAGCTTTACAACGTCGTTATCGAGGGAGGCTTTCCACGGGTCGATCTCCATTATTGACTCTTCTTTCTCCTTGGCTTCTGTTAATGCCATTATATGTTGTACAAGTTTTTGTATCTCCTTGTCCTTTTCCTTATTTTCGTTTCTCAGCTCAGTCATCTGAGCGAGAAGGTCTTGGATTTGTTTATTCGCCTTTTCCTCGCGGATACGGCTTTCTTCTTTTAGGGATTTGATCTGTTCCGTCAGTACATTGACCGACCTTAAAAGCTCATTGGCCTTTTCCCTTTCCGCCATTTCTCTGGCCTTTTTCTTTACTTCTTCGTCTTCCGGAGAGTCTTCCTTGGGCCTTAGCCTTTTCATTTTCTTGCCGATTTCGGGCTCGGCTTCATTTTTGGAGACGTTGTCCACGACGGGTGGTGTCTCTACTACAGTTGGGGGCGGGGCTTTGCGCGATTCTGCAGCTGGGCTCGGCTCTTCGCCGATGGCGTCCATCGTATTAACATCGTCATCGGTGTCGATTTCGCTTCTTTTAAATAAGATAAATCTAAATCTAAATTAAATAAGATTAAAAAATGTAAGATAAATCTTACATTTTAAACATTTAAAATTTTTTATTATTTATTTAAATATATTTTGTGTTATTTCCTATTGCATTGATTTAGTTTTCTTTAATAATACATTAACAAATATTTTAAAATCAGTCTACTTTTCTGATTTTAATAAAAAGTCATCTTTTTTGGTGTACGAAAAACTAGTAGATGCTAGTAGTTTAGTAAATATATATACGTAGTGTTTAGGTGCCTACCGGATCTGTCAAAAGAAGCGGGACGGTCGAAAATTTCAAGAAATTTAAATCGGATCGATTAAACATAAAAAAAGTGTTCAATATTTTTTAAAAATCTATCGAATGACACCAAACACGACCCTATAACTCCACCCTCTGGGGGTGGGCCGGGATTACCTTTGAAATCTTTCATAGAAAACCCCATTTTTAATTGCCCATAAACTAATAGTACTTATATGACAGAATGAATTGGTACCAGAAGAGTGGCTAAAGGGAATAATATGTCCGTTGCATAAAAAGGGTGATCAACTGGAGTGTAAGAACTATAGAGGCATTACTCTGTTAGCATCTCCGTATAAAATCCGTGGCAATGTTTTGTTTGAAAGACTTAAACATTTTACAAAGGATATTGTTAGTCAATAACAATGCGAATTTACTGCTGGAAAGTCAACTACACATCAAATCAGCCTAGCCTAGCCTAGACTTCAAAGCAGCCTATGACAGTGTGAAAAGAACTGCATTATATAATGCAATGATAGACTTTGGGATCCCACCTAAGTTAGTTAAGTTAACCCAACTAAAAATACAAAACATAAGCTCATGCGTTATAATTGAAAAAGAAAACTCTACGTTCTTTAACATTAATAATGGTCTAAGACAGGGACACGCGCTGGCGTGTCTCCTCTTTAATATTGCCTTTAAAAAGGCAATCAGACAATTAAATATTAGAATAGATGGAACTATTTTTAATAGATCGACGCAAATTCTCGCATTCGCTGACGATATAGTTATAGTGGGCATAAGTATGAGAGACATGGTGCGTGTTTTACAAGGCTTGCGGACGCAGCAAGTGAATTTGGATTTGTGGTAAACGAGAAAAAAAACCAAATATATGTTGTGGTAAACGAGAAAAAAAACCAAATATATGTTGGTTTTTAAAAACCACCGAAAGATCCAACAGAGAATTCAAATTAACAACCATACCTTTGAGCAAGTCAAAGAATTCACATATCTTGGATCGCTAGTAAACGCAACAAACACGACAAGCGACGAAATAAAAAGACGCATAGCAATAGCAAACAGAACTGTCCACGGTCTCCAGAAACATTTAAAAATTAAAAATATAAAACGTACAGTAAAGCTCAATATATACAAGACCTTAATAAGACCGGTTTTGATATATGGGGCTGAAACGTGGACCTTATCTCAAAATGATGAGACTTCTTGGTATTTTTAAGAGGAAAATTCCAAGAAAGATTTTTGGTGCCGTAAATGAAAATGGGCTATGACGTCGAAGATACAACTTTGAACTATATCAGTTATACACCGATCCAGATATTGTGAAATTCGTTAAAGTGCAGAGACTTAGATGGGCTGGACACAGCCCATACGAGATTAACATTTTCAAAACCAGAGGGCACAAGAAGCAGAGGACGACCACGAATGAGATGGATCAATGATGTGGAAGAAGACCTACAGATTCTATGAGTCAGAAGATGGAGGGAAGTTGCCAGGCATCGACAGAAGTGGCGACTTCTTTGTGAGCAGGCCACAACGGATTGTCGAGCCACTTATGATGATGATGATGATTTTTAATTGCAGATTCGGATTCTACGTGAAAAAGTAAAGTAAAGTTTTATCGAATTTTTTTCAATCCTTATAGATGATTTTTATTAAGTAATTATACATATATGCTCTGTTCAGGCAATAAGCATCGGTGTGGTTAGCACATATCTGTTATTTTGATCTATCATACGCCCAACTTTTTTTGTCTTTTATCTATGTATTTTTAATTATTCTCATGTTAACCACATCAACTTCCCCATGTATTCATTTTTGCTTTATTTAGTAACTTATTTTGACAATATAATTTAAGAATATGGTAAAGCATATTCAGATATATATATATATATATATATATATATATATATATATATATATATATATATATATATATATATATATATATATAATAAAAGGTATTAAATATAAAAATAGTTCGTCTAGCGATTGACAAGGAACATATTCTAATCCAGTTCAAAATTTTGATTTATTTGCCTCTTTATATCAATATCCTAAAGGTGACCAGATGTTACTTTTGAAACTCTGACATATTTATGATTAAATAAGTAAATATTATTTATAAGTTTTTCTTCACACCAACACACAAAACCGTTTGACTGCCCGTAAATTAATTCATTTGATCTGTTTACCAGTATAAACACTTGTTTCCAGTTTTGTGACAGATGTATATTTCAGTTACGACACAAAGACAAATATTGAATAAACTGGCTTGTATTTAAAGTAAACTTAATTATATCGGGTTATAAAAAATTAATCAAGAAAAAGATTATGTCCACTTATTATTTAGCAGATGGCATAAATTTAGTTACAAATTTTACATGAAAAAAAAAATTATACAAATAATATTAAAATATATTAAACGTTAATATCGAGACCACGTTTATTGCTTCATAGTTCAGATTACCTGTGAAAAAATCATCGATTTTACGCAAAAATCTTATATATTTGAAGGTAAATATTTGAAATTTCTAGAAGGTAAATGGTACTCGTAAAATACCTTCACGAAAAAGTGGAGGGGGGAACTTTCCGAGCTCCGTTTTTTTTTTCGTTTAGAAAAGAACTTCGAACTGAAGCGCTCTGAAAAAAATTGCAATATCTCAGCTTTTATGGCACACAGAATCTTTTTTTTAACTGGGTTAGCTAGAGAAAATAAGAACTGTGCTATTTTCGCATCCCGGAAAAATCGCGGAAAATTAAATGAATTAATTTTTTCCATAAAAATTTTTTGAATGTTACTATTATTTAGTAAGAAATATTTAAATGTTAATAGTTAATGTATATTATATAAATATATAACATTAATTATAAATTCATACCCCAAGTGTTAAAATATGAAACGACTTATTTTTTACACTTTGTGAATAAATGGTT
Source organism: Diabrotica undecimpunctata (assembly GCF_040954645.1). Classification (NCBI taxonomy): domain Eukaryota; kingdom Metazoa; phylum Arthropoda; class Insecta; order Coleoptera; family Chrysomelidae; genus Diabrotica; species Diabrotica undecimpunctata. Next base: position 61,523,320 of record NC_092812.1, on the reverse strand, counting down.
TTTAAAATAAATTTTGAAATTAATCTTTTTGTACTTAACAAGAAGAAAAGTTTTTTTTTGAAAAACAAACCTCTAAAATTCTTCTATTCTAACCTCTTATCGTTTTGTTTCAGGATGGCCAGGTTGTTATCGAAAAAGAAGTGGATGGAAAAGGATTATGTCCCTATGATCCAGAGCACAACAGTACGTCCATATATAGCAACGGGCATTTATTCTCAGCTACAGTAGCTGATTTCTCAGGAACTGATCCATTAATCTACAAAGAACCCCTCCGTACTGAACTTCTTGATCTCAGGCAGCTCAACGGTAAGCTATAACTACAATAATGTAAAGATACAATTATTGATCATCGTTACGACTATAATTTTGATTTCAGCTCCAAATTTTGTAAGTTCGATGACCTATGGAGATTACATATATTTCTTCTTCCGTGAGACTGCTGTGGAATACATGAACTGCGGCAAGGTGATTTATTCTAGAGTGGCAAGAATTTGTAAAGATGATAAGGGAGGACCGCGCCAATCCCATGACCGTTGGACCACATTTTTGAAAGCAAGACTGAACTGCTCGGTACCTGGAGAATATCCATTTTATTTTGATGAAATACGTAAGTTTAATATATCATTTCTCTACGAATTTGGCTTAAATAAATTCAGCAGTATATGAGAAAATTTTCCGAGAAGAGAGTAACAATTTTCACCACATTTCAAACTAAAACTGTAGGCGTTTTTTTCTTATTTCTTTAAATATTTTCTTTTGTAGAATCAACTAGTGACATTGTGGAAGGAAATTACGGTGGGGATGAAAGAAAAAAAATAATCTACAGTGCGCTTACCACCCCAGATAACGCAATAGGCGGCTCGGCTATATGTATGTTCAACATGGAAGACGTTCAAGGCGTTTTTCAAGGGGCTTTTAAGCAACAAGAAAGCATTAACGCAAACTGGTTGCCGGTTCCTGATCATAAAGTTCCAACACCAAGGCCTGGTGAATGCGTACGAGATAGCAGAGTTCTTGCGGAAAAGGACGTGAACTTCATCAAGACTCATCCACTTATGGAGAAAGCTGTACCTCCTCTGTTTGGCCAACCGTTGCTGATTAGGGTCAGTCTTCATTACAGGTTTACAGCTGTTACTGTGGATCCACAAGTGCCGACTGTTACTAACGAGAATTACGACGTTATTTACGTTGGAACAGGTAAGGGTTATTTTTTTTTTCTTATTTATACAGGAGCTGCGAAATTATTTGCTAATTCTAAAGCAGAAAAAAAATAGGTTAAGTTAAAGTAAACGTTGCAAAAAGTGCTATACAGAAAAATGTGGTTTTTATTGTAAAAAAATGATAGATGTTGTGGTTTGTAGCATTTGCTTGAGTAGTGGGTACTACCATGATAGTTGTACTAGAAAATCCTTTGCAATGAAAGGAAATATAGTTAAATGTGGTCAATGTGCAAAAAGTGAGGTTAAGTCATCAAAAACTGAAATTTCATCATTAAAACCAAATGAAATCATCAACTTTCAAAAATCTTTGCAGAAGATTGAAGAATCTATAGCTTTCTTAAGTAGTAAATTTGATTCTCCCATGTTGGAAAGCCAAAGTACACTACAAGAATTGCGAGATATGAAAAAAGAAAATATCCAATTTAAAAATAAAGTTCCTAAAGAGTTTCTAATAGAAACTGCTAATGGTCGTGTATCATGTAATTTGACTAGTAATGATGTGTCATGTTACAACCAGGAAACTAAAAATGGATCAGTAACTGTGGCAAAATTGAGGTCTCCAGATATTAAAATAAAAAAGGGAAGATTCCCGGGAGTTGTCTGTATATCATATTAGTTCAAAAAAATCGAACATCCAAGTAAAAAACTTCTGTTGTAAGTGGATGGACTAATCAGTCCATCTTCGGTGAACCTAAAAAGCAAGTAATTCTTGTTAGGAAAAACGTAAAGTAAAATTTTGACTGTTAAATGCAAAGATGTGATTGAGTTTACATTTTACATTGATGAAAACAAACTTAAAAGTGTTAAATTATACGGCAATATGCCGATGTAATTGTATTGCTAACCGAGAACATAAGTCCCTACTCGAAGTAAAACATTTCTACATTCGAACTGTCGAACGTGAGTTTGCCAACTAACCTTAGATGCCGGAAATAATAATTGACTGTTTCAATGACAATGGCATTTTGGAAAAGATTGATAGTTCGTTTTTAAAAAGTAAACCAGGTCAAGGGTTGAACTCTATGTTACAATTTTATTAGATTAGTTTATTAAAATTAAGACAGTGGTTATTATTATTTTTATTATTACTTATTTGTCTTTATTTTATGAATTGACTATAAAATTAAATTGATCATTAGAAATTGAAGCTGGCATTAAAAAAAAAAAAAAGAAATACTACAATATGTGATAATAACAGCTTATTGTGACGAAATCATAAGAATTTACTTAAATACTTAGTACAAAAAAATATATTTCTAGTTTTTTGTGAGTGTTAACCACTAATTTTAATTTATTTTTAGATGATGGTAAAGTTCTGAAGGTAGTAAATATTCCAAACGGTATTGCACCACCGCAGTCAGTTGTCATATCAGAAAATGAAGTTTTTCCTAAAACTACCCCCGTAAAACAATTAAAAATAACCCCTGAATATGGAAAGGTCATTGCCGTCAGTAGAAGTGAAGTTAAACTCGTAACACTGATCCACTGTGAACATTTCACCCGATGCAGGTTTGTTAATAGGTTCAATTATTACTTAAATATAACTATTATTCACCGATGACGTACAAGACTTAAATTTGTAGGTAGGCCAGAGTTTTAGAAGAACCTAGAGAGAACCTCTAGAAATACAACACATTTTACCATTATGGTACCTTTATGTAGATTTGGGGTAAATATGTTGTTTTTGGGGCTTATAGGCCGTTAAGGCGTATAGGACTGCAGCATACACTCTCAAAAGTTATGTGGCAATAATCGCTATATGGTATTCCTGACAGACTAGTCGCCAATTCAAAGGTGCTTCTCAGTTAGCGATTAGTCTTAGTCAGGAAACAACTTTGTGTCAATTTACTAAGGATACCTTACAGTTCTTTAACAGCTTTGATTTGGTAGGGGGCTTCTTTACTGCTTATATTACTGGTTGGCTGGCAGTCAAGAGATTTTTATCTATTATTGTTCGTGTTAATAAAGATTCCCAGTCTTCTCCTACAGCGTCCATATCTACATAATTAATTTATATCAAAATTCGAATTCTGATGTTACTTACCAACAGTAAATAATATTTTTATAAATAATGTAATAATAAAATCTAATGCTCTTGTTCTTGTCAGATTGAACTAGTAGTTTTGTGTATACATCTATCGTTGTGGCTTTCAGATAGATTTTATCGTTTTCTATCGAGCATCTTTGGATCTGCAACAGGTTTTTAAATCTTAGACTCGTTTGTCTGGGCTTTTCGTAACTCATTGAGCTGAATGGCGATTTTGCTGATTACTTTTCACTAAACTTCAACTCTTCATCTTCGGAAGTATGGTATGTGATGAGATCCAGTTGCGCAGTTTTCAGATGATTGAAGCTATTCGTCTTCCGTGTTTGCTTCATTTGTTTGTTTCTGACCCATTCTTGTTCCATGAGAAGCTAGACAATGGATGGCCACTCACGGCAGAGACTCACGTATGATGTGTAAAGGCTTATAAAACCTGAGTCTTGCGTTATGCCTGGAGTTGGGTCCTTAGGTTCTATCCTGTGTGCTCACCTAACAGATGTAAATGTGATATCTTGAATTTTCGGACATTTTTTTTTGTGACATTTATAATTTCTACTGATCTAATGATTTTTCGAACAACTTTTACCAAATAGTGTTGTATTTTGTTTTTTACTGAGTAGAGATGTGCAGGCTGAAAATCTCAACTCTAAACGTACTGGAAGCGTTTGAGATATGAATATATCATGCGATTCTAGATATAAATTAAATTAAATAGGGAATTATTGTAACCAGTGAATGCTTTATAGATCACGATCATTAGAATTCGACAATAGCACCACAGTTCAACTGTTTGAGACCAGTTCGTTATTGTTGCTTTTAAGTCTAGGTATCACATCCTTATAGCAAGTTTTATAAAATATATCAAGATATTTCTGCTGCAAAATGTTGTAATAGCAACATATAACAAGTACATAGTAGCAATTTATAGGGAAAGCAAGAGGTTGTGCTGGTTGCCTATCAGCAGGAACTGGACATCACTTTAATAAGAACGTGTGAGAACAGAGACGAATTTACGATTTTGATTGCTATCTTCTATTAATGGAGATCAATGGAAATGTGCGATCAGAACAGTAAATTTATCAGAGAAGGTGATTTCGTGGCAACAAAGTCGCGTGACAGATTAGACTAAACGTCTTGGTTTTGTGTGTTGATTTATCTGGCAACATTTTCTCTTATTTTGTACATTGCCACAGTACTAAACAACAAGAAAAAAGAATAAATTGTTTAATCTTTCGACCGATCAAAGTTTTTTTGTCAAATTATTCAAGTTTTAATGCAAATTTCTAGTATATATGCGAATTCTAGTCTACTAGATATGAGTACAAACTCATTCACTTGATGATTAAAAACCAAATTTTATTAAATTATTATATACTAACTAACAATAACTTATTTTTAGTGACTGTTTGGAACTGCGAGATCCACATTGTGCTTGGAACTCATTTACACGAACCTGTGTCCGCGTTGAGATGTCTAATTTAAACAAACAACTAACGCAAGATATTAGAAATGGAGGTGCTGTCAAATGCAGAACTTCATCCCTAGGTAAAATTATTTAACTATTACTTACTTGTGGTAATTAATATAATATTCCGATCCTTACTTAAATTTGTCACGTTAACCTTTAATATATCCCAGGATGTAATGATACCAGCGAACGTATCTATCATTCGTGAAAATGGAAATCAGGACATTGCCGAAAAATTATTTGACTCGCGCGCGCGATAATTTTGATAAAGCGCGCCATGAAAAATGTTCTGAGACTCGTATTTCTGGACTTCAAACAACCATCTAATCGAAAAGTCGGAACTTGGACGCACAAATAAATCTGAACGACTATCACGACAAAGTTCAAGAAAGAACTGAAGTCTTTTGTAGTCCTCTGTAGGACCGGTTGACGGAATACTACTCACATAAAGGAAAAGATCTATATAGCGATCGTAGACGTACAACCCAAAAAAGCAGCCTGTTTTGACGGCATTATTCTATGATCTACGCCGCCCACATTTCGATTATATAATTTTACCACAAATGATTGAGGAACAAATATAATTTTTTTTTCTTGTCGCGAGTATCGCTTTACTTGATGAATAGGATTCGTACCAACTTTGTTCAGTTTCTTATTTGCATCAAACTTAGCATCGTGCACGAACCTCTTTTATCTTTTTGTAACCCCCTTGCTGATTTCAGCGGGTTTTTTGATATTCTGTTACTTCTTATAGTTCCCGTTCCTCTGATATTTTTTTCCGTTAGCATTTCAAATACAGGGTACTGAAAAAATTGTCAAAAAATGAAATCTTTTCAGCTTCCACTTTGATCTAAGAATATCAACATAACTGAGTACCACACTTACACCAACATACTTGTATTTAGGCGATACGTGTGTTGATGCTCCGGGGTATGGTTCAAACCACGTCACGTATCCATTTTTGTTACATTCAACCCAAAGTTTATATCCCCATCTTATCGGTTTACCTTTTGTAAATGACTCCCAATCGTGACGCCCGAAATACGGAACCATGGCTTCATCAAAGCTGTGGTTTTCTTCTTAAACTGCATGTTTTAAAAAATTTTGATTTAGTAACCTAAAGAGTGGTCCAACTTTACTGAATTTGTCAGAATTGTCCCAATTATTATTATAGGCTATATGCAAAACACTCATTATAAAATCAAACCCATCCCTAGAGAGTGCTACAGAACCTAGGGAATTACAAACGTCTTTATCCTTTTCCCAATACATCTTCATCCTTGGGTACTGAGCATAACCACTAAGAATAAGAATTCATACGAATCTATTGGATTTGACAACCAGTCGAAATTTCAAGACAAAACTTTCTTCATCGAACAACTTCATGAATCAATTTATGGGAGTATCTTCTTTATCAGTATTGAGATCATTATCCTTTGACCAATTATCAAGTAGTTCTACTTCCTCTGAGATGTTTACCCCTTCAGAACAGTGGTACTGCCGTGGAATTTTCAAAACTTTCTTTGGTTTAACCAAATTTGATAATGGAATATTATCATCCAAGTCAACCGAACAAGGTACATGGATTTCAGCTACTTATCTCAACATATTTAAAGGCAATTTGACACGTTTTCTTCTTCACCAGAATCCTCATCTGTTTCAGCGACATCTTCCGGAGGAAACAAAACTATATCAGCTTGAGGATGGGGAAATTCATCTTCTTCCAACATCTCCAAGGCCTCATGTAAAGAAAAATCTCTGTAAAAATAAATAAATAAAGCAGTTTGTTCATAACAATACCAACAAATTCTTTTGGGCTCAATACTAAGTGAAATAACAAATATAGGACGGTCAAATTTATCACCACCTGGCAGCCAACTGGCAAACATTTTGGACACAATTATTTTACGACTTGGATAAATGAACAATTATAATATACATAACATTATAATGAAGTACATTTTACCAAAAGTATAATATTCATTTCTTACATACCGCAACACAATTAGACCCTTCGAGCGATACGAACAAACTAAACAATAATGGGACTATTCGTGCTTGAGCTTGAGTAACATTTTGTGATAGGCCGCGTTGTCAGATTTAATCTAGGGCCGCGTTCAGAAATTATTGAAATTAGCGTCCTACACGTAAGAACGTCGGGGTTATAAGGGGTAATAGAGTACGCAGAAACCAGGACAAATGTGTAGATTTTCTTAAATAAGTGTGGTGAGCTACTTTCTCTCACGTGTGTTACTGTAAGACAAACGATACAACATGTAATACAGGAGTGCCAACTCAAGGCTTGCCAAAACAAGCACGAAGATTTCCTTCATATTTTTGGTTTGCTAGTGATTATTTTTTATTTAAATAAGTTGGATTTCTGTTTGTCACCATATACCTAACGTCCTTGTTTATACTATTTTATTGTATCTTTTTTACTGTTTACTATTTATTTTTTATACAGTGTGTCCAATTAAGTTCGCACCATATGAGGGAACTTTTTTTATTTTTAGTTTTATGAAAAAAGTTATTCTTTATAAAAAGTTCTGCATGTTTTAAAACCTAAAATACAATCATCCAATATTACATATTTTAGTCATATACGAGGTTTGTCAAGAAATATGAACATAAAATTCATAATTTTTGACAAACCGCGTATATGACATGAAAAATTTAATATCTGATCATTGTATTCTAGGCTTTAGATCTTTTAGAACTTTTTATAAAAAATATCTTTTTTTCATAAAATTGAACACACTGTATATGGTAATTTTAAGGTATGTATGAGATGCCAGAATATAGATTAATAAATATACTTATACCTTTATCCACACAGTATGAATTTGCTAATATTGTAATAACCAACTTTATAGATAATGCAGTTCCTACCAAAGAGTACGATGTGAGCCCAATCGATACGAATTCTTTAGACGAAAGTAAAGAATCTAACGACCCCTTGCTAAAACTCGAAGAAGAATCAGCGGATTGTAATGAAGTCAACAGTAAAGTGGCGGGATGTGCTTCCCAAAGTAAGCTGACCCTGTACACTTCTGAATATTTACATATAATTGTAGCCGTTGCCTGTATGGGTGGCCTAATCGTTGGATTTGTATGTGGATATTTGGTCTCCCGGAGGTTTCATGGCCGCTCACAGTACCCTAATCCGCCGTTTATTGAACAGCACAACCATTTAGAGAGGTAAGTTGTGTGCTTATTGATTAAATAAAGCTATATGTTAAATGTTAAGTGTTTTTAACAGTATTATATTTGTCGTTCATCATTTGGTGTTTAATGTGGCTAATGATCCGTTAAACATTTCCTAAAATGTTGTATGAACATATCTGCATCTAAAAATGTCTTCACCATTCACTATCTCCAGACGTTTCACTTTTCAGATTTTTCTTAAAAGAACATTCTTCTTTCTTCAGTTAGAGCTACTTGGTTTGCTCATCACAGTCAGTTCAACTTAATTGTTGCTAGATCATTCATTTGGGTCTCATGCGCTGTTCAATTCATAAATAAATCCGTCTTCATACTTCATTAAATCAAATATACCATGGAACCAATTATATACAATATGTTAAATGTTTAATCTGTGAAAGAGCAAAGATATAACATCGATTTATGTTATCTACGCGAACGATTCTATGGATTAAGTTCTGAATAAGTTTCAAGAGTCACGTGGAAAAGAAAACAACAAATCGAATGTTGTAATCACACAGCACGTGAATTTGATAAAAAAGTGTTATCAAGTGACTATATGGTGTAGCAACAACTCTTTCTGTTTATTGTAGGTTATTAGGTTCTGTATTCTTTTAAGCCAGATACTAAAGTACACTAAGTTTATTATAATTATCTCGGTGTTTAGTGACTGTACACTAACAAAATAATATGGTACTGTACAGTATTTTCATCAGGGTATGAAAAAAGATTACATCCTATATTTAGCGTACATTAACAGAAAAAGTCTGTCACCTTGGTATGTTTCCCTTTCCACAGAACTGACCCGACCTTGTCCTGAAGACGCATAGAATCTTCCACACCACTCATATAGTCTTCCTGGTGGATGAAAAACCAATGAAATACTTTTGCCGTATATAATGCCTGCTGAGGGGTCGGAGCTGGTTCTGGCTCAGCTTCCACTTCAGGGTCACTGTTTTCTTCTTTTTCTACACGAACTGCTTGTAGGATGTCCTCGTCAGAAAGTCCAGATGTTGTAGCTAAATTTTCATTAACTTCTCCGAAATTTGTTAGCTCTTCTGGTCCGTAGATGATAGGAAGTTCCAACTGTCTAGCCCAAATAGCAGGTCATCTTCAGGAAGATCTCTCAATAAATCCCTGATCTTTCATTCTTCCTGTGTGTTTGAAGAAATGTTTTATCGTATTGCTCGTCACCTTTGATTTACTAATCATTAGGATGGCGTAAAGACGTTTAGTTCGAGATCGCCATTGTTCTCAATCAATTTTATCAAAAGTCTTCTCCTTTAGTGGCTTTTCAAACTCTTGATAACACTTGGTCCATGGGCTGAAGGACACTCGTTGTGTTTAATGAAAGGAAACAACATTCAGTGTTTTGAAGGTCACACAATACAGGATGAGCAGGACAATTGTCTACAAGCAGAAGAATATTTTTCCCTTTAAGCTCTACATCCCATTTTCTTGTCGCTTCTTCAAAAATTTCCGTAGTCATCCACGCACTCTTGTTTGCTTTGTAGTGGGTAGATTTTTGATGTTTTTAAAGCAACGTGGGTTTTTCGATTTCCTTATCACTCAAAATTTCCTCTTCTTTAAAACTATCATGTTAGCGGCCACTAATACCGCAATACGTTCCTTAGAGAGATTTCCACCACCGCACTTTTATGATTTAAATTTTAAAGTTCTGTTTGGTATCATTTTAAAAACAATCCAGTCTCATCAGCATTTAAAATGTCGTCTGTCGCATATGGTCGGAGTCTGACGATTCAGGCCATACGTTTTCTAGCCAATCATCCGTTATGTTTTTGTTAACATCGCGAGCCTCTCTGCTGATCTGCCCATAGTTGATCTTGTGCCGCAGCTTCCATTTGCTCGGCCAACCCTCAGATGCCTTGAAATTCTCAATTCCAAGCTCAGTTACAAAAAACTCAGCTTTTGTCCTGACCACAGGCCCAGAGAGTGGAATATGGTTCATACGCTGCTGTTAGAACCACTGAAGCAAAGCGCGATCTAAATATTCGTGCTGAGGTTTCAGCAACTTCTTCCTGCTGCCCTCAATTTCCGCTTCAAGCCACTTTTTTTTGTCCTTTCATATCGTAGCCACACTTGGCTGAGACAGCCCCGTACGGCGAACGACATCCGATTGCTTTTCACCTTTTTCTATTGCCCTGAAGACACAAGTGAAACTGGAAGTGAGAAGTCGTCAATAGATGGCATCTGTGTAAAAACTGTTAGGCTTGCCGCGCGAACAACAAACTCGTATCACTCAACCCTTGAATAACAATGAGTAGGAGGGGTCGCCGCATTTCTTAAGCGCGAAATAAAACAACCGCTGGACAATGACCTTTCTACTCGGGACTCAAGTAGTCTGGGCTTTCAAACAATAACACATTTACCATCGACTATTGGACGATTATAGTCATCGCTATAAAGAGAACGATATCGGTATAGAGAAAGAATTAATACATTGTCCTTATGACGAACCAAACAACGTTTACTATTTTCATCGTTATAAGTGAATTATCGTTATATAGGGAATCGTTATATAGAGACTATTGTAGTAAAGAATGACCACAATTCGATATCAAACATGCTACAAATACTAATTGAACGAATACTCTTTTGGTTGGTTTGTATAGGATTCTCAATGTTTTTTGGTGTGAGTTTGTTCCGTAACGTTAGCGATACTATTTACTTTACAGGTCCTGTTACCGATGTTATTCATATATTGGAAAAAATCTTTTAAATTCTGAGCACAACAATATTTAAAACATAAAGAAAACTAAAATCTGCAAATCAGGGAGGCCCTGTGATTGCCAAGCTACAATCGATATATTGATAACTATCCGGCCTAATAACACTTCATACATAATTCAAGATGTATGCTGATTCATGAGAAGATAAAGGGCTATTATTAATTTTTTTTAAATTTTGTTTTGTTACATCTACATTTTAATTCTATTGAATTTATTTGATTCTTTTTGTTTAAAAATTGTATATTTAAGAGTACTGTTTTATTTTTTAGTTTTCTGTATCAGTTCTACTGGTTTTGAGTTTATATGAAATTTAAATTTAAATATGTGTCACAAAGTCGCCAATGGATTTTTTTTATTACAGATTAACTGTCAACCAGACCAGTTTTTTAGCTCCGAGGACGAAGACGGTTAACTTAGACGTACTGAATGTATCAACAGATTCACTCCCGCCAAAAAAGGATAATTTAGGTTCTTTAAAAAACTTGAACATAACGAATGAAGGGACTTTACAGAAAATAAAGAAAACCTATATATAATAATCAAACATCCTGCTTTCATTTAAAAGTATTTTTAGACCAAAAAGTCTAGTACGGGGATATTATTTTTGCTCTTCCATACAGCATGCTGGTTCATTGCTTTGCATGGTAATTGTTTGTATTTGAACAGAAAGTAGGATCAGATTTTCATAGCTTTGATTGTTTTTGTACCTGCTGTTATTAATAGACTGCATTATTGATTCAATCTCTAAAGTTCATTTCCAGGAATTACGTCTTATAATGTAAGTAATCTTTCTTAAAATTTAAAACGTGCAATCGCATTGTTTTTGAGTTACTGATATGCGTTATATCGTCGTTTCATTATACTTATATAGTTCTTCAGGAGAATAAACAAAAAAGGTGGAACTTTTTCTACGATTTCACGAAACTTCCAAAGCAGGAGTAAAAAGGACTTGAATTTTTGTCAAACAAAACACTCCGGCTCTAATAGACAGGAGGATACGTCATGTAGATAATTTGTAGCCTAACGAATAATTTCTCGCCCCATAACACAGTGTAAACTGTATTCCCCAGATTCGTTTGTTTTCACTTCTGAAGACATTGTTGCATATGGTGCCACACTTAATATGTAACTCAAGAACACTATCTAAACCAGGAATATTATCTGTAGATAATAATTCAGGTTTTAAATGGAATTTTTGTATTCTAACTTTTAAAAAACCAATCAATATTAGTGAAGGATACTCCATAAACACTCTAGTAGTGTATAATATACCTGATCTCTTGTTTACTATGCACATTCACAGAATAAACAACACAGTAATAAGATTTACAAAAAAAAAACTTATCTAGTGTAATAAAAAAGAAGATCTAATACAATGACACTTTAAAGTGAATGTGAAGGGTGATACAAAGGTAATTTTAATACAATATATCCATGTTAATTGGTTTGTTTCAAACTGGCCCCAGAAAATATGTGTATTTATCGTTTTAAATTTTAAAAAAGGTAATTATAAATTTTTTTGTGGATTATTTGCTGCTCTTTCAGTTGATTGAAATATTCGAACTAATGTCGAGCTCAATGTAAATATAATTTTAATTAAGTATCCGAAATCTATTGTTTAATATTGATTCACAAACCCTTAATTTATTACGGCTGTAACAGCTTGATAAATAGTTTCAATTATAGACGTCAAACTTTTGTGTACATATAAATACTACTTAAAATAATAAACTGCGTTTTTAGAGATCTGTATTTAAAACAAATGGTCATTTGTTATTAACAGTTGTTTGAGTCTAAAAAAATAATTGAAATTAGTTATAAAGCTATCACACATAGATATTGTTTAATAAAATGAAGTGTTATTTCAGGACTTTCTTTTGTACTTTCCTTTAGGGTTATACAAAAATAAGGCTCTTGTTCATCTAAGCTACCATCATTTTTCAACAGTTATTTTTGTGATTTATATTTGTTTTGTTTTTACGTTGTAATCAATTCCTCATGTTTAGTATTTTCAGAAGGTATAAATTTAAAGGAAGAAAAACTTTTATACTTGTCTTTGAGGAAAATCAAGAGCGCTTTTAACCTGCTGTCATATGGCTCGAGTGCCTTTACATGCCTTTAATTACGTCATGTTTGTTCGTTACCGCGATCGTCGTGCTAATTTACTCTGGCTTAAAGAGTGTCATGGTCGATGAAAGTCAAATATATTTTCGATAATACGCTATTTGATCAGAAGAGAATTAATTATTGGTCTATATCTTGTTGTTCCAGATTGTAATTAAAATATTGTTATGCATCTAATAATCAATATTACAAGTAAAACTTGACTTTTGACAATTTTGCAACTAAGTTGTGCATGTTTGCCATTACTGATCTAATAGGTATCTGGAAACCAATCCTGTAGAGTAATAACTGGGAAAATATGTTGAACTTTTTCCATTTACACTGTAAACAAACTGTAATTTAATATGTTTATCGTAAAACGTGTTTATTTATTTGTTTTGAATAAAAAAACTAGTAAAACCAAACCAACTTGATTAGGTTAGGTTAGGTTAACTTCAATATGAGTGGGTGTTTAACCACCCATCCACTCGACTTAAAAGGTTTATTGTGACTCAAGCTTTGGTTAAGTTATCCTTTAAGCCCTGCGTTTTTAACGTCTATTATGGCTTTTGATGACGTCTTTGGTCTCGTCTTCAGCCTGACAAAATCTGCAATCGGCACTTTCTGTCAGTCCAATTTTATTCATGGGTCCCTTGAGGCGACAGTGTCCTGTTCCACCGATTCCGATATCGTTCTGTTGGCTGTGCTTCTTGTGATGACCATGAAAGTTTCTGGGTCTATGAATATTTGTTTTGTCCCTCTCCTGGCAAGTTGATCCGCTTTTTCATTCTCTTCAATACCAGTATCCAAACACCCAGACTAAATTTATTTTGTTACTTTTTCCGATCCGAATCAGATTCTGAAGACATTTCCAAACTAACTTAGAGTCAATTCGATTCGATTCCAGTGCCTTTATAATATAATTTTTATAGATATGTCCCTGTAGTTCCTCTTTATTAGTTTCTGTAGGCACGTCTCTATACCAACCAACCAACTTGACTAACTAACTAGGTCTAACTTCTATATACTAGTTTAAATCATAAAAAAGTTATCATAATAGTAAATACTGAACAGAATGAAATGTTATGGTATACCTAAGCAACTTTTAACAAATGATAAATAAAAAATCACTTCATTTTGTTAGACATGAGCATTTATCAAGAGGCTACACTTCATAAAAATAGACGAGAATATATAAGCATTTCTGTCATTGAATAAAAAAAACTATGTTTTTCGTATGGTGTTTAGACAGTTTGCTAAATAATTATTGTTACTACAGTTTTATATTTTGCAAAATGGAGGATAACCGAATGAAAGTGAAGAATTTTGTCTTTCGGTCATATTATGATGTGGCGAACTAGACGACAAATTTAAAGATTATTTTTCTGAAAAAAACTGTTGCACGCCATGTATTAATTGTTCAGTTTGTTAGTGTCATTTTTGCACATTAGTAGAGATTATTTCATTACGTCAAATGTCATATTTCACGTCAAATACACTTCACATCAAAATGTCACATGTAATAACAACTGGTATATTTTATATGACGTAAAAGGTCCAATTTCACGTCACATGTCATGTGACGTTAAAATAAAACATCTTACGTGAGATAAAATATATCATTTGCAGTAAAACTTAATATTTTGACGTGAAATGTGACATTTAGATGTGAAGTGGGGGATTTTACATTACGTAAAATGTATCATTTTTTATTGCGGTAATCAAACCACACGTTTTGGTCAAAAGACGAAATACTTACTATATGTATCGCCTTTAAAAAGGATGAAATAATTTCCATTTTGTTTAATATTTTTCTGTAGTGATTGAAAGATCTAGGAGAATAATCAATAATTTACAGAGTTTAGTTAAGCCCTGTGATTTTTTTGTTAATTTTGGTTTTAGTTAATTGATTTTCACATTATTTTTTTTTATTAAAGTTTGCCGAATTGTTGGATATGTTTGTAAATATGATTTTGATTCTTCAATGATGGATAACAATTGTACATTATTTATTAGACTTTATATTTTTATAGTATTACAACTAGATATTTGTAGATTTTATAAGGAGATTAAAATTTATTAAAAAATTATGATACGAATTTTATATAAAAGAAAAAACAAGACAACTTGTTCAAAAATATTTTATTTTCTTTCTATGAGCGTTCTTTTGATGTATTTTCTATTTGTGCAATTTCATTTCTTTTAAAATAGGCTCACTGGAATACTGTATATAATTTTCTCCGTAGTTGTCAATTTTTCGTTTGGCTGTGACCTCTTAAAATTGTTTACCCAATGCCTATTAATTCACCTCTGTTTAAATAATCAAAATACATTTTTGTCACATCATCATCTCAGACTTTTTTGCAACGTAAGTATATAGAAAGGATTATACATTCCATTCAATACATAATTGTAATGATTTTGTCAATAAAGTAATAAATAATTTGTTTTTATTTTTATTCGCCCTTTTACAAATATCCTAAACCCACAATTCAATACTAATAAAGCGAAACAGGATAATTATGAAGATCTTATAGATATTAATGGAAGCGCCAACTTAAACAAAACGAATTATTAAAGAAATAATATTAAAATGTCTTATTAAAGCAGAAAATAGTAACAAAGTCGGGTCTGTTTTCCATGAACATCGCTGGAAAGGTTGTCGAAGTTAAAGAGTTTATTAAAAAAATCAATTATTTCCAAAGTTTTTTAATCTGTATTAAAAACAGCAACAAAAGCAAACGCAAGAGCCCATCAAATAGGTACAAAAGAAAAGCAAAGATAAATCCATTAAACAATTGGCCGATGAAGATTTTTATGATGAAAATTAACAGTTTTAAAAGTTTTTAATGTTAAGAGCACAAGACAAAAACAAAAGATAGTCCATAATACGAGGTGATTCACTGAAATAGTACGATTTCAAACAAAAATAAAACTGAAAACATATATTTTTATTAAATTTAATAAAAAAAAGTATACTATGCAGGTAGAAATTAATATGTAAGTGAAGAAATATTCAGTTTTTGAAGACGATATTGGAAAGGTGGTCCTTTTTGTCGGACAAATTCTTGCAGCCGTGGTACAAAGTTGTTTACGACATTGAGTAACATTTCTTGAGGTAATGCTACCACTTCTTCGCGTATCAGTTCTCTCAATAGTTCTTAGGGGGTTATTTTGAAACACTTTCGACTTTAGGTACCCCTAAGAAAGTTGTCGCATAGGGAGAAGTCCGGACTACTTAGGAGGTGGCCTGGGAATATCGCCGTTTTTTTTAATAAAACTACTGGGGAACGATCCTCTTAGTAAATCCATTGACACTCGTGATGTGTGTGACATGTTTCACCATCCTGTTGAAAGGTCGTGTATTCATTTCTGTAGTTTTTGATTGCCGAAACAAAAAATTATTTAACATGTGCTCGTAGCGATCAGAATTTACTGTTACTGCGTGGCCATCCTTGTCCTCAAAAAATAAGGCCGACGATCCCTAACGAAAAAATTGCACACCGCACGGTTACCTTTTCTGAATATTTTGTTTGTTTACATACCCTCTTAGATGATTATCGAAAGATTATGCAGCAAGTTGTCGTTTTCATTAATATGTTCCAACATTTGTTTACAAACTAGTCGTGTAGGAAAATCTCGAACGTTAAGGGCTTGCAAAATCTGGATTTTGTATGGTTGATACTGGAGATCTTTATGCAAAATTCTGCTCGTAGTGGTATAGCTTGATCCCAGATTCAATCTTCGTCGCAGGCATTCGGCACGAGGACTCGCGTGTAATGAGTTTCGCATTGCTTCAATATTCTGTGTGTTCTGAATAGCCTTGTTAGACGAAACTGGACCGCGGGGCGGCAAATGGTAGTGTAAACGAAACGCTCGTTGTACACGTCCAAAATTTTTACCATTTTTGTAATAGGCTTTCACATTAAATGCGCGTTGTTCACCCGATCCTTCTCCATGATAATTAAACTTGCCACTCTCTAGATTCACCGCGTTTACGCTGCAAGCCAGTGGCTCCACTATTTTTTCGCCAGCAGCGTTGCCAAATCGTACCGTTTCACTAAATCACCTTGTCTAATCGGACAATCAATAGTACTGAAAATCAACGATTTCTCAAGTATTTAAGGTTTATTAAGAACAAAAAAAGAAGCTAAGATAGAGATTTTCATCAAATAATCGAATGATGAGCAAGAATTGAAGAATATATGAGTGAAATTAAACAATTAGAAGGTGAAGTGTCAGATAAAATGGTTCTAATAAAAATTATTATAGTATTACCTGAAAAATTCAAACATTTTTTGCGCAAACATAGGGCTCTTCTTGATTGTGGCTCTCAATCAAGTCTCATAACGAGAGAATTAGCTGATAAGCTAGCGCTATCAAGGTCCGAGGTCAATATCTCTATTGTGGGGATAGGTCATGCAGTCTCAAACATTCGATCTAAGTGCACAGCGAAGATTCAGTCACGGCAGTCTTCGTTTTCTACATACCTTTCATGTCTCGTAGTCAATAGAATCTGCGATAGAATTCCAGCATATAGTTTCGACATTGGAAACTTAGATATTTCATGTAATTTAAGGCTATCAGATCCAGATTTTCATGTTGCTCTAAAAATCGACATTCTGATAGGTGTTGATACCTTCTGGAAAATCTTGTGTGTAGGACAATTCAGTCTAGATCCTTTTGCTCTAGTCATGCAACAAACAAGTTTCGGTTGGATAGTTTCCGGTCAGTTCAATGACAAAAGGAAATCAGTTCCATATTGCAACTTCAGTAGAAATGATACAAGTTCTGACTTAAATGTTCGGCTACAAAAATTCTGGGAACTCGAAGAGTACACGGAACCTGTACTTTCCGAGGAAAATTTAATATGAGAAAAACACTTCTCCTCAACTGTGAAGAGAAATGACGAAGGTCGCTTTATCATCAACATACTTCTAAGGGGTTCCGTTGAAAATATATGTGATTCAAAGCGACAGGCATCAAAATGGTTTCTCAACCTGGAGAAAAAACTTAAAAAAAATGACATCCTAAGGATGTATACCGAATTTATGGAAGAATACATACAACTTGGTCACATGTCCAAGGCTGATGATAGTCAACGTAGGTTTTCGTATTATCTTCCCCATCACGGGGTCTTCAAGGATGACAGTCTCACCACAAAGCTTCGTGTGGTGTTCGACGGTTCCTTTCCATCTTCTTTTGGTCTATCAATAAATGACATTCAAATTTCGGGTCCTACCATTCAGAACGAATAATTCTTAATTTTATTGCGTTTTCGACAACATGCATTTGTTGCGTCTGCTGATATTACAAAAATGTATCGTCAGCTGCTCGTTGATCTTGAACAACCACTTCAGCAAATCTTCTGGCGTTCTTCTCCTTCTGATACTCTGAGCACATATCAGCTAAATACGGTCACATATGGAACAGCTTCAGCTTCGTTTCAGGGCATTCGTTGCTTATTTCACTTAGCATCCGAGAATAAAGATTTTAACCCTACTGCTTCCAAGATCATCAAGCGAGATTTCTATGTTGATGATCTTCTCAGATGTCAGAAGGACAGGTGGAGAGTCATTGTCAAATGTATGCAAGGATATCAACAATATCTTAAACAGCGGATGTTTGAGTTGAGGAAGAGGGTATCAAATGATCCGGTAGTTCTTAATAAAATTCAAAGTTCCAAGTGTCTATCAAATTTAAAATCATTCGGTGGAGAAGAAAAGGTAAAGGTACTTGGCCTAAATTGGATGTGTGATTCGGACACACTAACATATAAGGTAGATGATTTACCTAATCCTAATAAGGTAACGCAGAGAATAATTCTTTCTGGTATTGCTCAGATCTATGATCCTCTTGGGCTGCTTAGCGCTTGCACAATTACGGCCAAGATGATAATGCAAATTCTTTGGCAAGAAAGGCAAGGCTGGGATGAAACTGTTCCCCAAATCATTTTTACGCAGTGGGAGCATTTCAAGGAGGAATTACTTTAAATAATGTCGAAATACCTAGGTACGTAAAATTAAAGGATTCGATCTCTTGTGAGCTACATGGTTTTTCTGATGCCAGCAACAAGGCATATGATGCTGCAATCTATGTTAAGAGTGTTGATTCTGATGAACATGTTTTGGTTCGTCTATTATGTACAAAATCCAAGGTTGCACCCCTAAAGGTGATTAGCATACCTTGCTTGGAATTGTGGGGCCGTTTGTCTGAAAGGGTAATCAAGTCCTCAGATATCAATAGTATCAAGTATTTCATTGGTCTGATTCTACTATCGTGTCGCTGAGATTCAGACCAAAACGGAAAGGAAAAGTTGGCACCACGTATTTTCGAAGGACAATCCTGCTGATCTCACTTCTCGTGGAATTAGTCCCAAATTACTCGTATCTTCTGACTTATGGTGGCATGGACCTTCCTGGCTGAAATCATATGATTATCCTACACAATTTTCGCTTCCAAATGACATTCCGGAGTTAAAGACTGCCGAGGTCATTACTTTGTCTGCCACATTAGACTTTTCATTAATAAAGCAATTCTCTAGTTTGATTAAAGTAAAGAGATGTACTGTCTACATTCTGAGATTCATTAATTGCAAAATATCCAAGTCTTCCCTTCATGAGAGAGCTTCAGATGCTTTAACTTCTCAGGAGGTTTCGAACGCTATGTTTTACCTAGTAAGGATAGTTCAGAATGAATGTTTCTCAGAAGAAATACGACATTTGACAAAAAAGGGGTCTGTAAGCCCAAAAAGCAAACTCATTTCGTTGCAACCATTTCTCGATTCAAATCGAATACTTCGTGTTGGTGGTAGATTAACAAATTCATCTTATTCTTTTGAGAAGAGACGTCCAATTTTGCTGCCATCTAATAATTACTTTACTGACTTAATTCTTTCAGAACTGCACGTTAAACTCTGTCATGCAGGTCCTCTTCTTCTTTTATCTACAATGCGAGATGAATTTTGGCCTATTCATGGCAAAAATGCAGCCAAGCGTATCGTCCATAATTGTATTAGGTGTTGTCGTGCAAGTCCACCTAAACATCTGTCTACATTTATGGGTGATTTACCGAAGGATCGTGTTGACCCATCCCCTCCTTTTCATATCACAGGCGTAGATTACGCTGGTTATTTTTTAGTCAAGGATCGATAGAGGCGTGGGTGCAAACTTTTAAAGGCAAATGTAGCCTTATTCCGACCACAACCCTGTAGTAGCAAATATTCGCACAAGAATTAAAGTAATAAAAAATGCAAAGCCGAAGAACAAACCTAATATGGAACTACTAAAAGATGTACAGATTAAAGATAAAACCACTGTAAAACTAAATGAAAAACTCTCAGAAATAGACCGAACCCAAATAAATATCCAAAATATAAATACAACTTGGCAACAAATAAAATCCATCCTCGTCAATTCTGCAAGGGAAGAAATTCCAAATACACGATTAATGGCAAAAAAAGACTGGATGACACCAGCTATTCTAAAGATGATAGACGAAAGGAGGAAATACAAAAATAAGAACACAAGCGATTACAAACGATTAAATACAGAAATAAGAAGGAAAATAAAAGAATCAAAAGAGAAATGGCTCGAAGAAAAATGTAAAGAAATAGAAGAATTAGAACATAGACATGATTACTTTAATATGTACAAGAAGGTGAAAGAATTTTCATTCATCCACAAAAAACAACATTGCCCACTGGTAAATAACAACGGAGAGTTAATTCATAACACCAAAGATAAAATAGAAGAATGGGAAAAATTTATACAACAGCTGTTCCGAGATGAAAGAATAGACATTACAATAAATAATGTCACTGAAAGCCCACCAATTCTAAAAGTCGAAGTGGAATATGCCATTAAACAATTAAAGACCAATAAAAGCCCTGGACCTGATGAAGTTTATCCTGAAATACTTAAATTGATCGAAAGTAATAACATTGATTTGTTAGTAATTTTGTTTAATACAATCTACGATACTGGGGAAATACCAGAGGAATGGTTAGAATCTATTTTTATTCCCATTCCAAAACAAGCTAACTCCAGGCGATGCGCAGATTTTAGATTAATAAGTCTTATGAGCCAAATGCTTAAAATTCTATTAAAAATACTTCACAATAGGGTATACAAAAGGTGTGAAAAAGAAGTTGGATACGATCAATTTGGATTCAGAGCCGGAATGGGGACCAGAGAGGCCTTGTTTTCATTACAAGTACTGCTGCAGAAGTGTTACGACCAACAAAAGGATGTCTTTCTATGTTTTGTAGACTTTGAAAAGGCATTTGATCGCGTAAACCATAATAAAATGTTAAATTCCTTGCAGAGCATCAACTTGGATAGCAAAGATCTCCGATTAATTAAGAACTTATATTGGAGGCAGAGTGCCAAGATTAGGATCGACGATCATACATCTAGAAATATTAGTATAAATAAAGGAGTAAGGCAAGGATGCATACTATCCCCTATGCTGTTCAATCTTTACTCGGAACTACTATTCAAGCAAGCCTTGGAAAACCTTTCCACAGGAATAAAAATTAATGGAGAACCAATATCTAGCATAAGATATGCAGATGACACTGTCCTACTGGCTGATACAGACACAAACTTACAGAGGGTTATAGACCACCTTAAGGATGTTTGTCGAGAGTTTGGAATGAAGATCAACGAAAAAAAAATAAAGGTAATGGTGATCCAAAGAAAACAGAATATCCCCTTACCTATAAAAATAAATGGGAATATTTTAGAACAGGTAAACCAATACAAATACCTTGGCTGTTGGATTAATTGCAAGCTGGACCCAGAACAAGAAATTAAAGCGAGAATTGCTCAAGCTAGGGATAGTTTCTTTAAGATGCGCGTTCTATTCTGCGATACACATATAAATATTAAATTGAGATTAAAACTTGTAAAATGTTTTATCTGGTCTGTTCTTCTCTACGGAGTCGAAACATGGACTTTAAAAATAAAGAGCCTGAATAGAATCGAGGCATTTGAAATGTGGGTGTACCGTAGAATTTTAAAAATTCCTTGGACAGCACGAAAAACAAATGAAGAAGTACTAGCGAGAGTCAATTTAGAAAAAGAACTATTGAGAACAGTCAAAAGAAGAAAAACCAGTTATTTAGGGCATTTGTTGCGCAACGAGAAATACTACATCCCTCAGTTGATAATAAAAGGCAAAATAGAAGGAAAGCGAGGAATTGGAAGAAAAAAATTGTCCTGGTTACGTAATATCAGAAACTGGACAGGACTTGGATTTGAGGAACTCTTAAGAACAGCTGAAGATAGACAAACGTTTGCCACCATAACCGCTAACCTCCATTGATGGAGACGGCACTTGAAGAAGAAGAAGTAGCCTTATTCGTGTGTTTCACAACTCGTGCCGTTCATTTAGAACTCGTATCCGATTTAACTACTCATTATTTATAGCAGCTTTTAAGCGTTTTGTAAGCAGAAGGGGAAAACCTCTTAAGATGTACTCTGATAATGGAACTAACTTTCAGGGCGCCAATCGTGAACTAAAAGAGTTTTATGATTTTATTAAGACTAATAAGCGTGAGATTCAAGACCACTCAATAACCGAAAGTATTGAATGCCACTTCATACCTCCACAATCGCCGGACTTCGGTGGCCTTTGGGAGGCCGGGCTTAAGTCAATGAAATCGCATTTAAAACGCGTCGTCGGCAATGCTCACCTCACGCATGAGGAATTCTCTACAATACTCACGCAAGTGGAATCTGTCCTTAATAGTCGCCCTATATCTGCCCTTTTATCAGACCCCAATGACCTTTGTCCTTTGACTCCGGCTCATTTTCTGATTGGAAGGCCTTTGACAGCCATTCCTGAACCTGATTTGATGTCCATAAACGAAAATAGATTGAACCACTTTCAACGCCTTCAAAAAATGGTGATGAATATTACCCTATATGGAGCGGAAGTATGGCCAATGACAACAACAATACGAAATAAAATAAGAACAGTTGAACTTGACTTTATGAGAAGATGTCTACAAATCACAAGAGCGGATAGAATAAGAACGGAGGAAATATGGAACAGAATGGAAGTAAAATGCTCAATTACAAAAAAGTTGGAAAACAGAGCCCTGCAGTGGTACGGGCATGTAAAAAGAATGCCAGAGCATAGGTGGCCGAAAAGAATATTAAACTGGGACCCGCCGGGAAGAAGACGGAGAGGAAGACCTGCTACAAGATGACAAACATACGTCGGAAATGCTATGATAGATAGAGACCTCAGAGAAGGTGACTGGGAGAATAGAGTGCTGTGGAGGACGACAACGGCGAACTCATAATGGGAAAAGCCGAAGAAGAAGAAGAAGAGTATTACGCCACTTCATATATGTTGTTAAAAAGATGTGTTAGTAGTTTTATGTTTCTATTTCTATTTCGTCTTGTCCACAAGCTTTCCAATTATTTGCACATTGTATCGCATGTTTTACCTTTATGTCTATGATTAAGGGTCGTTCCATCTTCCACGTCGATGTCTGTTGCAATTAAGGTCTGTCATCACCAAAGAATTTTTAGATAAATTCCCACGACCTACTAAGCACACTTTATTCTCGTCCGTTTTAAACAGTAGAATGTCATATCATTGTTGTGAGTATCAATAAAAAAAAATATTTGTCAAATAATGTTTATTTTTCGATGTTTGTATATTAAAATGTACAAAAATTATTTAAACATACTGTAACTCGCCACACATATGCTTTCTGTCTTGAGACTTTCCAGTTTTTAAGTCACACAATATTTGAACTTTACATTCAGTATCACAGGATGGTCTAGTAGGACTGTGTCTGTAGTAGTGCCTAAAATTAAAAAAAAAATAATAGTATTTGTAAAACTTCTTTATCAATCTAATGTTCGCTCACTGTCGCTTTCAAAGTACGCATGAATTTTACTGTTCCCAAAAGGTTCGAATAGATGATTAGTTCTACTTACTACATCGTATCAGAAAAAGTCGTATAGCATTTCGGCTAAGTACCAGGTTACGGCGGTTATGTTTTTCGCAAGCTACAAGTTTTCGTGGTTAAAAGTAGCAGTAATATATTTAGTAGAACGCTACGATTTGGAGGGTTTGATAGTTCTGCTTTAAGATATAGTGCGGCGGCTAACACCTTACAGGGACCCTCCCTCTTACCGCACGCTTGCATTGATAAGTGATGTAGAATAGCTGTTGTAATTACTGTTGTTATTATTATATTTATTGTTACTAAAAGAGCTAAAGAGTTAAATCTAAAATGAACGTGAGTATACAGTTCAAAATTTTGAAAATTCAGCAAAAAATGCATGCATGTCCCCGCTCTTTTTTTTTATTTATTTTAGCAATAGAAAACCTAAAAATATAACAACTTTTTTAAAACGACAGTCTTTTCATTATTACAGATGTAATTTGACAGAGTCACTTAAAATACATGGGACAGCAATCATTATCCTACAATAATTTTCAACAATGGTAGTGGAGCTGACTCTGTCAAAAGCTATTGACGATTAAATAAACCTAACTGGTCAGTGATCAGAGTATTCAAAAGCTGTTAAAACACTTTTGCTCGCTCATGATCATCTAATTACCAATAATGTAGACTACTTATTAACGTCAATATCAGACACCACATTCTCTCAGCTGCTAATACTCACATTGGCAAAACAACATTATCTCAAAATCATAAAGCAGTTCCTTAGTGAAACTCTTCTTGTGTAGAGGCGATTCGTCTATCCAAAACAGCTTTAAATAAGTACCAAAAAAACAGAAGCCTTGAAAATCTAATAAATTATAAAATAATTAAAGCCAAGGACGTAGTAAAAAAAGCAAAGAATCATCCTGGCAGGATTACGTATCATCCATTAATGAAAATTCCAATTCTAGCCAACTTTAGAAAAATACGACAAATTCAACGTTACAAAACTAATAATAAAATTACTCGTTTAATTTCAAATGGTATAGAGATCACTTCACATGAACTTATTCCTAACACATTTTGGTCAAACATTTTGAAGAGAAGTTCAGAAATAAAACTAATAATATTATTTTGTCATCATGAATTATATTCAAACAGAAATAATATGGTATCTTCTGAATATAGTAGATACCTTAATAATTCTCCTTTCACTAGCTAATATCTGCCTTCAAGAGCTAATATCTGCCTTAGATAATAGTCGAATCACTAAGGCAGCTGGGCCTGATGATATTCCTTATGCATTCCTAAAGCATTTGTCTATCTATGATCTTAATAAACTCATAACTTTATACAATCTAATCTGTAGTTCCCATAAATTTCCATCTCAACGGAGCAAGTCCATTATTATACCAATATTCAAGCCAAATCAGTCAACTATATTTTCACAATCTTATAGGTCCATCTCTCTTACATGTACTGTGTGTAAGCTAACGAAAAAAAAAAGATCAACAAACGTCTTTTATGGTATTTTGAAAAACACAAGATTATTCCAAAGGAACAATCTGGCTACCAAAGACAGCGCTCCACAAGAGATAATCTAGTACTGATCCAAACCCATATCTCTAACGAATTTGATACCATCTGTAGAAACGCAATCCTTGACATATTTCCACCATTCATATAAAAGTGCTCAATCTTCTTATAGTATACTTCAACTTTGATCACTTTGGCGAATATTTTCTGACAGTCTTCTTTGATAATATTAGATGCTTCTCTTTTAATTATCTTATTATTAAATTTATTAAATCTATTTCCACTTCTTGTACTTGGTTTTAATAGAGAGGAATTATCGATATAGTGTGTCCATGAAGGTATTGCTTTTCAGCAATACTTCAGCGTAAACATTGTTAAAATGAAGAACTTCAGTGACAACTGAAATAGAAACAATTACTTTGACTACATAAAATAACTGTATATTCATTCATATATGTATAATAATCAACCAAACATGACAATAATATAATTTTGAGGAAGAATTTTTTTTAAATTTTAATATGTGTGTGATTGTGCGTTTTGTAAAGTCAAAATTATTTGTATATCACGACTAGTAAGTAAGAAAATTAATAATTATAACTACATAATATTTATATTCATATTTTATCAACAGATGTCTTGAAAAAGAATTGAAAATAAATTCGAAAGCTTGACAGTAAGTCAAAGAGTTTTCTTTGTCTTGTGGGCCAAATCGACTGCATCCTCAAGAATCACCACTTGATATATAATGCTTTTCTCACCATATGTATGCTTACCTATAAAATAAATCAAAACAGTCGTCACTAGCTGCCATTTTATCTATAAGTTTATTCCATTCCTCCGGAGCAAGTGACTGCATACCATAAGTGTCTCTCGCTGAGTACGATTTGTACCAAACTGGTTCGTTATGACCTTTATTTGCGTGTTCTAAATCGGTGGTCCACGTTTCATGATCCAGAACATCCTACAAAATGGAGTTTCATTATTATGAGATACATACGATGTACATTTATCTAAATAACAATTATTTTATTAGCAGAAAACAAGACCATGTAAAGATTTCTAAGACAAATAGGGATTTATTAACCAAATTATGGTATTCCACCTTGACGTCTCTACCGCTCCTGTCCTAACACTAGATTTTACTCCCTCATACATATCTATCGTAATCTTCAGATAAGTCCACATTGCGAAATAAATTACAGAGACTTCAGAACAGATCCAATACACGAAGACGAAGTACAAACAATTAGTGTGGATGAGATAAGACGAACCTTGTGAAGTGGGTAAGACATGTATACTGGCCCCGGAATCGAACATGATAAAAATGATTCTAACAGCGCAACCGGTGGGAATGAGAAGACGGATTATACCAAAGCTGAGGTGGATAGACGGGGTAAAACAGGATGCTGGGAAAATCGGAGTTACCAACTAAAAAGTACGGGATAGAGCAGAATGGCGAAGAAAGCTTGAGAAAGTCGAGGCCCTTTAACGGCCTTAGCACCATAATTAGAAGTACTGGAAATAGAAAATTGAAATTTGTGAATAAAATAGCAGTTTTGAATGATTAATTATTATATATAACACTACAACATATACATACCCTGTTAGAATGACTAAAATCCCCTTCAATATAATAAATCCTATAAGCTGGGTTATGATTTTCGTATGTTGTAATCGATGGGCCTAAGTAGGCTACGTTAATTGGTTTACCTGCAAATTAAAAAAAGATTTTTATCTAAAAATATCTCTATCTCTTTTAATTACTTACTGTAATTTTCAGTTTCATAAAACAATTCGAACTCATCAGCATGGCTGTGACCATAAAATTGAGCCCTAACTATATCCTTATAACGATCTACAATAGAGTAGAAGTTTCTTGACCACGCTTTTAAGCAATCTGAACTACCTGGCGGGATGTGCCCTACAAGAAAAAAATTAATTGTTAAAAATGATAAATACAATATTTAAACATAGCATGGATCATAGAAAATACTATTGCTCTCCTATTGTCTGACACAACATTCTCCGATAGATGGAGTGGGGATGAATGACGCACTTACACCTGAGATCCTGTAATGACTACGCATTTTATTTATAATATCTCGCATTTCAAACTTATAATCCTCAGGAAGATTTTTGGTGTAAGTCTAATAGCCGTATGACACAAAACATTTTCTTGTATCGTTTCTTACACAGTGCTAGTCAAAAGTCCGTTCCTCCCTTGTATCTTTTAATCGGTTGTACAATACTTATACAAGTGAAATTTGGTGGGAGGTAATAAACAGACGTAGGCTTCTTAACTAGTCATAACAAGTGACGTGATAGTGACAGATGAAGTTGCAGCGCCACTGTGACAGATGATTTTAAATAGGACCTTTACAGCAAGTGATACCTCGTTTGAAACGTATTGAAAATACCTATTCAACCATACTAATTTTATTTGAGTTTAAGCTCATTTTGATGAATAAATTGTAGTTTCGCATTTAATTAATAAATATTAAAACCTCCGCCCCTGGTTACTTGTCAAAAAAAAAAAAAA